>NC_066580.1:451532367-452196537 GCF_024323335.1 Lathyrus oleraceus
GTATGTTAAACAAAAGAAAGTTTCAACGTGTTTTTGAGTTCACGTGACTTGCCTGTTACTGATGGTTCATATTCACATCTAGATTACCAACCTAGTGAATTTTCATTTATCATGTGTGGGTGATGTCAAAAGATGGTTATGTAAAACTCATGGTTATAAGCAAAGCTTATTAATGGATGACCGTAGTTGACTAACAAATTTTACAGTACGGTGTAAAACAAGTGGACAAGGATTTCACTTTATTCTTTTGGTGGATTACATTGTGACTTGGTAATGTAGAGAGGAAAATAAGTTGTATTTGAAGAAGAATGTATTAGATTGAACTATTTAAGTGATTGTCTGCTGTTTGGAATACGGATGACTCTTCTAGAATGAAGGATTTACTTTAGAGGCAAAAGTTAAAATTTTGATCCTTGTTGAGTCTATTGACTATTGGCCTGGACTATTAAACATGTACATGCAGTTCAGCTATTATTGATTTCTTGTAGAAGATTAAAAATCCGTGTAGTCCTTTTTTATTTCTTTACCATTGTAGATAGTTTTTTTTTCAACTTTCCATACGGATGAAACTCCCTAAGTGAAATTAGGCGCGGAATATAGGCACTGATATTAGAAATTAGAAAGCTCTCTTCCGTATTATTGTTTGAAAAGCATTATTAAATACTTATTTTTGTGCTTTCTATTACAGTTGGACGGCAATCACTCAGCTGGCACATCAAGGAATGCTGTTTGTTCCTATTGGATATACATTTGGACCTGGAATGTTCAATTTGGATTCCATCAGAGGTGGTTCTCCATATGGTGCAGGAGTGTTTGCGGGTGATGGCACAAGAGAGGCAAGTGAAACAGAGCTTGCACTTGCTGAGCATCAGGGCAAATATATGGCTGCCATAGTCAAGCGACTCGCTAAGTCCTGATGCTAGTTTCTTGATTTCATTCTATTATTGTTGGTCATCTGTATGTTTTCCACCTTTCTTTGCTGTCAAACTGATTCTGACATTTTACCGGTGTGTTGTGACGAGGAATGACAGTTCTGTTGCACTCTATCAGTGTCAATTTTGATGGGGATAGGAATCCCATGTTGTTATAAGGTTCTGCTTTGTTCTGGAAGTTGTACATGTTTCTAAATTATCAAATCGTAGTGTGAATCTGTTTATCTTCATATCCTACTTATTGTTTTTTTCTTTCTGAAAAGGAGGGCCAAAGGTGAATTTTTGTTTTTGTTCAAAAAAAAAGTTTCACATTTATGGAAATAGGTTTGATCTCTACGGCTAGCTTTGCCAGTTAGAGAGCTTTGTTCGTACTACTCATCATTGTACCAACCAATGAAAGAAATTGTAGCTATTCATTCTTTAAGATGAACACATAAATCATTGAAACGTGTGACAAGATTTTCACGTGCATCCTAGTTTTTACATATCCAAGGTCCAAAGGTGAAAATTTCATATAGAAGGTTCTAAAATGAGACCAAAACAATTGAAGAGGACAGAAGAAAAGAAGAGAAAATGACAAATGCATTGTAAATATAAACAGTTTTATACATGAATCGATCTAAGGAGGTTATAAGGATTTGAACATTATTTAAAATACAATTGCAAAGTGAATTGGTTTGGCTATATAGTGAGATATTATTGGTTGTCCGTGTAAATGTTATTGGTTGTTCGTGTAAATCTATATTACAACGATATTTCATTCTTATTAAACCAAATACAAATCATCACATTTTAAATGAAGAAAAAAAAATTTATTCTCAAATTTTTATTTTTATTTGATATTAATTTGATAGCTATGATAATATTACAATTTAAATTTAAGTTGGTCTTGAAAATATTATTATCGAAGAAGTAGAAAGACATAGGATTAGGGGGTATGCATGAGTAATCAATTAATGTGAACCAATTCATTTTTAGGGAATTTCTTAATATATATATATATTACTTAAGCACAAAGAAAAAATAATTAAATGCTCTCAGATTTTAGAAATGCATCTTCGGACGCACCTTGAAACGTTAAATGAACCGAAATGCATCTCTGTAACAATTTAAAACATATAACATGCATCAAACTCAGAAGTTAGTTTACAAGTTTATTGTACCGGAGATGCATCATCTCCGTTTATTTTACGGAAATGTTTCTATGTAACCTATCAGAACAAAATAGTACATGTTATGTTTTGTTTACGCGTATTCAAATGAAAATTTATAAGTGTTATGTACCATATTATGTGACGAGATATAAATCATACCATCCATATGCAAAAAAACATTACGTATACAAATTCAGATGGTCTAAATGTCATATATAAATAAAGTTGAAAACAACGATAAAGTAGCATGAGGTGAAAATAAAATACAATCCATAGTACAACTACTATATATTATTGCACTACTGCGTATGTCAGATTATATCTCATCTACCTCATATGACTCATCTGACTCCTCTGGCTCCTCGACCATCAATCCCCCGTCCTCCGACGTTGTTTCCAGTACATTAATGTCCATCGTGTCTCTGCCATGATGGCATTTAGGACCTATCTCACATCAAACCCATCAGAATGTCTGCTTGCACAATCTCTACAATGCAACGTCATCTAGGCAAGACATCCTTAGCATGATCTAATTGTCTTTGCTCCTCCTATAGTATCTCCTGATGAGCTGACCTTGGTGGATCTCCTGGAGCAACTTGCACCATATACGGATGTGACTAACACGACACATCGTCAAGTGTGATAAACATCTTTCCAAGCGGGAGATGAAGTGACGAAGTTTCAGAGTGTCATCTCTCCATGAATACATTAAGCATCTCGTGGTTGACCGCAATATAACGGTCATGCACAAGTCCTTCATCCCAAATAAGGACAAAGCTGTCTGAAACCAATCCTCATTCAGCTGAGACAAACAAATAATTTGTCGCTGATCAATAAACTTCAGTGGATCACGGTCCTACAGAAAATAAAAATCAATGTTAGAAACTTATCAATTAAAATAAACGTAAATTGAAAAGAATAAATCCAACTAATCATATCTCTCTCCTAGATATGTCTGACATTATGGTTTGGGTATATAGGCAGTAGTGACAACTCTACAAGGCCTCCTCCAAATGTCTCTATCTTAGCATCCTCAGCAGTCTCACCATCCGGAGGTGACAGTGGCTCAGCAACATCAGTAGTATGAGTTGGCACTAGCTCAGAAGCACCAGTAGTATCAATAGTAAGAGGTGGCAGTGGTGTCTCTGGTACCATTGGTGACTCGGTACCTCTAACGCCTGAATAGGTGAAATCTGGTGCATGCGAGAGGATGGAGGGAGTGATGCGTCGATAGGTGAAACTTGTCTCCTACGAGAAGAAAAAGATATAGAAGCATGAGGAGAAGCATAATCCTAGAAATAGATGGCTCTGCATGGCCAGAGTGAACATGAGCCTCTAAAATCTAACTCTTCTCCCGTCGCACTAATGCATGTTGTGAAACCCCCCCGTGCCTCAGCCTATCGTGTCTATCAGCTATAATGCATGTAAGTTAAAGTAAATCAGACAGTTAGTGCAAGCAAGCAACACTATAAGCAAGAAAATTTAAAAAAAAACATATTGAGAAAATTCTGGAGATGCATCTCCGGTTACTAGGAAACTTAAACGTTGAAAAATTTCAGAGATACATCTTTGGAATTTTCTACAACACAACATGTGCGTCAATGGCGACAATCCAGACATGCAAACACAAAAATAAATAATGGTTTGATCATCATTTTCAGCCAACAACATATGTTTTACACTATGTCTAAACTATCATTCATGCAAGTTCTACTCATTTCTTACCTTAATCATCAGTTTCTACTCATTTTTTACACAAATTCAAAAACGTTTCAAAACCTCTAAAAACTTACAAATTTTTAACTTTTCTTCAGTGTTGAATGATGTTTCTGATATTGATTGAAGATCCTTTGAGCTTGGATTTTTTATTATGGATTTGATGATGAAAAAAATTGAGAGTTTGAAGAGATTTTAAGATTTTTCAGAAATGAGAAAGGAGAAAGATTTTGGTGTGATTTAAGCTCCAAAATATTTCGGAGATGTCACAAAAACCAGTGTGAAATTCATAACTGATTTCGAACTTGTTTAAAACTAATTCTAAATGAGTTTTGAATTTAATCCAAATTATTTAATTAAACTTAAATTTTATTATCTTTTAATTAATATCAATTTTTAAATTTAAATACTTAAAACAAAAATTTATGAGTCTTTAAAATTATTATTTCTTTGAGAAAAAAAATACTTTTTTTAGAAAAAATACTAAAAATTCTGGAAAAAAAAAAGTAATATATATATATATATATATATATATATATATATATATATATATATATATATATATATATATATATATATATATATATATAAATATAAAATATTTTCTTCTAAAATAAAAATATATTTTTATTTTAAAAAAATAAAAACATAATTTCTTTTAAATAAAAAATTAAAACAAACAATCAGAAAAATTCTGAATAATTTTTAAATAAAAAATAAATTTTGTTTTTTGTGAAAATAACAAAATATTTTTTATTCTGAAATTTAGAAAAAAATAATTTTTCCGGAAAAAAAATCTGAAAACATATAATAAAGTTATTAAAAGAAATTCTTAAAATAAAAAATTTATTCAGAATTTTTTTTACTTTTTTTCGAAAATAAAAAAAAACTGATTTTTTTTTTATAATTTTGAAAAAATTGATTTTTTTGTTAATTTGAAAAAAAGATTCTGAGTTTTTTTTAAATTAATTTTTTTATGAAATGTTAAAAAATTAATTTTAAAAGTATTCAAAATATAAAATTGATTTATAATTGCAAACTGATTATAAACTATTTTATCAATACAACCAGGTTTTAAAGTAGTTTTAAATTGAATTGAAATCATTTTGATAATTAACTGTATTTTCATTCAAGTGAGTATTATAAACTGAATCGAACCATAAATGTGTGCTTATAATACGCTGAACCGAACCATAAATGTGTTTTTGTTCAGTGCAGATCATGAAGCATGAACAACCATTAACATAATTATGCATATAAACAGAAGCAGAGAAGACAAACCAAATAGATGATTCATACTTTCTTTTACTATGAATGATCTTCTAATAATAATATTTGATTCTTCAATGCAACACAAACACCATTGATTCAAGAGATGAGAAAGACGGACAATTAGGAAGTACATACTAAGAATATGTATTGTATATGTATTGAGAGAAAAAAAAGAGTGAATATATATTGGAAAAAAAGTGAAAAATAAATATATAAAAAAAATTGTAGAACATAATATTATAAATAATTTTATTTCAATTTAATAATTAATTGTTTCAAATTAAATTTTAAACTCAAAATTTATTAACGTCTTATTAAAGAAATTTGACTCTCATCATAATATGTATATGATGAACCATGAAAGGAGACATACATATAAATTTAATATATAATAAAATTTGGGTTTACAATAAGTAAACCATATTATTATTATTATTATTATTATTATTATTATTATTATTATTATTATTATTATTATGAGTATCGGTTTATATTTGGATAACAAAATGGATATCCGTTTTTATATTTTAGCATTTGGGTTGAGTTTAAAAGATAGAACAATTTGGATACCAATTTGATTAAGAATAACCGGGTTTTTTGCACACCCCTAACTCAAATAAAAAAAATGTCAAAAGTTATTAGTGTATATTTCTTATGCAATGATGACTCACTGTTTTAAAGGATTCAATTGTTAAAGTTTATATAAAGGAAACAATTTTTGGTTAAAAACTACGCCTCATTATTGCTAACATTGTAGGCAATTGCAAAAAAAAGCAACACATTCATTAAAATCTTGATAAAATTAATAAATGAAATAGTCAAAAATTTGTTGGGTGTTACAAATCAGATGTTTATGGAAAGAAAACTATTATCTCATAGAAAGATATATTTGTTTAATGCACCTGTATTTTTTTTTTGTGCTCATGATGTAGTTGCATTATTCAATCTTAAGTATGCATGAGGGTTATTAAAAGATGAACATATATCGATCAGAGCATCAACTAATTTCTTTTAAAAAAAAGAACTGTTCCAGGCCGACCATATGGAGTCGGGTCGGCCATATCAATCACGTGGAGTAGAAGAAAGGTTGTTGTGCCTCGAAGAGAGCCTCCACAACGGTTATCCATAATGAAACACCATCCAGAAGGCCATATCAAGAAGAACTCATGTTACCCTCCCGTAGCCGATCGTGATGAAGAAGGACGAAACTCCTAAATCAAAAAACCAACATAGAAGCAGGAGACATCAAAGCCTCCTTAAATCCTCGAGGGAGACCGAGGCATCTGCGCCATACCCTATAACAGGTAGAACATTAACTAGTGAAGGTGCAGCCAAAGCATCAGTTATGTATTAAGATTTCGGAAAGCAAGATACCAAAGTCCATGGAGAAACCGCCCGAGTTAGGAGGGTATGATGGAAAAAGAGATATCGACGAGCACGTACAACTCGTTAACAAGCGATTGAACTAATATAGTGCCGACGAAATATCTAAGTGCAAGTTATTCGTCTTGATTCTAGCCGGACTTGCCATATTATGGTTTAACGGTCTTCCCGACGAGTAAATTAAGTCATGAAATGATTTTTGTGACCAATTTTCCGCATATTTTATTGTCAAGAAGCGACGTCCGGTGACTGAAGCCGCTTTGAACAGAATTGTCCAAGGTAATAAGGAAAGCATGTGATCTTACATTTACCAATTTACTCAAGTTATCATAGAATTCGATGTAGCTGAAGAAGGTCTTAAGTGTTGGATCTTCGAAAATGCATGACTTTCTAAAGGATCATCCATTCAGGTTGAAAATATGGAGGAAGGAGGCGAAAATTGTAATACCCTAAACCCCTAAACTTATAAATAAGATATTAAACGATAATTCAAGGTGTCATCACGACAATCCTTCAGAAACTCATCAAAATCATTTGAACTACGCAACGGAAAAACATGTTCAACATAACTTCATAAATAAGTTATAAACTTCAAAATAACAAAAGTAACAATAACTTTGAAATCCTAATAAATCTTGTCCTCGATGTTACACGATCAGATTAGTAAAGCACTTGTGTTATTAACGATTAAAAGTAAAAGTGCAGAGTAGCTCCAACAAGTCACCTTCCAACATACAACAACAGGAATCACTCTTGAGTATCTACAAGATGTCCATGGTGGACAACATGAAGCAAATGGGGTGAGAAATAACATTCAATATAAAGAGTGTAAAGAATGTTAAGGCAGAGAATACACACACAACCAATGACAACATATTCTCACACCTAATCATAACAACATGTACATATTCTCAACCAATCAACAATATTATGAAAGATCAACTATATATGCAAACATGTATGCAATGTACTCCACAACTTACTCATTATGCATTTGGTACCATTCATGAACACTCAGATTTATCTCTCTCCCAATCCCCACCATAGGATCAGAGCACACTAATACGTTACCGTCACCATATGTAACGTTTCAACAACTCCCATATGGAACCAACTAATCGCTCCCAATCCCCTCCATAGGACCATAGTACACCAAAATTTGTTACTATCATCATAGGTAGCGCTTCACCAGCTCCCACATGGAACCGGCTACTCGCTCTTGATCCCCAGCATATGAGCAAAGTACACCAAAACTGGACCGAAGTTCGTACACCATGATGCATGAATCTCAACGACATGCATTATCACCAAAAGAATCACCATACATATCTTACCGTTTATGCACAACATCATTAATCATACGCAACAATTGATCAATGTTATGACATCAATAAACAACAATAAACAAAAGTAACTCAACAAATATAACTTCATAAGCATTCATTCATGTTACTTCACCAAAACAACAACACGTCATTATATAGACAAAATTGTTTGCTAATTGATCATACAAGTCAACACAAAAATTGCCACAGTAGACACATGATTATAATTCAAATAGTTCACTAAGAACTATAATGAGGTAGCTTTGCGTGTTAGCTTTCTAATATTTTGAACGATGTCTCATTTGGACTTACAGAACGAAAGTTATGACCAAAATCGTCAGATAATACAACAAAATTAAAAACAATTTTTTTCACAATTTGGCCTAAGACAATTGATTGTCATAGGATGACAATCAATTGTCAGCAAGAGGATTTCGCTAATGACTTCTCAAAACTCACATTTTTAAGCCATACAATCGATTAATTAAATGGTGTAATCAATTGCAATATTATTATTTTTTTCAAAATTTGAACTAGTACAATCGATTGTCATGTGGTGACAATCGATTCACTGCATTTTGTTTTCAAAAAGAACCCAATTTTCATCATACGTTCGTCATCCCCTCATCCCTAAATCCTCATACATGAGTCCAACTAATTTTTTCCAAAATCAATTAATCCAAACTTGAATTTAATAGTGAATTATGTTATCACAACCATCAACCTATTACAACACTTATATTCATCATGATTCATAATAATTCATCAATAATTTCATGAATAATTTCATCAACAATCACGTACACAATCCAAGCACTCAAACCTTCATCAATGAAATAATTTTATACATGCATAATCATGATAATACAAACATAATTTTAGTCACATAATCACATGTATAAGCACAATCAACCATTAAATTCCAGGTATCTAACACAACAACACTTCATCAAGACAATTTCAGTGAACCTTAATGAGAGCAAGGACCTATCTTCTCTACCCTATCATGTAATACACCAATAGTGAAAGTCGTTTCTCCCCCTTACCTTAGATTTCATGCAATTATGATGAATTGAGCAACTACTATGGATTCTTCTTCCCAATCCTAGCTCTCATTTCCAAAGTCTTGTTCTTCTTGCCTCTTATTTTTACGTACTATCAAATTCTCTAAAAATCTAGATTCTCTCTCAACTTTTAGAATATATAGTAACCTCATTACTTTTGCCTAATTATTATTACTACCCAAATTAACTCTAACTTCACTCCTCTTACCACAAACTTTCCTTAATTCACACAATTGGACCAAAACTCCCATTTCACCCATTTTTCTCATTTTATTAATAATAATAATTAAAATTCCAATTATTCTAATTATTTTCTAATTTATTCTACCTTCTCACCGCATCCTACTATTACTACCATACTCCAACAACATATAATCATATAATTTATTTTAAATCACATCAATATTAAACAATTAAAAAATAAATCTTAATAATTCTATTAAATAAAATAAATCTAAATAATACTATTAAATAATTTAATCCAATTTGGGGTGTTACAAAAACCACTCAAGAGATGTTGAGTATCGCTGAGTCGTACATGATACTGGAAGAGAAGTTGAGCAAAGCTTCGACAACCCCGTCTCCGCAGACACCAACTTCAACAGCCAGGCCGAGAAAAAGTCCCGCCAAAGGAAGAACGACTATGACCGAAGTATGAAAGGGTGGTAAGTATGCTCCTCTCACTGTTTATGAGAGAAGATCTACCAGGACTGTATCAACACATAATTCATGAAGGGTGAAATCTGACCCCCTTTACCCTATTATAGAGACATCTCAACCCAACAAGTCAAAATACTATAGCTTTCATAGAAGTCACAACCATAACACTGATGATTGCGTCCAGTTGATGGATGTCAATGAAACTCTGATCAAGAGGGGTTGACTGGCCGAATACGTGAAATGGGGAAAAGAGATCGAGAAGAGTCGCGTAAGGGAAAATCTCCCTCAATGACTTTAAGTGTTAGGACCAGTGGTGAAAGCAAAGAGGCCAGCAAAGGCAAGCAGCCATACATTTCCGCCATCACTTGTGGAGAAGTTCGAGCAAACCTCTCATCCAAAGGGACCATGAAATAGAAGATAAATAAGATGTTATTGTAGCGGTAAATTCATGACCATCAAGTTATAGATAAACTTGACGTCAATAAAACCAGAGTCGGCACTGCGCTTTTATTGTTTCCAAAGGAAAAGGGCAAAAGTACAAACAAAACTCAAAGATAAGAAATTTTCAAATCAAAATTAATAAAATGTCAGAGATTACAGGTAAGGGGGTTGGTTATATAAAGGGAATGTATTAGCACCCAAAGTGTCCTAAGTACTCCTAGGGAGCCCTTTTTGTGTGCAAGTGATTTGGTCTAAATGATGTTTGATAAAATATAGAGTGGGGGGGGGGGAGGTGAGAGAAGAGTTCATTAATTATATTTTTGTGTTTGATAAGACCTTCGGTCTTGTGCCTACGTACCAACATAAAAATGAGGGATCAAAATCTCGTAGTTCGTGGTAAAAATTTCAAAGAAGTTGGTGAATTGATTTTAACAAAAATTTAATAAGAAGGCACAAAATGCCAAAATTTTGAATGGGGTTGTTAGTTATTTTTTTGTCTTTTTGAAATTAAATTCAATATTGTTAAGTTCATTTACAAGCTTGATTAAGAAAAAGATTTAAAAATTCATTGGCATAAGACCAAAGTTTCTAATCATTAAAACATGTCTAAGTTAGAAAACACAAACAAAGAATGTTTTTGAAAAGAGGGAGAGAATTTCTTGAAATTTAAGAAGTGGGAGGAGATGAAGGGACTATCCTATACAAGAGTTTAAAAGTTAAGGGTTGAAAATATCTGACCAATAGGATGCAATCCAACAGACAAGAATGTCATATAGAAACTCATTTTCCTTTTGGACTTTTAGCAGGTAACCAACATAAGAAATATCCAAGCAAACCAAATGAAGGTCATGTCATCAAATAAAGATAGCCAGAATATCCAAGTAAGTAACTCCAATAGCTAGCAGTCTTTAACTTCTTCCAATGCATCAGATGAAATATTCCTTGATCAACTCAGAACAATCATCAGACATCAACAAATATAACAATATAACAAGTAATCACAAAGTCAAAGTCAATCAAGGTCTTACATCATATGAAATGTACAAGCAAGGATAACTCAGTCTCAGATGGTGGCATTGGCCAAGTCCTCAAAGCATAGGGAGGTTGACTATTCTAAGTCCAAAAGTTCAGATCAAGTCCAACAGTCCACCAAGATATCTTTTGGGGGGTTTTTTGTTGTTATTTATGTGTTTTAAGGTCCTAAGACTAGAAACAGAAGAAAAAAAATAAACAAACAATATATACAAACACAAGATATGGCTAAAGTGAGCAAAGTGAAAAGAACTGAAACATAAATAAGTTGCATGAAAATGTAAATGGCAGACGGATGGTAAAGGTAATGAAATTTAAATTTTATTAAGTAAATGACTTGAAAATAAAGCAACATTAATAAAGAGTTAGTCAAATGTTAGTGATGAGTTTTAATTTTGTTAAGTCATTCTTTGGAGAACACTCAACCATTCATTCACAAGTATGAATCCTTGAACCAAGAAATCATCCATGAGAAGGGCTCCAACTTGGATAATTCAACAAGCATGCCACTAGCTCTCATGAAAGAAAAAAAATTCAAGTCTCCACACAATGTCATGAAGAATGGGAGACTTACAGTCTCACTTACTAGAATGATATGCCTTCTTGATCAAATTTAGCTCTATGTTAAACAATCGTAATTAGACTTATGTAGAAGTCACAACTATCTGAGGCCGGACAATAAAAATATAGGTGTTAATGCATGTTAGAGATTTGGTACAAAGAAACAAACTCCTAAAACATACCACACACTAAAAGAAATGAGGGAATGACCTATCTCAGTCTGGCTCATGTTGATTCATCTGACACAAGGTCATTGATGAATCAACTAGTCATTAGACATGAAGAGATTTCATTGGTCAATGATGGATTGGGGAAGAATAAGGATGAAGATGAAGAGGGAAGGGGAAATGGAATCCAAATTGATCGCATGAGGAAATCCATTTAATCAATGTTATCCATTCATTTTGGGAGATGAAATGTATATTTCATCAATCCCCTAAATCCAATAGTATTGGTCAAACAAAAGTCAAATCAACCATGATCAAGGCCAGACAGGAAGTCCAACATCACAAGACCATAAAAATGGCTCAACATAATTTTCAAGCATTTATTCAATTGAAAATCAATTTAAAAAATGAATTAAAATGTATTTTAATTTGAAAAAAAAACTCAAATCCCCTTAAAACACCAAATAAATGGCTAAGGGATTTACCCTAGGTCAAACAAGGTCAAAGGACCTTAGACAAAATATTTCATGATTTTTGGAAAGTCATAAGTATTTTAAAATAATTAAAAATATGTACAAAACATTTAATTCATGAAAAATATCAAAATTAATCCAAAAAATATTTTTAATTCAAAATATGGAAGAGAAAAATATTTAAAGATTTTTGGTGAAAGTCCCATATTTTTTAGATTAAAAATGAAATTAATATGAATAAAATAAAATAAAGGGATTAAAGGAAAAATCAGAAAATAAAAAGAAATTCAAAAAAACAAGGGCCATTAGATCTCCCTCATTAATTGAGGTGACAGATCTGATGGCCAAACACGCGCTTCCACCAGGTTCCACAGTCAATGTGTGTACACGCGTGTGTAGCAGGGTATTCGTTACCATTAGAGATATTGACTAAAAGTCGAGTCGCCACCGCACTTCTATTTATCCAAAGGAATGGTTAGAAAGCGAACAAAAACCTAAAAGTTTTATCGAATCAAAAACTAGTAAAAATGTCAGAGATCTGGGTAAGGGGGTTGGTTATGCAATGGGAAGGTTTTAAGCACCCAAAACATCCTAGGTACTCCTAGGGAGCCCTTTTCATAAGTGTTGTTCTAGTCTAAAGGGTGTAGGTATATCTAAAGTACTATTTACTAAAAGGAAGGTTAAAAGAAAATGACTCGCAAGGATGTCGCATCCACTGCCTACGTATCTCATCTGAGTATGAGAATCAAAGTCTTCGTAGCTCGGCTACCTATGGGTTAAAGAGAAGTGTGCTCGGTAAGACGTCGCGTCTTATGCCTACGTATCTCATCTGGAATGAGAATGAGAGCAAAACGTAGTTCGGCTAACTAGGGGTTAAGGATTGCCATCTGAACATGGACTTACAAAAGAGGACACCATTTGTGTCAAAGGAGGGTGGGCAGTGTGTTCAACGTCCTAACAGTAGGTGTCGCAGCTCGCTGAATCGAGTCTTAGGCAGTTACCTCTTTGCAATAGAACTGACTGACATGCCACAAGATCGGAGATGCACGGAAGGTCTAAAAGTGGGGAAACTCTGCTCTAGAGTTGTCATGCAATATGGACCTATGTGTTAGGATTTACAAAGGGGAACATCTACCTAATGTTAGCATGCAAAGAATAGGGGAATTCTACCTATGTTATCATACAAAGGGTTCTACCTAATGGGTGCTACCTAAACGGAACAAGAGTCGATGGATGGAGCGCGGAGAGGAGTTATGGATAAGGGTAGATGGCGATGCCGGAGGCAATCGACTTACAGGTAGATGGCGATGCCTGAGGCAATCAACTTACAAGAGGATGGATGAATGCGTGCTGGTTCTGTTAAGTTTTGAAAATGATTACTCGATGTTGGATCGAGCTTTTGATCTTATTTTGAAATGGTTATCGGATGTTCGTTTTAATTCTTGTATTAACAGGTGACTAAAGAAATAAAGAAATAAATATTATACACTTTATGGGAGAGGGGTACATTTGTTATGAATGGGGATTGTTCATGGCAAACAAACAATAAGAATATATGCCTCATACATCATACAAGTAGGCAGCAGTTATCAATCAGATCGGATAAAGAAACAATATATAATCAAACCAAAGAATCAAATAATGGAGCATTTAAACAATGCATGGGAGTATGAACATGTTAAATAATCAAGCAATAGAAAGCATGAATGAGAGAAACAAGTATAAAAGATAACAGATGAAAATATACACACGAAGGGTCCACCGAATAATTTAATCAGGAAATGAGGTAAGGACCAAATAAAATCAAGGTAAGAGGCCTCTAATACATGGCATATGAGATGAACGAGCGAGGATCAAAAGATCTCTTCAATTGCCATAAGCAATCCCTAAGTCAAACATCGATCATAAAGAAGTCAACTAAAAATTCAAGTCAACTTAAAAAATAACAAATAAACAGCAAATTAATCAAGAAAATTATGAAAAATTAAAATAAATGATGTGGGGTCAAGACATCATCATCCCCCAAAAATATTTTAAAAATAACGAAAATTGGTACATAAATTAATTAAAATAAAACAGAGGTCAAACCAAAAGTCAATTAATGAGACTAGGTTATAAATAAATCAAGAATAAATAGTAAATTAATCAAGAAAATTATGAAAAATTAAACTAAATAAGGTGGGGTCAGGACATCATCATCCCCCAAAAATATTTTAAAAATAACGAAAATTGGTACGTGAATTAATTAAAATAAAACAGAAGTCAAATTAAAAGTCAACCAACCAAACTAGGTCAAAAATAAATACAAAATAAATTAAAAATGTGAAATAAAATTCCAAGAAAATGTCAGTTTGACCATGAGATAGTGGTAAACTTTCATCCCAAAAATCAAATGCTAACAATAATTTTAAGTCATAAAAATAAAATCAATAAAAAAAGTGTGTTAAAATGGACCATTTAGAATAAATAATTAAAATAAAATATTAATATTAAAAAAATACGAAAATAAAAATTATATAAAATTATGTAAAACGTTAAGAAAAGTGAAAAACATTTTTGGGTAATTTTATGGACGAAGAAAATATTTTAAATAAGAAAAAGAAATATGAAAACGGAAGGATTAATGGTGATGAACATGGTAAGCAAGCGTAGATATATCAAAACATGGTCATGGAAGAGATGATTATCTAATGGAAAATAGGAGTGGAATGGAAGAGGAATGGAATCTGATATGTGATGAAGCTTTGCCTCCTTGCCACGAAATTCCAATGCTCCTTTAGGGTTAGGGTTTCAGCTTCTTAAATAGAGTGGATTAGATGTTCTCATGGGCTTTTTAATAAGTGATTTATCCATAAGAATAAAAGTGTGAAGTGAGGTGTAAAATGTTGTTATTTTGGGCCAAACTTAAGTGAATGGATGTCCAATTCATGGCCAAAAGAGGTAAAAAAACGTGACTGGTTTGTGCAGCATGCTTAGAAAATCTGATTGGGTCATCCAGGCCCAAAATCTGCCTAGAAAATCAAGTCATGGTGCCCATTTTAAATGAATGTATCTCTCAAACCATGGATCCAAATGAGATGATTCCAAAAGGATGTGAAATAGGACATGGAAAGGTATAATTGTTGTGAAGAAAGTATTTTCAAATAATGCCTTGAAGTGCAAGAAAACTGGCCAAAAAGTCTTGACAAATTTTGAAGATTTTGGACTTAGAAATTTTTCTAAGTGTCCTAAAAAAATGTCTCACTTTGACTAAGCATAACTTTCTCAATTCTAATCCAAATGGAGAAAACTTTATATCTATAGAAAGCTTTGAACAAGAGGAACAACTTTTATGTTGGAGAAATGTTCAAATGGAGCTTTTATCTTGATGCAAAATGGGCTTAAAGTGAGTGCAACGATCATGAAAACTTGCCCTAAATGGAAAGTCAACCATTTCCAAATTAAGTAACTTTTCCAATTCCTGATTAAATGATGAATCCATGATCCAACCTTGATAAAATTTCACATGTAGGCTACCTTAGGCATGGATTTTGAGATTCCACTCTCAAAATGTCAAGAGTTGACTTTTCTGGCCCCACAGTTGACTTTTCCCAAACTATCTGATTCCTGATTCCAATGATCAATTGAAGCACCTCTGGCTCAAATAAAGAGCTGATTTTTTGTATGTAGACCTTTGTGGACATATGGAGGGCCATGGAAAAGAGTTTTACCCAAAGAATCATAAATAAATTGATTTTATACCAAATCCTAGTTTTAGGGCAAAATGATCAGGAACTGATTGCACTGATTGCCAATGGATCTTTCTGAGATAATTGTGAATCTTCCTAGGCCAAGATGCATCTCTAATCATGACATGGATGAGCTCCACTACTTCCAACCAAACATTTCCTGTTGCAGGTAGCCACGAAACCCTAATTTCCTGACTAAATCCAGATGAACACTCTGATAGCTCTGAATCCTTCACTGATGAACTGAGGACCATAATAAGATACTTGGACCCCCCTGAGACCCTTTAGACTTGTATACTTAGAAACTGAAGTCCAATTCTTAATCTTGCTTTGTGTGGGCTCCTTCTGTTAAGGAGTGATCGTTCAAAACCTGATCTCCATGTCACTAATGCAGTATGAAATGAGTATGACCTAATATGATGCTAATGAAGTGTAAAACATAATCCCATGCTTCCAGGAAAAATGAAGGGTAAATTTTGGGGTATTACAGCGTGGTAATCAGAAGCGAGGGTCAGGATTAAAACGTTTTAAATAGATCAGGTGGTTGGAGACACGCCACCACATCACCGGAGCCTTAGCTCTGATCATCTTCTCCAGTGGACCTCACTAGACTGGCCCACCCTCAACCAAATGAAAAATGAAAAACAAGGACACTATTTCAAAGGAAAAATGCACAGGAGCTCGAATCTGACCTCAATTTCTTCCAATTCCAAGTATATTAAAAGATACATGGATTTTAAATTTGAGGAGCATGAACTGAGTTGCTTCGATTTAACCTCAAAGCAACTCAATCTTGTTACCTACATTGGCAGGTCTTTAGACAACCAATAATCAATCAAAATAGTTAAGAAATGAGAGAGAATCGAAGGAGAGAAGTTTGAGAAAATTCACCTTCGGGTAGCTTCAGTTTGGCTTGATCTTGCTTCCAATTTGCCTTGGCTCGACTCTAGATGCTTGCAGGAAGTGAAATGGATCAATGAAAGGCTTGGATTCTTGGAGTTTCAATCTCAAAACAGAAGGAGAATTGAAACTCGATTTCAAATGAAATCCTCAAGTTTATCCTTTCATGGATGTTAGGGAGGCAATGGTTCAAAGCTTGGGCAAGAGGGATTCCCATTCTGATCACAATGGTCATGTATTTATAGGGTTTTGCATTGCTTTTCACACACTTGAAAATTTGGTCAAAATTAGAAATGTTGGTGCTTGCTTGCATGGGCGTGTGCTAGGCCCATGAGATGATTGGAAAAGGTCCACAAATGTGCATCAATGATGCTGAAAGCTTAACATGAGGCCATGCAATTGTACTTGAGAAATGATTAAGTGATTCATCCAAATGGGACCATGAATAATAACCATGCGCAAGTCCTTGCAGAATGCTCCAAATGCCATGGTTTTGGACTTTTTAGAAATACGACATAAGGGGGAACAAATTTGATGTTGAACACTTTTCCATTTAAAGCTTGGATCATAATGAATTTTGAGGTGTAAGTTTGAGAAATCAAACATGATTGAAAAATTTCTAAGGCCCGAGTCAAATGACCACTTCTTCCACCTTAAATAACTTTTTCTATGAGCTTCAAATGGAAAATAATCCTTCATCAAAGTTTTATCTCTTTCTTTCCTTTTCAATTTGGTCACAAATTTTACATCATTTTGATTTGTCATGAGGGAGTTATGCATTTTAGAAGTTGAGGAAAATTGCTTGTTCAATGGTAATGGCCCAAAATGACCTATAATGTTTCCTCTTGGCACATGCCCTTGCGAGTAGAATTTGAAATTTATCAAAGAATAAAAGTTGGAGAAGATATCTTGAAATTGATCATGAAAATTGGATGGCCTTCATATCATAAAATTGATCAAGTTATGGTCCTTGGAAGTTGACCTTCTAACTAGGGCACAGACAAAATAACCTATAATCTTTCACCATAAAAAATGACTTTCCAAGCAAAAATAGATCTTGATGTCAACATGAAAGTTGTTTGGAATGTCATAAAGAGTAACTTTTATATTAGAATCATTTTAATATGACAAAAATTGTAGGAGATAGGGTCTAGGGAACCCTAGTTTTGACCAATTGACTTTCTTTGGTCAACCACTTTGAACCAACTTGCAAACTTGAAGTTCTTTTGATCTTTGGGACTCATGAAGGATCATATATGCATAAGATAATGTAAAATGAAGTATCCCTGTATATCTTTGACCAATTGATAAAGAAACTTGCTGAGGAAGTCACACAAGATACCCAGATGAATTAGGGCTTCCAAGGCAAACAAGCTTCAAACTCTTGATGAATTCTAGATCAAATTGACAAATTAAGAACATGGGGATCCATATATGATGTTTTGAACCATTGTGGACCATTTTTGGATTGATCTCTTTGCATTGAGGGTCCCAAACTCTAGTTGTGAGCTTGATAGGGCATAAGTGGACACACACACAACCTACAAAAGAAACAAAGACACATATAGACATACTTTTTGGTATTTTGGTTAGTAAAAAAAGAAAAACAAAGTATGATACAATCAAATGTGCTTGGTGATCTCTCCCAATACAAACCCAATGAATAAGGGGTAAGAAGGATGCCAAGGTGTGGTCCCAAAGCCAATGCAAATGATGAGATATCATGAGGGGTCTTAGGGTCAAAATTGGGGTCTTATAGTTATCCATCCACAAAAAGGATGGAAGCACATTAGTGAAGATTCCTGACTAGTCTATGTTAAGATTATGGGACTTGGAGAAGGTGGGCAAAGTTCCTAATGAAATTTTTCCTCTGGTAGCCACAACCACTATCGGGAAGCTCGACGTCTCCCAAATATTGATTGATAGAGGCAGTTCCTTTGACATAATATACTCGAAGCTATTTGAAAAGATGAGCCTCAAAAGAGGAAGCTTGTGGACATATGAAGGTTAGAATTTGCAAATATTTAACAAGATGACCACCCGCCCATGGTGATACATGGAGTTGGTAGTGTTAGTGGGCAATGAGAAGGATGTCTAAGAAGTCAATTCATAAATCCTTGTTGTTCCTTGTAGGAGCATCTACAACTGCATCCTAGGGAGACTTTTCTCTACCATGCTAGACGCAATAGCCTCTATGGTACACCTTAAACTCAAATATCATAATAACTTGTAAGGGGAGCCGACCATCATCCACACTGATTTCGAAAGTGCAAAAATAATATACCAAGCTCTCCAGCGAGATTAGGGAGAGGACGTAGCCATGAAGATTATTGTAGCATCCCTGATTGGATAACTTCAAGACATGAATATCCTCCCGCCAAGATGTGGTTGAACCATAAGGAAGAAAATAAGGAAAATAAGCAGTGGCTAGCCCGACCGATTATGTTTTTTTTTGTTATGTACTAAATAGTGTTCTTGTATAATTCCCTTCTTAATATACACGATTTGTCTTCAAATATGAATGAAAAATGCCAATTTCTAAAATGTTTGTTTCTTTCTGGTTGTGCATATTAATAGTAAACTCGGGTGCGGCCGGCGAGATATAAACCCGACATAAAGAAATCAGGGGTGTTGACAGAGACATTTTGCATGTTTGGCTAAAGAAATAAATCCCCCACCTAAAGTATTGGGTTTTGTCAAAGATTCTTTGCACGTCCGGCTAGAGCAATCAATCCCTCACATAAATCCAGGGGTGTTGTCAGAGACGTTTTTCACGTGCGACTAAAGAAATCAATCCCCCACCTAAAGTCATGGGTGTTATCAGATACCATTTGCACGCCCGAATAAAATAATCAACCCCCATAGGTAATAACGATCCACCTCCTCTGGAAGCTAGCCACTCCAGAGGTCACGGTCGGTTGGCTACACATCTACCCCTAACCAGGTTTTCATTTAGTAGAGGGAAGGAAATCGACCATTGGCTGGGAATGGTCCTAGTGGAGTCCAATAAACTTTGAGGGGAATACCTCGTAAGTTCACACTGAATCCAGAACCTTGCACTCATTATCATACAAATATACATCCTTTGCACTCAGGGTAACATGAATATACCTTAAACAACTAAACATGAATTTCATTCCAAAAAAGACAATATATTTACATACATTCTTCAATTACTATTACAACTGAAGTACATAAAAAAATTAAAATAAAAAAAAATTATAAAAAAGAAGAAGAAGTGGCTGTCAAGGTTACTTTTGTAGAGAAACTATCTCCCAATCTTTGAGCATTTGATCCGACCAAATTTGATTCCTCGAGACAACCAAAGAACATTGAAAATTCTCCAATTACTGCAAAGAAATGATTGTGAAAACTGCCTCATGGGCAAGACTCAGACAGTCGACCAACTATTGAGTCAGATAAGTGTTTTGAAGGTGCAAAGACTCCAATCCCCCCTGAGCGGATAATAAAATTCCCAAAGTAGAAGTCAGAGTCTAGTTCCTCTTTGCCATAGTCCTCACTAGGTGAGTCACCTAGTCAGAGAGAGAACCAACAAGATTAAAGGGAAGAAAAACATCTCTACCACAGTAAAAGAGTAGAAGCCTTATCTATTTCCCGCATGTACCCATTCCCCTCTAGCCACGACTTATTAGCACGGTGTTGGTCAAACCAGAGAGATTCCCAATGACCAACTCCACCAAGGGCCAACACAACAGAAACACGCTGGGTATACTGAGCCAGAGTAGCCAGTTACTCCTCTAGGATGGCCCTAAACAAATTAACTAGATATGCACAATACTTTTCCAAATGAGGGGCCGACAATCTTTGGAGGAACGAGAGGTCGACCCCATCAGCAACAGACATGCATGAAAACTCGATATATTCGGAAACATCAGAAGCATATTCAAAGCAACTTCACTCCCTATTGGCAATATCTTATGATTTATTAGCCGAAGTTGTACTTCATCCTTCATATAATATGCATACCATCATAATCAAAATAAATGCATCATGAACGAGCATGTTAAGGACAAAAAAGCTAGCAGTCTCCTAGTAACACCCAGACTCCTTTTAGGATTACCGACTAACCCCACAAACCAACACATGTCTTTTCAACATGCTTTATCCTCACTCACATGCTTTTCAAGAACTTCCTAGAAGGTTGCCCATCCAAATACTACTCCACGTCAAACACACTTAACTACAAAGTTCTTATTTGTTAGGCTACCGAAAAAAAGATGCATCTTCTTAGTATAGGTAATACCAATAAATCCTCAAAAGCTTTCCTTTAGTCATGCAGTTTCATACATGCACAACCTCAGGATCCCTTTTATTCTGATGTGAACTTAGTTTTTTCCTAGAAGTTTCCTGGAGCCGCTCATTGTCATGCCTTGTGCATCAATAACCATTCCCCCTCCCTTGTCAGGCTCGGGTATTTCATGCCGACCAACTTCCATTTGGTTCGTCCCAGAACCACATCATACTAAGACATTTATGCTCTGACACCATTTGTAATGCCCAAACTCCTTTTAGGATTATCGACTCACCCCACAAACTAACACATATCTTTTCAGTATGCTTTGTCCAGAGTGGTTGCCAATGCACAAGGCATGACAATGAGCGGCTCCAGGAAGCTTCTAGGTAAAAATTGAATTCACATTGGAATAAGAGGGATCCTAAGGTTGTGCAGGTATGAAACTGCATGATTGAAAGAAGGCTTTTATAGATTGGTTGGTACTATATATACCACCAAGATGCATCATCTTTTCAGTAGCCTAACAAATAAGAATTCCATAGTTAAGAGTGCTTGACTTGGAGTCGTATTTGGATGGGTGACCTTATGGGAATTTTGCAGAAAGCGTGTGAGTGAGGACAAATCATGCTGAAAAGACCAGTGTTGGTTTATGGGGTCATTCGGTAATCCTAAAAGGAGATTGGGTGTTACGTTATAGAGCTTACCAAAAATGATTTTCTTTCTTCCCGGGAATGGGCCTGCATCAATAACTGAACATCAAAAATATGATTCAAGTGTCTCCGGTCGACCTTATCCGTAAAGGTGCATCCCTCAGAGTAGACCAAGTAACTAATAAAACTCACCAATTGTTTCTTCTGATACAGAGCTTCATAAGAAAGATCCTCTTATTTATATAAGTATACATTATTCCTTATAAGAAAGTGACTATCAGTTAAGTACTTGGGAAACAGTTCGACACGCGTTCCTTCATTTCGTCTCCGGTGGTGCAAACCTTGGCATGAGCTTTGAGGTTGATGGGGAGGACTTGAAAGAACCGTTCTTCAAACGGAAGTATCTCAGGAAGAGACCAAACACTACGCACAACTGACTCCAAAGAAATTAACCCTCTATTACGCCCTCGAGCCACATGACTAATGTGACATTTAAAAATATGAAAGAAAAGGGTCACATAAGGTTTTCTCTTTAGATACTCACACTAATATTGGTAAGACTTCACGTACGCCCAACTTGTAAGATGAACTTGCGAATGAGCCATTGCCAGATGCTTTAAGACTTCTTTCTTAAAGGATGTGAATGGTAAGCGAAAACCCAATACAGAGAAATAACACTCATAAAAGGGAACGATGCATTCACCATACTTACTGCATATCATTTCATCTTTTGTGGGAGTCAAGACTCCCTAGTAAGAAGATGGATTGAATTCGGTAAAAGTGTCATCAAGACCGCCTACCTTAGCAAAAACAAAAACAATATAAGAGTAAGCAGAATCCACCAAAGAAGATGGAGCAATCTTCTGGGATTCATGAATACTCTTTTGTGACTTTTTGCCCATTATGAACTAACATTTATGATACAGGGAAGTGAAACGCCAAAGAAGAAGATAACCACTAAATTGAGACTCAAAGAAAGCAACGCTGACTCTTTGATGACTCTATTTTAGCATGCAAAAGAGAATAAACTCTATTAAACATGTCACATCACTTGCACGCAACACTCAAGTGTTTTTGTTCCCAAGAGTTGTAATGATGGCATTTCCGAAAGGATGTTTGAAGTATGGAGCATTAAATGCACGAATCCATAGGGAACGGAAACACTTTCCTTTGATTTTACTGACATAAAGGAGAAACTAGTTGACGACCGATGATGTTGTAACAAACCCATGCCTTGACGAGCATATAAACGGGCTTGGGGGCAACTGTTCCGGACCGACCATATCGATCTCAGTCGACCACTCTCAGGAATAGTAACTCTTCCAAAATCTTCTTAGTACACGAGAATTCTCCTCATGATAATCTCATATGTAAGAGATTTCAACGACTCTCTATAATATATATATATATATATATATATATATATATATATATATATATATATATATATATATATATATATATATATATATATATATATATATATATATAAGGCGCCAATTCAGGTAGAGGATTTCAAACACAATTTGAATTAACTCTTCTTCCTTACATACTAAATTGAACATTGAAGTGCTAACCTTGCAGGTTCTCCCACTCCACTACGTCAGAAGCTCCTATCCATCATCACTTTCGATCATCACTCTATTTCTGCTTCCATAACGGAACAAGAACAAATATGCTCAATTTCAAAGAAGGTTTTGAATGCGCAAACACATGTTTCTTCAAATTGTAACTACCCTTAAAAATCATGACGAGTATTTCCAAATGAAAGCGAATACAAATAGTAAAATGTGTCTTTCACTGTTGCAAAAGTGCATCACTGCTATTTGTATGCTAGCATATGAATATCTTGTTATCATTATAGCTAAATATATTTGAATTGATGAAAGCATTGCAATTGAGTGCTTAGAGAGATTTGTAAGGTGGCGTGAACGAGGTAGTTGGGTTGAGTATTTGAGAAGACATAATAATAATGAAGTTGATCATCTTTTACAAATGAGAAATCATGTGGCTTTCCAAGTGTTTTAGTTTCTATTGATTATATGCACAGAGGAATAGAAAAAATCGTCTGATTGCATGAAAAGGACAATTTTATCGAGGTTATCATGGTAAATCCTCGATCGTGCCTGAACTAGTGGCATCACAAGACTTGTGGTTTTGACATGCATTTTTCGATATTGTAGGTTCAAACAATGACATTAGTGTGTTAAACCAATCTAAAATGTTTACCGATATTTTGGAAGGATAAAGTCCGACTGTCCAATATATCATCTAGTTGATGGTATGCGTCGTGAGTGGGCTACATTTTTTAAGGTCATTTCAATGTCACGAGGAGGAAAGAGAGAATTATTTGTCCAACATCAATAATCAATTAGAGAGGATGTGGAGATAACATTTAGAGTGCTCCAATCTCGATTTATAATTATATGTGTTCAGGGGTGCCTGACACATGAAAATCCTCAAACATATGATAATGTTTTATTATATTACATAAAATGATTGTTGAAGACTAACATCACATATATGGAGGTTACTTTGGTTACTCTTATGACAACATGGGTAACGAAGTCTCAACAACCAAAAGATTTAAATGTTCTAATGTGATTCTTGCAAACAAAACTATATAGAAGAGCAAGCCTTCATAAAAAAAAAGGTTAATCGACAACTTAAAATGAATCTAGTGTTATATATTTATATTTGGGAGTGTTTTGAACATGATTATGACAAAATTTAAATATTACTAATCATTTGATGTTATTTATTTTTATCCTTTTTAATTATGTATCTCATGTATTTAAGGTTAAATTTAATTATTATTGTAAAAATTTAAGTTCAATTTTATTTATTTTATATTAATATTAAAATTACAATAAAATTAAATATAAATTAAATATTAATATGTGATGTAAAATTGTAGGATCCAATATGAATTCTTTAGAGTTGTATTATTGAAGTTAAAATTGGATGAATTGCTCTAAGATGATCTAATTTAATAAGACCCACAAAAATGAGTTACACTATTGTAAACGCTCTAAGTAAACAAGTTTAGACTAGTCCGATTACTTTTTTTAAATATTAAATAACCAAATAATTTGATTATTATTTATCATGCTTTCTTGATTTTCCAAGGTTAAATACTCTTAACAAACTAGACATGTTTTAGGTAAAAATCAATTAGTTGATCTTATTTAAAATAAATTGTTTATTAGTCAAATTTATTTAAACTTTTTAGGTGTTCTAAACAATTTTTTAAGGTAAGAAATCGACTATAATAACCAAATTGAAATCGACACCTGAGTTGAACCAGACCACCATAGTCTGTTTGTCTAGGATTTGTTAATGCATTATAATCAACATTTAGAGTTCAAGTATCATTATCATCGTAGTGTTAACTGTTGGATCAAATAATATATTCATTCAAGTCCCACATCGGATAATAGAAAGAAAATAAATTTGTAGTATAAATATAAAAAGAGATGATTAGTTTGAGTTTTCCATAAAATAACAAAATATAGTCTTTTGAGTGTATTATGGATTTTGGTAGTTGTGTGTTTAGAGAGAATTTTATATTTTTCCATTCAAAATAGTTTGTTGAGAGGATTTGTAATTTTCCCGTCCAAATATTATAGTTGAGAGAGAGTTTGCAATTTTTCCGTCCAAAAATTGTAATCGAGAAAAAGTTTACAAGTTTTCCGTTCAAAAATTGTAATTGAAAGAGGGTTTGTAATTTTTCCGTTCAAAAATTGAATTTGGAGGATTTGCAATTTTCTCCTTAAAATTATAATGTAATGTGAGAGTTTGTAATTTTCTTTTGTAAAGATTTGAAGTTGAATAATGAATCTGTGAGTTTTGTTTTTGAATTATTTTTGCTCTTTTTCTTTTTGTGGGTATGCTTCTGCGTGCATAGAAATTTGTTTTTTTGTTGTTATTTTTCCAACATCAATGGTATCATAGTTGTGGTTCGAGTAAGTGACCGACTCTTTGTGTCGAAAGTCTTCTTGACATGGTGGTCAGGCAACGCGTTCCATTGAAGTGTCCATGATGAGATAAAATTATCTCTCAATAGCGGTACAAACATGTGTATGAAAGAGCTTCCACTTGAGGGGGAGTATAATGGATGGACTCGCACTTGAGGGGGATTGTTGAGAAACAAGTGTGAGTTCTAAGTTTCACATTTCTTAGAAAAGTGGAGGTTGATCACTTTATAAGTGAGAGAACTCATACACCTATCACCTTAAGGTTTTGAATGAATATGTGGTGTCT
This sequence comes from Lathyrus oleraceus, assembly GCF_024323335.1. Classification (NCBI taxonomy): domain Eukaryota; kingdom Viridiplantae; phylum Streptophyta; class Magnoliopsida; order Fabales; family Fabaceae; genus Lathyrus; species Lathyrus oleraceus. Next base: position 451,558,344 of record NC_066580.1, read on the forward strand.
CTCTCACTTGTTTGGGCAAGTCTTTGACCTTTAAGTGAGTGTTTGACTCAATATATATGCTTCCCTCTCATGATGATCCATCATCAACACACTTTCCTTTAAAAATATGGAGAGAGAGAGAGAGAGAGAGAGAGAGAGAGAGAGAAATTTAATGTTGCCACAAGTTTAATTCATGTTACCTCGGTAACTATATTTTATATATAATTTAAGAATTTCACATTATCAACTTTAATAAACCTTGTAGGGATATTTAGAAAGCTAAACTCATGCAAAACAGACATAACCCGCAAATAAATTAGTAAGCGGTGAGAAATAGTTTTGTTATTTCCAATACAGTGAGTACATGTGTGAGAGACATTAGAATCATTATAATGATAATCATGTTGCATAGATAACAATCGATGAAGTATGCTTCTGGTAGTATGTTCACCATCAACACTTTTACTTCACATTTATCATTCTTCAAAATAATTAATGAAAGTTGGGTGCAACCTCTGAATTTAAGTCTTAACTTCTAAAGACAACATAAGATTTAAATTTGTGACGATATTTTTTCATCAACCCATATGTCCTTGATATTCAACCTTGTAAGTCGAGGAGTGATATCTTGAATATTCTTTTAACACATGGTGCCTTGAGAATGACTTTTCATGTAGGCATGCCATATTTTTGTAATGGAGGAACATGATACCTTCAAAGATATATTTATCTTTTAAAAGTGATATCTAATTCATAAACCCTAAATCTTGTGAGAGGTAACTTTCATATTCAATTCTAGTGAACATTAGAATCATAATCATGATGCATATATAAAAGCTAATGAAATTCGTTTTTGGCAGTATATTCACAACTAAGATTTTTCATCCATAACTAGTTGTCTTCAACAAAAGTAATGAAAGTTGGTTGCAATTCTTGAATTATAACTTTTGAAGATATAAGAAGGTTTAAGTTTGTAATGATATTTTTCACCAATCCATAGGTCATTGATCTTCAAACCCATAAGTTGAGGAGTGATATATTGAATAATCTAAAACATAAGATGGTTTTAGAGCTATGGTTGAAACAAAACATTGATATCCTCATCTCTAATATTAAAATACCCGTAAAAAATCTCTAATCTTAAAATGGAACCATCTTTTAACATATTAAGTGCCTGAAGAATGACTTTTCATATATACAAAAAAAATATTTTTTTAATCAGGATGATATTACCTTCACAAATATATTTATCTTCTAAAAGTGTAAACTTATTTTCTAATTTTATTGCAATAAATTCGATGTATCCCATCGTCCAATAGCGGGGATCCATTTAAATTAGGACCGACTCAACACAAAAATTATTAGCACATAGCAGAATTCAAATAATTTTTTTGAGAGGATCCCTCTCAAAACCAAATTTTCATCAACATACCCTTTAAATGTTTTTTTTAAAATAACCACATTTTTCAATTAAAATTCCAAAATAACTTATTTTTCAAATTATTTACGGAAATAATCACATTTCAGAAAGCATGCGCCAGTTGGACTGACACATCTATTTTTCATTCAACAGAGGCACCAATGGCTTAGGCGCATGCATTGAAATATAGTATTTGTAAGTTGAGGTTGAGTGTACACCTAAGAGGGGGGGGGGGGGGGTGAATTAGGTACTATGAAAGTTTTTCCGATTTTATCTTGTTTTAATAATCTTTCCTTGGAGATTCCTATGTGATGAATATGGTAAATGCTGAAAATATAAAGAACACAAAAAGATATCTTGGTTCCCCTCACATATCGAGAGTATTCCAGTCCCCTTTCAACATGAAATAGATTTTACTATCTGTTATGACTTGTACAAGACATACACAACCACCAAGAATAACCTCTTGTGATTCACTAAGTTGATATGAGAACAATCCTCTCAAACTCAACTCTCTTGCTTCCAATAATCCTGGACAACACGGTGTTTACAACCAATTTTGGAAAATATTGAGTAAAGAAAGTATATGATAATGTATCAATCACAATGACCGATCTTCTCTTCCAATCAAGCAATTTATAAGGATATATTAGTGCTCAAGTATTTATGAATATGAGATGAATTTTCTGGACTGCTATATGTGAACAATGCAGAAAAATTCTTAATGAAAGTTTGAAGATCAAAACACTTGTTTGAAAATGAATGTGTATGAGATTTCAAATTGCAATGGAAGAGGTGACTTTTGAATTATGAAATTATGAATATATATATATATATATATATATATATATATCACCTTGACAACTCTATGAAAGAGTGTGATTCAATAGAAAGATGCAATGGTTAATGGATGAACTTTGGAAAACGTTTAGTCCATAAGACATGTCTGAAACCAACCACTGCTTCAGTGAAAATTCAAAAATTCGTGATAGAAATCACTTTCCTAAAAAGGGGTAATCGATTTCCTGAGATAAAAAATTGGTTATGGCAAGTGGAAATCGATTTCCTGAACTGAAAAATGAATTTTGGCAATTGGAAATCGATTTCCTGAAAAGGGGTAATCAATTTCCTGAACTGATTTTTGAAAAAAAAATGTTTAGAAAAATTGTATAACAGCAAAGGCAAGTGAGACAATGGATCATGCATGCAATGAATATTTGGATTAATTTTGAGCACTAAGTTATCAGTATATATTACATGCTTGTACCTTAAAAACTCAAGATCAATGCTAGTCTTCAAAATAAGTCTTGAATCCTTTGATGCTAGCTTTCACACATTGCTTGAAACTTGATTTGATTAAATGCACTTGAAGCTATTCCATACTTTTGACATGATCATTTGAATTTCACTTTGTCTTTATAAAAACATATTAGATGGAGTGTCTTGACTTCACAATATTCATTGGCGCCACGTGCAATGATGCATGCATGTGAAGGCGCCACATGCAATATCGCATGCATGTGTAGCCATGTGAAGGCGCCACATGCAATGACACATGCATGTGTAGCCATGTGTGTGTGCCACATGCAATGATGCATGCATGTAGCCATGTGTGTACGCCAATTCTCCACCACTCATCTATTATAAATACAACATCTCTCCCATAATTTTTTATACAACTTCTTACCCTTCTTCCATTTTCCTTCAATCTCCTTCAATTTTCTTTAAAATGTCTGCATATTCATACTTGTGTTCATATATTCATAAGAGAAATACCGATTTAATCTTTTCAGTAGTGCAGCCTCTGATGAAGATCCGACTTTGGAATGTAGATACGTTCGAATATCTTAACAGGACCTTGAACCGTTGGTTAGATGGAAACTTTGCAGATGGTGAAAGGATCAAAAGGTTTCAATGGCTTGATAGGACATTCAACCAAAATGGAGAAGTTTGTTTCTGGGTGGATATTAAAACTAACAAAGATGTTCACAGGATGATGTATACTCCCCCCAAAATTGTTTTGATGGTTGTAATCACGTAATTGTGTTGTTTATATGTTGTATTTGTTTGCGATGGTATTTTATTTGTTGTAGTTTCTTGTGTTGTTGTTTATGTGTTGTATTTGTTTGTGATGGTATTTCCTTACAAAATTATCATATGAAATGAATGCTGTTTTTAATATAAAGCAAAAGAGTTACAATTAAAATTATCTTATTGTACTTGTTCCAACACTGGGGCAGTTAGTACGATTATGACTGGGCTGACAACATGAACTACATAGTCTAACCATTTTGTTTGCCATATCCATTTCGGTTCAAATACGGGTGTTGTTTGGGCGACCCTTTTTCTTTCTTTACATTATTTCATTGTGCTAGAGAATGTCCCCTTGATATGCAGACCAATAATCCTCTTTTGCTACCACTGAAAAGCTAATTTTGTAAACATTGTAAAGGTTTATGACTTTGTAAACGTCGAATAGTAACTTGGAAGGATCCCGTCGAACCTTTGAACATGCCGCTATGGCATGGGAGAAGGGTATACGAAAGGCTTGGAACTTTCCGCAGTTGCACCAACCTCTATCTAGTTCCACTCGATAGTGTCCCCTCGACATGCATTCATTGTGATCCATTGACTCAACAACATTGTACCGACTTGTAGTACGATCAAACACCGTGACCACATGGGTGTTAGCTTTGGCAGCTTCCTCTTTAATGAATTTCATTGAAGCATTACTGAACAATTGCCCAGATTGTAACACTAAACTCCATTTGGAATGTCTGATCTCAAACAGCGCCCCTAGCCTAAAATAGGTTGCTTCCACTAAAGCGGTTATAAGTAGGTTTCAGATGCCTTTGAAGACAGAGTTCATTGATTCCATAATATTTGTTGTCATGTGGCCCCATCGTTGACTGTTGTCGTATGCCCTAGTCCACTTCTCCAATGGAATATTGTCAATCTACCTTACTGCATCTGCGTTTGACAATCTGATGTCTTCGTGGTAGTGTTTGAAAGAAGGTTCTGTTAATGCATACCCTGCATTGACAACCTTCTTCCATAATGTTTTGTCTTTGATCTTTCGCATGAAATTTTGAGCGATATGTCTAATGCAGTAGACATGCGTCGAAGGAGGATCCTGCCAGCCATTATCAATGTTTTTGTAGACACTCACTATTTCCGCAACGTTAAAATATCTTAAACATTATTATTCAAGTATAACATTAAACGAAGAATCTACCGAGTATGAAAAGATAATTAAAGCTCGATGTTATATTATAATTCTATTTGGTAATTTTTTTTCCTGAAAGTACTGGTAATACGGTAAGTATTATGTATTTGTCTTTGTTACGAAACATAAATAAAGTAGGCACATATAATTGGGGTTCAACTGTTTTGTCCCATCTATATAGTTCGTTATGTAAAAATGCCAAAAAAAAATACGTGTACGTTTTATTCTTGTGCCTATTTGCTACAAGTATGAGGTTGGTCAAGACTACCGTCGCTCGCCCTGGTCAACGAGAAGCCATTCACATTCCTTTATGCAACAAAGTAAGTTTATATTACATCTTCTAATTTATTAGACTTTATACTACAACTAACTGTAACTAATATATTTTCAATCTTTTCAACCTAGGTGGTCAGTTAAGGGGATGAACTACAGTAGGTGTCCCAAACACGCTGTAGTAGTCTATCACAATCTTTTAGACCACATTGGACCAGGCGATGTATTACTACTAAACAAGTCTACATTTAATTTAAAAAAAATGATCCAATTACATATCCTCTAATCATGTCAAATTCTTATATAGTTTATCTGGAGGCCGTATCTGGATCTTGATCATCAGGTTAACCATGATGATGATGCAGTTTGGACAGCAAAAACACCAATCATCCGGTTAACTACTGTGGAGATACACCAGAGTGATCATGTAAAATTGCAGTTTGGAATGCAACAATAAATTCCATAACCTCCGACGTGTTTGGGAGATTGGCATCAACAAAGAGTCGATGGCCAATGGGATTATTTCGATTGGAGAGACTTTGCAAAAGAGATGTGTCATCATTGGAGGAATCGACGATAACACATCTTAAACGAACTAGACATACATGGTGCTAGACCAACTCAACATTATATGACATGGTTTAGGTCGGTTACAACACCACAGTTGTGTCTGAGCCAAGATATTTGATTGATCCACGCCAACGAGCTTCGTCATCAAACGCCCAACAACAAATCCCCACCCAAGAACAATGTCAACCTACCCAAACCCAACTACCAACCTCACACCACCACCCTACCGTATACACCCAAACACCAAACACCCGACCTCGCAACTAATTCATGCCACACACCCAAACTCAAAACCAGGAATCAAATCCTAACCACCAACAACCATACAGAGCCACCAAAACAGTCTATAGCCCGAATGATTCATAAATTCAACGTCATGCCATCGTAGCCCCCCACTAATGAACACCCAAACATCCCATCGTCACAACACCCAACTATTATTTGACTTTAGTACACCACATGAACCATTGTTTCGTTTCCAAAATGATTTAATGTCCCAATTCAAGCAATTATACCGTCTACAAATCAAGCATCTACAACGATCCAACTACGACAACATAGACACCAAACTCAATTACGGAAGCGCCGTTGGCGACAATCCCCCCAGCTATTGGGGAGAAATGATGACAAATCAATCAAATACTGTCGAACCTTCCACCGGACCTTCACACCAGCGACCATTGCATCATGCTAGCTCTCAAAGACCCCAAACACCTCATGGAAATCGTGGGAGACCTCTAAGACAAACTAACGCACCTGGATGTGGAACAGAAGAACGTTTCAATCGGGTGAGTCATTGATTTTCTTGTCAATTGTTATGTATTTTAACTTTAATCATTATTTTGCATTTACGTATTTAATTTAATTATTTATAAATATAAAATATAAATTTTAAAAAAAAAACTGCATAGTGCATGCGCCACATGCATTGGCGCATACACATAATGTAGTGTATGCATGTGCCAAAACAATTGACTTCAATGCATACATGCGCCCAAGCCATTGACGCCTCTTTTCAGTAGGAAATTAGGTGCGTCAGTCCAACAGGTACATGCTTAATGAAACATGGTTATTTTCGTAAATATTTTGAAAAATAAATTATTTTAGAAATTTATTTGAAAAATATGATTATTTAAAAAAAATTCCCTTTAAATTATATATATATATATATATATATATATATATATATATATATATATATATATATATATATATATATATATAATCAAATGATTTTAATAATTTAAATATGAAAATTAATTAAAAATATAAATAATTACACCACCTATACATATCAAATTATCAATTAATTATAAATAATAATTTTAATAATCTAAATACTAAATTGTATTTAACTTTAATTACTAATATTTCAAAGTACTTATTTATAATAGAGTAATGTGTCCTAGAAGTTCACGTTATCAAACCCACAAATAATAAAAGAATTAATTATAGGTTTTAGATCAATAAAAAATATGTAAATATCAATAAAAAAGAATATCAATGTATTTGGTTCAAATGTTAGATTAAATACAGGAGTCGGATGTGAACGAAGTGTTTTACTTTTTAAAGTGAACTGTTGTACTTTACACTAACTCTATATAAACCTGTCATCCTTTTTTATTTTGTCATTTGTTACAGAAAATCTCGAAAGTCATAAGCCGTAAGCCTGAGAAAAAGCAAAACAAAAAAAAATGGTAGACACACTCTCTTCTTTGAGGTCTTTGATGGCTTCTCACTCTCCACCTCTTCATGCCTTAATTGTCCCCTCTGAAGATTATCATCAGGTTACTCAATTATCGATTCATTTCTTAGATCGAATTAGAATTCACTCTTCCAATTTCGTATTTTATTTTTATTGTTTTATTTATGAAATGATTTTTCAATTTGCAGAGTGAATATGTGTCTGCACGAGACAAGCGTCGCGCTTTCGTTTCTGGATTCACCGGAAGTGCTGGTCAGTTTCTATCCAATAAACTGTTCGATGCGTTTTCGTTTTTGTTTTTTATTTATTTTATTTTATATTGTTGTACCATACATGAATTTAGGGTTTACAGAATTCATATCAAAGTAATCTTTCTAGTAATGAGGGATAGGAGATAGAACATTATGGTGCCGTTTGATCTATCTAGACGATGCCACTTAATGAGATAAGACTTGATTGTTATCGTTAAAGTTTCTACTTTCTAGTTGTACTTGTTATTTGCTAGTATTTTAGTGACGCTATGGTCTTATTATGTATTTCAATTTTCAAAATGACTAAATAGTGAAGTGTTTTTCATTTTTTTTAAATGGCGTTCAGGTTTGGCACTTATAACAAAGGATGAAGCGCTGCTTTGGACCGATGCGCGTTATTTTTTGCAGGCTGAACAACAACTTAGTGGTCAGTGGAAGCTAATGCGTCTTGGTGAAGATCCTGCTGTAGATATCTGGATGGCTGATGTGAGACTTTAGAAAATCTTTTTTTTTTATGTATGGTTTTTTTATGGGATGTTTGTACTAATAAGTCATTTCCATTTACTAGAACTTGCCAAAAGATGCAGCAATTGGGGTTGACCCTTGGTGCATTTCAATTGATACTGCTCAAAGATGGGAACGCGCTTTTGCCAAAAAACACCAGAAGCTAGTCCAAACAACAAAAAATTTGGTAGATGAAATATGGACAGATCGTCCACCAGCAGAGGTTAATGCTGTCGTTATACAACCATTAAAGTTTGCAGGTCGCTCTGTCACGGATAAGTTGCAAGATTTGAGAAAAAAGTTTGCACAGGAGCATGCTCAAGGATTGGTTGTAACAGCACTCGATGAAGTGAGTGTATCCTCTTAATAGTTCGTCCTTTTTTGTTTCTTTCTCCAAGTTTTTGTTTTTAATCAGACTGTATTTTCTTCCTCAAATGTTCATCGTTTTAAACATTTTTTTCTGTCATTTTATTCAATATCGCCCAATACAGGTTGCTTGGCTGTATAATATTCGTGGAAATGATGTGGCATACTGTCCCGTTGCTCACGCATTTGCTATTGTGACGTCCAATTCTGCCTTCATTTATGTGGACAAGCAAAAGGTGTCTATCGAGGTCAGTTCGAGAAATCTCATTTATGATCTTAGTATCTTTAGATTAGGAGGTGCTAATTTGGAAATACAAAACTTATTGAAAATTATGTCATGTGCCAGGTAAAAACTCATTTGGAGGAGAATAGAATTGAAATCAAAGAGTATACAGAAGTAAGCGTAGACGTGGCATTGCTAGCGACTAATGAGCTTGATTCCGTGTCTACTGCCAAGAGTGTAAATGGTAAACATCAAACAGGAGAAGAGAGTAGCAACCTCATATGGGCTGATCCAGCTTCATGCTGTTATGCTCTGTATTCAAAACTGAACCCTGATACAGTTCTCTTGCAACAATCACCTCTGGCTCTTCCAAAAGCTTTAAAGGTTCTATGCTTATACTCCTTTATAAAGTTAATCTGGATTTATCACATACAATTTCGCTTACTGTTAATTACTTTATTACTTGTAGAACCCAGTGGAATTGGATGGATTAAGAAAGGCGCATATTCGTGACGGTGCGGCTGTTGTGCAATATCTTGTTTGGCTGGAAAAGAAGGTTTGCATTTGAATGTTGTGTCTCTAGATATATTTTAATTTACTGAAGAGGGCATTTACTCTCTTTTTGAATCGGCCAAATTATGCGGCGAGATCTGAGATATCAGTTAATAATGCAGAATATTGGTTCAATGTGCAGATGCAGGATATCTATGGAGCATCTGGATATTTTTCAGAGGAGAATACCGTAAAAAAGGATAAAAATTTGTCAGTATCCTCTTATTATATTTTCTAACACGCTCTTTCAACACTTTGTTAGAGTAAAATTCATGTGAGCTCTACTAAATCCCAAGCAGTCCACCATGTTTACATGAATTTTCAAACTATGGCAGGCAATCCGTGAAATTGACTGAGGTGACTGTAAGCGACAAGCTTGAAGAATTTAGAGCGTCAAAAGAGGTGAAGTCACACAGTGATGCTATTGTTTTTCAACTTTATTTTACCATCATACTTTACCACATTTTCTCAAGCATATTAGGATTGAAATTTGACTGCATTTGCTTAGTATATATTATTTGAAGAGAAGTCAAATAAAGTAACAAGGGGATTTTTTTTTCCGTATAAACTCAATGGAATATGAATGCTTGGAAGTAGATATGCTTGCATGTTGTAGAGAGTGCAGTCTGTGTTCGATTCTAACTTTGTTTTATCTAATCTGTTTTCAGCATTTCCGAGGATTGAGTTTCCCTACTATTTCTGCAGTTGGCCCAAATGCCGCTATTTGTCATTATAAGCCAGAGGCAGAAACATGCACTGAGCTTGATCCAGACAAAATATATCTTTTCGATTCTGGAGCCCAGGTCTGTCTAGCATGCGTTATAGAGAGTTGCTGAATTCCGTCGAGATTGTTATTTATTAGTGAAACTTTTCTTGTTTTGATGTATTCTAATATTAATAATTGCTCATGTTTCTGAAGTATCTGGACGGAACAACTGATATTACACGAACAGTACATTTCGGGAGACCTTCGGATCATGAAAAAGCTAGCTATACAGCAGTATGTGCCTTTATTTACTTTTTCTAAAGATTCTATAATTCCGAAACTATATCAAGAATCATTTGATATCCAAGTTTTTCCCTTAAATTTTAGTTAAGTTGTTTGGTTTTCTGAACTTGGTGCAGGTCCTAAAGGGTCACATTTCTTTGGGAAATGCTAGATTTCCTAACGGGACAAATGGTATTACACAATTTGACTATTTCATGTCAAGTTCTTTGGGCATAATTTGAGCTAGTCTCCATTTCAAACACGAGAACTTAGCTCCTTTTTTCCTTTTTTGACAATTCTCGTAGGTCACCAACTTGATATTCTTGCTCGAATTCCTCTCTGGAAGGATGGTCTTGATTTCCGACATGGAACTGGTCACGGTGTTGGATCCTACCTGAATGTCCATGAAGGTATATATAACTATCACAATTTCCCTGTTCCCTATTTTTATTCTTTTTTCAATTTATTTCCCTTTTCAAGTCAATTTGAAATAAAAATTTAAATCAATAACTTGCGCAGGACCTCAGTTAATTAGTTTCAGAGCACGAAATGTACCTCTGCAATCTTCGATGACTGTTACAGATGGTTAGTTGCTTGATATTATTATACCCTTGCTTGAATCATTTAAAAGTCCACAAATGTTCAACTGTACTTAAATTTATCTGGTCTTATTCATTTGAATTGTCTTTTAGAACCTGGTTACTATGAGGATGGAGCATTTGGAATAAGATTGGAGAATGTGCTTATTGTCAACGAGGCTGATACAAAATTTAATTTTGGCGGTAAAGGTTACTTATCGTTTGAGCATATTACCTGGGTAAGTGTCGAAGCTGTGTATTCGTTTGAGCATATTACATGTTTGTTTGGATTTTCACGGTGCAAGTGTTTGTTGTTTCTCGTCCAGGCACCGTATCAAACAAAGTTAATTGATCTGAGCCTTCTAATTCCAGAAGAGATAAATTGGTTGAACTCGTATCATTCGAAGTGTAGAGATATTTTGGCACCGTATTTGGATGAAGCTGAAAATGCATGGCTGAAGAAAGCAACAGAACCTATAGCTGTGTGAGATGTGTTTTTATTTCACAGTAATATCTGTGCTGTCTTCTGTATTAATATTACTGGGATGATGAATCATGTGCTTTTCGTCTGAATGATGAGAGCAAAGTTTTATTCTAAGATACTCTTATTCTTGAGTGATTTTTAAAAAAATAAGCATTTGCATTATGGTGTTTATACATATTTACGTCATATTTTCATTCATGCATGTAATATTTGTATCTTCAACAGAGCTTAAATGGTTAAAAAAGTTGATGTTGCAGTGTTTGTTTGAATTCTTAATTTTTGTATGACTACTCATAATACTTAAAAATGAAAATTTCCAGCTCTAGAAGAAATAACTACTCATAATAAGAGTAACTGAATAAAATCAGCTTTCTCTTTTATTTATTATATTTTTGTAATTTATTTAAAATTAAAAATACCACAAATATTGTGGTACAAAGAGAGTAGTAGAATTCTTGTCATGTTGAAAAAAATAATGTTGATTTTCTTTAAAATGTTTATTTAATAATTGGAATGACATTTTGTCTTACCCTTGTTTGAGTATTTTAAGTATCCTCAATTCTATGTATTTATAAATCCTTTCTACATATTTAATTTCGCTTCAAGAAGTCTTGGACTTTTTGAAAAAAAAGTGGAAAGAAAAATCTTAATAGAGAAATAGAGCTTAATTTTATAAAAAAAACAATTCCAAACAAAAAATAAAATATGATTTGCTACATCTTTTTGAATTATTACCAATATGCACGGGTAAATTTAATATGTAAATAGAGAATAATTATTTCGATAAATCTGAATAATGTTAAAAAGAAGAGAGAACAATATAAGGAAGAGTTACGAAACCGAATATATGACACAAAAGATGTGTGTTGCATTTCATTAAAAGAAGTTGTACCGTTGATAACATGTGTTGCAAATAATAAACATAAAAGTTTATAAAGTTGGCTTTAAAGTTTCCGCTTGAAAAAAAATCATGTATATAATAAATAATTCAATGATTGTAATATACAACTTTATGATAGAGAAAAATATGAATTTTATGTTAAATTGTAATTTCTTGTGTCGAAGTAAGTTACTCGATAAAATAAGGATGTGTCGAATAACCTAGTGTTTCGAGTTGTATTAGTGTGCTGAAGTATGTTGCTTCACACAGATTTCGACTTAGGCCTAATTTTAGAAATGTTAACTATTTTGGATTTTTATAGTTTTGAATTTTGACTTAGGGAGTAAGCTAACCAAAATCTATAAATATAGGGAGTAACCCCTATTCTTTAGAAGAACTCATAACATTGTATTCACAGAATTTTGCAGTTGCAAAGTGAATAAAGAAGTTCTCATAGATTGTGGGCAGAGAGAAAACTCTGCAGAAAATATTCTTCTTCTTTTCCAACGTTCTTTTCTTTTCTTTCTCAATCGTTCTTTTCTTTTCATTGTCTATGCGTGGTTGATAACAATCTTGTTCATCAAGATTGATAGAAATTCTCCATAGGTTGTGGTGGATTTTCAACATCTGATATCAAGAGCTCTGATTTGAGCGATTTGTGGGAAGAAAATCATGATGACAATGAATCATCCAAACAAATATTTTTCAACGAATCTTTCGATTCTCAAGAACAATTATTATGAGAATTGGTACAAGCAGATAAAGGTCATGTTCTGTTATCAAGATCTTTGGGATCTTATGAAGGAAGGAGTAACAACGCTTGCAGAAAATGTGAAAGAGGTGAGGTTACAAACTCATAAAAGAACGTATGAATTGCTTCAGATGGAAGACAATGAAAGCATAACTGATTTCTTCACTAAGGTTACGAAACTGATGAATTAAATCAAGGTAAGTGGAGAAGTGTTGACATTAAGATCTGTTGTTGGAAAGATCTTAAGGTCGTTGGCTCAAAGTTCGACCATGTGGTAGTAGCCATAGAAGAGTCGAAAGATTTGTCAAAACTGACAAAGGAAGAGCTTCAAAGGATGCTTGAATCTTATGAACAAAGAATGACTGAAAGAGCCGCAGGAAAGTCGAAGAGTGATATGGCTTGGCAGGCGCAATCAACAAAAGAAAGGAAAGAGAAAGGAAGCTAGAATGACAACAAAGGCAGATGAGACTACAACAATTCGACTGATCGAAATCAGTAAGAAGGAAAGTAGTCGAATAAGAGAAAACCCTGAAACCAAGGCAATCAAAGAGGTGGTGCTGCAAGTAGAGGAAGAGGTGGTGGTCGAAAGCCTGACAAGAGTCACATTCAGTGTTACAATTGTCAGAAGTATGGTCACTATTCTAGTGATTGTCCAGAAAAGCAGAAGAATCAAGAAACTGATGCAAAGCTGGTGAAACATGAAGAAGAAGAGATGTTGCTGATGGTTATAACGAGAGATGAATAAATATTCAAGGATCAATGGTACTTGGACTCAGGATGCCCATCACACATGTTTGGAAGGAAATATTGATTTGTCAACATAAAGCCCTTAATGAAGAACATGGTAAAATTTGCAAATGACAATACTCTAGCAGCTGAAGGTGTTGGTGATGTTCTGATTATGAGGAAAAATGGAAAGAGGTCAGTAATTTCAAATGTATTTGCTTAGCATTAGGCAGCTAGTCGAAAAGAGCTACAAGGTGTATAGAAGACAAGATGATGAAAGTTCTCGACTCAAATGGAAGGTTGATATTGAAGGCTCAAATGTCTCAGAATAGAACCTTCAAGATTGAGCTTAATTTGATGGAGCGTAAGTGCCTTCCAATAGCAGCCGACATAGATGAATGGATATGGAATTATAGACTTGGCCATCTCAATTTTAAAGACATCAAAGATTTGAAGAGAAGAAATATGGTTTAAGGATACCAGAAATCAACATTCCAAACAAAGTCTGTGAAGAATGTGTGCAGGTGAAGCAACACAAGAACAACTTCAGTAAGGATGCATGAAGCAGGTCGAAGGCAATTCTTGAAGTCATATACTCTGATGAAGTGGTCAATGAAGAAGGTGAGCTGGTACATTATGCTTTCTATGCAAACGTCAAACCAATCAATGCAGCTGAGGCATTAAAAGATTCAAAGTGGGTGAAAGCAATGAACGAAGAACTGAAGTCATTCGAAGTTAACAACACTTGGTCACTTGTCGAATTTCCCCAAGACATGAATACACGGCCACTGCGAGTCATGCCTACCATTCTAGTTATATTAACAATTTCGGTATCAGTAAATTGAATTTCTTTTCCACCCGCGTACGCATTCGTATCATACCTCCAAGGCACCGCCTTGTTGTCTTGATATGGGAACGAACCGGGATCACAAATATGGATAGACTGAATCCTCTTGGGAGGAGATTAAACTTACTTCTTTTTGTATGCAATGGTTATTGGTTTGATGACAACAATCTCTTCGACCACTCTTGACCTTGAGAACTGCATCATCCCCTAATTCATGAATTTCTGAACATAACCCTTAAAAACATCACAACAATCAGGATCTAATTCGCATACGACACAATTATCATGAACACCATCCAAAAAACATATTCCTCAAGATTTTTCACAACCAACGACATCAGAGTTTTCACATTAACGACCCTTATGACGGATGTTGCAGTCTCTTCATCAATCACTGCACTGACCGCTGGCCCATTATGGTTTGGGAGAGGGTTTGTCTTTATGTTAGGTTTTTCTTCCGAGAAAGACAACACATTCTGATTAATAAGCTCTTGAATTTTATTCTTGAGAGGCCAACAATCTTCAGTTGAATGCCCCATATACCTAGCATGGAAGACGCAAGAGGCATTAAGGTTATGCTTGGGATGATAAGGAGGGATGACCAGTGGAATCTCCCTTGGTACAATAGCTCCCACATGAACCAAATAAGGCACCAATTGAGTGTATGGTACGAGAATATTATCATATTAGGGACGTCTACCATAGTTATTACGGTAATTCTTCCATTGACCCCGACCCCTATTATCACGAGCATTTTGTTGAGTTTGAGCAGGCTTGGCCGATGCGGGTTGTTGATTATGATTCTGCGGTTAGTACTGACAAGGAGGGATGGCCGGTGGAATCTCCCTTGGTAAAATAGCTCCCACATGAACCAAATAAGGCACCAATTGAGCGTATGGTACGTGAATCTTATCATATTAGGGACGTCTACCATAGTTATTACGGTAATTCTGCCCTTGGCCCTATCCCCCTATTATCACGAGCATTTTGTTAAGTTTGAGCAGGCTGAGCCGGTGCGGGCTGTTGATTATTATTTTGCGGTTGGTACTAACAAGGAGGGTTTTGATACTGGGTAGCAACAACATATGGACAAGGAAAATACGACACATGAGCCTGATAATGAGGGTGGACACTTGACATCACAACACTTGTCTCACCTTCTGTAGCGGTGTATTCGTCACTTTATGATTTATTGATTAAATCAAAAGCAAAGCATACAAAGAATCGAGTCGCCACCACACTTTTATTTATCCAAAGGAATGGCTAAAAAGCGAACAAAAGCCTAAGAAGTTTTACACATAGAAAACTAATGAAAGGTCAGAGATCTGGGTAAGGGGTTAATTACGCAATGGGAAGGTGTTAGGCACCCAAAACGTCCTAGGTACTCCTAGGGAGCCCTTTTCACAACTTGTTGTATGAAATGTTATTTGTTTATGAAATATTTATTGTGCAAACATGGATTGAAGGGATGAGAAAAGAATATACAAGTTATTATTTTTGTGTTTGAACGGATGAACCCGTTGCCTACGTACCTTTCCATGGAAGGTAAGGATCAAAACACCGTAGTTCGGCTAAAAGATTTCCAAAATATGAGTGGGTTGATTTTAAACAAAATCCCCAAGGTCTTTCGTTATCCACGGGAGAAAACTCAACCTTATACAAACAACAAGTCCACCATGTGAGAAAAGCTTCAACTTGCTAGTGAGGGGTTAGCCCTATAATAAGCAAGGAAGTCTTACAATTCAATCACTAAGGACAAAAGGTGAGATTAACATCAACCAACTAGGATAAATCAAACCTATGGCTAATGTATGAAAACTTATCAAGAATGGACAAAGCCACAAAACAATTGAGTGAGTGAAATTAACCAATTAGGATTATTCACAAAAAATGGTCAAGATATGATTAGAATTCAATTCAAAAGAAGTATTATGAAAATGAAGTTTGAAAATCAAAGGCTTAAGGCCTAGGTTTCTAGTTTGAAAAGAAATGAAAATGTTTGCACAATATCTTTCAAGTTTTGGGTTAATCATGCAAATGGAGGTTTAAAGAAACAAAAGGTGGGAGGGTGAGGAAGTAAAACTTCTTAGATGTTCACCTCTTGAGATCATATATAGATGATTCAAGTGATTCCTTTGGAAAAGGCAACAAGCAAATAACAGATGAACAAAGTAAATGGATACCGGATGCCAATCAATGGACTTATACCAATCTCCTAAAACAAAGAGAAACATGGATACCAGATGCCAATCAATGGACTTATACCAATCTCCTACCATATCACAGGAAAAACAACTGCCAATCAATGGACTTACAATTGACTCCTCACAAGAAACAAATAACAAATGCAATAAGCAAGAGGAAACAAGTTGCCAATAAATGGTCTTACACTCGACTCCAAGGAAAGGAATGCCAATGAATGGTCTTAGTTCCAAATCCCACCAGATCATAGGAAACAACTGCCAATAACTGGACTTACAATTGACTCCTCAATGGACAAACAAAGTGTCACAAAGATATGAACAATGATTATGAAATGATATACAAGAAATGATGATACATGCACATAGGCACACATAAGCAAATATGCACAGATGAATCAAATAAGCAGACAAACAAGTCAATTAGCACACACTATATACAATCAATTAGGCTCAAGCACGGTTAGGCTTTACAGCCAACTGGAATGGGGTATTTTGTGCTCTTAACCCTAACATTGAGAGTTAGGGTGAAGCAGATGAAATGGAGATGAGGGGTGTGCCTCATAGCTCTTATCCCTGGTCAGGGAGAGCTTTGATTAATGGAAAGTGTGGGAGTTCAGAAAGTTGGAACTCTTCTCCACAAGTGATTGACTCTATAAGATCTTGGGTTATTATTCACAATGCATCAACACATGGTGTGGGCAAGGTGAATGACACACTGAGTAGCAGGAGATGGATTACACATCTCTTTTATCTGCCAATTGTCTCATGAGAGGACTTTACCTGCTTGGCACAAAGTTAAACAATCACAAGCATTGCCTCTTAAGGAGGGCTTCAGACAGGTGCCTACCAATAACAGTAGGTCTTCCAGACTACATGAAGATTAGAGATTATACCTAAGTGGTTAAGCAACCAAGAAAAAGCAAAGTTCAAATGAACTTAAAGCAACTTAGGTACCTGCGGAAACAACTAAACAAATCAGTATAATACTCAGGCAAACAGACAATAGTCAATAAGCAACAGACAATCCCAATGTATAAAATGTGTAAGCCAAAAGGAAAACTCAAATGAGTTAGCATCAACCTACAAAACACACAAATGTTAGTAATGAAAAGCAAGCATCAATACTTAAATGATGAAGCATCATCAACTATGGAACTTGGATATTCGACCTGAAATTAAAGCTCAAATGTAAGCCACAAACCACTAGGTCAAAGCCTAGGGTCAAAGATGGAGAAAAAAATTTAAAACAGGAGCTGAAATTTAACACAAAGCAACTCCAAACACATATTGACATATTCCAAAAGGTCTCACATCAAAATCAATCACCAAATACATTTCATGATCAAGTGAAGTTCAAGGCAATTTTAAAGCTCATATGTGATCAACATGAATTAAAAATTCAAATCAAAACAGAAATGATTCAAATAAATCTGGAAAAATTCATGAGCATTCAAGACATCTAACATGATCAACATACAAAAAATCAGAGGAATCAGAGATCATTTGGCATAGAAATCAAGTTGCACAAGTTGAACATCAAAAGGTGTGACACAAATTGTCACACCAAGTTAGCACAAGCATAAAACAGAAATGGTAATTGAGAAAAATGCCAAACCAAAACCAAAATGTCAAGCAATGTGTCTAGAATCACCATGCAAAATTTCACATTCATTGGATAAGAAACAAGCATTTCACAATGAGATAAGCAAGGCAAGGTCACAATTAGACATATGATCAATCATCCTAGCACAAAATAAAATCCAACCAAGCACAACTTTGGAAATTATGATCATTAAAAAACTAGACAGAATAAGGAGCATTTTGCAAAAAATTGAAGTGAAATTGATGCATTTTTCTATTTTATATGATTTTTTGAAGTTAAGGAAAAAAATAAAAAATGAAAATGGACATAGCATGTGAAAATGGGAGGGAAACAAGAAAATGATGAAGCGTTTGAAAATATTTCCATCGCCAGGGATCGAACCAGGCGCATATTTAAATTTGGCGCTCAACATGAAACGACGCCGTATTGGCTTAAACCCTAGCGCGCCCAAAAAATTCGTAGCTAATGATGGATTTCGTAGCTAATTCGCAGCAAGGCATGAAGATTTCGTAGCTAATCCTGGAAACTCAAGATCTTCATCTTCATGAAGATGAACAGTGTACGTGTTCATGCATGTCCAGAAATATTTCTCCAGAAATCAAAATTAAATACATCAATGTGTAGTGCGTTCAATGGAGATCACGAATCAATGCACAACTAAGCTTAATCTCACGTATCAAGATCAAATCGAACGAAATAAGATTCATGCATGAAACTTTAAACTAACCTAACTCAGCCAATAGTGCATGAAAATTCACGATTCAAAGCTCAGAATTACCAGCAAACCTAGATCTACACAAATATCACAATAAATTTGAGAATTAGAGAGATCAGATCATGACCTCTTGAAGAGCAGAAGTTGGAATCTCGCGCTACAAGCTCAGTCAATGCTCAAAATCTTCTTTACAATGCTTATGGAGTTGATTGATGATGAATTTAAAGCTCAACTGCACATGAATCCAACAGATTTTGAAATCACCATGGATGCTTCAAGCTTCGAGTATGTTCAAATGTGGCACGATTTTTCTCAATTCCACGTCCAATCTTGCTTAACAATGCTTCATGATCATGAATCAACCAACAGGAAAGGTTCTTGTGTGAAGAAATTGCAAAAAAAATTGAGAGAAAAGTTTGGAGAATTTTGAGATTCAGATCTGAAAATGAATGTTAATGGCAAATGCAGTTATGATTAATCTTATATATGACATGCTAATCATGTTTAGAACCTGTTTAAGCCAAAGCCAAATGAGATTAATTAAGTTTTAGAGTGTATGCACAAATTGGGTTTTCACCTCATGCATGTGGTAGCCACGTGAACAGTGCCTTTTGCTGAACCAAAATCACTTAAAAATATCCCATGCAAGCTTTGGAAATGGTTTTGTATGCATATGATCCACCAAAATTATTTTATGGAATTTCCTTCAAAAATCTTCATGAATAAGCCAAAGGCCATGCAAATGAAATTCATGTCATGTAATGGTACATTTGGAAAGTGCATGTTATGATGAACAAAATGCAAAAAGAACCACTCATTTTGGAGCTTTGGTTGAAAAGTTATGGTCATTTGAATCTTCAAGTACACTTTGCCATGATTTGATCATATCTCCTTAACCACACATCATATGCTCATGATCTTGGACATTTTGGAAATGGGAGAGAAATATATACAACTTTCATGTTCAACAAAATTTCATTTGAAGCTCTCTTGATGATGTAATATTGAGTTGAAGTTGGTCCAAAATCTTTCCATTTTTGGAAAGTTCAAATTATAGGTCACTTGCTATTTTTGGAAATTCTTGACCTGACTTCAAATTCTTCAATGTGAGTGTTTAAAATGTCAAATGAGACTTGTTTAAACATGAATGAAGTATTTCTAATCACTTCCCACCTCCAAATCCACAGTTGACTTTACAGTTGACTTTCTAGGTCTTCAGATGACTTGGAAGTGTTCTGATGAAATTCAAGCCTCTACCACTTGGGATTTTGCTTCAAAATGACATCATAGCTCATATGAACTCTTGTGAATGATTATGGGGTCCAAATCTCAAGAATGACCACCATCTATTGCTCAATGAATGCCATTAATTGCCTTGACCTGTTATTGCTTCATCTGCAAGACAAAGGTTAGATGACATATTTTTGTACTTTTGGTTAGTGATAAAAAGAAAAACAATGATATACAAATGCAAGGAATTCTTGGTGATCAAGAATCATTCTCAAGGAGATAACCCACCCACAGGGAAGGAAGCAAGGTGTCCAATGATCCTTGAGGCAATGCAATGTTATGATATGATGCCATGAGGGATCTCAGGGACAAAATTGGGGTCTTACACCTTCCCTCTTCTATGGAAAGCTACCTTATGGTTTCTTATTCATCGCTGGCTGAGAAACAGTACCCGCAATTTTTCCATATTTAATCCCATTTTCATTTCTTTCCTCGATAGTTACAATATCTGGGAAATTGGATGAGGAGCTACCAATCATCTTCTCAATATATAAACCTTGCAGGGTACCCATAAAGATGTCAATTAGTTCATAATCAGATAAAGCCGACCTGATCCGAGAAGCCATTTCACTCCACCTTTGAGCGTACCTCCACGACCTGATTTTGGTACGCTCCAAACTCATGTACCAATCCAAGGAAGCCCCAGACAAATTATCTTGGAAACAATGAATCAACAAGTCATCGTTATCAATGTAGGATGCCATCTTCCTACAGTACATCGTAACATGACTCCAAGGACAACTCAATCCTTTATATTTTGGAAAATCTGGTAACTTGAACTTTTGAGGAAGCACCACATTTGGGACCAAACACAATCTCTGAAATCCATTCCGAAAGTTGAGAAACCCTCTATAGCCATGATTTTGTTTTCTAGCAACTGATAGTTCGCTGGCCTAGCCGGACTAGCATTTGGAACAACGACCTAACTGGATGGTCGAGAAACATCCTGAACATATGCCTAAGCAGGCACTGACTGAGGAGCAAACAACATCTGAGGAGGATAAGAAAAACCAAGAGGGACAGTTTGAGGAACATAGTTCATAACTTGAGAGAACTGCCCTCTAGTCTAAGCTTTAGGGGCTAGATGTGTCCCAGACTGCACATACTGATGTGCAAGATTGACAAGTACATAAGGCATCATGGCCACAAAGGTTGCCCTAGGATATTCGTTATGAATAGCTTGATACTGATTTTGGCTCGTAAGATGAGCTGCCTGGGAAGGAATCTAGAAGTGGAGGCGCAAGCCTCGGTGTTCAACATCATTGTCAAGAGCGTCAGCATGAACCGGATCTTGAAGATTCTCAAGGTTGCCAGCATCAACCATCTGAGGAGATTGAAATATGGGCATACCCAAAGGGAAAGCAGACTTCCCAGTAGCAGAAGGGGCAACAAGAGCTTGGTGCGGAATGAAGGCACCTCCATTGGTAAATTGAGAAGCAAAGTTTGGTGACATTCCCCATGGACAGGCAACATCAAGCATATTGGAAGCAAATGGGAAGATGGGCTGATTCACAGTAGGTGGCACCACTGTCTCGACAGGAGTCTCAATGGTGGTAACAACATCAGCAGCAGAAGTAGTCACCGCAGTAGCACTAGTGACGATAATAGTAGTGGGATTTGCAGAGGTAAAAGCCCTTTGTGTCTAGAGGTATTCCATGATAGTCTCCATGTTGCCTCAGAAGAGATTCATTTCACCCTGGACTTGGGCCAAAGTCTCCTTAATAGCAGCGTTATCAGATTCAAAATCAGCCATGAGTCTTGATTTGTTAGCTCTGGTAAAATATTTGTGACGAGTCGTCGTAATTGCTGCGGAAAGATGAGAAGGTAAGCATTTTGTTTTCTGAAAGACAAAGCAAGTGAATGCGTGGATGCATGAAGAATTTTGAGATATGCATATTTTCATTTTTATCATTCATCATTTTTTTATAAGTAAAATTTTCAGGGAATCCTTGAGTTTTGTTTATTAATACGAGTAATCATAAAGCATAAAGACAAAGACAATATATGAAGTCAATAGAAAATAAACTCTTTCTATTCAATATCCAAAAATGGAGTACAAATACAAATCAAGAATCTGCCCGATGATAGGGATGACAATGAGCAAAGTTTGGGCATGGTACTATAGTATACATCCCCATACCCGCGATTTGAAAAAATCCCCGTGCCCGAGCCCAACCCGCTTTGGTTCCAAAGATAGTACTCGTACCCGTGACCTATGGGTATGTAAGTATCCATACCCGTATTCGTGACCCGCATTCCTATAAAAAAATAGATCAATTATGAAATATCATATAATTTTAAGTTTTTAAAAAGATTAAACAGTTTTCAAATAATTTATTGTTGAAATAAATAAACACTTATATTAAATACGTAATGATTTAACATTGATATGCGTTCTATAATTGATAGACATACATTTTATATAATAATATAAACTAAAGTATTTAAATAAAAATGAAAATACATAAATATATAATGTGCGGGTATGGGGCGGGATGGATACCAAGGTGTCAATACCCGCTTATATTTGTGGGTAATTACCCGAGCCCATGCCCGTACCCATTTTTGCGGGTTTTTACCCTATCCGTTATGGATAAATTTACGGGTTTCCATTGAGGATGGGTCAAATTTCCATCCCTACCCGACAGGCTACAATAGCCTCAGATTTAACCCTATCAAACACCAACCTACAAACAGAGATGAAATAGAATACAACCCAAGGAACATTATGCGGAAAGACTACAACAAAGGCTTCCTTCAACAATTCTGGTAGGTCTTCCATGGCATGTTCAACAAATTGGGTCAGGCGTGCATGCTTTTCCCCCATACTGCGCATCCTTAAGAAGGTTGTGCAATAAGGTGTGATCAGGTCCTTCCAAAAGATCTCGCAAAAATGTCTCCTTCTGATCTATGAGCCTTTGAAGATGTCCACCGTGCCTCTCCTAATGATCATTCTCTTGCTTGAGCAGATTAGTATTCTCCAGATCCTTATGTGATTGATCGTTTAGCCCTTGAATCTCTTTAAAACTTTGGTCTAGTTCACTCTGGCGCTAAGAAAGAGTAACCTCTAGCTGCTTGACACGACTTTGTTCATCTTTCAACCCCTTCTTACAAACTTCCAATTGGTCTTTAAGTTTTTTGATTTTATCCTTGTAGTTAATCTCCAATTTGTAGGCTTGATATTGATTTTCTGCTAACTGCTTCTTCTTGGATGATAGACTATCACAAGTTCCCTTTAATGCTTCACCTACCTTCCTTCTCTTGTATAACTCAGCTTGAACCTCATTGTCCGCTTGAAGTGTTCTATCCCTCTTCTGATTTAGATTGATCCTCAAATTCTCTTTCTCCAATGAAATCTTACCAAGATTAGATCTGAGATCCGCGTTCTCTTTCTCTAATGCCTTGATAATTCCCTTCATCTTGTCAACTTTAGAGTTAGGATTAACAGTGAGTTCGGAAGGCTTGATGCTCATAGATGGCTTTGATGGAAATGGAAGCAATATCTATTTAACCCTATCCTTAACCTATCTGGTGTAAGCTTCCATGGCTATACAGTTCTTCTTACCCATTTCAGCTCTTCCTTGAGGACATATCTCTCCCTAAGCCTTGATAATCTTCTTGAGTAACTCTAGATTATCGACCCGTTTGTACAAGACAAAATCTTCCACATGCTTGGAATCGGGTTTGTTCATCATAGGGTATCCCAACTGACGTAGTGCCAATCTCGGGTTGTAGTTGATTCCACCTTTTGTACCAAGAAGAGGTACATTAAGGAAATAACCACAACTGAGGATGAGTTTGACATTATCGTAACTACTAGAGTACCAGGAAATATCTTCAGCATTCAAGGACATGATCCTTTAAGAACACTTCAAATTGTCTTTATTCTCAATGAAAGGACCTTTGCTGGGTAGATACGAAATAAACCATCTATACAGAAAAGGGATACACTATACGATGGTTCCTTTCTTCTTATGAGTCCTTCTATGGATAAAGTAGTAAGTATCAGCAAAAAAGTAGGAACAAGATTCTTGGTCAGAAAAATATGGATAGCAACCAGATCCACAAATTCTTTAATATTTGGAAACAATACAATACCATAGATAAGTAAATCTAGAACAACATTGAAAGCCATCCAGCTTCCATCATCGGTAAAAGTAGTGGCCTTATCTACCAAAAACTTCGAGGTAAAACCATGAATTCCACCCTTAAGCTTTAGATTCAGCTCTACCTCCCTCTTTTCTAGATGGAGGGCTTCAACAAGGATATGAGACTTAGGGAGATCTTTAGTCCAAACAAAAGGAACTTGATTCTTAATCCCAATACCCAAAATATGAGAGTATTCTTACAAAGTAGGTGCTAACTGATAATCTTGGAAGGTAAAACATCTCAGCGAAGGATCACAAAATTGCACAAGAGTATGCACAACTATGATGTTGACTTAAGTATTAAGAATTCCTAGGAGATTACCATAAGACTTCTTGAGCTCTTCTTTGTTCTTAAGAATCAGATGCACCCTTAGTCCTTTCAAAACTTTCAATTGTGGTTCCACAAGATTGTAACTGTGAATGCCTCTTCTTTCAGAAGTCATACTTTGTCTTGAGTACTCAATCAACAAACTTGGCTCTTGGATTCCTAGAAAATGCATATGCAAAAAATTTATCATGGTGTAATGAAAATGTATGATGGAATGATATGCATCACATAGATTCAAAGCTCTAATACATTCTAGATGATTTGTGCATGCTTTTTGTTGTAAGTTCAAAGGTTCGACGTAGTATGAGAACCAAGGTATGTAGAGTCTATGGTTTCCTGCAAAAAAAGACATGTCCCCCTCATGGGTATGAACTATGCTCCAAAGGTGGTCCCCCTAAGAGGTCTCCCAGAGCCATCGACTCAAAATGAAAATACCCCGTCGTAGCGAATTCTCGCAGAACAAAAGTACTTCCAAGTGAATCTAGTATGGGTGTGGATCTCGTGACAACCCAATGCGCGAGACGCAGGTGTACACGACTATCCACGAGTCTATCCTGTGTGTATACTAAGCTCGGGTGTAGAGCTTCACTCATGTAACATCACCCCATCCCAACAACAACAACACGCATGCACGTGCACGCACGCACGCGCGCGCACGCATGCACGTGCACGCACGCACGCACACGCACACGCACACGCAGGCACGCACACACGCACACGCACACACGCACACTCAAACATACAACAAAGTCGCCATTAAACTTTATTTATTCCTGAAGGAAAGGAAAACATCGATAAAACCCGAGGAAAAGAGATAACTGGGTAAGAAAGTCGGTTATGCAAGGGGAAGGTATTAACACCCCTTACATCCATTGTACTCAACAAGAACCGTTTTGTTCATTCTTGCTCGAATTTGTGTGATATCTAAAGATTACTCGCGAAAGAATAAGGGGAAATAAATGGAATAGATAAAGTGCCCAGTGAGGATTAGGGCCCTCATGGCTACGTATCCTTATAGTGCAATAAAGAATTCATACCTCCGTAGTTCATAGAACTAATCACGGAAGGTGAAAAGAATTTGTGATAACAAATATGGTTTGAACCAAAGGATAATGTGGTTTGACTCCAAAAGGGGTGAAATATGAACCCAAGAGTAAAACTGGTCTTAACCAATATGTGGGTATCCTGAATCATGGTATCACTGTATATGGTCTGGCCGAAAAGAAAAGAATTAAGTGTTTGGCATCAAGGCAAACATCTCTCGATGCACAAGCAGATACAAGATAGAGCTCAAAGAAATAGTGTATTTGGCTCAAAGATAGCAAGTATATCACATGAAGTGAATGATATGAATGAAATGATAGAGAAAAGTAACTAAAGTCAAAGAAATGGAATATTTGGTAAAAGTGACTAAAGGGTATAATTTGGAACCAAAGGTAAGGGTATATTGGAATCCATAGAGGGAATGAAATTTGTACCATAGAGGGAAACAAGCATATTGACCAAAAAAGAAGGAATAAAATGTTTGGTTTCATAGCCAAACAACTCTTAGTACAAATGTGGACTGTCGGTTAAATCATCCTAAAATGGTATATATGGAATTCCAAAGAAAACTGTATTTGGTTTCAAAGAAAAACAGTATGTCACTGGGGTGAATGGTTTATGATCGAAGGTAGATGATGGATCATGAAAGACATGGATGGTTCCCTAATGCAGGAGAAATAATTAGGATTATGCTTGCCAAGGATTCTAAGCCTTATGCCTACGTATTCCCATCATGCAATGAGAAATTCAGAGCACTCGTAGTTCGTGGAACCACAAAAACAAAGAGAAAGAGAGAGATTGGGAGTGATGAAAAGTATAACTTGCACCAAAGGGAAATGGTAGCATGGGAACCCATGAAGGTAAATAAACTTTGAATCGAAGAGTAAACGGACAGACCATCAAGTGAGGGGCCTAAGGCATGGTATCACTGTATTGGAATGATCAGAAACAAAGGGAATTAAATGTCAGGTTTCACAACCAAACAACTCTTGGTTCATAAGGTGGGCTCTGATTAGGTCGTCTTGAAAGGATGTGCATGAAACCCAAATGAGAATGATGATTGGTACAAGGAACAATATATCACTGTAGGGAACAAACACTTTGAAATCAAAGAAGAATGATATATTGAATCTATGAAGGAATAAACTATGAACCAAAGAGTAAGGGTAAACCAGCAAGTGACGGGCCTAATGCATGGTATCACTATATTGGGATAACCAAAAACAAAGAATTAAATGTCTGGTTTCACAGTCAAACAACTCTTGGTTCACAAGGTAGATTTTGATTAGGTCGTCCTGAAAGGATGTGAATGGAATTCAAAGAAAGATTATATTTGATCTCAAAAAGATGGGATTGAATGATGAAGAAATAATAAATAAGATAGCTCGCGGAGAATCTGAATCCTTGTGCATAAGTATACTTACCGTACAATGAGAAAGTCAGAGCTTTCGTAGTTCAACCTACTACGATTGAAACAAAGATAACAAGAGATCGAGGCAAGAGGTATGATAAATGACAATGAAAGATGAAGAAGACTTGGAAGTCATTAGATATGAACCCCACTAAAGTCTATGAGTAAAAGTGAATACGATAAGCAACTAGGTCATTCGTCTCGTACCCAAAGATATTCAGAATGAGTTAATAGAATTCTCCACTCTCATTCATTATTTACTACTTAAGGCTCGTGGCATGTGATTCTCATCATAACTTTCAAGTTGCTGAAGAAGAATCCTTGCTGCTCCTTATGATGATGAATGTCTTATCAATCATTCGATTCGAATTGCATTAAAGTCTATAAACAAAGGCGAATACCTTAATCAAACTGGGTCATTCGTTCCGTACCCAAGGATACCCTAAACAAGGATAGGAATGCTCCACTCTCATTATTCTTTGTTACTTAAGGCTCATATCATATAACTTAAATCATGATTGATAAGTTGCTGATAAGGGTTTCTGATTGTTGCAATATTGCTTTGTGGAGAGAGAATTGACAATCATATGATTTGAATTATGCTGAAGTCTATGAATATAAGTGAATGTGATGAGCAACCGAGTCATTCGTTCTGTACCCAAAGATATTCAGAATGAGTTAATGGAATTTCCCACTCTCATTTATTCCTTATTTATTAAGGATCATGTCACACAATTTTAATCTTGATGGATAAGCTCTTGAAGAAACACCTTTGATATGCCTTGTATGAAAGTCTGGAGTTGAGGCCTTGAGATCCACATCTTTACAAAAATAATCTTATTAAGTGATAAGGGGACTTTTGATCACTTGACTAGACTGTGGAATTATACACGACTCAAAGGATTTAGTTAATCAAATTTTTTTTGATCAACTTGAATCAAACTACATGATTCACACCTTACAATGCTCGTCTCAATGAGCTCCATCAAAGCCCTAAATCGATTCCAACTTAATCGAAAGGGTCAAGGAAGAACCCTAACATCGAAATTCAACCACATGAAGGTCTCGGTGCGGAAAGGGGATCCAAATCCCGGGGATTTGGTCCCTATGGCATAAATCTACATCTTCGCAACGAGGAATTGCAAAGAGAAAAGAAAAATTAACATACCTGTGCGCGAAGTCTTCGATGAAGCTAATGAAAAGAAAATACCATAGGTAAAGTACACCAGGTAATCCAATCCTTCTCTTTTAAATTCCTGCAAATTCTTCTTCCTCTCAGTAACCTTAGTCCATAGGTAATGAGGATGAATTCCGATTCAAACCGTGCGTGAGAGTAAGGAGAGAGATGAATTGCAGATCGAGAGAGAATGATGTGAGAATCTCCGTGAAGGAAGAGCTTCGATTCAATTTCTGCGAGGTGATAATGATGACTGGATCTGTGTTCTATGTTGAGATTGAGAGAGTTTTGCAATGATTGAATTGTGAGAATTGTGATGTGAATGAAAGAAAATTGCAGAGTGATGATGATGAATGATTGGAACCACCAATGATTGGGATCATGATCATTTATAGAAGTCGATGATTAACAGAGTTAGAACTCTGTTAATCCAAGCCAATACAAGTTAGTTGGAGTTTTCTGATTCTATTAAGCATAGGGGTTAGTGATAATCAATTAGGTTAGTTTTCTGTTATAGTTAGCTGTGAATTTCAGTTATAGTTAATTAAATGAATTGCTTTGTTAGGTTATTAGATGAATGGATTTCTGTTACAATGAATTCGCTGTCAATGACTTGTTATGCAGTCAATTAGATGGAAAAAGGTGGTGTTAATGCTGGCTTGTTAATAATCCATAATGAACTGTTAAGTAAGGCTACTAAAGTTTTATGTTAAACCTAAAGTCTTATTCAGTTAGTGAACCAAATCCTGCTATGTTAATTGCAGTTAGTAGGTGAAATGTTAGTTGCCCTGTAAAATTAATTAGCAGTCATACTCAGTTAATTGTTTTATTGATGTTGGTGATATTGTTGTAAAACTTGTTAACTGCAAAGTTAGGATGCAATAGCTGCTAGTTAATTTCTACTAAAATGAACATGTTAGTTGGACTGTTAGAAATACTTTAGAGTTGGTTTAGGAATTTTCTACCAATTGGTTCCATTAGAAATCGATTTTGTGCAGCATGTTAATTGCAATCAGTTGTTAATGATGATAACTATGCCATGCCTTGCTTTCATTTGTGACTGCCTTGTTAGGGGCTGCAACTGACGTAGGATTATTAATGCTTTACCAGACCTGTTATAAGTCCTATTAACTTCAGTATGAACTGCTGCAACGTGATGCTATTAATGAATTCATATGGATGCATGAATGAATGCGACTTCAATGATTATGTACTCGTAGGCATATGCTAATATCATGGTGTTTTCAGGAAATTAGATGGAAGTCTAGGGCAGTTTTGCATGAGTGTTAGCATGTATGCAATGATGGCTAGAAATGGGCAAACTTGAATTGGTTTTAAAGTGTTTGGAATTGTTGTGATTACCATGCTTGTATTTGCAAATGATTTTATGAATCTCTCATGTGTGTTTGCTTTTGCAGAATATCATGGCATGCAAGACTTTATCATGAACATGGCTTGAAGAAACATAGTTAACTTGTGTTAGGGACCATATGAATGAAGGTGGACTGGGGTGGAAGTGTCAAATCATAGTGGGTCTAGTGGAGCCAAGGCTTGGCTGGTTTATTCTAGAAGGAGAAGAGCATCAACTATCACATGATTGGATATGAGGTGGCAGTAGAGAGAGAATTGATCTTAACCAATTCTGTTAGGCTGTTTGCATAAAGGATTAGGAATAGGTCACAAGAGGACACTTTTGGAGAATCATTGTGTAATCATGAGAATGGAGAGCTACTAAGCACTCCATAGGAGCTCAACTATGTGGCAGTAGATTCCTTGATCTCTGTAAATCTCTTCCAATCATTCAATAAAGCAGCCTCTTCTTATTATTCCTCATTCTATTCTTTATATTATTCTCATTATTTTTTAGAGAACCTAACAGTGGTCCGACCTACCGGATCCGTAGAGGGGGCCAGTGAAGGAAAGCTTGGTTGATGTCTAAGAAGAAAACCGTAGCAAACATGGAGGCGAAGATTGCAGATCTGGAGCAAGAGTTATCGTTGATGAAGGTTGATTTCTCTGATTCCATCGCTGAGGTTCAACAAACAGCGAGGGAGAATCAAAGAGCGTTGATACAGATGATGGAGAAGGTTCTGGAAAAGAAGGTGGTTGAAGCTGAAGATGATGCATCATTGGAAAAGGTTACGACAACCACAAAGTTGAAAGGTGAAGCTTTGGATGAATTTAGAAGGTCGGTTAAGAAGGTGGAGCTACCAGTGTTCTCCGGCGACGATCCGGCCGGATGGATCTCTAGAGCAGAGGTCTATTTTCATGTTCAAGACACGAGTGCTACTGTGAAGGTGGGGCTGGCACAATTGAGCATGGAAGGACCAACAATTCACTTCTTTAACTCTCTGTTGGAAGAAAACCGAGATCTGACATGGGAGGAGCTTCGATCAGAGTTGATGGAAAGGTATGGAGGTTTAGGAGAGGGTGATGTTTATGAAAAGCTCACTGAAATTCGTCAGAGAGGAACGATGGAAGAATATATTCAGGAATTTGAACGTCTGACTTCTCAAATTCCGAGGTTACCTGACAAACAATTTTTAGGGTATTTTCTGCACGAATTAAGAGGTGAGATCAGAGGTAGGGTACGGAGTTTCGTAGCTATGGGGCCGATAGCGAGAACGAAGTTGTTCCACGTCACAAGAGCAGTGGAAAGGGAAACGAGTGGTGGATCGGGTTGGATCCGAAACCCGAAACCAAGCGGTTCAAACAAGGCTAACTCGGGGCGAAATGGAGGAACGGATTGGGTTTTTGTGAAAGGAGGCCAGAACAGTGGGTTAAATTATGGAAATGGGCCTAAAGGGCCCAATAACCCACCATGTGATGACAAGCCAGTGACTGGAGAGAGAAAAAAAGGGGGTGCACGTGACAAAGGCTTTACTCACTTATCCTATCAAGAGCTCATGAATAGAAAACAAAAAGGTCTTTGTTATAAATGTGGGGGTCCCTTTCACCCCCTCCATCAGTGTCCAGACAAACAACTACGTGTCATGATTTTGGATGATGAAGATGGAGGAGAGGAGGAGGCCAAATTGTTGGCAGTAGAGGTGGACGAATCTGAAAAAGAGCGAGATGGGGAGATGAGTGTGATGAACTTATATGAGATGGAGGTTCCGAGACGTGAACGTCTACAAACTCTCAAGTTGCGAGCAACCATTAATGGTGTTCCGGTGGTGGTTCTGATTGGCAGTGGAGCGACACACAATTTCATTGCGAAGCTGTTAGTGCAAAAACTGAGTTGGAGAGTCGAAACTACTCCAGATTTCATAATCAAGTTGGGTGATGGGTTTCAAACCACCACACGAGGAAAGTGTAATCATGTCTTATTCAAAATAGGGGAGGTGACTAGTGAAATCGAAGCTTATCTGTTTGATTTAGAAGGAGTTGGTGTAGTGTTAGGCATGGCGTGGCTGAAATCGTTGGGGGATATGATAGTTAATTGGAAGAAGCAAACGATGGAATTTTGGCATGAGGGAAAATGGGTGATGTTAAAGGGCATAGAAGGAACATCTGAAGCCATTTCAGCACTACAAAGTATAGTAGGTAAAGCTAGTAAGGGATATGGAAGGAAGTGGTGGTCCTTAGATGCCACTTTGAACAACACAGAAACCCAGGTTTTACAAGAGACAGATCACCCAGAAATGAAAGAAAGGTTGAAGCAATTTGATGATGTGTTTCATGAGCCCAAGGGGCTGCCACCACGACGCTCACGTGACCACTCCATTAACTTACTGCCAGGTCAAGGACCAGTGAGTGTGAGGCCCTATAGGTACCCCCCATCATCAAAAAAATGAAATAGAGAGGCAAGTCAAAGAGATGTTGGAGGCAGGAATTATTCAGTAGAGTAGCAGTGCATTTTCTAGTCCAGTAATATTGGTGAAGAAGAAGGATGGGTCGTGGCGGATGTGTGTCGACTACCGTGCCATTAATAAAGTGACAGTACCAGATAAATTCCCAATTCCAGTGATCGATGAGCTGCTTGACGAATTGCATGGTGCCCAATATTTCACTAAGCTTGATTTGAAATCCGTGTATCACCAAGTGAGGGTGAAACCTGAAGATGTTCAGAAGACTGCCTTCCGTACGCATGAAGGGCATTACGAATACCTTGTAATGCCGTTCGGACTAATGAACGTGCCCTCTACCTTTCAGTCCTTGATGAATGAAGTATTTCAGCCGTTATTACGGAAGTTTGTTTTGGTTTTCTTTGACGACATACTCATTTATAGTCAGACGTGGCAGAGACATATTCGAGACGTAACAGAAGTGCTGCAGATTTTGAGGAGGCATAAGTTAGTTGCTAATCGGAAAAAGTGTCAATTTGGCCAGAATACAGTTGAGTACTTAGGTCATTTAATTAGTGGGACTGGTGTAGCTGTAGATCCCATGAAGGTGGAAAGTGTGATTAAATGGCCAATACCGAAGAGTGTTAAGGGAGTGAGAGGATTCTTAGGCCTCACAGGTTATTATCGGAAGTTTATTAGAGACTATGGAAAAATTGCAAAGCCCCTAACTGATTTAACAAAGAAAGATGGTTTCAAATGGGGTCCTCAAGCTCAAAAGGCTTTTGAAACTTTGAAATAGAAGCTAACAAAAGCCCCAGTTCTTGCATTACCATATTTTGAAAAAGAGTTTGTGGTGGAGTGTGACGCGTTTGGTGTGGGGTTAGGCACCATCTTGATGCAAGAGAAGAGACCCATTGCGTTCTTTAGTAAAGCCATAAGAGGAAAGAATCTGGCCAAATATGCATATGAAAGAGAATTAATGGCGGTGGCATTAGAGGTTCAACACTGGTGGCCATATTTAATGGGGCGACATTTCAGAGTTACAACGGATCAAAAGAGTTTGAAACAACTTTGGCAGCAGAAAATTACAATACCTGACCAGCAAAATTGGGCTACCAAACTACTTGGTTACCAGTTTGATATCGTGTATAAGCCGGGGGTGGAAAATAGAGGAGTAGATGCACTTTCGCGTGTACCTGAGAATGGATAATTGATGGTGGCGGTTTCATATCCAGTTTGGGACGAAGGTAATGTGATTCAAGAGGAAGTCCATAATGATAAGGTGTTACTCAAGATCATAGAGGAATTGGAAGAGAATCCAAATGCAAGGCCTGGATTCAAGTATAAACAGAAGGTGCTATTGTATGAGGATCGGTTAGTTCTGTCAGCACAATCCAATTTGATTCCTAAAATGTTAGCAGAGTTTCATAGTACTCCAGTAGGAGGTCAGTCCGGATTTTACCGCACTTATAGACGATTGGCCGCAAATGTGTATTGGATAGGGATGAAGGCAAAGGTGCAAGAATCTGTAAAAGCATGCGATGTGTGTCAAAGGCAGAAGTATTTAGCCATTTCTCCTGGAGGCCTACTGCAGCCATTACCGATTCCTACAGCAGTGTGGGAAGAAGTTTCGATGGATTTTATTATAGGACTGCCCAAGTCAAGAGGATTTGAAGCAATATTTGTCGTAGTGGACAGGCTCTCTAAGTACTGTCATTTCATCCCTCTAAAAAGACCGTGTAATGCGAGGACAGTGGCTGAAGCATTTGCACGCGAAGTGATAAGACTTTATGGCTTACCTACAACAGTTGTCAGTGATCGTGACCCTGTGTTTGTCAGTAATTGATCGCGACTTTATGAGTCTATTGGGTATTAACTGCAAGTGCACAGTCTAATCGCGTAGTTTTAAAAGATATCGATCCCACAGGGACTTAATAAATCGATATACCGTTTTTCTAAGGTTACTTCGTAAAGCTAAGGCGGATGATACTTTGATGATTAGGGGGAAAAGTAAAACTAAAATTGGATCTAGATTAAATATCAAATAACACGGATATCGGGATGTAGTTTGTCGTAATTAGGGAATCAAGTCTTCGTTGGTTTCTTAGTTTTAAAATAAGTCTTTTTAGTAGACACTATTGATTAAAAGTCTTTTCTCAAACTCTTGCTCTATTGAATCAGACTATGACTTTATATTAACGTACGCTCTCACTATTTAGTTAAATCTAAAATCACTTTTTGAAAGCAATGGAATCTATAGAAACTCTTTTTAAGAAAATACTAACCGTTTAAACACCCTCGTCTCAAACTCTCGCTCTGTTGACTTAAATTATATGATTAAACTTAAATGCTTAACTCTCGTCCTCACATTTAACCTTTAAAAATACTTTTTGAAAATGATCAGAATTTAATTAACTCTAAAAATTGCTTTCGCCCTGATTTAAAGTTAATGTCCAATTTACACTGTCCAGTTAAAAGCTCAAACCGTCGTTCTATTGATTTTAACTTCTTTATGTCTTTTACTCTCGTACAAAAACTTTGGTATTAACTCTTTAAATTGAGACCATAAAAAGAGTGACTATAATTTCAAATAAATTTAAACCAACTCAGTTTTGATTCCTTTATTCCGCTTACTTTACATACCGATATCTAAATTTATTTAGCCGGACATGCTAAACAAGCCTAAACAACAATCATGCTTAAATACAGCCATATCAGACAAACTGTATAGATAAACAGCAGTACAGATCATATATAAATTAAAATAATAAATCAATGAACCTGTAAAATTAATAGAAATCTCGGTTGTTCCCTAGCTTCGATGCTTGAACACTCCATCACAAACCGGTTGGATTTGTTCTTCACAATCTTCGATCAGACAGTAAAATAAAAACAAAGAAGTAAAATACTATGATCTAACGTAAGGTTAGATCCAGTAAAAGTTACACAATAGTTTCCGGTGTAGAAACTATTGTGAGAAAATTAATTGAATGCCTAAAAAAATTAAGCTAACAAAGAAAAGAAAAGAAAATAAAATGCTAAGGAAATAAAAATGCTGAGAAAATGGAATGCTGGAAAATGTATTGCTGTAAAAACTTGCACGGCGAAAAGGAGAGGAACCCTCAATTGGATCTCTTGCGGTCTATTTATATTCATCCATAAAGTAACCGTTTCCCAAAAGTTCCTTCAGTATGGTTTCTAACGTGTCAACGAGTCAAGCGAAGAAATAGGGGAGAAGTGCTTCTGCTACGCGCGTCAAAGGCAGAAAAATAGGAGTGGGGGTGTGACGTCCGTCACACCATGTGTTACACTCGTAACACTAAGCAGAGGGGCGTGACGCTCGTCACACCATGTGTGGCGGTCGTCACAGCGTCACAGCGCTTTTCCTTGTGGGTTGGGCTTTAGTGGAATGCTTTTCCTAGAGAATCCTCTTTTTGTACCCCATTTTCTTTCTTTTTCAAATATGCTTCAAATAGTGTTACCTGAAATAAATAGAAGGAAAATACCAAGTAATATCGAATAATATAAAATAAATCGAATCAAATAATAATATAATTTAATTAAATCAAGTCCAAAAATGTGATATTATTTCATGTTATCAAACTCCCCCATACTTAGACTTTTGCTTGTCCTCAAGCAAGATACAGTATAGAAATCGTTTTAAAATATTAGCCAGATGAAATTTCTAAACACACATCAATTCGTACTAGGTTGCAAGTAAATCTCGTTTAGGAATAACCTGAGTTTAGTCTTAACATCAACAACTACCGTCACAACATCAGATAACCCCACCTTATGCAAACCAGTTCGAGTCATTCTATTATAGCTAGCCTAGTTCTTTTACTCTTATTTCACCCGTTTTCATCCTAGCGAAATCACATTAAGCCCTTTATCTTTTCGCGCACATAGTGGAGTAACCGGTTAGCGATTCTGATCCCCTTTTAGCTAGAAGTTCTGGTACATAAGTTGGATAACTTCGTTATTTAGTCCATTGCAAATTGCGGGGGATCGGATCGTAGTCCGCCCTACCAAGTTCAGCACCAGAAACCGTTGAACCAACTCACAATGGATCGTTCATACAATGTTTTTGTAGGGTCCGCAACCTTTGGATAAAATGATCGGGTAAGGATCACCTAACTTAATTAGTGCATTTCCTGATTTTTTTAATATGTTGTTTTGGGAATCATTCACTTATATTCATCGGCTCTCCACGTAGTTTGCTATTAAGATGGTGCCGACTTCTCGTATAAACTACTCGGGGTTACTATAAAACTAAAAGTTCAAGGAATTGGTATAATAGGTACTTAGCCTGATCTAACATGTTGAGGTTTTTAGAGTGTTGGGGCGATAATAACTTTGTCTTAATTTCCCTCAAGTTTTATAAAATAAGCAACCTTTATACTTATCGAGTGTGTTAAATTTTTGTTATGGCTTGAGAAAATTGAGGGGGATAGATAATAAAAACTTTTCACACTAGGGACTCGACTTAAAATAAATTTTTTATATATATATATATATATATATATATATATATATATATATATATATATATATATATATATATATATATATATATATATATATATATATATATATATATATATATATATATATATATATATATATATTTTATATATATGAATGAAAGGGAAATAACATACTTGAAAGAGAAATATTGAAAGAGAAATAATCATAACTGAAACAAAGTTTTCCCCCTACACTTAAATGAAACATTGTCCCCAATGTTTTAAAGAAAAGCAAAAAGAAAGGAAAAAATAAATAAAATGCTCAATTCTGCCTGCGTCCTCTTGTTCTCGGACCCGGTGAGCGTTGACGTACTTCCAAGTCATCGAATCGGTTGAGCAAGTCAGTGAACCGCTGATCGGTTAGTGCATTCCTCTCTTCCTGTTGTTGTTGCATCTGGCGCATCAGTTGCATTACTTCGTTATTCTGCGCATGCATAGCATCAAGCCGTTGGGCTTGATGTTCAATAGCATCCATGATGTCATCATTTGTTGCAGGCCTTCTTCTTCGACGACGTCGGGAGGATGGACCAGCCACATTATCGGAAGGATTAAGCGGGGCTGACTGTTATTCAGGATCTTGATCACCCTGCTCCATTTCATCAAACTCATCTTGGGGCGGGTTTGCTTGTGTAGGCTCGGTGGGTTCGGGAGCATTCAGATCGTAGATGAATTAGTTGGGGTTGGTGACATCTGTGAGGGCAATGTTCGGCAAAACAACGCTTGGGACCTCTTGGTTATTCACCATAAGACAATACCTTCCGCCTACCCTATTTTTGATTAAGCGGCTGGAGCGACAATAGCTTATATCCATAAATAGGGGTGACAGAGATTGCAAATTTTGGAGTCGGTCCCCTAGATGTAAGTCGAGTGCGATGGTGGTTATTAATCCTCCAATCACAAAAGGTTGACGGCCTCGAGCACATAGGGTACGGATATGGTGAAATAAGAAAGAGGCGGCGTTTACCTTTGTGTCGATTGAAAAGATGCAGTGGAGGAAGAATAATTCCTTTGCGTTGACTTTACTGTTGTTGGGTCTTCCAAAAATGGTGTTTTTGCAGAATACGGATAAAATACCGGATAGTGGGGTTGTGTATGTGCGAAGCAAGTAGTGCATCCCAGTTATTGGTTTCCACACCAGATATTTTTCCAAAGAGGTCGAAGGCGTTTATGTGCCACTGTGAGTTCGGAGGGATTCTTGGGTGGACTTGGTCTCCGACAGGAAAGTGTAGCATGACACTCAACTGGTCCTGGGATAATGAGTACTCGGTGTTGAACATGCGGAAATTTGCGGTACCGGTTAAGTATTCGTCCTCACCGGTTGGAGTGGTGTAAGAATAAGAACTTAAAAACTCTAAGGTGAGTGATGGGTAAGTAGGGTGATTTTGTGTGCAAAGAAAGGTTAAATCAGAAAGCCGAAGCATCCATTGCACACCTTGAAATAATCCTAATTCTTGTAAGCAATTTAAATCAGGATACCTGGTAGATACGACACCTCGTTGTTGGAACCGAACGAACTGCTCCCGTTGATAGTTATCATCTTCAGATCGGAAGATAATATTTCCGAATTGTTGGTTCTCCGCCATATTGATAGGTAGGTAAAAAGAAGGAAAAGAGAATGAAATATATTTGTGTAGAAGTGGTTTGTTGGAATGATGTGGTGTAGGAAGAAATGGATGGTAGGTATTTATAGGAAAAGTTTTGGAATTGGGAAGAGGAGTGGGTGAGGGGAAAATAAATATGGATGAATGTGAGTGGAATGGAGTAAAGAGGTGAATGAATGGGGAAAATAAAAAGGTGGGGGGTAACAGTCATGTCCCCAACGGTCACCAACGTTCACCTGTTCTGAAGCTGTCACGCTCGTGACAAGGTGTGTTACGGGCATCATGGGTTGCGTGGCGATCGTGATGGCTTGTGTGACGCTCGTCACACCGGTGAGCTTGCAACGGGTCACTGGCGCTCGTGACTGCTTACGTTGAAACTTAATAAATTTTGTTATTATTAATTTTTTTTTGTTTTGCTTATTATATTTGCTATTGTTATATATTTGAATTGCCATGTATGCTATTCTACTACACACCATAGTGTATATATATTTTCTAATAGGCCATGTAAGTAGCATACAGTAAATATCATTATTGATAATTGTAGATATTGCATAAATCAAAATAAAATTTAATTTAACCAATAATGCCAATAACTTTAATAAACATAATGTAATATTTGAAAACAAAATAAAACATGCGAGAAATAAATCCTAAAGTTAAAAGCAATGTTAAACGAAACTATAAATTTCCTATGACTAAAACTAATTAACTCCAATTCTTCTAGCCACTTGTAGAATCTCTGGCCGGAGGAGCAAAGGAATTTACACGGTGTAGCAACTCGTGGAATTGATTTGTCATACTACTCATGTATCCCAGAAATTCATGTCCCATCTTAGTTAACTCTTCTCTGAGGGCATCTTGTTCTGACATCAAGGCTTGAATAACGGTGTTATAGTCAGTTCCGGGCATATGATGTCTAAGATCAGGTATTGCCGATTCTGCATACGGGATAGGATGAGGTGGAGAGGCAGCATCATGGTAACCAGTTGGTGTCTACGGATCAGACTCATCATAGGGAATCTGGTCGTCACAAATCTCATAATCTTGGATGGTTTCAACAGATCTAACAGGAGAAGGTATTCCATTCAGGTTGTAGAGCCAATTATTTCGGTTATGGACACTGGTCATCGGGTTAGGCATGGTGAATAGGTAAAAAACTTGGTTATTAATTAACAGTTCAAACTCTTCAGGTCCAAGGTTTCCTATAAACATAGTGTTGAAGAGGAAAAGTATATTCATAGGCTCAATACCACAAAAAGGGTTCAAGTCAAGCATGGGTTGGCGCAATCCAATAGCATTAGCAATCATAGTTATCAATCCTCCTATTTGGATCGATGCACGATCATCTTGAATAAGAAGGTCAAAACTCGCCAACATATAAGTGGCACCATTCACTGGACGGTTCTGAGAAGCACAACATATTATGAAGAGTTCATCACGTGATACTGTGGTAATGTTTGATTTCTTCCCAAAAAGAGTGTGTGCTAGGATCTTTTGGAAATAACGAAAAGCCGGGTTATGTATGTTTCCAGAAAGAAACTCATGTTCCTCGGGGTCGTCATTTCCCGTTAAACTTCCCCAAAAATGCTCAAGCTCTCTATATTCAAAAAGGTCTTCTTGGCTCGTGGTGAATGTATCAAAAGAAGTAGGGAACCCTAAAAGTTTAGTGAATTCTTGAATGTTAAACTGATACTCCATATTGAACATCCTGAACTGAATGAAACCTCGGTTTATTCCTTTTCCATGGTTTGGTAAATAAATCAGGGAGCTAAGGAATTCTAGAGTTAGCCTCCGGTATGTAACAAATTGTCTTCGAATAGGAGTGGTTTCCCATCCTATTTGACTAAGCAGATACAAGACACTATCTCTTAGCCCAAGAACAGTCATTGCACCATCATCAGCATAAAAACTTGGGTGCATCACTCTCTCTGCTAGTTCTTCAAATTTTTGTCTCTGAGCTCTCCCTCGGAATTTGATACCCATACGATCAATATGTCCTATCAGGTTAGTGTTAACTAAAGAAAAGAAAAACAAGAATTTAGTCAGGATTTGGCCAGATGCCGAAATAAGAAAAGAAAAGTTTTATAAAATAAAATAAATGAAGAATGAATACTGAATAAAATCAAAAGAATAATCAAAGAAAAAAAATAGTAAAAATTTGTGGGTTGTCTCCCACAAAGCGCTTTGTTTAATGTCGCAAGCTCGACATAAAACTATTAAATGTTAATCTATAAATTTAGGAGACAATACGTCTAAGTGCAGGACTTGCGAGTCTTCATTGTTTTCATCATAGTGATAATGTTTCAGACGCTGCCCGTTTACGATAAATGCTTCAATAGATTTTCCCTTAATTTCCACAGCCCCACTAGGAAAGACATTAGTGACTTGGAAAGGGCCTGACCATCTAGAGCATAGTTTTCCTGGGAATAACTTAAGTCTAGAGTTAAACAATAGGACTACATCGCCTTGTTTGAAAGTTTTTCTTGATATGCGTTTATCATGCCATTTCTTCGTTCTTTCTTTGTAGATTCTGGCATTTTCGTATGCGTCTTGTCTAAGTTCCTCTAATTCGTTTATATCAAGGATTCGCTTTTCACCGGCGGCCTTATAGTTTAAATTTAAATTTTTAATAGCCCAATAGGCCTTATGTTCTAACTCCACTGGGAGGTGGCAAGATTTACCATAAATAAGCCTAAATGGGGTTGTTCCTATGGGAGTTTTGTAAGCGGTTCGATATGCCCATAAAGCTTCGGGTAATTTTGATGACCAGTCTTTCCTCGAGGTGGCGACTGTTTTTTCCAATATCTGTTTAATTTCTCTGTTAGACACTTCCACTTGTCCACTGGTTTGAGGATGGTAAGATGTCGCTACTCGATGTTTTACACCATACTTAAACAATAGTTTTTCGAATATCCTAGATATAAAATGCGATCTACCATCACTGACGACTATTCTTGGGACACAAAATCTTGGAAAGATTATATTCTTAAAGAGTCTAATTATTACTCGTGTATCGTTGGTTGGAGAAGCTATAACTTCAATCCATTTTGATACGTAGTCAACCGCTACGAGTATGTACTTGTTACCGAAAGAGGGTGGAAAAGGTCCCATGAAATCTATTCCCCACACGTCGAAAATTTCTACTTCCAAAATGCCTTTTTGTGGCATCTCGTCACGTCTAGATATGTTTCCTGTGCGTTGACACCTATCGCATTTCTTGACAGCGGCATGCACATCCTTCCATATGTTTGGCCAATAAAGACCGGCTTGTAGGATTTTAGAGCAGGTCTTGGATGTACTTACGTGTCCACCATAAGGAGCGGAATGACAATGTTGGACTATACTTTCTATCTCTTCTTCAGGTATACAGCGACGGAAAATACCATCGGGGCCTCTTTTGAAAAGTAAAGGGTCGTCCCAGTAATAATGTTTTATGTCATGGAAGAATCGTTTCTTTTGTTGGTAGGATAAATCAAGTGGAACTACTCCGGCGGCTAAATAATTAACAAAATCAGCGTACCATGGTGTAACGCATATAGCCAAGGTGGGCTCTACTTGTTCATCAGCTCTATTTTCTTCCAAATTAGCTATAAGTTTATCGTACGAGAAATCATCATTGATCGATGTTCTTTCCGATTCCAGGTTTTCAAGTCTATAAAGGTGATCTGCTACTACGTTTTCAGTTCCTTTTTTATCTTTGATTTCCAAATCAAATTCTTGTAGCAACAAGATCCACCTTAGGAGTCTAGGTTTAGCGTCCTTTTTCGTTAAGAGGTACTTAATGGCAGCGTGATCAGTGTAAACGATTATTTTAACTCCGACCAAGTAAGAACGAAATTTATCTAGTGCAAATACTACTGCTAAAAGTTCTTTCTCGGTCGTGGCGTAATTCATTTGCGCTTCATCTAGAGTTCTACTCGCATAATATATGACGTGAAGTTTTTTATCCTTTCGTTGTCCTAAAACAACGCCTACGGTGTAGTCACTTGCGTCACACATTATTTCGGAAGGTTCATTCCAATCCGGAGTCTGCATTATGGGCGCGGAGATCAATGCTTGTTTAAGTGTTTGAAATGCTTCTAAACATTTATTGTCGAAGATGAATTCAGCATCTTTCATTAATAATCCGGTTAAAGGTTTAGTTATTTTAGAGAAATCTTTAATGAATCATCGGTAGAAACCGGCATGTCCTAGGAAGCTTCGTATTTCTCTTACAGTTTTCGGAGGTTGAAGGTTTTCGATTACTTCTATTTTGGCTTTGTCTACTTCAATTCCTCTATTTGATATGATGTGTCCTAAAACAATTTCTTCTTGTACCATAAAGTGACATTTTTCCCAATTAAGTACTAGGTTTACTTTTACACATCGTTCTAGAACTCTTTCTAGGTTTTCAAGACATTCTTCGAAACTTTGTCCGTATACGGAGAAGTCATCCATAAAGACTTCCATGATGTTTTCGAGAAAATCGGCGAATATTGCCATCATGCACCTTTGGAAGGTTGCAGGAGCATTGCACAAGCCAAACGACATTCGTCGATAAGCGAAGGTACCAAAAGGACATGTGAACGTTGTCTTTTCTTGGTCATCAGGATGAATTGGTATTTGAAAGAAGCCTGAGTAACCGTCTAGGTAGCAGAAATGAGAATGCTTGGCTAGTCGTTCTAACATCTGGTCTATGAATGGTAAAGGAAAATGATCTTTTCGGGTTGCTTTGTTTAGTTTCCTATAGTCAATGCACATTCTCCATCTCGATTCAATTCGTTTGGTTATAGTTTCTCCTTTTTCATTTTCGATCACTATTATACCTCCTTTCTTTGGTACTACGTGTACAGGACTAACCCATTTGCTATCAGATATAGGATATATGATACCTGCCTCTAATAACTTCATTACTTCCTTCTTCACTACCTCACTCAGGATCGGGTTTAGTCTCCTCTGATGTTCCCTAGAAGTTTTACAGTCTTCTTCTAGCATGATGCGGTGCATACAAATAGAAGGACTTATCCCTTTAAGATCGGTGATGTTGTATCCTAGTGCGGTTGAATATTTTCTTAAGATATGTAGGAGTTTTTCGGTTTCGAGTTTTCCTAGGCCTGCATTTACTATCACTGGTCGTTCAAGTTCTAAGTCTAGGAATTCATATCTCAGATTTTTGGGAAGTGTTTTCAGGTCGAGGGTTGGTTTCTTGAGGCATTGTGTAGGATCCGATGTTATTGCTAAACATTGGTTAAGTCTGTCTTCTACACGACAGTCAAACAAATCGTCATTTTCTAATTCTGTTTCTTTTATGCATTCATCGATGATATCCATGAAGTAACATGTGTCATCTATTGCAGGTGCTTTCAAAAATTTGGAAAGAATGAACTCAATTTTCTCTTCTCCTACTTCGAAAGTGAGTCGTCCTCGTTTTACGTCTATGATGGCACCGGCGGTTGCTAAGAATGGTCTTCCCAATATAATGGGGGTAACTTCATCTTCTC
This sequence comes from Lathyrus oleraceus, assembly GCF_024323335.1. Classification (NCBI taxonomy): domain Eukaryota; kingdom Viridiplantae; phylum Streptophyta; class Magnoliopsida; order Fabales; family Fabaceae; genus Lathyrus; species Lathyrus oleraceus. The sequence continues at coordinate 451,601,985 of NC_066580.1, forward strand.
TTATGTCCATAATTTTAAAATCGGTTGGGATATAGAATTGACCTATGCGCACGGGAACGTTTTCAAGAATTCCTACAGGATATCTAACGGAACGATCTGCTAATTGCACAGACATTTTAGTTGGTCTTAATTCTCCCATTTCAAGTCTCTTGCATATGGACAAGGGCATAACACTGATACCGGCTCCTAAATCGCACAAAGCTTTGTCTATGACAAATTTTCCTATATGACAGGGTATAGAGAAACTACCAGGGTCTTTAAGTTTAGGAGGCATATTTTGGATTATCGCGCTGCACTCAGCAGTGAGTGTAACGGTTTCGCTATCTTCAAGTTTCCTTTTATTAGAAAGAATTTCTTTTAAAAACTTAGCATATGAGGGCATCTGTGTAATAACTTTTGTAAAAGGAATTGTGACGTTTAATTGTTTCAGTAGGTCAACAAATTTTTTAAATTGGCCCGCGTCTTTGGTTTTAATTTGCCTCTAAGGGTAAGGGATAGGTGGTTTGTAAGGCGGTGGAGGTACATAAGGTTCTTTCTTTTCTACGGTTTCCTTATTACACTCTTCCTTTTCCTTAGGTTCACTTTCTTCCTCAGTTGACTTTTTAGAGTTTTGGTTTTCAATCCTTGGGTTAGATGGTCCTTCTACCTCTGTTCCACTTCTTAATATAATTGCATGAGCGTAGCTTTTCGGATTAGGTTGGGGCTGTCCAGGAAATGTACCAGTTGGGGCAGCAGTAGGTGCTTGTTGTTGAGCTACTTGCGAGATTTGTGTTTCCAGCATTTTGTTATGGGTAGCCAGGGCATCTACTTTACTTGCTAGTTATATAATCTGTTCGTTAGTGTGTACATTCTGGTTTAAGAACTCTTTATTCATTTGCTGTTGAGAAGCTATGAAGTTCTCCATCATGATTTCCAAGTTGGATTTCCTAGGAACATTATTGTTAGGTGTGGATGGGGTCGGCTTTTGATATCCAGGAGGTATAGCTGGGGCTTGACTGGGAGCTTGACCTGGTGCGTATAAAGCATTATTACTCTTATATGAAAAATTAGGATGGTTCTTCCAGTTTGAGTTATAGGTATGCGAGTAGGGATTTCCTTGAGCATAATTCACTTGCTCTGCTTGGATTCCTGTTAGGAGTTGACAATCTGTAGGAGTGTGACCTTGAATTCCACAGACTTCGCAATTTTGAGTTACGGCAACCACGGTGGCTGGAGGTGATACATTTAAACTGTCGATTTTCTGGGCAAGAGCATCCACTTTTGCATTAACATGATCAAGGCTACTTATCTCGTACATGCCCCCTTTTGTTTTAGGTTTTTCTACCATTGTTCGGTCGCTTCCCCACTGATAATGGTTTTGGGCCATGCTCTCAATAAGTTGATAAGCATCGGTGTAAGGTTTATCCATAAGTGCACCACCGGCGGCGGCGTCTATTGTTAACCTTGTGTTGTACAAGAGACCATTATAGAAGGTATGAATTACTAACTAGTCCTCTAAACCATGGTGTGGGCAAAGTCTCATCATGTCTTTGTATCTTTCCCATGCTTCGAAAAGAGACTCGTTATATTTCTGCTTAAATCCATTTATCTGGGCTCTTAACATAGCTGTTTTGCTTGGAGGAAAATATCGGGCAAGAAAGACTTTCTTCAACTCATTCCATGTGGTGACTGAGTTGGAAGGAAGAGACTGAAGCCATCTTCTAGCTTTATCTCTTAACGAGAAAGGAAAGAGACGAAGTCGAATTGCCTCTGAAGTGACACCATTGGCTTTAACAGTATCAGCGTATTGGACAAATACGGATAAATGAAGGTTTGGATCCTCGGTAGGATTTCCAGAAAATTGATTCTGTTGCATTGCCTGCAACAGCGAAGGTTTAAGTTCGAAGTTGTTCGCTTCGATTGTGGGTGGAGCAATACTCGAATGCAGCTCATCTTGCGATGGAGCGGCGTAATCTCGAAGAGCACGAGCTGGTTCTGCCATCTCGGGTATCGGCGAAGGAAGGAGATTTTTGAGATCAGGAATTTCGATTGGAGGAAGATTATTTGCAACACGATACTCCCGAATTCATCGTAAGACTCGGAGATATCGTTCAACATCGTTGATTCGTAAGTAGTACGGTTCGCCTTGTGAGCGAGTGTGTGGCATACAAATCAACGAGAAAGAAGGAAAAAAAAATGCCTTAGTCTCTACAGCGTAACAGAAGAGTTACGATATCAACTAAATAAAAGTCCCCGGCAACGCTGCCAAAAACTTGATCGCGACTTTATGAGTCTATTGGGGTATTAACTGCAAGTGCACAGTCTAATCGCGTAGTTTTAAAAGATATCGACCCCACAGGGACTTAATGAATCAATATACCGTTTTTCTAAGGTTACTTCGTAAAGCTAAGGCGGATGATACTTTGATGATTAGGGGGAAAAGTAAAACTAAAATTGGATCTAGATTAAATATCAAATAACACGGATATCGGTATGTAGTTTGTCGTAATTAGGGAATCAAGTCTTCGTTGGTTTCTTAGTTTTGAAATAAGTATTTTCAGTAGACACTATTGATTAAAAGTCTTTTCTCAAACTCTCGCTCTGTTGAATCAGACTATGACTTTATATTAACGTACGCTCTCACTATTTAGTTAAATCTAAAATCACTTTTTGAAAGCAATGGAATCTATAGAAACTCTTTTTAAGAAAATACTAACCGTTTAAACACCCTCGTCTCAAACTCTCGCTCTGTTGACTTAGATTATATGATTAAACTTAAATGCTTAACTCTCGTCCTCACATTTAACCTTTAAAAATACTTTTTGAAAATGATCAGAATTTAATTAACTCTAAAAATTGCTTTCGCCCTGATTTAAAGTTAATGCCCAATTTACACTGTCCAGTTAAAAGCTCAAACCGTCGTTCTATTGATTTTAATTTCTTTATGTCTTTTACTCTCGTACAAAAACTTTGGTATTAACTCTGTAAATTGAGACCATAAAAAGAGTGACTATATTTTTAAATAAATTTAAACCAACTCAGTTTTGATTCCTTTATTCCGCTTACTTTACATACCGATATCTAAATTTATTTAGCCGGACATGCTAAACAAGCCTAAACAATAATCATGCTTAAATACAGCCATATCAGACAAACTGTATAGATAAACAGCAGTACAGAGCATATATAAATTAAAACAATAAATCAATGAACCTGTAAAATTAATAGAAATCTCGGTTGTTCCCTAGCTTCGATGCTTGAACACTCCACCACAAACCGGTTGGATTTGTTCTTCACAATCTTCGATCAGACAGTAAAATAAAAACAAAGAAGTAAAATACTATGATCTAACGTAAGGTTAGATCCAGTAAAAGTTACACAATAGTTTCCGGTGTAGAAACTATTGTGAGAAAATTAATTGAATGCCTAAAAAAATTAAGCTAACAAAGAAAAGAAAATAAAATAAAATGCTAAGGAAATAAAAATGCTGAGAAAATGGAATGCTGGAAAATGTATTGCTGTAAAAACTTGCACGGCGAAAAGGAGAGGAACCCTCAATTGGATCTCTTGAGGTCTATTTATATTCATCCATAAAGTAACCGTTTCCCAAAAGTTCCTTCAATATGGTTTCTAACGTGTCAACGAGTCAAGCAGAGAAATAGGGGAGAAGTGCTTCTGTTACGCGCGTCAAAGGCAGAAAAATAGGAGTGGGGGTGTGACGTCCGTCACACCATGTGTTACGCTCGTAACACTAAGCAAAGGGGCGTGACGCTCGTCACACCATGTGTGGCGGTCGTCACAGCGTCACATCACTTTTCCTTGTGGGTTGGGCTTTAGTGGAATGCTTTTCCTAGAGAATCCTCTTTTTGCACCCCCTTTTCTTTCTTTTTCACATATGCTTCAAACAATGTTACCTGAAATAAATAGAAGGAAAATACCAAGTAATATCGAATAATATAAAATAAATCGAATCAAATAATAATATAATTTAATTAAATCAAGTCCAAAAATGTGATATTATTTCATGTTATCAGTAATTTTTAGACTGAATTTTTTCGGTTGAAAGGAACGACGTTGAAAATGAGTTCAGCATATCATCCGGAAACTGACGGACAAACCGAAGTTGTGAATCGATGTCTAGAAACATATCTGAGATGTTTCATTGCTGACCAGCCAAAGTCTTGGGTGTTATGGGTACTGTGGGCGGAATTCTGGTTTAACACCACATTCCATGCGTCAGCAGGGAGCACACCTTTTGAGCCGGTGTATGGGCGAAAACCTCCAATGATTACCAGATTGTTGCAGGGAGAAACACGGGTAGAGGCAATGCAGAAGGAGTTAGAAGAACGCGATGAAGCTATCAGACAACTCAAAGCTCATTTATAAAGAGCTCAAGACCGTATGAAGCACTGTGTTGATGAGAAAAGAACAGATCGTAGCTTTCGAGTAGGGAAATGGGTGTTCTTAAAGCTTCGTCCATATAGGCAGAAGTTTGTGGTGTCTCGTATTAATGCTAAGCTGGCTGCAAGGTATTATGGGCCGTTTCAAATTGTGGAAAGAATAGGGCGGTGGCGTACAAGTTGAAATTACCCGAAGGATCAAGGGTACATCCGGTGTTCCATGTATCACTGTTAAAAAAGGCCATTGGAGAGTACCAAGTGGAGAGTGAACTACCTCAGGGAATGGAAGGGGACTGTGCTGATCAATTCATATCTGAAGATGTCCTAGCAACGCGTATGAGTGGTCCAGAGGGACAGAAGGTACAATAAGTTTTAATTCAATGGGCTGACAGAATAATGGATGAAGCTACTTGGGAGGATATCTTGACCATCAAGATCCAATTTCCAGAATTCAACCTTGAGGACAAGGTAGCTGTTCTAGGAGGGAGTGTTGTTATGGACCATATGAATAAAGGTGGGCCAGGGGTGGAAGTGTCAAATCACAGTGGGCCTAGTGGAGCCAAGGCTTGGCTGGTTTATTCTAGAAGGAGAAGAGCATCAAATATCACGTGATTGGATATGAGGTGGCAGTAGAGAGAGAATTGGTCTTAACCAATTCTGTTAGGCTGTTTGCATAAAGGATTAGAAATAGATCACAAGAGGAGACTTTTGGAAAATCATTGTGTAATCATGAGAATGGAGAGCTACTAAGCACTCCATAAGAGCTCAACTCTGTGGCAGTAGATTCCTTGATATCTGTAAATCTCTTCCAATCATTCAATAAAGCAGCCTCTTCTTATTATTCCTCATTCTATTCTTTATATTATTCTTAGTATTTTTTAGAGAACCTAACAACTTGCACATGAAGCAAGCTTGGAAGAATGAAGACACAAAGAGAAATTTAGGATTGGGTTCAGGGATTAGGTCAGTTGACCAAAAAGTCAACAGTTGACCAAAGTAAACTATTGGTCAAAGTTGCTATTTTTTTATAATTTTTGTAGGAATGATGTAAATGATATTGTATGTATTTTACGGAACTTTATGAATGAAAATAACTCCTTGGATTTAATGAAAAAGTCTCATTTTCAAATTGTGATCTTTCCCTCCAAAAAGACATTTGAATCATAGTTTTGAATTATGGACATAAACAAATGGACTTAACAATGCACTATGAACTAAGAATATCATGGAGTATGAATCAATGAATCTATAATAAAAAATGAATCAATGCCCTGTGAAAGGGAATGAAAACATGTATAACCAAGGATGGAACAAGGCCTTATATCAACTGGATCTTTAAACCAAAAACCATGTAATGAACCCTACTCAACAATGATTGATGACAAATGGTATGATGCAAGACAAAGTGATCTAGTATCCCCTCTCAATGAATTAGAGTTTTAAACAAACACAAGATCAATGTATAAGACACATGGTCCCCAAATGTTAGACACCTACATTTAGGATTTCATGTTAAACAAGGATAAACAGATAAGCCACAAATGACGAGCCTCCCCAATTAGTGTTTAAATAATCATACAAGGCCCAAAGAGTATCCACAAGGTCCCACAACTAAATCACCAAGAAATTAGGGTCTGAAAGCCCTGAGGAGTGCCATGATGAAGTCTTCTTGATTCTATGTCTGAAAGACCAAGCAATTAGGGTTTCACATCCCTTATGCTCAGATAAATATCTAAGCCGTCCCTTTAAGCTTAATCCACACACAAACCTTAACTTTGCAATCCAAGAGCTTTAAATCTATGATGATCAACTATCAAGTATCAATGGATGAATGATGCACATGAATGAAGCATGAATGTATACCAATGATTCCCAAGCTAAGGATTGAATGAAAAGATGAAAAGGGGATGACAAATTTTGGGGTACAAAAAATGAGTATTGATTTTCTTATTTAGATAGTAAATTCAAATTTCAAATTTTCCCCATATTTTTTTTCTCACACTTTCTCACTTTCATTTTAATTTTCTCTCTCTCCATTTTCTTTTTTCGATTTTATTTTTTAAGTATAAATAACAAAATTTGAACCTCTTTTTAATTTAATGAAGAAGAACACGAAAAATATTGAATTTTTAAAACACAAAATTATCTAAAATAAAAACATAATTATTTTATAATTATTATATATAAAAGATATTTATAATTTATATGATTATTGTTCGTTTTAAGTAACTCATTTGAAATTGACATATCTATTCAAATATATTTTATATTATATCAAATTGGATATCACTCAATAACAAACACAGAATTAATTTTTCATTTCACAAATCACTATCAGAACAATTGACTATCTGTCTATTAAAATCCATTAAAATAGACCATCAATGTACAATAAACATGAGTGTATGCTGAAGCAAATCTATTAAAATCAAATTTTAATATGAGCTTCTTCAAAATATAAGTCAACTGAATAACAAAATATCTTTCCTTTATAAATGTAGTACCCTGAATAATTCAATATGTTAGTTTCCCTTCAATCATGGCAACGTGGTGGATTATGGAGAATATACTATAATATTTGATCAAAACAAACTGTGCTTGAATAATGCAAATTTTAAGATAAGTCAACAAAGTTGATTTCCAAATAAAATTACATAATTGTATCAGAATAAAATGTGAAATAGTTTAGTTTTGAAATATAAATATATACAACATATTTTACATTTTCAAATTTATTAATCCAAAAACGTAAAATTCATAAACAATTTTGAGGTATTATCATTTTACAATCTCAAGTAAAAATTCATAAGGAAAGAAAAGTCTTCTTAAGCCATTGATTTGATCTCAGTCATGCCATCAGTTTGTGGGCCGTATAGATGTCTCTTCCATAATTGATTGATTGTCCCACCAATAGCTTTGTCAAGAACCAAGACAACTCCTTAGACCAAATTTCTCACTCTTTTATTAGCATTATCTTTGAATGAAATTACAGATTCATAATATTAAATTTGATTTTTTAAAGCAAATGGAGTGTAATTGGTGAGTTGGGGTAGCACCGCCTAAATAGATTAAAATAAAAGAGGATTATAAAATGATTTGGAGACACAAAACCCATTAAAAAACACACAATTCAAAGGTAATTAAGGATATCAAGACATATGACCTTAATTGAATATGATATGTTTGGCTCGCATGAAGTAAGTCAATCTAGATTTAAATTTTGAGCAACTACGTATGCACTTCGAGTACAATTCAACGAATATGCATAGGAGTGTGAAATCAAATTACAAAAACTGTCTGTTTGTGATCTAAAGAACACTGAATCCAAATCTTTGAGAGGACTAAATGAGCCCCACCACCAAGACGAAAACAAATCACACACTAATTGAAACACAACAACAGCGAACATTTTGAGCCAACGTAACAGCAAATTCGGATAAACCATGAATCCATTCTATAAACCAAAACTACCACCAAACCAACCCTTAAACTTTGAAACAATATAAAAATATTGAGAATCAAAGGAAGAAATTCAACCTTGAACTAGAAGCAACGGGCAATTAGAGTAAAAGTAGATCGAAAAGATGACTAACATATCAAGATCTAAACATCATTAAAAGAAAACAGTCGGCGTGAGGATGAAATACGCCTCGATGTTGGAAAGTCCCATATCCTTTTGGGTTTCAACCCAAATTAGCAACATTAAACCCGACAAAAAGAATTAGAGATCCTATTTAATCACGTTTTAACATTGACAAAGATTTTATGAGATCCTATTTAGATAAGGTTTAGCCATGACAAATTTTGAATTCTATATAGTAGTCTACCTTGCACGCTCTCAAAGACGGTCCTGCAAATGAATGTGATGAAAAATAAACTAGAAATAAGGAGGAGTTTTTCTTGTAGAAAGGATAATAATTTTTATATTATTTAGTAAACTCCATATAAATTACAATTAATAAAAAAAACTATTTTAAAAAATATTATGAGAATTTCTTAATGCATCTTATATATTATTTAGACACTTGAAAATTCTAAACTATTCCTAGATTTCGGAGATGCATCTTCGAATGCACCCAATTCTGATTTTATATTAAAATATTTTGGAGATGCATCTTCAAACGTATTTCAAAGATGCATCTCTGAAAAGTATCGGAGCTTAAATCGCGCCAAAAACATTTTCCTTCCTCATTTCTAAAAAAATTCAAAAGCTTATCAAACTCTCTAAATTTTTTTCCATCAATCAAGTCCAAAATCAAACAACCAAGCTGAAAGGACCTTCAATCAACATCAAAGACATCAGAGACATCATCCAACACTGAGACAAAGTCCAAATTTGTAAGTTATGAAGTTTTTGATTATTTTTTTTGAGTTTTTGGATAAATTAGTAGAAAATGACGATTTAGGTAAGAAATGAGTAGGAAATGCAAGAATGTTAGTCTATATATAATATAAAACATGTATGTTTGTTGAAAATCACGATCAAACCATTTATTATGAGGTTTGTATGTTTGCATTACCACCATTGATGACCTGAAGAGTTGAAGAAAATTCTGAAGATGCATCTTCGAAATTTTTCAACGTTTGGATTCATATTACCCAGAAATGCATCTCCGTAAATTATCAGTCTGTTTTTTTTCTTGCTTGTACTAATTGTCTTGTTTAATTACATACATTACGGCTGATAGACACGATAGACTGAGGCATGGGAGGATTGCATAATATGCATCAGTGCGGCGGGAGAAAAACCAGGTTTTAAAGGCTCATGTTTACTCTGGCCATTCAGAGATATCTACTTCTATGGCTCATGCTTCTCCTCATGTTTCTCCATCTTATTCTTCCCGCAGAAGATGAGTTTCACCTAACAACGCATCACTCCCTCCATTCTTCTGCGGGCATCAGATTTCACCTATTCAAGCGCTAGAGGTACCCGAGTCACCAGTGGTACCAGAGGAACCAGTGCCACCTCCGACGAATGATGCTTTTGAGCCAATGCCACCTCTAATTGTTGATGTTGTTGAGCTAGTGCCACCTCCAGATGGTGAGGCTGTTGAGGATGATGAGCCATAGCCATTTGGAGGAGGCCTTATAGAATTGTCACTACTGTCTCTGTACCCAGACCACCTTACCAGACATATCTAGGGCGGAGGGGTAACATTAGTTGGATTCATTATTTTTAATTTACGTTTATTAATATATTCCAAGTTTTTGACATTGATTTATTTATCTGTAGGACCATGATCTGCTAAAGATTATCAACCATGGGCAAAAGATTACTAGCTTGCCTCAGCCTAATGAGGAGTGGTTTTAGGCAGCTTTGTCCTTATCTGGGATGACGGGTTCGTGGATGACCAATTATATTACGGTAACCACGGGGTGCATGCGTGGAGAGATGGAACACAAGAGTGCCACTTATATAGATCTCGTCTACCTACGGTACTTCGAGGACTTCGAGCGAATCCATGAGTACAACTGGGTAGGCATGGCAACAGAGCGGGTCGGGGACGGTTTTTACCTCCTCCAAACCCAAACTCGAATCCCCAAACAATTCCCGTTCCCCTCCCCAAACCCAAACGGGGATGGAGAATTAAAACCCAAACCCGTCCCAAACGGGTTCGGGTATCCCCGTCCCGCCACCGTCCATTTAGTGAAATCAATTTTTTTAATATAAATATTTAATTTTTAAAAAATCAAATTACATTATAAATAATAAAATTAAAAAATCTAAAATAATATCATACGTACATTTCGAATATTTTAAATAATTAATACAAATCAAAATATTAAAACATTGGCCACTTATTTAATATTCTAAATCATCAAAAATAAATAATAATGTACATAATAAAATAAACGGGGTGGGTTTGGGGTGGGTACTAGTGTCCCTATTACCCGACTTGTCCCCATATTTTATAATCGGGGAAAACCCAAACCCAAAACCAGTCAAAGCGGGTTTTCCCCGTCAATTTCGGGGCGGGTTCGGGTGGATACCCGCGGGTACAGGTTATGTTGACATGCCTACAACTGGGGGATCGCTTGTTTGGTATACTTGTACTCGAAGTTATTATAGGGTCATAGGTGGAAGACAAAGTAGGTCACAAGCAACATCACACTACTCACGGTAATATTTATTGGTCTTTTTATGTTTCTGTGTCATTTTCATTTCATCTTTGCAATACCATTACTGATGATTCGCGTGTTCCAAACTTTTCAGGCTTGGATGCTCCAACACTTCCCGCACATCTCCGGTTGGGCAAGTGTACCTACTTACACTGAGAATATGTTGTGTGCTACTGCATTTGCCCCACTCTGAGGGAGTTGGGCGATAGAGTCGTTCAAAGTGTATCTTGTCAGCTTGTTGCTGAGGGCATGCACTTCAACAACTATGTCGATCGCCATAAGACGTGTCTATTTGACGACATAGTGCCATACATGGGATAGTTGTCTTGCGGATTATGTCTCATTGCTCTTGATCTTCCAGAGCGCATGATGCGGCAGTTCGACTACACTCAGACCATCCAAACACCATGTTGTCTATGCTCCTTCTACTTTGACACCTAGACATATGAATGTCATATTTGATGATTATGAGAGTCATCTGGTACCAGATGAGACACGGAGTATCATAGCTGAGAGTGACTGAAGCTACGTCGACAGGTACATTAAGTGGTTCTTCAGGGTGTCACATCTGTATATGGTGCATGCTGCTCCAGGAGATCCATCGAGGCCAACTCATTAGAAGATACTAGAGGAGGAACAAACATAGTTAGATCATGCTGAAGATGTCTTGCTTAGATGTCGTCGCATAATGAAGATTGCGCAAACAAACATTGACAAATGTATCTTCTCTAATGAGCCTGATGTGAGATAGGTCTTAGATACCATCATGCCGGAAGCACAAGAGGCATTGATGTATCATAGACAACGCCAGAGGACGTGGGTATTAAAGGCCGAAGAGCCCGATAAGGCATATGAGGCATATGAGATGTAGTCCGACATATGCAGTAGTGCAATAATATATAGTAGTTGTACTTTGAATTCATTATGAATTATATTTTATTTTCAATTCATATTATTTAATCGTGTATTTCGACTTTATTTATATATGTGATTTTTCGACCATCTAAATTTATATACGTCATTTTTTAACTATCGATTGTATTGTTTAAACTTCGTCACATAATATGGTTCATACCGTTTATAAATTTCCATCTGAATAAACATAAACAAAATATATCGTAACAATTCATATTAATATTTTAAAATTAACAAAACGTAATTTAATATATTAATTGACAATGTTAAAATATTTTATAATGTGATATTCAAAAATAAAAATAAAGTTATGTAGTAAATTGTATTAACACCCATCTGCCATAATTTCGGTTAAGAAAAAAATTAAGACAAATCAGCATTCTTGCATTTGGTTAAATGCATGTTTCATATATAAAATATTGATGGAAAAAATCTAAACTTGAATTTTGTTTTATTTTATTCATATAAAATTGACTAATTAATTTTAACGCCCATTTCACACGCATGGCATTCTGAAAAGAATGCCAGTTTTCATGAGCAGACAAGGCAAGATTGCGTGAATATGTATGTTTACGTCAAAATCAATTTAAATAAATAATGTAAATCATTGCTTAAAAAAATGGAAGAGTGCAAAGACTTTTCTTTGTTTATTTATAGGCAGACATTTCTTTGTTTGTTTATAGACAGATTATTTTAATTTTTAAAAAATGGATTTTTTTTTTATTTTTATAAATGTTTTGTTTAAAAAAAAGTAATAATAATTAAAAAATATTTTTTATAAATTTAAATATTATTTTTGATATTCTATAACATAGATATACATTATTGAAGATTAAAACATAATAAAAAATATGACTTTTTTTAAAAAATGTATTAAAAAATGATTTAAAAAAACTATGTCTATCAGGGATAGCAAAAAAACTCATAACCGCGGATAATCCGAATAAAAAATTGATCGACATTATGAGTGATAATTTAATAGATATTCACGGATAAAATGAACAAATATTAAAATACTTCCCTTTTTAATGAATATAAATGCAGATTTAATGATACACATATCAAATTTTTTATTCAAATACCCCAAAATTTTCAAAAAATTTCAAAAATAACCCAGTTTTCAAACAAATTTTCAATCTACCTCAGTTTCAAAAAAAAAACTTAAGGCATAGACGTCAGACCAATTGACGCATACCCTTAATTTTTAAGAGGGGACGCCAATTAAATTGGCAACAAAACATGGTGCTACTGATTCAATTGGCGCCCATGTGTATAAAGTGACAAGAGGCGCCAATTGGTCTGACGCCTTAGTGTATTATGCAATTTTTTGTATAAATAAGTGTGTTGTGTGATTCATTTTTCCACATCTCTTTTTTCATATTGCAAACATGTTTGGTGTTCGTCGCCGCTATGGAAAAATGATTTATTCGAGAGACAAGCCTCCGATATTGATGCTCTTCTGAAACATCTGTAGTTTCGATCAACTAAATAGGGAGTTGCTTCGTTGGTTAGATGGAAAAATATCAGAAGGGAAAAAATTAGAAGTATTGAAAGACTCGATAGTAGATTTGGTTGGGTGCGTATGTCTCCATAAAGGAGTTGTTGGCAATGTCACCATAATTGCAACAGTTCCTGGTGCGTATGTTTTAAGGCCCCATAAAAACCGTGAAAATTCTTTGTATGAATCCTCCTAGTTGCCGAATACCTGTTCAACAATCTTTGTCCTTGCAATCCACGCTTTCTTGTAAGATGAAGTATAATTATATCTTGTGATGATATGATATATTATTATACTCACCTTCACTGATGGGTCTTTATTAACAAGCGACAAAATGTCTTGACATATCAATACAACGCTTAATTTACGGTGATCTTGTACAACATTAGTGGCAATGCAACTATGAGGTGGATCTATAGAAGCTATCTTCCAAGAATCGCTTCTCTTCTTGTGAGACACAACCAATCGAAACTTGCAAAGGATGTTACGACATTCGATGACATACCTTCTCAGATCAGTGCGTTTCATGGTGAAATCAGCAGAGTTATTCATGTGAAATTTTTGATAGCTCGCACACATTCTTCTTTAGCGCGGAACATGTCTCCCACTTTTAACTCACCCTCTGATCGTGGATACGAGTTATAAAAAACATTGTTGGATGTTTCATTGTCATGCATCATGTTTGTCATATATTGAGGCGGATTATATACATGACTTGGAGGTAATGGTGTTGGATGATCGTCATCTTCAATGTTGTTGTTCAACATATGATCGACCAGTGTCTCAGTCTCATCTTCTTCTTCATCAACGATGTTGACTTCTGCTTCTTCTTCTAGGTCGGCTTCATCTGAGTTTTTTGAATCAAATTCATTAGATTCAACTTGATTAGTTATCTGAGATTGCTGAGATGGTATACTTGGTTGAAGAGTAATATATAACTCAATAGAGTTGCAACCAAAATGTTCGTGACTAACAAACATATATTCAACATCTTCATCGTCCCGTACCTTTAGCGGGTAAAATTTACACTGACTGTTCTCGAAATAAATTGGATTTTGATACGTGATTTGTGACACAAGATCAGATTCTATGCGGGATTCTATTCGTTTTTCAAATGCAAGAAATTTGAATTTCTCTTGATCGTAAGTCATATAGTATCGGTGTTTCAAAAACAAAACCCGTATACATCACACTCATATGTCTCACCGTTGCTGTGAGCATTGATAATATATGGGTGCAGATGACATTGTAATATTTGGGTGCAGATGAATAGTAAATTTTTTGGTGCAGATGAATTTGTGTTGGTTTTAGGATGACATAGGAAGGCACTTAAATAGCCAGGTGACATGGTATGCATGCAAGACCTATCGCCATTCCATTTGGCGCCTGCATGCATTATTTGTGCATGGGCGCCAGTCCATATGGCGCCTTGCAGAACTCGAGATTCTGCATTACATGCAGCCCATATCAAGACCATGCATGCAAGCTGCCACGACATAGAAGGCGCCAATCCATATGGCGCTAGCATTGAAAGTTTGCATGTGCATGCCAAACCAATTGGCGCTAGCTTGAAAGCCCATTTATCCATGAATGCAAAATTTTGCATGTCTCTCATTATAAATAGGCATGCAATAATCACTTCTTCATTACCAACAATCACTTCTACATCTGTAACAACCACTCTTTCATCTACAACAACCACTATTTCATCTGCAACACTACGACAAGATGTCTCTGCTCACTATGGGTGAATCGCATAGAGGCACAATTGCAAACATAGCAACTTATGTAAGCGTTTACTTCTTGTATTATTTTTCTAACACAATTTTTTATAAAGTAACTTATTTTGTTATTTATTTTTTAGGATATTTCTAGGTTTCGAATTCGTGTACACGAATTTGTTCACATGGACGCGATGGTTGAACCTTATGTCGAACTCGTTGGTTTTGGACATGTAAGCAAAATAATGTCTTGGTCGGTTGATACAAAAATTATTCTTGGATTATGTGAAAGATGGCGTCCCGGGACACATACATTCTGGTTTCTAACCGGTGAATGTACCGTGACGTTAGAAGATGTCTACATGTTATTGGGACTGCCTATCGAAGGTAAGGCGGTAAATGGTAAAACCAACTATGTGAATTCAATTTGCATGGACCTCTTGGATGCTGACTTATTAGATGATAACTAGAGAGGTCAAGGTATACTTCTTTCATGTCTTAAGGCATTACACAACAGCTTACAGTTAGATGAAAATTCTACCGAAGACGCTCGAATAATAAAAATTAGGTGTTATATTATGCTTTTAATTGGTTCATTTTTATTTCCCAAAGGCATTGGTTCTAGTACGCATGTTATGTATTTACATTTACTAACACATGTAGATAGAATAAGAAGTTACAGTTGGGGGTCCGCTTGTTTGACTTATCTTTATAGCTCTTTGTGTAAAAATGCACACAAAGACACATCTATATTTTCTCCAAGCATGGGGTTGGTCCAGACTACCGTCCTTAGCGCCCGTCAACCACAACCCGTTCACATTTCCATACGATCATAACATGCCAAACACCCAACCACAATATCAAGAGCATACCCATACCACCACTAACAAGTAGATTCTCATCAAGACACCCAACATCGTTATGCATCCAACACCTCACCCTACCATAGCCGCCTTAGCCAAAACACCCAATGATCATTTAAGACCAACCATCCCTCCTCCTACTATAGCCAAGAAGCCCAAACATCACAAAACCAAAACCTGCAACAACCATATGGCTACCAAACACCACAATAATCATTTCAACATTTACTCGATGCTTCATTCACACCAATGTCACCATTTAATCATCCTGGTCTCCCTCCGATAACTCAAACACAACCCAACTACTCTGGCATGGGTCATGAACTCATCTATGGCGGTAGCGCTACAATGCATACACACGACTACACGGATTTGTCTGATTATCTTAGGCAATCTCCTGTAGTTGGTAGTGATGTTCCTGGGCCCTCAGATACTCAAACACCTGGGGTGATTCATCAAAGTGGGTTAGGGCCACGTGTTCGGGTAGCTAGGTGATATGGGACAGGAGGTCGGTTAGGTCATCACGATTAACGACATTAACCTTTTTGTGTAAACATGTATTAATATTAATATCAATTGGTCCAATTTCAACTTTTATCTAAATTGTACAATGTTTTTCAAAAAAAATTATGAAACACACACAGACGCCACACCAATTGGCGTCTCCTTTATAAATTAACACATAGGCGCCAATTGGATTGGCAACACTAAGTTCACTAGTCAATCTAATTGGTGCTACCTCTCTATGTTTAAGAGCAGACGCCAATTGGTCTGACGCCACCTCTTTAAAATCGAGTATTTCAGGAAATAATCTGGAAAATGGGTTATTTTGGATTTTTTAAAAATAAATTGGGTTATTTGGGTAAAAAATTCACACATATCCTTATCCATTTATAAATTATAAAAATATCTTTAGTTTATTATACTATGTCTTTTTATCTTCTAAAAAAATTAGTCTAATATTTATATTTTTTAAGGTTTTCTTTAAAGAAAACCTTTCATATTTCTTACAAATTTTATTTGACCATTTCATATTTAAGTTTCTTCTATACTTCAGATCTCACTTCACAATTCGACTGTCCAACCAACCAGTACCACCCTTCCTTCGTCCAACCAACGTCTCCCTTCCTACTCCTCCTTCGTCCGCTTTTCCACCATAACTCACAATGACAATATTTTTTATTTGTTTTGGTTAAAAATGGTATGTATGAATATTATGTTAAATGAATATTATTATGTTTGGGTGAAAAAGAAAGAAATTAATGTGATGGAATTTTTTTGTTAAATTGAGAGCAAATTTTATCGATGTTATGTAATAATAACTTTTTGTGTCTTTAAAAGAAGCTGAAAATAAATTTTTTCAAAAAAACTATTTAGAAAAAAAGTTATCCATGGGTATGTTTAAATATCAACAGGTACCATAATCCCGCTGATTATCCTCTTAACGGATATCTGCATGGATATGAGGCATACATAAATGTCATATTTATCCAATAAGGCGATCACTAATATCATATCATCTTCCCCATAGATATTCATTTATATTCAAACTCAATACCCTTTTTGGTCCCTTATCTAAATCTTAGGGGTCCATTTTGATCCCTTATCTTTTAAAAAAACCACCTTTATCCTTTATTACTTCAAACAGTGTCACGTTTGTCCTTTCTATTAGCTTTCAAGTCAAAGTTAAATATAGTTGCCACGTGATGTCTACTTGACGCAGATGTGGAGACTAAATTAAAAAAACATTACACACATGTTCTTTTTTCATCTCATAAAACCTTAATATAGAAATAGTTCATGGAGGCGATGAAAGCGTTAGAGGTGTTCGAGAGAAGGAATGCTTAGGCAAAATTGAAGGTGAGAAAAGCCTTTGCAGGGAAACACCAGAGCGGAAAGGCATTTGAAGATTTATTTTTTAAGCTGGTTAGTAATTTGTATCCCATTTATAATTTAGGGTTTTTCATTTTCAAATGCTATATGCTTTAGGTTTTATGAGTTTTAGTTTTCATTATGAAATGTTTTCTATTAGGTTTTACGAGATTTCATTTATCTAAAGCATTCTCAAATGATTGGTGGAGACAAATGAAGCTATCATCCACAATTATCTGAACTTGGTTTTCAATAAACACCCTTCTAGTCCCTGACGCTTTTAGAGAAGCTTGAACCTCCTCGACGATATTATTTTCTTTCTCTAGAGCTTCTTGAGATTTGATGAGAGTGCCTTTTTCCCTTCCAGAGTTTCCTTGGAATGGTTAAGAGACTCACTATCTGTATATATATAACTCTTTTTAGCAATCATAGTCTCTCGAAGCTTGATGATAACTCATTATTTGTGAGATATTAAAGCCTTTAATACTTGGATTAGTTAGCAAAGTTATGCTTATTTGGATGTATTTATTTGTGTTTTTATGCTTTCTTCTTAAATAGTAATAAGCATACTAGGTGATCTCTTTTGTTGCTTTTATGTGTTTATGTGTGTGCAGGAATAACTTTGGTTATAGGTTTTGTCACACAAGAAATGAATGAACATTACTCACCAGGCCTTGAGCTAGAAGATGCTAGTAGAAGGTTTATATCTCAATGTTAATGTTGATGTTGTAGAGTTTAGAGGAAGGCAATTAACACTATTACAACCACCCAGTAAAACATATACCTATCATGAGATATGTTGTCTCTTGTATGTGTTGTGTAGTACTGTCAGTACCAGTACTAGCGGGCAAAGGGAATATGATTTATTTCTTGGGCCTAACCATTGGAGAGTGAAAAGCCCCAAGATTCGAGTCTGGAGATAACTCTACAAATAAAGAAGTATATACAAGGATATACTTTGGGAAATGAAAGAGAGTTCAGAATTTGAAAAAACTTAGAGGAAAATACTCCCTAATAAAAAAGGAAGACTGGACCATAATCTGACATATCTTCCACTGTACTATTCCTGAAGGATATTGGACAATTATGCAGGACACAAATCACCTCTTGCTGGTTGAAGATTGCAAGTAACAAAAGTTTCATTCTTGGGTTTATCTTTTCTTTTCCTTGGTTTTTAGAATGTTAAGCTTAAGGCCAACTCCTTATGTTGATCAATGTGGGTGATGTGAATTGATTTTAGTGTCTTATTTTGTCATATGCATTAATGTTATTATATATATATATATATATATATATATATATATATATATATATATATATATATATATATATATATATATATATATATATATAGTAGTTTCTCTGTCTAATCATCTTAGAAATATATAACAATTTATTAGCAATGAGGAATCCTCTAATAAATGGATATCATGAAAAATATGGATAAAAAAAGCAAGTAGGAATATTCTGTCATTTAGTTACTTTATGGATAAAGAACTAAAATCATAGGGAAATGCGTAACTCATTAAAGAAATGCATAAGTCAATAGCCTAGGAAATGTTAAATAGGATGCACACGTGGATGCTTGAATCAAGCCTTGAGTCAAATGAAGTCTCAACCATGTAAGCATGCAGGTTAACTGGATGATTTCCCTGATCTCATGGGGTATTTGATGATGGACGATACATGATATGATAGTCAAACACCTCTCCCCAATGAATTAGGGTTTCAATCAAACACAAGGTGATAAGTCAAACCACAAGGTGCATTAGGACCAAATATTCCCTGATTTGGGTTTCATGAAGTACACCCTTTAATCAAGGTCTCTGAATCAAGTATGGTACTCCACAAACAAGCCCCCAATGTATGAACCCCCAATTAGGGTTTAGATAGCCAAGATAAGGCCCCAAAGAGTATCCACAAGGTCTCATAAACACATCATCAAGAATTAATGTTTAAATTAAGGAATGCCACGATGAGGTCTCTCTGAATCCATATCTCAAAGATCAAGCAAATTAGGGTTTCACTCCCAATATGATCAGATGAAGAGCCAAGTAACACTTCTAGGGTTTTATCCACACACAAACCCTAGCTTTGCAAGCCATAGAGCTTTGAATCTATAGTGATCAATTATCAAGTATCAACATGAAGGAATGATGCACATGAATGAAATATGAGTGTGTACAAATTAATCCCAAGTCAATGGTTGAGTGAAAAGATGAAAAGGGAGGGTAAATTTTGGGGTATGATAATATGAGAGTAACATTCCTATACTCAGTGATAATACTTCTGCCTTTTATTTATCCAAGAATCCTATTTTGAATTTTAGAGCAAAACATATAGAGATAAAACATCACTATATACGTGACTATGTTCAGAAGGTTATTTTAAATCTAAAATTTATTGATAGATACCATTAATGGACTGATATCTTTATAAAACCCCTTGCTGAAGATAGGTTTCTTTTCATTATGAAAAATTTAAAAATGGACTTATGTCTAGAATGATAAATATTTTTTCTCAAAAGGTTTATCTCTCAGAATGACAAAATGAGATTCTGAGATTTGTTGGTAGTTCTGAACGTGTGAGACTTCTGAAGTGAGAAGAATTCATAAGTTCAGATGAATCCAATCAGAGTTTGCATGGTTAAACAAATCTGTTTTATGGATAGTGAATAGTTTTTTCATTAATAGTTGTCAATCAATCTCGATTAATGGAAAAAATTTAAGACAATTATCTTAGAAAACTGAACCATTTTTGATCAAATAATGTGACACATTGGGTGAATAAACCTTGGGATTAGAAAAAAATCTTTCACGTTTTACCCCCTTGTCAGATATTTTGTTATTTTCTTTTTGTTTGTCATGATTGCAAAAACTTCTATTTAAACTCACTCCACTCACTTCACACACTTTCTCTACTCTCACAACTTACACTTTCACTCTTTGAGCCAATATTCTCTGCAAACCCCAAAACCCTTTTTGCTCTTTAACAATGGCTTCTACTAAACAATTGGGGTCGTCCTCAAGAGGTGTTAGTCTATGAGGAATTTCCAGAAACCCATGAGGATGTATACTCACTAAAAAGGAAAATGAAGCATATATCTTATGGAGAAGGACCTTCTGAATCTGTCAGAACTCCCACCAAAGTTGATAGAACTTCTAGACTCAGCATTATGAAGGACACAATAAGACCAGAAGCAAAACCTATTCATTTTGAGACTGGTAGTTTTCTGAAGTGACTCCCTCTGGGACTCATGATAAGGTACCTATGACTGAGACTCTGTTTCATTTTGTAGGTTATGTTATGTCTACTTCATCTATTCCTCCTCAACCTTCTCCACCACCACACATTCCTTTTGGAACTATAACCACCCTCCTCCAAAATCCTCTAATTCCAATGAAACAATCACCATTTCCATGCCATCCATTTATATCATAATCCCTATACCCACTCCAACCTTTTTTATATCAACCACCATAACAACCATTGCACAACCAACCTTAAATGCATGTACCACTTCTTTAACCACTCCCATTACCAAACCTTATGATACATATAACCGTCCCTCTGATTTTGATTTTTCCACACCTACTTAATTCCCCTTAACCATGCCTGAAGCCGGTGCCTTTCCAAAAAACACATCCTCCCCACCAACTTCACCCACCAACCCATTGATGTACCCGTCTTTGATACATTCATGGAAAGACTAAAAAACAACGAACCCTTTACCGTTGATTCTTCTGATCGAACCATTAACATTTCCTCTGACACTGAAATTCAATCAGAACTAAACCCAAACCTTGAGGAGTATGATGACTTAGTTAGACTGTCTGAATCAGCTGTTGAAGTCATCTTAGTTCCAAACATGGACTCTTGTCTCTACTCTGATCTGACTTCTGTTTAAACCAACATCCGTTCTAGTCCCTTGGATGATTTGTTGACCCAGTTTAAACACGAGGCTGCTGGAAGACTCCACTCTCTCTATAAGGATTGCGCTTCTAACACAAACCTCTCTGAGGTGTGTGCTTTGACCAACAACTTTAGAAGCTGGATTGAAGTCAGTTCTAAAGTGTTGGAGATTGCTTTCCTGAAAGAAGCAAATAGGAACTTCCATGCCAGACTCTATGGTATTGTTGAAACCCTACTTCAGAAGGTTCCTCCAACGCTTCTGCTTCCTACTCTAGTTGTGACTTCACCTCCTTATCTAGTTCAAACTCATTTTGTTACTTCTGAGCTTACTCTAGAAGTTGGAAGTGTCTCCGGTGCACAGAAGACTTTGAATTTCGAGGCATTCATTCTGAAGGCTTTGGAGTGTCTATAAGCTGAGAATTCTGAAGTGAAGGAAATGACATTAAATCTATAAGGGATTCTTAGAGAGGTCTTATCAAGACTTCCACCCCGGATAAACCCTAGTTTTAAAAACTTGTGTTATTTTTGTTTTCCTTTTCTTTTCATTTTTGTACTTTGAATCCTCTTATGTTGAATAAAATGAATAAAATTATAGTAAAAATGATTGTGTTTATTTTATCTTTAAATTCTTTCTGAATGATGACAAAGAGGGAGAAAGAATGATTGATTTTGATATATCTAAATTCAAAATTCTGAAACCCAACCATGTTTTATTTGTTTCTGACATTGGTAACCTGTCCGAGAACTTTGAAAATGTTCATCATGTTAATCAAGTATTTCAGGTACTAAAGCATTAACAAAGCTGAAATGAGTTCATAAGTTCATAGAAACCAGACCTTTGTTTTTAAATAACCATGCATTCTATTTTGGATAAGGTGTTTGTTGAACCAAACACTTCAGTTGAACCAGGCGTATACAAGTTCTGAACCAGATATATGCAACCAGGCTATGTAACCTGACATCAATTTAATGAATAATTCGACCAGGCTATGAAAGCTCTGACAAATTATGCTCTGTGACGAGGCTGATAACGAGACTTTATGACACTCAAGCAGAACTCTGAATGAAATACTTATGTACCCAAGTTGATCCTTTATAGGAAGCTACTTTAATCATTACAACCAGATTTCTACCGTATGAGGAGATATCAATCAGATAATAACTATGCATCTACCTTTCTAAAAGAGATTAACAACCAGGATTTTTCCTTATGGAAAGTTATTTCTTTCATGCTGATTGAATTTTTTATATGTGTTAAGATTATTTTAGTATTGAGTTCAGGGGGAGCTTGCAAACCTAACTCTGATATTCTAAGTTGAAAAATAATTTTTAACAGTATAAAATTTAGGGGGAGCTTACAAACCTTACTCTGATATATTTGTGATTAGACCAAGTAAAAATTATTCATCAAAATATATGGTTTTGTCATCATCAAAAAGGAGGAGATTGTTAGAACAAGATTTGGTTCTGCATATGACCTTTAGTTTTGAAGATAATAATGCATTGTTTCTTAGAGAATAATTTTGTATACTAATGGTTTTTATCTAGTGTGTAGATTTTGCTAACATGTTCTAACTCTAAAGCAATGACATGTGACATCATTAGATTCTAGAATCAACACACTCTGCCTCTAAGGAGATACAAGTGCTTTACATGATGCTGTCAAGTTCTAGAAAGCTCTTAGGCAAAGGTTGTGATGAACGTTCGTGTTAAAGTTTCTGACTGTGACTCTGATTGAAGAGCCTATGAAGGTTTGTCTTCCTTCAAGATTCAATGCTCATGTTTTGAAGATTCTGAAGAACAAGATCTGAAGACTCTGAAGACCAGGTTCTGAGGAACTGTGTCAAGACTCTAAATACCAAGGTTTTGAATATTTTGTCAACTTATCTCTTGATCCTTCTAATCATACTTCAACATCATTTCATCAGAAGCCTCTGAAGATTAGAAGATAAGATCAAAAGGTTTTGCGTCAGAAAAATATTACACAGTACAAGATCACCCTTCCCTCCACTGCGCTGATTTTGTGGGCTAAGAACAATACTATTGTACCATTTTGCCTCCTATATGCAAACCATTATGAAAGAGACAACTACATTTCAATATTCCAATTCTACCCTCCAACGGTTCTTTTATATGCCTATATAAAGGAGACTTGAAGATTGGAAGAAGTTGTTAATGCTTTGATAATGCTATTACACACGCTCTTGTTGAAATCATATTATTTATGTGTGTAGTTTTGTAAACACAAGATTTTTTACTCGTTACCGTGTGAGATATATTCATTGTATTTACTTGTGTTAATCTTCTTTCTTAGAAGCATTCTTTGTAAGCACAACTTGTAAATATAAAATCTATTTGAGTGGTTTCCTTGAGTGACTAGGTTTTAGCCAGATAGACCTAAGAAGACAAGGACGATTTGTCTTTGTGGTGTATGTAATAAGGTTTTGATTATATTGGATTAAGTCCTTCTTGAGAATGAGAAATCACCTTGTTAGGATGGAATGAAGGTAGCTTTGTTAACAACGAACAAGTATAAAAATAACTTTGTTATTTTTCTTGTTCATGTTATTGTTTTATTGAGTTGGTTTCGAAAGAGCTTTTGTGTTTAGAAACCCAATTCAAACTCACTTTTCTTGTGTTTCTTGCGAGTCTAAAATAATGCAAGTGGGTCTTCAAAAAGAAGTCTAACATGGATGGTAAGGTACGTACCTATAAGGAAAGACTGGTTGCAAGAGGATATAAACAAATTCATAGGGTTGACTATGATGAAACCTTTTCACCAGTTGCAATGCTTAAATCTGTTCGTATTTTACTTGCTATCGCTGCATATTATGATTATGAAATATGCAAGATGGATGTCAAAACTGCTTTCCCTAATTGGAATCTTTTTGAGGATGTGTACATGACACAACCTGAAGGATTTGACATACCAGAAGAAGCCCAAAAGATATGTAAGTTACAAAGATCAACCTATGGATTGGAGCAAGCTTCCAGAAGTTGAAATCTTTGTTTTGATGAGACAATAAAACAATATGGATTCATCAAGAATGTAGATGAGCCTTGTGTCTACAAGAAGGTTAATGGGAGCTTGATCGTCTTCCTGGTATTATATGTAGATGACATATTACTCATTAGAAACGATGTCCCTACCCTATAACAAGTAAAGTCTTGGTTGGGGAAATGCTTTTCTATGAAGGACCTAGGTGAAACAGCCTATATATTAGGAATCAAGATCTATAGAGATAGATCACAAAAACTGCTTGGCCTAAGTCAGAGTACATACATAGACAAAGTGCTGAGACACTTTAATATGCATGATTCCAAGAAAGAATTCATACCTATACAACATGACCTGTGTCTATCAAAAACACAATCCCCTTCAACTAAGGAAGAAAGGGATCGCATGAATAAGATTCCATATGCATCTGCAATAGGATCTATCATGTATGCCATGTTATGTACTCGACCGGATGTCTTATATGCTTTAAGTGCAACGAGTAGGTATCAATCTGATCCCGATGATGCTCATTGGGTAGATATCAAGAATATCCTTAAGTATTTGAGAAGGACTAAGGACTCATTCTTGATGTTGGTTCTATGTGTTGGAAGCAATTTTGGTAAAATCTAGAGTGTTCACAAGTTGTCACAAGTGTTGTATTGACATAAGATAACATGTTCCTGCTGGGTGTTTAAAATGTGAATGTGCAGGATTTTACTAAGATGTCAGACCCGATGTCATGACATTTGTATACAGAACATTCAGTCTGAATGTTATGTATTGTGTGATTGTGTTTTTTATGCTAATCTCTGTGTGATTGATGAGATGATTGAACGCGCTATTCAATTAGTAATTACAACCAGATTGACTTATTTTTCAACGAGATATTATTAGTTGTCATGAGAAGGTATGAATGGAAAATAGTTTTAGGGTTTTATGATGTCCAAGCCCAGCCAAACACTTATATATAAAAGGCATGGAAAACCTGGTTTTATACACAAGAAATAATGAACGAAATATTGAGAGAGAATAAGGGTTTTTGTCTTGTGTGGTCGTGTGTATTGTGAGCCATTCATTCATCCATAGATGATTGAATTGGACTGACTTTTTAGTTGTAATTTGTCCACTCTAAGCTTTGAAGCATGAGTGTGTGTGTACTTGGTTGAAGCTTTTAAGAAAGATCAAGTATGTGTTTTTGAAGAGTGTCTTCTTTTTATTGTAATACGTGTTTTACATCACCGCTGTGATTGAGGGGGAGTGAGTAGGATCTCATGTCTAAGAGTTCTTAGGTAGAAGTCACACGGGTAGAGATTAGGTGAAAAGACTGTAACTTGAAGTTGTTTACTGAGAGTCTTTGAACTAATTCTGTTTAGTGGATTTCCTTCCTGGCTTGGTAGCCCCCAGACGTTGGTGAGTTTGCACCGAACTGGGTTAACAATTGCTTGTGTCACTTGCATTACTGTTCTTTATCTTTTATCCTGTTTATATTGTTCAGATATTAGTGTCGTGACATTACCTTCGACATCTCATATCTGATACTAGAATTTCACTTGATATATGGAGGTCAGGAAGAGCTTGCTGTAATTGAATACACCAATGCTAGCTTCCATAAAAATAAGGATGACTTTAAATTGCAATCTGGTTATATGTTTTGCTTAAACGGTTACGCTGTGAGCTGGAAAAGTTCAAAGCAATATACAATTGTTGATTCTACAACAGAGACCGAGTATATTGCTACCTCAAGTGTAGCAAAGGAAGTTGTTTGGATCAAAAAGTTCATTAGTGAACTTGGCATAGTCCCTATCGCACAAGCTAAGAAGCCTAGATCTCACCAATGATCCAAACACATACTTAGGAGTTATCACCTAATTTGAGAGATAATAGATAGAGGAGATGTAAAAATATGCAGAGTACCTAAACTTGACATTATTTTTGGCCCACTGACAAAGCCTCTTGCGCAGTAGAAGCATGATGGCCATACTAGATCTATGGGCATTAGGGGTGTGCCTGATTGGCTCTAGTGCTAGTGGGAGATTGTTGGTGTAAGCCCTAGAGGAAAATACTTTTGGTACTTGTATCAAATTATTTATTAATAATAAAATGCTTTTTCTTTATTATGTTTGTTTAATAAAGTCCCTAGAATAGCTAGTCCGTTTAATGTATCAAGTGTGACTTAATCATGAGATCCCATTAAACATAAGGACACTATTCTTAAAGTATCCATAGTCGAGCTTTGTTGTGAAGTGGGATAACATTAAAGCATTAAGACTATTATGTATATAGACTGATGATCACATCTCATGGATCATGGATAAGTAGTTATCAAGTCTTAAACATAAGTATGAATATTAGGAGTAATATTTATACTGGATTGACCCGCTATGAGAATACTATATAGAATGTTATGCAAAGTGTCATAAGTTATTCTCATGGTGATAATGGTGTATACCACCCTTCGACCTGAAACCACTATGAACCCTAGATGTAGAGTCGAGTGCCTTATTGCTGATCAAACATTGTTTGTAACTGGATGACCATAAAGACAGTTGATGGATACTCCACGAAGCATGACGAGGGACATGTGTGACCTAGATGGAATTTGCCCATCTTGCATAATAGGATAAATGTTTGCGGGCCCAATATTGAACTGGACAAGGATGACACGGTCTATGCCTTGTGTTCAATATAGACATAAGGGCAAAAGGGTAATTGTACACATAAGTATTATCACAAAAGGAATTGTTAGATCACATGACATTTTCGTGTCTTGGGTAGTAGTGATGTGTTGCTAGATACCGCTCACTATTTATTATGTTAGATACGTGATTTAATTTGATTATCAATGTCGCGAGAACCTACAGAGCCACACACAAAAGGACGGAGGTCACACACAAAAGGACGGATTGATGAGAGATATAGTAAATAAGGAACACCGTAAGGTACAGTGCACTTAAGTGAATTATAGAACATTGTAAGTGTCGCGGCGGGATTTTTCACGAGATTAAGTATTGATTGAACTTAACCCGTTTGAAAAATATTTTAAATGCAAGAGTCGCCACCGTCTTTTATTTTATCCAAAAAGAGGAAGGGAAAAATAACGATAAATCCCTTTAGAGTTACGGGTTCGGGGGTTGGTTATGCAAAGGGAAGGTATTAGCACCCTCTACATCTGTGGTACTCCACAGGAACCTTTTTGCTTATGTTTATGTGAATGCTTTGCTGTTTTCGCTTTGATCGTTTGATTGGGGAGATGAGAAAAGAACTTGATTTTATTGTTTTTGGACTCGATAAAGTCGTAGACTTCATGCCTACGTATCTCCAAGGCGCAATGGAGAAATCAGAATCCACGTAGTTCTCCCAAAAGAAAAGGGGAAAGTCTGTTTTTTTGATTTTAGATTGGCGTGTCTTGCCATCTCTTGCTCGACCTAGGCGGGAGGCTTCGAGACTGACACGTCCTTTTGAAAATGTTTTTAAACTGAAAAGCCAAAGCTGGCAAAAGATTTGAATGAGCCTAAACCCTGAAACAATAAATAATTGGGCTCATTATAAGGAAGCCCAAGAGTAAGCTTGTGAGTGTGTGAAAAGGGTTTCTTAAACGGCGACCGTTGGAATCGCATCGGGTTTCTCTTTTTTGGATTTTTCGATTTTTTAACATAAAACGTGAACAATACGATTAAACACACAATACAGAAAATAAAAAATGCGAGAAAGTAAATTATTACAACACAGTTAGCTATGAATAGTTAGTATTACGAATAGTTAGTGGAGTTAATCGAGCTGAAACTGAAACGAAACGGTTAGTAACAACATAAACAAATATAAAAAAACAATATAAACATTTACTTTAGACAAAATAAACATTTGATATAAATAATTTTAATTAAAATAAACATTTAAACAAATAATTAATTTAACTAACATTTAAATAAAACATATATGCAAAATAATAATAAAAGATAAACAATATTTAGTAAACAAAAGTAATATATATATATATATATATATATATATATATATATATATATATATATATGTATATATATATATATATATATATATATATATATATATATATATATTTATTTATTTATTTTTAGACAATAAATATATAGTAGACAAAAATAATATATATGTACATTTAGACAAATAATATATAATAGACAAAAATAATATATATATATATATATATATATATATATATATATATATATATATATATATATAATATATATATATATATATATATATATATATATATATATATATATATATATATAGACAAATAACATATAATAGACAAAGATAATATATATATATATATATATATATATATATATATATATATATATATATATGTTTATTTAGATATATAATAGACAAAAATAATATATATATATATATATATATATATATATATATATATATATATATATATATATATATATTTAGATAAATAATATATTAAAACACTTGTCGGCAAGCCGAAACTTTGCCGATTTCAGAGATAAGTGAAGAATATTACCTTGTGTGAAGAGGATGAACTTCTGATCGTCCAAATGATCGACCGAAAGCTGGAAACCGTCACCGACGCAGTGCTGGCTGCCTTCGTGAGTACCTGACTTCAACGTCGCTTTTGATCGGTGAAACGACGCCGGAATGAATTGAACCTTGGATATTTGTGACCTGGACTCAACGAACTTCAAAGATATGAAATCGGTTTTGTGTTTCGGTGAATAATCGGGACGATTTTGGGTTACCGAAAATGAAGAACAAGTGAAATACGGTAATGCTTTTGGAAAAATATTTCTTTTCAATTCTCTGTTTCTCTCACCACACGTTTTTTCCTTACTGATCCACTTTTCCTTTTTCTTACTAACCACATCTATATATATATATTTAGATTACTTAAGCAATAAGAAACCTAAAAAATATCTAACATAAATTAATAATATATATTTAGATTACTTAAACAATAAGAAACCTAAAAAATATCTAACATAAATTAATAATATATATTTAGATTACTTAAACAATAAGAAACCTAAAAAATATCTAACATAAATTAATAATATATATTTAGATTACTTAAACAATAAGAAACCTAAAAAATATCTAACATAAATTAATAATATATATTTATATATTATATAATAATAATAATAATAAACTAATATAATATTAATCCTAATTAAATAAACCAATTAACAACTAAACACAATTAATATTAAGCACAAATAATATTAACGGCACACGATTAAAATACGATAAAATCGAGCGACACGAACGCGATAAAAACGATGACAATTTGCACAGCAAAACAGATAAATTGATAAAACCAATAAACCAGTAAACCGGTAAACCAGTAAAATCAACAACACGACTCAAACAGACTCGATTAAATCACACGGCACAACACGTAATTAAATAAACAAACCTAGGCAATAATAAAATCAACACGACATCACGAAAACGCTGACAAATACAATCACAAATAATCGGACAATACGAAAACTCTAATATATTCGAAATACAGTCAAAATACCGACAAACAAACAATTAAAAAAAACGTACAAAACCTAATCGAAGCGATGCCACGCACAAAAGAGATAAGCGAGATAAATACGAGGCAACGATATCGGCCAGGTTTTGCTAAAACAACGAAATACAACACGGTAAGCAACGAAAACACACAAAACCTAATCAAACCAGTTGTCACGCGAAGTTTAAGAAATTGAGATGAATACGAGACAACGAGATTAATCAAGATGTGGTCAACAAAGCCAAAGTCAAATTTTGGGGTGCGACAGATGCCCCTATTTAATTAACTTAGGCCAGATAGCCGGAGGCTATCGAATGGCGTAAGGTAATTAAATATGACAAACGCCACAAAATTTGACCGCAAATGCATGTATGCATGATGCAAAAGACAGACAGACACAGAGACACAGGAGTGCAAACTCTACTGGGGAAGGACATACACCGACTCAATGCATGAAGGTAAACACTGAGAATACTCAGCTGGGGAAGATTCACTACCTATTCATAGATGGAAAATAGGAGGAAAAGAGATATCGACTCAATGTTGACGATACATCACTATCTCATAGATGAAAGTGGGAAAAGATCAATATAACAAGAGTAGTGATGTGACAGTACATTACCAACTCAAAGATGGAGGTAACAGAAAAGATGAATACCAACTCAAGGATGAAGGTATAACAAGGGCATAATAAGAATCGAATTGCGTTAACTCATGGTTGACAGCTCACTACCCACTCATTGATGAGGTAAACAGGACATGCCAACTCAAAGTTGAAGGCAAGCTTCAAAAGATTGATAATAACACTGCTAGGGAAATCAAATTCCAACTCATTGATGATGGTGTAGATGAAGAATCAGATCTAAGGATCATTGTGCAGACTTACAGTTGAATGCACACTACCAACTCATTGATGAGGTAGACAGAGAAATGCCGACTCAAAGTTGAAGGCAACCAACGATTCATTGACAAAGGTGTTTAAAAGAATTTAGAACATATTCTCTTGGAGATGTTTATCATTACCGACTCAAAGATGACGGTGGAAGGACAAAATGTACCTGACTCATAGATGAAGGTACTCCATCAATCTCAAAGACGAAGATGGAATCAGAAGTTATCTGCGCAGACTCGAAGATGAAAGCACACTATCAGTTCAACAAGGATCAAACGTACCCTACTCATAGATGAAGGTACTCCATCAACTCAAAGACGAAGATGGAATCACAGGAAAATTGTGCAAGCTCAAAGATGAATGCACCTTACCAGCTCATAGATGATGGTACTTCACCAACTCAAAGACGAAGGTGGAATCAAAAGAAACTTGTGCTAACTCAAGGAAGAAAGCACGCTACCAGCTCAAAGTTGCAGGTAGAAGGATATAGCGTATCTAAATCATAGATGAAGGTACTCCATCAACTCAAAGACGAAGATGGAATCAAAAGAAACCTGTGCAAGCTCAAAGATGAATGCACACTACCAGCTCATAGATGACGGTACTTCACCAACTCAAAGACGAAGGTGGAATCAAAAGAAATCTTGCAAACTCAAAGATGAATGCATATTACCAGCTCAAAGTTGCAGGTACTTCACCAACTCAAAGACGAAGGTGGAATCAAAAGGAATCTGTGCTAAACTCAAAGACGAAAGCACGCTACCAGCTCAAAGTTGCAGGTAGAACCATGGAACTTTCTGTGAGGATGTTATCAACTCATAGATGGAGATAGTAATTAATTTATCCGAGGGATAACAAAGGTTACCACTCATGGATGTAGGTAACTCAAGTTTGTAACGGGTACCAACTCAAAGATGAAGGTATAAAGGACTTGGACACAATATCTGTCATGTCTGTTTTACTGAATGAGAGTCACAAAGACTATATTGTTGCATTCTTTTACTGGCAATTTCTGAGCTTTATCTGGAGACACGAGGTTCAAACTAGGATAGAACTAGAATGAAACGGTCAAACAAGACTTCAACTGAAAAGGAATGAACTCATCAGGATTTACAACTGAAACAACCATCTTCCACGAGGCATAGATCTCTGTGGGGAACACGACCAATAAAAGGTATTTTGCTGCTTATGAGGATACTCTATATGGAGAGATTGACTCAACCCACAATATAAACAAGGAAACAAGGTGCATATGAATGCAAGCATGATATGTCATAGATATGCATGAACATTTAGTAATGAATGCATGATGGACAGACAAAACTAGGAATAACTGAAAATGTTAACAGCTGCATAAGGACTTGCTGGAGATTTGCACTGATTCTCGCTGGGGAGTAGTACAAAGACTTGCTGGGGAATTGGTGCAAGAGCACCATATCCAGGTTTCTTTAAAAGTCTGTCTCTGCTGAGGATTCCGTAGAAGAATGGAGATGCCTTCTACTTCAAAAATGCAGGAGATTCCCTGTGGTTCTTGAATTTGTGAGGTATATGAAGATTGGACCTTTCTGAGGACTCCGCTGGGGATACAAGGTGTTATCCTCTGGAAATAAGATGATATTGTAAGAGAAGTCCTGCAATTCTTGAATTTGCTGATAATGCAGAAGGGATTATTCTTCTGGAAGACTCCGCTGGGGATAAAGTCCGCTGGGGATAAGTGGTATCTTTCCAGGGAATAAGAATATAGGGGAAATCTATCCTTGATTTTTTTGCTTTAATTATCATGGAGACTTTCTGTATCTGAAGACTCTGCAGGGGATTATGGTGTCTGATATCTGGTTACGAGATCTTTCCTCTAGGAGACTCTGCCGGGGAACAGTGATGTCTGACCTTTGAATATAAATGAGAATTCAGGAGAAATCCTGCAATTCTTGAATTTGCTTAAAATGCATAACACACTCTTCTTTTACTACAAAACATTACTGAGGAGGAGACATATCCTTCTATTGAATGGACAGAGAACAACAGGAGATTCCCTGTAGTTTCTGAATATCAACTTTCTTCACTCGCTGAGGGATGGAGACCTCTGTATTACTCCTGCTCAGGGAAATCAAATCTTCCTTCTCATCCTCTGCTGGGGACATTGCTGATCCCGCCTTAATAAATTACTGGGGAAATACCTGTAGTAATCCCATAGGCCAAATCTGTAACTTAAAACCTGGATCAAATTCTTCATGATCAATTAACCGGGGAGTCTTCATGATCAATTAAACTGGGGAGTCTTCATGATCAATTAACTGGGGAGTCTTCATGCCCCAAGTGAAGGGAAGAAACTTCTTGAAATATTTCTTGCATGATCTCTTGAGGAAAACTAGGAAGCATAGCTGGGGATATCCAAAATCACAACCTCTGCTGGAGAAATATTACTGCCAAGACACCTGTGGAGATTTTTTTCATCATATACATATAAGGATAGTAATATGAACATGTCTAGTTGGAATCACATGATTTCAGAATTACTGGGACCACATGTTTCAATCCTTTTATTGATGTCCACAAATCAAAATAAATAATCTTTATATTTTTCAAAAACTATTTTTAATTCAAAACTTTTGTTTCAAAACATATCTGTCAAAGTAAAAGAACTTTCGTAAATTGAAATGAAAATTAAGAGTGCCAAGAAATATAGAAAGGCTCAAATTGATTTGATAGGATGGTAATCAGCCAACAGCATGATTCCATAGATCTTTACAAATTGGAAAAATGGTAATTTCGTGGAAAAAGGGTACGTTGAACTACAATGACATCATTCTCTCTTCCACTTTTGACCTGTATTGCAGCCTTGAGAAAGTTGGAGAACTGTTGAAAATATTCTGATACTTCAATGATCTTATCTCTGTTATGCAGTTACTTGCCTGAAATCCCTAACTTTTGCCTAGATTGCCCTTTCGGGTTTTCAATCTACCGGGATAATATTTTCTTTGTTTTTTATGTCTCTAATTTTTGCCTGGACCGCCCTTTCAGGTTTTCAGTCCACCGAGACGCTCATTTTTGCCTAAGCCGCCCTTTCGGGTTTTCAACTTAGCGAGTTGTTCTTTTCATTTTTTAGGCGAAGTATTTCTTGACTGCATCTGTATTCACGGGACGTGGAAGCTCTTCACCATCCATGTTTGTAAGAATTAAAGCACCGCCTGAGAAGGCTTTCTTGACAACATAGGGTCCTTCATAGTTAGGAGTCCACTTGCCCCTAGAATCATTGTGAAATAGTATCATCTTCTTGAGTACAAGGTCACCCTCTTTGAATTCTCTCGGCTTAACCTTCCTATCAAATGCCTGCTTCATTCTCTTTTGATATAACTGTCCATGGCACAAGGCAGTCATTCTTTTTTCTTCAATCAAATTCAACTGATCGTATCTGCTTTGACACCATTCAGCCTCTGACAACTGAGTTTCCATTAGTATCCTCATTGATGGAATTTCAACCTCTATCGGTAACACAACTTCCATACCGTATACAAGTGAAAATGGGGTTGCCCCAGTTGAAGTACGGACTGATGTTCTATATCCGTGTAGTGCAAAAGGCAGCATTTCATGCCAACCTTTGTAGGTAACAACCATCTTTTGAATGATCTTCTTGATATTCTTATTTGCAGCTTCAACTGCCCCATTCATCTTGGGACGGTAAGGAGAAGAGTTGTGATGCTCGATCCTGAAACTTTCACATAATTCATCCATCATTTTGTTGTTCAGATTGGAGCCATTGTCAGTGATGATCTTGTTTGGAATGCCATATCGGCAAATGAGATTATATTTGATGAATCTGACCACCACTTGCTTTGTCACCTTTGCATACGAAGCTGCTTCCACCCATTTGGTGAAGTAATCAATTGCCACGAGAATGAAACGGTGTCCGTTGGAAGCTTTGGGTTCAATCATACCGATCATGTCAATGCCCCACATTGAGAATGGCCAAGGAGCAGAAATCACATTCAAAAAGGTTGGTGGTACATGAACCTTATCAGCGTAGATCTGACATTTGTGACACTTCTTTACAAATTTGTAGCAATCTGATTCCATGGTCAACCAGTAGTAACCAGCTCTCAACATCTTTCTTGACATAGAGTGGCCATTTGCATGAGTACCAAAGGACCCTTCGTGAACTTCTTTCATCAACATTTCTGCTTCCTTTTTGTCAACACATCTGAGTAAGACCATGTCATAATTCCTCTTATAGAGCACATTCTGATTAAGGAAGAAACTGCCTGACAATCTTCTCAAAGTCTTTTTATCTTTTTCTGTTGCTCCAAGAGGATACTCCTGAGTCTGAAGGAAATGCTTGATATCGTGGTACCATGGTTTATCATCAAAACTGGCCTCAGCTGTAAACACATGTGCTGGTCTATCAAGTCGCTTGATCACAATTCTGGGTACTTCGTTTGGAAAACCCACTTGATACATTGAAGACAACGTAGCTAGAGCATCCGCCATATGATTCTCATCCCGAGGAGTGTGATGCAATTCAACCTTGGTGAAGAAAGTCAACAATCTTCTTGCATAGTCTTTGTATGGGATCAAGCTAGGGTGGCGTGTTTCCCATTCTCCTTTGATCTGATTGATAACTAACGCTGAGTCACCATAAACAGTAAGATTTTTGATGCGGAGGTCAATGGCTTCTTCAAGACCCATGATACAGGCTTCATATTCAGCAATGTTGTTTGTACCTTCAAAGCAAAATTCTTGCCGTGAAAGGAATATGAGAACCTTCTGGAGTGATAATGACTGCACCTACTCCATGTCCATAAACGTTGGAAGCTCCATCAAATACTAAACCCCATTGAGAATCTGGTTCAGGTCCTTCTTCAGGAAGTGGCTCTTTACAATCTCTGGATTTTAGGAACATGACATCTTCATCAGGAAACTCATCCTCATTATCATCGTGATCTTCAACGGGTTGGTGAGCAAGGTACTCAGCCAACACACTGCTCTTGATAGCTTTCTGGGTATGATACTCAATGTCGTATTCTGATAACAGCATCTGCCATCTGGCAATCTTACCAGTGAGTGCAGGCTTCTCAAAAAATGTACTTGATTGGATCCATTTTGGATATCAACCAAGTGGTGTGACTTAACATATACTGCCTCAATCTCTTAGCAGCCCAAGCCAATGCACAACATGTCTTCTCGAGTAAGGAGTATCGTGATTCACAGTCAGTAAATTTCTTGCTTAAGTAGTAAATGGCATGCTCTTTCTTTCCAGTTTCGTCTTGTTGACCCAGAATACAGCCCATAGAATTCTCAAGCACTGTCGAATACATAACCAACGGTCTTCCAGCAACAGGTGGTAACAAGATAGGAGGCTCCATGAGGTACTCTTTGATACTGTCAAATGCTTTCTGACAATCCTCTGTCCAAACACAATTCTGACTCTTTTTCAGCAATTTGAAGATAGGTTCACAAGTGGCAGTCATGTGAGAAATAAACCGGGATATGTAATTCAATCGTCCTAGAAAACCTCTCACTTGCCTTTCTGTTTTTGGTGCGGGCATCTCTTGGATAGCTTTTACTTTATCTGGATCAACTTCAATGCCTTTTTGGCTGACAATGAAGCCCAAGAGTTTACCTGACCTGACGCCAAATGTGCATTTGTTCGGATTGAGGCGAAGACGGAACTTCCTCAATCGTTGAAACAGCTTCAATAGATCTACTAAGTGACCTTCTTCTGAACGAGACTTCGCGATCATGTCATCCACATAAACCTCAATCTCTTTGTGCATCATGTCGTGAAAGAGCGTTGTCATGGCTCGCTGGTAAGTAGCACCTGCGTTCTTCAACCCAAACGGCATTACTTGATAACAGAATGTTCCCCATGGTGTTATGAAGGTAGTTTTTTCCATGTCTTCGGGAGCCATTTTGATCTGGTTATACCCGGAGAATCCGT
Source organism: Lathyrus oleraceus (assembly GCF_024323335.1). Taxonomy (NCBI): domain Eukaryota; kingdom Viridiplantae; phylum Streptophyta; class Magnoliopsida; order Fabales; family Fabaceae; genus Lathyrus; species Lathyrus oleraceus. The sequence goes on from NC_066580.1 coordinate 451,638,629, forward strand.
CCATGAAGGAGAATATGTCAAACTTTGCTGTATTGTCTACCAACATGTCAATGTGAGGCAGGGGGAAATCATCCTTTGGGCTTGCTCTATTTAAGTCACGATAGTCGACACACATTCGTACCTTCCCGTCCTTCTTAGGAACTGGCACAATATTTGCTATCCACTCTGGATACACTGAAGTGGCAAGAAAACCAACATCTATTTGCTTCAGAACTTCTTCTTTAATCTTGACGGCCATATCTGGATGTGTTCTTCTTAATTTCTGTTTGACCGGTGGACATTCTGGCTTCAAAGGTAGCTTGTGCTCTACGATGTCAGTGTCGACCAGGCATATCTTGATAAGACCAAGCAAACACATCTACATACTCTTTCAACAGGCTGATCAATTGCTCCTTGACCTGTGGGGATAACAATGCTCCAATTTTGACTTCTTTCACATTTTCTTCCGAACCCAAGTTGACTGTTTCCAAAGGCTCCTTGTATGGCTGAATAGTGTCTTCTTCATTTTCAAGCTGGCGGGCGACCTCTTCTGGAATCTCATCCCACTCTTCCTCTTCAGCTTCGAATACAGAATGTTCAAAGTTGGGAGAGGGCATGATGTCATTGTGTTCAACGGGTTTAAGTAACCTGTACAAACAATCGTTTTTAGAGGACTGACCATGACATGCAAAAATGTGTTCTTTTTAAGGTTTTTTGTGTTACCATTTTCCGAAAAAGCTGAAAAGATAAAAGGACACAAGTGTATAGGAACACAAAAGATCTTTTTCATGGATAGTACGTTTTTGACAAAAGTGCCCATTTTACAAAATTAATGCTTCGCGCTTTGGGCTAAAGCGGAAGATTTTTGAAAACTGAAAAGCTTAATTACTTTGATATGTGGACACAATGTGGGATGTCAACTGCGGTCCAGTTCTTCATAACTACTCCAGTCGCCATTCTATCTTTCCCTCGAAGAGCTTTTATCTCTTTTTGTAATTCCGCAAACTGATCCTGGAATTCATCCATTCTATCATTGAGACCAGGATCCTCACTTGGGGTAGGGCCGTGATAGACAGGTTCTCCTAGGTGAGGAGTATAGTGAACAACGGGAGGCACATTAGTGAAGACAGGAGCATTTGGTGGAACGAACTCTTGTTGATATCTATCTTGATTAAGATCCTTGGGTATTTCCCAAGGACGGGATGCTGTGATGGTAACAGAAGTGACTGGGACAGCGTTGATTTCTGAAGCGATGACTGTAGTGACGGGTGTTGCTGTTGTCTGATTCTGTGCCGAAGTCTGTCCTGAATTATGAACTTGAGCCCTAGCCTGGGCTTCCTCTGCTTGTAGACGGGCGGTTAACATTTGGTTGCGCATCTCTGCTGCCTGTGCTTGCGCCTGGATCTGTGCATCTTGTGCTTTGGCAACCTGAGCTTGTGCTGTTTGAAGTTGAGCAGCTTGGGCTGCTTGGTTTGCTATCAATGTCTCGACCATAGCAGAAAGGCGGTCAACCTGAGCTTTCAATTCTCGGTTCTCGTTATCTGTTATCTCCATTCTTCTTTTGTAGTTGGCTCTTGTGTTGTAATTATGCGTCAGCTTGAAATGGATCTGCTGGCGGGAAGCAACTGTTAGAAGACTGGACCAAGACAGACAACCTGTATGCATGTGATGCATGGATATGCAAAATGAATGATTTTCCAAGGAACTCTAAGTGAAGGAAAAGATAGAATTGCAAACATTTTTGATAACAAAACAAAATTTTCATTTTAAGCATTTTTATCAAAATATACAAAGTTATCAACCCAAAATACAACCAAGAAAACCATTTAAGGACATGTGTCATCAGGACGAGCATAAACAAGTAGGAGTTGTCCTTCAAGTCTCTCAATTCTTTCTTCATAGGCCTTCTGCATAAAAGCTTTCTCCTTCACCAAACTGTCTACAAGACCTTTCCATGCACCTGAGGACTGTGGAATCTGGGAGTAATCTGTTGTGCCTGAGGAAAATAAATCCTCTTGCACCCTTGGACGTTTACCTGCACGATCTTCTCCACTCTGCTCCTTTAATTGTCTCTGAAGTTCTTCATTTTCCATTTCGAGCACCCGGGCCTTATCCTTCCAAGCGTCTCTCTCTTTCTTGACCCTCTCCTAGGTGGCTTGGAGTTCTTCTTTGTCATCTAGCGGAAGGTAGGGGGTCTTCAACGGAGCGGGTTTGATAGGATCATGATGTGGGTATGGCATTTTCAACTGTATAGCTCTGGCTCTGATCCACTGGAGGTACGGCTCATAGAAGGTACAATCTTTCTTACCCAATTCAAGTCTCCCTTTGCGACAAACACGATGCCAAGCTCTTACTACTCTCTCTTTCATGGTAGGGTCCTCCTCGTTATCCCTCAAGAAAATACCTTCTAAAAGAATGTTAAGAGGCTTGTCCTTCATAGGGTAACCGAGTTGTCTCCTAGCAAGTACTGGATTATAAGAAATGATTCCCTTTATGCCCATGAGGGGCACATTGGGGAACTCCCCGCAACTATCAATGATCTTCACATCGTCTAAAACTCTACTATACCATGCAATATCTGACTGGGTAAGAGACATAATCCTCTGTGACCCCTGAAGTCCTGACTTGCGATCCCAAAAAGTAGCTGACTTAGGAAGATGAGAGACAAACCATTTGTAGAGTAACGGTATACATCAGACTATGGTTCCTCCTCCTTTCAAAGTACGGTAATGGATGGAATGATAGGTGTCTCCGAGCAAAGTTGGAACAGGAGTACCACTTAGGAAGATGCGTATAGCATATGAATCCACAAAACCTTCAATATTAGGAAATAGTAACAAACCGTAGATCAACAAGGCGAACAGATGCTCCACAATAATATCACAACCTTGACTGGCAAAATAAGAAACCTTCCCCATTAAGAACTTGGCAGTGAAACCTGGAAGTCCTCCTTTGGTGGTGAAGTTATTCTTGAATTCTGACTTCTTCATGTACAACACTTTTGCAAGAGAACTGTGCTCGGGTAACTTTTCTGAACCAGAGAAAGGTACTGTATCAGCAACTGGGATGTGAAGCAACTGGGCATACTCTTCCAATGTAGGCATGAGTTGATAGTCTGGGAATGTGAAACAGTGATAGACTGGATCATAGAACTGTACTAATGTCTGCAATAACCCTTCTTCCATCCTAAGTGTCAATAAAGATATAAGTGCCCCATATCTGTCTCTGAAACCAATAGGATCTGCGATCGAAGAAACCAGTTTCTTTAGTTCATCTATCTTTGGATTGATGAGATTGTACTTTTTCACACTTCTCCGTCCAAAATCCATGTTTCCTGCAATATTTGCAATCCTCACTTTAAGTTCCTTGGGAAAAGGTTGAAATGATGGGAATGAATGCATGTCATGCATGAATGCAACAAACACAAACATGGTCAAACAATACAAGGCTCAAAGTTCATCACCAGCATGGAGTTTAGGACAAAGCCCCAAGATAAGTTCTAAGGTTCACCTGCCAAACGGGTTCTAAAAGTTCCCAAGGTTATGGATCCTTCTTCGGATAATAGCAACTGCTCGCTTTCCAATATTATTCTCAAAAGAATCTCGCTTGAGTGTGATATCGCGTATCAACCAAACCAGACTTTTAGTCCGAAGTGGTCACCGCATCACATCCTAAGTAAGGCCAAGATGGGGTAAAGGTAAACTAAGGTGCTTGGCTTCACGGGCCCGTCGAAAGCAACAATGCCTTACAAATGACTTGTTTTAGCATATCACCCTCAAAGAGGCCTCCACCAAGCGGACAAAGGCTCAAGTCAACTCGGTAAGGATTGTCTCCTATCAAGTCAACCTGAATTATCATCCATCCTATCTCAAATGTGCAACCAAACCAGACTTTTGGTCCGAAGTGGTCACCGCATCACATCCTAAGTAAGACCAAGATGGGGTAAAGGTAAACTAAGGTCCTTGGCTTCACGGGCCCGTCGAAAGCAACAATGCCTTACAAATGACTTGTTTTAGCACTATCACCCTCAAAGAGGCCTCCACCAAGCGGACAAAGGCTCAAGTCAACTCGGTAAGGATTGTCTCCTATCAAGTCAACCTGAATTATCATCCATCCTATCTCAAATGTGCCCCAAATCCGGGTATAGGATTTATCACAAGTATCCCCCAAAACCCAAAATAACAAACATTACAAACAATACAATTTAGCAAATATTCACAAAGCAAACATATAAACAAGCAAAGATAGGCTAAACCCTCAAATAAGTTTAAGCATAGTTGTCCCCAGCAGAGTCGCCATTCTATCGCTGCGGGATTTTTCACGAGATTAAGTATTGATTGAACTTAACCCGTTTGAAAAATATTTTAAATGCAAGAGTCGCCACCGTCTTTTATTTTATCCAAAAAGAGGAAGGGAAAAATAACGATAAATCCCTTTAGAGTTACGGGTTCGGGGGTTGGTTATGCAAAGGGAAGGTATTAGCACCCTCTACATCTGTGGTACTCCACAGGAACCTTTTTGCTTATGTTTATGTGAATGCTTTGCTTTTTTCGCTTTGATCGTTTGACTGGGGAGATGAGAAAAGAACTTGATTTTATTGTTTTTGGACTCGATAAAGTCGTAGACTTCATGCCTACGTATCTCCAAGGCGCAATGGAGAAATCAGAATCCACGTAGTTCTCCCAAAAGAAAAGGGGAAAGTCTGTTTTGTTGATTTTAGATTGGCGTGTCTTGCCATCTCTTGCTCGACCTAGGCGGGAGGCTTCGAGACTGACACGTCCTTTTGAAAATGTTTTTAAACTGAAAAGCCAAAGCTGGCAAAAGATTTGAATGAGCCTAAACCCTGAAACAATAAATAAATGGGCTCATTATAAGGAAGCCCAAGAGTAAGCTTGTGAGTGTGTGAAAAGGGTTTCTTAAACGGCGACCGTTGGAATCGCATCGGGTTTCTCTTTTTTGGATTTTTCGATTTTTTAACATAAAACGTGAACAATACGATTAAACACACAATACAGAAAATAAAAAATGCGAGAAAGTAAATTATTACAACACAGTTAGCTATGAATAGTTAGTATTACGAATAGTTAGTGGAGTTAATCGAGCTGAAACTGAAACGAAACGGTTAGTAACAACATAAACAAATATAAAAAAACAATATAAACATTTACTTTAGACAAAATAAACATTTGATATAAATAATTTTAATTAAAATAAACATTTAAACAAATAATTAATTTAACTAACATTTAAATAAAACATATATGCAAAATAATAATAAAAGATAAATAATATTTAGTAAACAAAAGTAATATATATATATATATATATATATAATATAATATATATATATATATATATATATATATATATATATATATATATATATATATATATATATATATATATATATATTTATTTTTAGACAATAAATATATAGTAGACAAAAATAATATATATGTACATTTAGACAAATAATATATAATAGACAAAAATAATATATATATATATATATATATATATATATATATATATATATATATATATATATATAGACAAATAATATATAATAGACAAAGATAATATATATATATATATATATATATATATATATATATATATATATATATATATATATTTAGATATATAATAGACAAAAATAATAAATATATATATATATATATATATATATATATATATATATATATATATATATATATATATATATATATATATATATATATATTTAGACAAATAATATATTAAAACACATGTCGGCAAGTCGGAACTTTGCCGATTTCAGAGATAAGTGAAGAATATTACCTTGTGTGAAGAGGATGAACTTCTGATCGTCCAAATGATCGACCGAAAGCTGGAAACCGTCACCGACGCAGTGCTGGCTGCCTTCGTGAGTACCTGACTTCAACGTCGCTTTTGATCGGTGAAACGACGCCGGAATGAAATGAACCTTGGATATTTGTGACCTGGACTCAACGAACTTCAAAGATATGAAATCGGTTTTGTGTTTCGGTGAATAATCGGGACGATTTTGGGTTACCGAAAATGAAGAACAAGTGAAATACGGTAATGCTTTTGGAAAAATATTTCTTTTCAATTCTCTGTTTCTCTCACCACACGTTTTTTCCTTACTGATCCACTTTTCCTTTTTCTTACTAACCACATCTATATATATATATATATATATATATATATATATATATATATATATATATATATATATATATATATATATATATATATATATATATATATATATATTTAGATTACTTAAACAATAAGAAACCTAAAAAATATCTAACATAAATTAATAATATATATTTAGATTACTTAAACAATAAAAAACCTAAAAAATATCTAACATAAATTAATAATATATATTTAGATTACTTAAACAATAAGAAACCTAAAAAATATCTAACATAAATTAATAATATATATTTAGATTACTTAAACAATAAAAAATCTAAAAAATATCTAACATAAATTAATAATATATATTTATATATTATATAATAATAATAATAAACTAATATAATATTAATCCTAATTAAATAAACTAATTAACAACTAAACACAATTAATATTAAGCACAAATAATATTAACGGCACACGATTAAAATACGATAAAATCGAGCGACACGAACGCGATAAAAACGATGATAATTTGCACAACAAAACAGACAAATTGATAAAACCAATAAACCAGTAAACCGGTAAACCAGTAAAATCAACAACACGACTCAAACAGACTCGATTAAATCACACGGCACAACACGTAATTAAATAAACAAACCTAGGCAATAATAAAATCAACACGACATCACGAAAACGCTGACAAATACAATCACAAATAATCGGACAATACGAAAACTCTAATATATTCGAAATACAATCAAAATACCGACAAACAAACAATTAAAAAAAACGTACAAAACCTAATCGAAGCGATGCCATGCACAAAAGAGATAAGCGAGATAAATACGAGGCAACGATATCGGCCAGGTTTTGCTAAAACAACGAAATACAACACGGTAAGCAACGAAAACACACAAAACCTAATCAAACCAGTTGTCACGCGAAGTTTAAGAAATTGAGATGAATACGAGACAACGAGATTAATCAAGATGTGGTCAACAAAGCCAAAGTCAAATTTTGGGGTGCGACAGTAAGGTACGGTGTACTTAAGTAGAATACGAAATATGGTAAGGTACCACGCGCTTAAGTGATTTTGGCATATCATAAGATATGGGCCACATACACTTAAGTGGGCTTTTTAGCTTGCAGCCCACATAAGTGGTTCTATAAATAGAACCCTTGTGCAGAAGCATTTGTTCAGTTGAAATTTCATTTCTCTTTCTCTCTCTCACTCAAAGCCTTCATTCGTAGCAGCTAGCACTAAGATTGAAGGAATCCGTTCGTATGGACTAAGTAGAGGCGTTACCACCATTCAACGTTCGTGATCACTCCTTCGATCTGTATCAAAGGTTTAAATCGCCATAAGAGGTAACGATTCTATCACTGATCATGCCCATTCGTAAGGATCACTAAAGGAGTTTTTTTTTTAATTTTCGCTGCATTTTGGATCGCAGTTCTCCTTCACAAGTACCACTAGTCCTTGAATCTCTCTTCATCTCTCGTTGTATCCATCAGCAACATCTCTTCTTCTTCATGTTTTGCCAACTTTGCATAGGTTTCTTGATACTTCTGCTTTTCTGGACAATCACTAAAATAGTTACCATGCTTCTGACAATTGTGACACTGAATGTGACTCTTGTCTGGATTTTGACCACCACCTATTTCTCTACCTGCAACACCACCTCTTTGGTTGCCTTGGTTCCAGGGTTTTCTCTGATTCGACCAATTTCCTTCTTGTTGATTTTGACCAGTGGAATTGTTGTAGCCTCCTCTGCCTTTGTTGCCATTCCAGCTTCATTTGCCTTTCCTTTCTTTTGCTCATTGCGCCTGCAAAGATATATCACTCTTCGACTTTCCTACAGTTCTTTCAACTATTCTTTATTCATGAGATTCAAGCGTCCCTCGAAGATCTTCCTTTGTCAATTTTGACAAATCTTTCGACTCTTCTATGGCTACTACCAGGTGGTCGGACTTTGGAGCCAACGAACTCAAGATCTTTCCAACAATAGATCTTGATGTCAACACTTATCCACATACCTTGATTTAATTCACCAGTTTCGTAACCTTAATGAAGAAATCAGTTATGCTTTCATTGTCTTCCATCTGAAGCAATTCATACGTCCTTTGTGAGTTTATAACCTCACCTCTTTCACCTTTTCCCCGCCTTCAAACGACTTCTCCAGAATTTCCCATGCTTCTTTCGCTGACTCTACATCACTAACCTTTTCAAAGTTATCTGAATCAATACATTGATAGATTATAAAGAAAGCTTTATAATCTTTCTTTTTCAATTCTTTATGTGCATCCCTTTCTTGATCCGTCGCATTTTCTGCAAGTGTTGTTACTCCTTCCTTCACAAGATCCTAAAGATCTTGATAACATAACACAACATTTATCTGCTTGCACCAATTCTCATAATTATTATTCTTGAGAATCAAAATATTCTCTGGAAAATGTCAGTTTGGATGATTCATTGCCATCGTGATTTTCTTACCACGAATCACTCAAACCGGAGCTCTGATACCAAATGTTGGAAATCCACCACAACCTATGGAGAATTTCTATCAATCTTGATAAACAAGATTGTTATTACCCATACAATGATAATGAAAAGAAAAGAACAATTCAGAAAGAAAAGAAAGAATGATGGAGAAGAAGAAGAATATTCTGCAAAGTTTCTCTCTACCCACAACATGTGGAAAACTTCTTTATTCACTTTGCAACTGGAAAATTCCGTGAATATAATGTTATGACTTCTCTATTACAAGAATAAGGGTTACTCCCTCTATTTATATATTTAGGTTAACTTAGTACCTAATCTAAATCCCAAAACTATAAAAGCCCAAAATAGTCAACACTACTAAAAATAGGTCTAAGTCGAAATCCTGTGTGAAGCAACATGCTTCGACACTTCGACACACTAATACAACTCAACATACTAGGTAATTCGACACTTCCTTGCTTCTGTTGAGCAACCTACTTCGACACAAGGAATTATAATTCAACATGTGTTTAATTCTCTATAAGGATGGAATGTTTCTTGCGACTGTGAGGGAAATTCTGGTATCAAAGTCTTAGTGGAAAAGAATGAAAATTCATAAAGATTACTTACACATAAGTTTAATCTTAATATATTTGGATCTACTAAGTTTTTAAAAATTATTTTTAAGGAAATCTCACTGAATTTTTTTGATTTTATCTCATTCAAAAATATTTTGTTCTCTTCAAATGAAGATATTTATGTTGGTATTTTAACCCTTAAACAAATTATTTTATAAATTCAATTTTCAATTAATGTTTTATAAAATCAAATCAAATATGTATAATACAACATTTATATATGTAGATGTATTATTCATATGATAGGGAAGGGAAACATAAAGGAAAATGAAAAAAAATGGAAAATGAAAATAGGCAGAAACTTATGGACCTTAGTTTGAAAGATTTATAGTACATAGTTTTGTAAATATATTCCTATATTATATTTGTTTAATGGAAGCATAGTTTTGCAAAATATAATGAAGCTCTTGGAAACTCCAAGACTTTGAATTCTATTTCAATGATGTTGACAAGAACATGTTTAGATTTATGAACACATGTACTTAAGCCAAAGATGCTTGGGATATTCTCAAAACCGTCCATGGAGGCACATCCAAGGTTAGAATGTCAAGGTAGCATTTCCTCACTAAACATTTTGAGAATCTGAGAATTTATGAAGATGAATCTATCTCTAATTTTAACATTGGACTTAGAGACATTGTCAACAATTCATTTACCATGGGTGAGAAGATGTCATAAGAGAAACAGGTCAGAAAAATCCTCAGATATTTGCATAAGAAGTTTGACATGAAGGTAATAGCTATTAAAGAAGCTTTAGATTTAAGCACCTTGAAGGTTGATGCACTCATTGACTCTTTTCGAACCTTTGAAGCGACTATAAATGGAAGATCAGAAAAAGAAGAGCAAACATATAACTTTTGTGTCCAACACTAAAGAGGGTGAAGATCAAGGTGGAGAAACTTTTCCAGAGGCTATAACCCTTGTTGGGAGAAAGGTAAGCAACTCCTTAAAGAAATTAGACAAAAGATGAAGGATAAATGTTCCAGACAATGTGTTAGACATCATTCCCCTGAACACAGGAAAATGAATGAAATGTTATGAATGTGAAGGGTTTGGACACATTAAAACTAAATATCATACTTTTCTAAAGAAACCAAAAAATGGATTGTCAAACACTTGGTTTGAATCTGATGATGAGAGTGGAAGAGAAATAGTTGATAAAGTTTTGGCTTTTACTGTTTCTTATGATTATTATAGTGAGTCTAGTTATGAAGAGATGTCAGTAGAAGAACTTGCTGAAACATATAGAGAGCTGCTCACTGAATGTAAATAATCTTGCTTGAGAGAAGAAAAACAAAAGAAGACCATAAGTGATATACTCCTTGAAAAAGAGAAGCTTGATTCAACCATTGAAGGTATGGAAGAGGAAGACACATTGTTAAAGTACAAACTTGACAATATGACAAAATGTATTCGTATGTTGAACAATAGTTTTGATATGTTAGATGTGATCTTAGAGATTTGGGAGAAGAAGGTTGTAGGGTTTGACTATAGTTCCATGAACAGAAAGGTCAAATTCCCCACTAAGAAGTTAGTTTCTCTTGAAAAGAAAAATGAGTTTCTGATGAAGGACCACATGTCCCAGCATCCCACTCAACATGTGTCCCCTCACAACAAAGGCAAGAATAAATCATCTTGGAGGTGTTATCATTATGGAAGATATGTCCATATAAGACATTTTTTCTATAGACTGTATGGATATCCTTAATCTTATAGCCATCTAAGGCATAACAAAAGGAAAGATAAGAAAACTAAAGCAAAGAAAGTGTGGAAACCCAAGAAAAATATCACTTGTCTTATAACTCCTACACCTCTTAGAGTTCCCTCAAAAGAAGATTGATATTTTGATAGTGGATGTTTAAGGCACATGACTGGTGAAAAGAGCTATCTTGAATAGTTAAATCCTTACTCTAATAGTTATGTTAAATTTGGTAATAGAGCTAGAGGAAGAATCAAAGGTATATACAAATTGGTTAGTCCAATTTTTCCTTGTATTGAAGGATTAACTGCTAACTTGATCAACATAAGTCAACTATATGATCAAGATCTAAATGATAGCTACAACAAGTCTGAATGTATTGTCTCTGGAAAATATCATGAGGTGATAATGAAGGGTTCAAGATCCAAAGACAATTGTTATAGGAGGAACCCTCAGCCCCCATCTAAGGTTAATATCATGAAGGAGATCATATCTGAAGATGATGTCAAGGGGTTTCCAAAACTCAAGATTGAAGAAGGTAAACAAATTTATGTGTGTCAAGTTGGGAGGAAAACCAAGATTTCATATAATATATTTCAACATCTTACTATAGTTTCTAAATTACCAATTATGGACTTTATGAGACTCATGCAAGGAGTTGTCAATGAAGGGAAGGCTGATGGTCAGGCTGGAGGTCCTCCCAACATTGAACAACCAATGGTGGTTTAGAAGAATAAGCTAAATAATATTAGTGATTATGGCTATCGAAAAACTTATAGTTTCTAAATTTGTTTTGAAAAATTTATGGTGAGCGGAAGTAACCTGGATCGAATCGTGTAACCGAACCGCTATCGAAAAACTCGGATATGCATATATTGACTCAAAGTGATGATAATGACCAAAAATTAATCCCAACATTTTTAATCACAATCAATTGAGTGCAATGCTACAAGTAGGAACTATTTCCAATGATAAAAACACACAAAAATACTATTGAATCAAATTATCGAACACCTTGTGTGCAATCGATTTAGTTTAGAATTATGTATAGTTTTATTGATCTTCAAATCCAATCACAATCTAAAGGATTGTGATCTACACAACAAAACCTATTTCAAAAGGTTTATAAAAAAATTATCCAAACTTATTGATCGCCAATCGATGATTTCAATAATTTGCAAGTGAAAAATAAAAGATATATATATATATATATATATATATATATATATATATATATATATATATATATATATATATATATATATATATATATATATATATATATATATATATATATATATATATATATATATATATATATATAGAGAGAGAGAGAGAGAGAGAGAGAGAGAGAGTACACGAATTTGTTTAGGCAGTTATACAATCGATCTCGCTATGGGCATGTTTGCCATCAATTCGAACTAAAATTGAGATAACGAAATTAACATTACTTTGCAAAAGTAGTATACAAGAGAAATGTAGCAATCCAACCCTACAAATCCTAAGTTTGATTTTGATTCTGACACTTTCTCTTCCCTAGTTCAAAGCTTGATTCATCGTCTCACGCTACTTCTTTCCAAGAACCTTCAGTTCTTCAAAGCCTTCAATCAATCGAATACAAATTGTGAATTGTTGTAACCCAAGATTTACCAATATGATCCACCGTTCCATGCTACTCCTTTACAAGGACCTTCCGTTCTTCAAAGCCTTCACTCGATCGGATCCAAATTACGTAACCTTGTCCAAAACCTTCAAATCCCTAATTAATCTTGAAGGAAAACCCCTGCTCAATTTTCATATTTAAAACCCTCAAAGATCTTAACCCAATTTACAATTCAATTAACCTAAATTGGATGTTATCAACCTATTCTAGATGACACTCGAACAAAGAATGATTATGTGTAGTTTGTTTGTGTATATACATAGAATGGGGTTGAAGATGATGAGAACACTTTGAAATCCCAGTTTCATGTAGGTTTACTCTAGCACCTTACTAGCAATGTTGTATGTATGAAGTATATATATGCATGCAAGTATGAAGCAAAATGAATAGAAAACAATGCAAAATTTCAATATTTTTAATGTATGTGTCGACCTATACAAGTCATGTGTCGGCACATACGATGCATGTGTCGACCTGTAGAGGCGGTACATCAAACAGAAGCTTACATGCTTTAAAAATGAGTTACATGTGCCAACATGAAGTTCATATGTGTCGCCTATAAAAAAACATTTCCTTTTATGTGTCGACCTATAACACGTATGTGTCGACACATAAATTGTTTTTCACATAAAAATCAACTTTTTATGCATGAAACCTTTTCTTTGATGCATGAAACCTTTTCTTTGATACATTAACCTTTTCTTAACCTTTTACAACATGTTGTTATGCTTCCTAATGCTATGATTCCCAGTTAGACTCAGAGGATATCATCCAATATACATAAACGCTAAAATATCCTAGTTTTAACATCATACAAAATACATCTAACCGAAAGTTGCACTCACATAAACGTTGGAGCTTTTTCACCTTAACTTGTTGATGCTACTTCTATTTTGGTGTTCCTTGTTTTATGTGCTCATGTGGTTTGATTATATGGTACATGTTCCCAATTTGAATTATTTTGGGCTGAAGATGTGTGATGGTCTGATTGGCTGTTATTTATATGTCCTTTGTCTCTTTTGAGGCAAAGAGAGGGAGAAAAATAAAAGGGCACACTTCTTTGATAGTGTTTGTCTTGTGAGCACTAGTTGTGGTGAAATATTGAAGAAGTGTTTAAGTTGTGCTTTTTCTAAAAAATAGCCAAAGTAGAACATAGATTGTTGTTTCTTTGATTGGCTTATTTTTATAGGAAAAACATCAAGCAAGATGTCTGGAACATGTTTTGGGACATCTTGGTGCGAAAACTGCTAGTATTATATCTAGTTATAAAATCTCTATTGATTATGGAACGATCATAAGATGTCTTTTGGATGCAATTTGTTAATCCAAATTAGTTTGGAAAAAAGATTTAGATTTAGAAGATTGATTGAATTGGATAAAAGGTTTAATTGGATATGCTTGAAGGAAATTCTGGTTCTCTGTTCTTGAGATGTTTTGTAGTATTCCTATAGTTTTTTCTTCTTTTCATGCCTTTTCCAAATTATGAAAAAAAAGGGAGTAATAGTGTGTTTAGTGGAGTTGTGTAACTACTGTCTTGACTAATGGCTTTGTGATATATAGGGATTTACTACTGACTTAATACATCCTGTTGTGGTTAGTACTGACTGATTTGTGTGGTACTAATAATATGGATTTTATGTGCACACCTGCTGAAGAATTTGGCTCATCTACTATGTGTAGTTGTATCATCGTGTGTTAGTATTAGCTTCTGAACTTTGACTATTGACTACTAATTATGGGTGCATGCATGAGTGATTGTATGTTAACTATTTATAGGATCATCTTTGTGTGTAACCTGGATGATGTGTAGCAACTACTATGCTACTGATATGTATTTTTGCCGCTCTGAATTCTACGGGTGATGTATGCTTTAATGCTCGTTCTTCTACTGCTGCTGATGTTTGGTCTAAGTATATATTTGATACTTAACTGTATTTTAACTTGAAGAGTTATTTTGCCAAAATTTACTAAAGGGGAGATTGTTGTTCCTTTTGGGATTGACTGCATTAGGAAAAATAACATGAAGTTTGTTCAAGTTATTTCTAGTATATAAGGGACACATGTGGAACACGATGTTCCAACATGTGTGTTGTAACATCTGGTGTCTGGAAATAAACAAATGGTATTGTAGTTTTTGTTCAGAATTATACTATCCAATATTTGCAAAGAATAACTAAAATTTATGGAGAATAGTTAATTTGAGTGTACTGGTGTAGCATATGGAACACGATATTCTAGCATGTGTGCATTGCAACATCTGGCCCTCGTCAGTAGCCCATGATGGATGTTGCTCGGTGCAAAATTTCTGATTGAGATTCAGTCAAATTTATTGTAGATCGTTTAGCAATGTTTGTTTGATTTGTTTGAAAACTATTGAAGATCAAATCAAGTTTAAATGGAGATTTAAATTTAAATTTGAATGCAACAAATCATATATTTAGGAGATTTGTATGAAGCATATCAAATTCGACAAGATTCAACTATTATTCTGAACGAATTTAATTCAGAGATCCAAGAAGAAAAAGCTCAGAAGGCATTGTTATATAAGGAGACTTAATTCTCATGTTTACTTGGGGGTTTCTGTGTTAGATTTATTTCTTAGTGACTAGGATTTGTGAGTCTTTTGTTTGTTGTATTCCATGCTAATGCTATCACTCATATTATAAGGTTTGGTGTTGGATCTAGTTTGTGTACACCACACTATGTTTCAGTAACTTGACATAGTTTTTATTTGTTAGTTGAGTTGTAAAGCTTTGTTCCAAGATACTAATTCTATAAGCTTGAGAACAAAGTGGTTGTGTGGACTGTACATCACAATATTACTTCAGTCATATGGCATATTGTTGATACTGATTAGTTGAGTTGTATTCAACATTCTTAAAAATTATTTATTGAGTTTGTCACTTGGAATTAGTGATTAAAATAAAGTGATAAATGTTCTTATATTTAGGGGGAGAGCTAAATAGAAAGTTACTATGATTAGGAAGAGGCATTGAACATCAACATGTTCATAGAAGACTAGTTGTACTAATTTGAAGTAGTGAATTTCCTTTCTTGAATAGAGAAATCCACCTGACATAGGTGTGGTTTCACCAAACTAAGTTGCCAATCTCTTGTGTTTTTTTATTGCTTTGTGCATTGTGTCATTGTTGTTGTTATATTGCTGTCATACTGATTTAACAAGTTTAACCAATTTTCCTAACACTTGTCCTCTCAGATTTTTTTTAATAAATCTATTGTTGAATTTTATAAATAAAAATATTAATTAAAAAACGAACGTCTCATTGATTTTCTATAAAAGAAAAATATGAGAGTGAGGGTAAAATTGTTTGAATTTAAAATAAGATAATAATTTTATGAATCAAAGTAAACTTGGAGGAACAAAAATATAACTTAACCATTTATTTTTTTGGTTTCTTGTTTTATTGGTAACTTTTAATTTGTGGTCTATTTAATTGATAATTGTCTCTTAATATTATTTACTAGTTGAACTTCAATGTTGTCTGTCTAATTTAAATTTCAACACTAAATTTGATCGGAAAATTAAAAAATTTAAGATTTTAATTTTTCTCCCTCTCCTCATTCTTCGTCTATTTCTAAATTGTTTTCTAAAATTATAGAGTATGAATGTGAATATGAAAATCTTAAAAAAAACTTGATATGTTAACTTAATCTCGAAAAGAAAAAGTCTTGATAAAATTATTATAAAAAATCACAATTTTTTAATTGTAAATCAGAATATTGTTAATGTTGACATTTATGAATATTTTGGAGTTTTTTATTAGAGATCTGTTTTAAATATTATATCAAAGTCTTTAAATCGTTTGAGACGTTCAAGAACTTAAAATTTATTATATAAAATAGAAATTTGTAAATTTAAATTAGTTGGAAATAAACATGATAAAGACTATAATTTTATCCTAGCATGCCGTATGCCAGTGATTTTAATTAGGGGTGTTCACGGTCCGGTTTGGATCGGTTTTGAGACAAAATATCATCCGATCCAAAATATATAAAGCATACGGTTTGGTTCGGTTTTTGGATGACAACAAGAAAAATCCAATCCAATCCAATCCAATTTATACGGTTTACTTCGGTTCGGTTGAATCGGTTTTATTCGGTTTTTAAATCAACACTGTGAAATTTAAAACGAATATATTTCAATACCAGTTACAATTATGCCACCAACGTCTACTAAGACAATATCTAATTTTCATATTATATGGCTATTTGATGTCATTGTTGCAAAGATTCATTATAATATATGGACAATATCTATCCCAACGAAATAGACATTGCTGTAATAAATATTTTATATGGAGACCTGCTTACTTAGTGCTTATAGGGAGACTTGTAATATAAATTAAATATATGACAAATATATATGACAGTAACATACCAAAGCTGCATTAAAGTGAATATAATAATAAAACTTCAAGAAAAATATCAATGACAGCATAATTGATAGTTTCAAAATCACAGCCTGCAACATTGATAGACAAATTTTGCGTATAATTCAAAATCTGAATAGGGAAACTACAGAAGTGATTGAGATTCTCTAGAGAAATTAGTGGTGGCTAACATAATTAATTTAATAGGATGAGTAAATGGAAGTAATACCGGTTCGGTTTGGACCGGTTCGGTTTTCATGAAGTCAACCGTAAACCGAACCGAACCGATCGGTTATGCAACATGGTGATCCAAATACATCAAAAAAAAATCGGTTTTTTTGGATTTCGGTTTTTTCGGTTCGGTTTTTGGTTTTTTTTTTGGATTGGATTGGATCTGAACACCCCTAATTTTAATTAAGGATAGCATATTATTAAAGGAAAACAAAACTTACTATTAAGTTGATGAAGGAAAACTCAAAGAGCAAATTAGCTATAAAAAATATTGCCTAAGCACCCCTAGCTTTCACCTCATCAGAATGATTGACATAATCAAGTTCACATTCTTTTGCCATCTGACAAAGCGATTCATAAGAAGAACCAAACCCAGACAAAGCTTTCTCTCCACTTACCTTATACTCTTTAACTTTAACCCTCATTGCTATACCTTCTTCATCCACCATCACTCTTCTAATCAGCTCCGCTATATGTTCCCTAAAAACGACCCCTCCCTCCGCCACCGTTGCCCGCACCGCAACCCCAAGCTCCTCAGACAACATAGTAGCATTCATCTTCTGTTCTGCATAAAGCGGCCACGCAACCATCGGAACACTGTTAAGGATACTCTCCAACACGGAATTCCAACCGCAATGCGTCACGAAACCACCCGTCGCAGGATGTTTCAAAATCTCAGCCTGTGGGGCCCACAAGGGGACAACAATCCCCACATCCTTCGTCCTGCTCACAAACCCCTCCGGCAAATAATCTTCCACCATCGATCCATCACCACCCTTCGTCGCGTCGAAAAACGCCGCAGATGCATCACCTTGCACGGGATGCCGCACCACCCAAACAAACCTCTGCTGACTCAGCTCTAACCCGTGAGCCAACTCTATCATCTGAACTTCCGACATGGTCCCACCACTCCCGAATGACAGGTAAATCACCGACTCAGCCGGTTGCCGGTCAAGCCAACTGAAAATAAAATTCTCACTTTCTCCCTCCTTCTTCTCCACCGGTTCAACCGTTCTCACAAGCGGTCCAACCGGATAAACCGGTCCTTTTGCAAACTGTCCCAAAATATCATTATCAATAACTGCCTGAGTAGTTTCTGGTTCCAGATCCTTCCACGTGTTCATCAAAATCCCATCAACGGACAGTATATCTCTTGCCGCGTTAACGTATCCGTCGTGAATAGGCCCCCAAGGAGAAACAAACGTTTCAAGTGTATCTTCAAACCGAACCGGTTCACAACCCGGAATCAAAAGCGGTTCATGATTATTAGCGTGCCTTGAAAACGCTTCCTTAGTGATGAAAGGAAGATACATGGT
This sequence comes from Lathyrus oleraceus, assembly GCF_024323335.1. Classification (NCBI taxonomy): domain Eukaryota; kingdom Viridiplantae; phylum Streptophyta; class Magnoliopsida; order Fabales; family Fabaceae; genus Lathyrus; species Lathyrus oleraceus. Next base: position 451,657,181 of record NC_066580.1, read on the forward strand.
AACAGCAGAAAACCAAGCGTTGGTGGCAAAGAAAACGTAGGTAGACATGTTTAGATCACGTGCCATGGGTAAAGCCATAAAACCGAAGAGGTCCACGATGAGAACCGACGGTGGAAACTTCATGGATAAGATTTGAGATCGAATAAAAGGAATGGATTCAAGCATAGTTAAGGTGATCCTTAAACCTAAGGATGGGTTTTTTGGGTCAAGTTTGTCGGAGACATCGACAGGAGGTGTAAAAATGATGTCGAGTCCATTAAGGTTGGATGTTTGTTGAAGAATAGGTGATTTTGTTGTTTCTGAGGAATTGGTGGTGGTTGTGACGACGAAGATGGTAACGTGGAAACCGTGGTGAGTAGTAAGACGTTTACCTAATTCGACTGTGGGAGTTAAGTGTCCTAGACCTGGGCTGGCTAGAAGAGCGGCATGTGTTTTGATGGTCATCGTGGTTTTAAAAGCTTATTACCTCTTACAAACTGAGCTCAGTTTCTTGCATGTCTTGCTCGTTTTAAATACTACAGATTTATTCGTGGTGAACAGGAAGAAGTTTATTGGATTTTAAGACTACATGTGTAACCGCAGCCCTATATTTTAATTTTCTCCTGCTAATTTTTTTAATAAGTATATATTTTATTTAAATATTAAAACAAAGTATTTGATTGCACATTTTTAAAAAGATTTTGTTTAATAAAAAGGTTTTTTACAAAAATAACCCACTTTTTAAAGGAAATTCCCAAAATACTTCTGATTTCAAAAAAATTCTCAAACTATCCCAATTTTAGGAGGAGTCGCCAATTGAATTGGAGACTCCTCTTAAAAACTGAATGAAGGCGCCAATTGGATTGGATAGGGCAGGTGCCCTAGCCAATCCAATTGGCGCCCCTGTATAGGGTTTAGGAGGAGGCGCCAATTCAATTGGAGACTCCTCCTAAAATGCAATTTTTTTTGGTAAATGGTATATGTGATAGATAAGTTTGATATAGGACCACTTGATATTAATAAAATTTGCCGTTTACACAAAGAAACCTAATGGTGATGACCGGGATCACCTAATCGACCTCTGGTCCCACATCCTCTAGCTACCCTAACCTGTGGCCCTAACCCACGTTGACGATTTTTTACCGGTGTTTGAGCATCTGAGGGGCCAGGAGCGTCACTACCAACTACAGGAGAATGTCTGTTGAGGTAGTCAGACAAGTCGGCATAGTCTTCAGTATGCATCGATGGTGTACCGCCGTAGCTAAGCTCATGACCCATGCCAGAGAAGTTGGGATGTGGTTGACTCATTGATGGGCGACCGGGACGGTTGAAGAGAGACATGAGTGTGAACGATGCGTCGAGGAAAGGTTGGAAAGGTTGTTGGGGTGTTTGGTAGAGATAGGGTTGTTGGATGTTTTGGTTTTGTGAGGTTTGGGCTTCTTGGCTACGGTAGGAGGAGGGGCGGTTGGTGTTGAATGATCGTTGGGCGTTTTGGCTTAGGCGACTTTGGTAGGGTGATGGGGTGGGTGCGAAGCGATGTTGAGTCTCAGGTTGATGGTCAATTTGTTGTTGGTGGTATGGGGTATGCTCTTGGTATTGGGGTTGGGTGTATGGAATATTTTGGTTGTATGTTTGTGTGTTGGTCGAACGGAACGTTTGACGGACAGGGGGTTGTGTGTATCCGGTCTGACACTGTTGTTGGGGGTTTGATGTTGAGGTGTCAGGTGTGTAAGTCATCTGGCATGGGTCGTACAAGTACATATCCTCGGTGATGAACTGAAAACCAACCGATTTGTACCAAGCCATATAAGTACGACTTGGTTTTTCTTCAGTTGGCATGACTACGTCAGTTAACACATGGTCACGACGGTGCTTCCATTTGCGACACTCCGATCTTGCGAAGCTTTGCCATGGATTGAAGTTCCATTGGTCGTTAACTTTGCGCAGATGCCATTCTCCTAGGCTAGCTGGGGGATCTGGGATATTTTGCCAACGATGATGCCAGACGGAACCTGTGCTACAGGTAATAGAATCTTTCACCGTCTCTTTTGGGCATTTGACCCGTGGATCAAAGGTTTCACATTATGCAAACCTATTATTCAAATTGATGGCACTTGGTTATACGGAAAATACAAGGGTACTTTGCTCATGGAGGTTGCATAAGACGGCAACAACAATGTCTTTCCCATTGCCTTTGCTCTTGTTGAAGGTGAAACGGCTGGTGGATGGGGTTTCTTTCTTCGACATCTCAGAATGCATGTGGCTCCACAAGCCAATCTCTGTTTGATTTCTGATAGACATGTTGCCATTGAGAGTGCCTACAACAACCATGACAACGGATGGCATGATCCTCCTTCTACCCATGTTTATTGTATCAGACACATTGCACAAAACTTCATGCGTGCTATAAAAGATAAGAATCTTCGCAAGAAGGTGGTGAATGCTGGGTATGCTCTAACTCAGCCGTCATTTTAATATTATCGTGATGAAATTTGACTGTCTAATGAAGACGCAAGGAGATGGCTAAATAACATACCAGTAGAGCAGTGGACAAGGGCATTTGACAGAGGTTGTCGATGGGGCCACATGACAACAAACATTGTGGAATGCATGAACGGGGTATTCAAAGGAATTCGAAATCTGTTGATAACCGCCTTGGTAAGATCAACCTATTATAGGTTGGCTTCTATGTTCGCAACCAGAGGTGAAAGATGGAGTGCAGTGTTAATGTCCGGGCAAGTATTCAGTGAGTGTTGCATTAAGGTCATGAAAGAGGAGAGCATCAAAGCTAGCACACACGCTGTAACAGTCTCTTGACCGTCATAGGCAAAATTTCAGGGTCTAGGAAATAATGGACCACAACGAGGGGAGACCAAATTTAGCCTACGCTGTTAGACTAAACAGAAGTTGGTGCGATTGTGGTATATGTGATAGATAAGTTTGATATAGGACCACTTGATATTAATAAAATTTGCCGTTTACACAAAGAAACCTAATGGTGATGACCGGGATCACCTAATCGACCTCTGGTCCCACATCCTCTAGCTACCCTAACCTGTGGCCCTAACCCACGTTGACGATTTTTTACCGGTGTTTGAGCATCTGAGGGGCCAAGAGCGTCACTACCAACTACAGGAGAATGTCTGTTGAGGTAGTCAGACAAGTCGGCATAGTCTTCAGTATGCATCGATGGTGTACCGCCGTAGCTAAGCTCATGACCCATGCCAGAGAAGTTGGGATGTGGTTGACTCATTGATGGGCGACCGGGACGGTTGAAGAGAGACATGAGTGTGAACGATGCGTCGAGGAAAGGTTGGAAAGGTTGTTGGGGTGTTTGGTAGAGATAGGGTTGTTGGATGTTTTGGTTTTGTGAGGTTTGGGCTTCTTGGCTACGGTAGGAGGAGGGGCGGTTGGTGTTGAATGATCGTTGGGCGTTTTGGCTTAGGCGACTTTGGTAGGGTGATGGGGTGGGTGCGAAGCGATGTTGAGTCTCAGGTTGATGGTCAATTTGTTGTTGGTGGTATGGGGTATGCTCTTGGTATTGGGGTTGGGTGTATGGAATATTTTGGTTGTATGTTTGTGTGTTGGTCGAACGGAACGTTTGACGGACAGGGGGTTGTGTGTATCCGGTCTGACACTGTTGTTGGGGGTTTGATGTTGAGGTGTCAGGTGTGTAAGTCATCTGGCATGGGTCGTACAAGTACATATCCTCGGTGATGAACTGAAAACCAACCGATTTGTACCAAGCCATATAAGTACGACTTGGTTTTTCTTCAGTTGGCATGACTACGTCAGTTAACACATGGTCACGACGGTGCTTCCATTTGCGACACTCCGATCTTGCGAAGCTTTGCCATGGATTGAAGTTCCATTGGTCGTTAACTTTGCGCAGATGCCATTCTCCTAGGCTAGCTGGGGGATCTGGGATATTTTGCCAACGATGATGCCAGACGGAACCTGTGCTACAGGTAATAGAATCTTTCACCGTCTCTTTTGGGCATTTGACTCGTGGATCAAAGGTTTCACATTATGCAAACCTATTATTCAAATTGATGGCACTTGGTTATACGGAAAATACAAGGGTACTTTGCTCATGGAGGTTGCATAAGACGGCAACAACAATGTCTTTCCCATTGCCTTTGCTCTTGTTGAAGGTGAAACGGCTGGTGGATGGGGTTTCTTTCTTCGACATCTCAGAATGCATGTGGCTCCACAAGCCAATCTCTGTTTGATTTCTGATAGACATGTTGCCATTGAGAGTGCCTACAACAACCATGACAACGGATGGCATGATCCTCCTTCTACCCATGTTTATTGTATCAGACACATTGCACAAAACTTCATGCGTGCTATAAAAGATAAGAATCTTCGCAAGAAGGTGGTGAATGCTGGGTATGCTCTAACTCAGCCGTCATTTTAATATTATCGTGATGAAATTTGACTGTCTAATGAAGACGCAAGGAGATGGCTAAATAACATACCAGTAGAGCAGTGGACAAGGGCATTTGACAGAGGTTGTCGATGGGGCCACATGACAACAAACATTGTGGAATGCATGAACGGGGTATTCAAAGGAATTCGAAATCTGTTGATAACCGCCTTGGTAAGATCAACCTATTATAGGTTGGCTTCTATGTTCGCAACCAGAGGTGAAAGATGGAGTGCAGTGTTAATGTCCGGGCAAGTATTCAGTGAGTGTTGCATTAAGGTCATGAAAGAGGAGAGCATCAAAGCTAGCACACACGCTGTAACAGTCTCTTGACCGTCATAGGCAAAATTTCAGGGTCTAGGAAATAATGGACCACAACGAGGGGAGACCAAATTTAGCCTACGCTGTTAGACTAAACAGAAGTTGGTGCGATTGTGGAAAATTCCAGGCCTTCCGCGTACCTTGCTCTCATATCATTGCAGCACGCGCTTATACTCGTCAAGACGCTTACAACCATTTATCTGATGTGTACAAGGCCAACACCATCATGAATGTATATAATCAAAGCTTCTCAGTACTACCAATGGAGGATTACTGACCTCCATATGAAGGTGATATTGTTTGGCACAATGACGAGATGCGTAGAAAGAAAAAAGGAAGGCCAAACAGCACACGTATCAGAACAGAGATGGATTCCACAGATAAAATGATAAGATTATGTAGTATCTGTCGTCAACCAGGACACAACAAGAACAACTGTCCCAATCGAGGAGCATCATCTAGGTCTTAAGCTTTTTGTAAAATTGTATTTCTGTAACCTTCAATCATTATATATCATTAAGTTTTTGTTACAACGAGGTTCACAACAAACATCTGCATCACAGTAACCAAAAAGTCTATACTCTGATGTTTTCTTATACATCAGACCAAGGTTAGGTGTTCCTTTCTGTAGATGTTTAATTGGCTGCATTGTATGGTAAAACACTAGCTGGATTCTAATGTCTTGACTGATGTCATGACATGCTGTGGAGATGTTTGTTTGACTGCATTGTATGTTAGAATATCTAGCTGTACTCTGATGTCTTGGCTGATGTCATGACATACTTGAGTAGTACACTGCAGGTTTAGCTAATACAGGATTTATTGAATGTCAAACTGGATGTTATGACATTCATCCCTGTCAGCAGATACTGAGGAATAGAACAATTGGTGTTCTGCTTTAACTCAGTATTTATTTTCAGTCTGTTTATCAAGGAAATAACAGACCTGGCATAAGGCCTACTGTCTGAATGTCAAACTGGATGTTATGACATTCATCATTGACAGCATATACTGAACAATAGGCAGATTGGTTTTCTGCTACATTTCAGTATGCAGCTCAATCTGCTTATCAAGAGGATAACAGACCTGATGTAAGGCTCTATGTGTAAATGTCAAATTGGATGTTTTGACATTTATTAATGTACGCTGATACTGAAGTATGGACAGATTGGTTCTGTACAGTACAACAAATTTGTACAGTCTGTTTTCAGGAAAAACAGACTTAGCATATGGTCTATGTTTTGGACGTCAAACTGAATGTTGTGACATTCATTTCTGACAGCGTATGCTAAATTGTAGGTTGTTTAGTTTTTCTGTTTCAACATTTTTCTCAGGCTATTCTTCAGGAATTCAACAGCTGAGCTAAAATCCAGGAAACCAACAACTAAGCTACAATTAATGAACCTAACAAATAGCCTATTTGTTAGTAACCTAGATGTGGAAGTTAGGGTAACTCGCTTGACCTTAATTTCAGAAAATACAAGTACAAGGCCCAAGTGCTGCAATATAAAAGGATGGCAATCCTTCATTCAGAACTCGGGGATTTTAGGCATGAAGATTTTGTGCGTCCATCATACTTCGCTGCTGTATTTTTGTGTGTCTTGTATTAGGTGTATCTTGTGAGCCAAGCTATTATCACTGAGATGATTGCATTGGTATAGGATGTTCATTGAGTTGTAAGTGTTGTGTCACTCTAAGCTTTTAAGCGTGAGTGCTGTGTATCTTGATTAAAGCTGTTAAGCACAATCAAGAGTTGTTTGAAGTGTGACTTCATAATTGTCTTTAATCTTAATTAAAGGTTGTAATCACTGAGGTGATTGAGGGGGAGTGAGTAGGAACTCTGATCTTAGTGTAAGATTGAAATTGCATTGGGTAGGTATTAAGTGATAGGGTTAAACAGTTGGTTTAAGGTCTGAATTAATACTATTAATAGTGGATTTCTTCCCTGGCTTGGTAGCCGCCAGACGTAGGTCATGTTGGACCGAACTGGGTAAACAATTCCTTGTGTTATTTACTGCACTTACTTTTTAAGTTCTGCATAATTCTTGTCTGCGCAGAATTGGATGTCATAATAACCCGTGTGACATCGAAAGTCTGTTAACTAGAATTTCAATTGGCATAAGAGCAGGCACCCTGCCTGTTAATTTCTGGGTGAGATCTAGGGAAGTTACTTTTTAGTACCATGGACAAGGATGTAGGACACTCAAATAGACCACCCATGTTGGATGGTTCTAACTATGATGACTGGAAGCCTCGTATGATAGCCTTCTTAAGGTCTCTAGATAGCAAACTCTGGGATGCTGTCAACAAAGGATGGGAACATCCAACGAAGACAAGTAACGATGAAGTCAGTATGCAAATTCCTGAAGAAGAGTGGGACAAGGAGCAAGAGGCATTAGCCCTTGGAAATTCTAAGGCCTTGAATGCATTGTTCAATGGAATAAGCAAGAACATCTTCAGACTGGTGCACCACTGTGAGCTGGCCAAGGAAGTGTGGGATACCCTCAAGATAACTCATGAAGGTACCTCCAAGGTGAAGATGTCTAAACTTCAGATGCTGATCACCAAGTTTGAAAATCTGAGGATGAAAGAGGATGAGACTATTCATGACTTTCACATGAATATTCTTGAAATTGCCAACACCTCTGGTGGCTTAGGTGAGAATATGGCTGAAGAGAAACTTGTAAGAAAGATCCTCAGGTCTTTACCTAAGAGATTTGCCATGAAGGTCACTGCTATAGAAGAGGCTCAGGAGATCTGCAATATGAAGGTGGATGAGCTCATTGGTTTTCTCCAAACCTTTGAAATGGGCTTGTGTGAGAATGTTGAAAAGAAGAACAAAAGCGTAGCTTTTGTATCAAATACTGAAGAGGAGTCAGAAGCAGGATATACTGGAGGTGATGAAAGCATATCAGAAGCCATAGCCATGCTTGGGAGACAGATCAACAAGTTCGTGAAGAAGATTGATAAAAAAGGTAGAACAAATGTCAAGAACATCTCGTCTGACATCAGGAAAAGATCAACTTCTGAAGAAAAGTTCAACCAAGGCAAGGGAATCCAGTGTCATGGATGTGAAGGTTATGGACACATTAGAGCTGAATGTCCTACTTACCTCAAGATGAAAAAGAAAGGGCTATCTATCACATGGTTTGAGGGAGATTCTGAGAGTGAATCTGAAGGAGAATCTGCTAAACATGTCACTGCACTAACTAGTGTTTGTGCCACTGATGATGACTCGAGTACAGATGAACTGACCTTTGATGAACTTGCTGCATCATATAAGGAGCTATGTGTCACCAGTGCAGAAGTGCGTGTACAAGGAGAAAAGCAGAAGAAGTTCATCAAGGAGCTGGAGAATGAGAAACAGAAGCATCTGACAGTCATAGATGGTCTAAATGGTGAGATAACCTTGCTGACCTCCAAGCTGGATCAAATGACGAAATCCATCAGAATGCTAAATAAAGGAACAGATTCCTTGGAAGAGATCCTCAAGGTGGGACAAAATTCTGGAACCATGTCTGGTTTAGGCTTTGTGAAAAAATCCTCAGCTGAACTCAAACGCTCAAAGGATAAAGTTCAGAAATTCAAGCGGAGGTCACACCCAATGTCTCAACATCAGGGAACCAGGATGAGTAATCATCAGAAGAAGAAATTTCAGCAATGGAGATGTCATCACTGTGGTAGGTTTGGCCATATAAAAGTCTTCTGCTACAGGCTGCATGGTTATCCTAACCAAGCCCCTCATGTCAGACCTAAGCATAAGGCATATAGGCATAATGCCCCCATCAAGAAACGACAATGGTATGCTAGGTTAGCTCACACAGCTCTAAGGGCATCTACCAGAGAAGACTGGTACTTTGACAGTGGCTGCTCAAGACATATGACTGGTATGGAGAATTTATTGGTGGATATACAACCTCACACTACCAGTTATGTGACCTTTGGTGATGGTGCTAAAGGAAAAATAAAAGGTGTGGGTAAGCTGGACTGCTCTGGAGTTCCAGAACTGAATAATGTGCTGTTAGTAAAAGGACTAACTGCTAACCTCATCAGCATAAGCCAACTGTGTGATCAAGGGTTCTATGTTCAGTTTACTAAGGAGCTATGTGTTGTGACAAATGGAGACAATCAGGAAGTTATGAGAGGATCCAGATCCAAAGATAACTGTTATCTGTGGGAACCTAAAGTCTCAAACTTTTCCACAATTTGCTCCTCAGCCAAGGAAGAATAGGAGGTGAAGCTGTGGCATAGACGCCTTGGTCATCTCCACTTACGGGGAATGAAGAAGATCATATCTAAGGAAGCAGTCAGAGGAATCCCAAAGCTGCTTATTGATGAAGGAAGAGTCTATGGAGAATGCCAGGTCGGCAAGAAAACCAAGATGTCACACCCTAAGCTGGGACATCCTACAACCTCCAAAACTCTGGAACTTCTGCACATGGACTTAATGGGACCTATGCAGGTTGAGAGTCTGGGTGGAAAGAGGTATGCCTATGTGGTTGTTGATGACCATTCCAGATACACTTGGATAAGCTTCATCATAGAAAAGTCAGATGCATTCGATGTCTTCAAAGAACTGTGCATCAGACTTCAAAGGGAAAAGGACAGTTGTGTTGTCCGAATTAGGAGTGACCATGGGACGGAGTTTAAGAATTCCAGGTTTGATGAGTTTTGCTCGTCTGAAGGGATAAGTCATGAGTTTTCCTCTCCTATAACTCCTTAGCAAAATGGGATAGTTGAAAGGAAAAACAGAACTATTCAAGAATCTGCCAGGGCAATGATTCATGCAAAGAAGCTTCCTATGCACTTTTGGGCCGAAGCGATGAATACAGCTTGCTATGTTCACAATAGAGTTACCTTGAGAAAAGGAACCTCCTCCACTCTGTATGAAATATGGAAAGGCAGAAAGCCCACTGTGAAGTACTTTCATATCTTTGGAAGTAAATGTTACATTCTCACAGATCGTGAACAGAGAAGGAAAATGGATCCCAAAAGTGATGAGGGTATATTCCTAGGTTACTCAACTAACAGCAGAGCTTACAGAGTGTTCAACTACAGGACCAATGTCCTGATGGAATCCATAAATGTTATTATGGATGATAAAGAGAAAGGAATCGATGTCATAGAGGATGTTGGAACATTCCTTGATACTTCAACAGACATACCAATCAAGTCTGAAGAAGTACAGGAGACTCCTCCTGAATGTGAGGTAGATGCACCCACCAAAATGCCATCTATCAGAATTCAGAAAGACCACCCTAAGGATCTTATCATAGGGGATCCCAATAGTGGTGTGACTACCAGGTCAAGGGAAATTAGCTCAAATTCCTATTTTGTATCTAAGGTTGAACCAAGAAATGTGAAAGAAGCCCTGACTGATGAATATTGGATCAATGCCATGCAAGATGAACTGGAGCAGTTTAAAAGGAATGAAGTATGGGAGCTAGTTCCACGACCTGAAGGGACTAACATCATTGGTACCAAGTGGATTTACAAGAACAAGTTTGATGAGAAAGGAGTAATCATTAGGAATAAAGCAAGACTAGTGGCTCAAGGATATACTCAAGTTGAAGGGGTTGATTTTGATGAGACGTTTGCACCTGTTGCTAGACTTGAGTCAATCAGATTGCTGTTAGGTGTGGCCTGCATTCTGAAGTTCAAATTGTTCCAAATGGATGTGAAGAGTGCATTTTTAAATGGCTACTTAAATGAAGAAGTCTATGTGGAACAACCTAAAGGGTTATGTGATCCTAACCAACCTAAACATGTGTACAAGTTGAGGAAAGCCTTGTATGGGTTAAAGCAAGCACCTAGGGCTTGGTATGAAAGGTTGACTGAATTTCTGACCTCTCATGGGTACAGAAAGGGTGGGATAGATAAGACCTTGTTTGTGAAGGATACAGATGGCAAAATCATGATTGCCCAAATTTATGTGGATGACATAGTCTTTGGTGGAATGTCAGAGCAAATGGTGAAACATTTTGTTCACCAGATGCAATCTGAGTTTGAAATGAGTCTGGTTGGGGAACTGACTTATTTTCTTGGAATGCAAGTTAACCAAATGGAGGATTCTATGTTTCTCTCCCAAAGCAAATATGCCAAAAACATAGTTAAAAAGTTTGGTATGGATAATGCTAGGCACAAAAGAACTCCTGCACCTACGCATTTAAAGTTAACCAAAGATGATGGAGGTTCCAGTGTTGATCAATGCTTGTATAGAAGCATGATAGGTAGTCTTCTATATCTAACTGCAAGTAGACCTGATATTTCCTATGCAGTTGGAGTGTGTGCTAGATACCAAGCAGAGCCCAAAGTGAGCCACTTGAATCAAGTCAAGAGGATTCTCAAGTATATTAATGGGACTTGTGACTATGGTATGCTATACTCTCATGGCTCTGAGCCTGTCCTATCTGGGTATTGTGATGCTGATTGGGCTGGGAGTGCTGATGACAGAAAAAGCACATCAGGAGGATGTTTCTTCTTGGGAAACAATCTCATATCATGGTTCAGCAAGAAGCAGAACTGTGTATCTCTGTCCACTGCAGAGGCCGAATACATAGCGGCTGGAAGCTGTTGTTCCCAACTGGTGTGGATGAAACAGATGCTTACTGAGTACAATGTCTCTCAAAATGTCATGACATTGTTCTGTGATAATCTCAATGCCATCAATATTTCCAAGAATCCCATCCAACACAGCAGGACCAAACATATTGACATTAGACATCACTTCATCAGAGATCTGGTGGAAGACAAAGTGATTACCTTGGAACATGTAGCCACTGAACTACAACTGGCTGACATATTTACAAAGGCTCTGGATGCTACTCAGTTTGAAAATTTAAGGGGCAAACTGGGAATATACCTTTCTGAGGACTTATAGCAACCAATGATGTTTGGGATGTATTGTTTAATATCTCAACCTATTAAACAATTGAAAGTGTGCTATGACTGGACAACAGTTCACAACTATGTTACTTGCTGCAAGTGTAGTAACAAGATGTTAAGGGGATATCCTAACATAGGTCGGCCTATGTGCCCGCTGGACTTCAAGAAAGTGCTCATACATGAGTGGTTCAAGATGTCAGACTCAAAGTCATGGCATCTGATACGGGTGTACCTGCTATAAAGCAAGAGTGTGTGACTACTTGATCAAAGCTGTGAAGCAAGATTAAGTGGGTGTTGTCTTGATCAAAGTTGTAAAGCAAGATCAAGAGGGGGTATTCTTGATTGAAACTGTGAAGTAAAATCAAGACTGTAATTCTGTCTTATGTGTAATTCTGTTTATGTTATGTTGGTCTGTAATTTAAAGTGTTGCTTTGGCAACATTTTTGACAAAAAGGGGGAGTAACACCTGTGATGCCCCAGGACAACAGATTCTTTCTAAACAGATATTGAAGATCCTCTAATCCAGAGGTTGTGCTGCAGCTGATGTTCCACTTCTATGAGTGTGAGTGTGTGTATGTATGCTGTTATGTGAAGTTTTTATTTAACTTCCATATGTGTGAGTGTGCTGCTATTCTGAGTGTATTAGCTAGGTTAATTTCCTACTAGATGTGAGATTTCCGCTGCTATGGACTCTGTTGTGAGACCAAAGTGTTTTAGCCAAAAATTTGCCAAAGGGGGAGTTTGTAGATGTTTAATTGGCTGCATTGTATGGTAAAACACTAGCTAGATTCTAATGTCTTGACTGATGTCATGACATGCTGTGGAGATGTTTGTTTGACTGCATTATATGTTAGAATATCTAGCTGTACTCTGATGTCTTGGCTGATGTCATGACATACTTGAGTAGTACACTGCAGGTTTAGCTAATACAGGATTGATTGAATGTCAAACTGGATGTTATGACATTCATCCCTGTCAGCAGATACTGAGGAATAGAACAGTTGGTGTTCTGCTATAACTCAGTATTTATTTTCAGTCTGTTTATCAAGGAAATAACAGACCTGGCATAAGGCCTACTGTCTGAATGTCAAACTGGATGTTATGACATTCATCATTGACAGCATATACTGAACAATAGGCAGATTGGTTTTCTGCTACATTTCAGTATGCAGCTCAATCTGCTTATCAAGAGGATAACAGACCTGATGTAAGGCTCTATGTGTAAATGTCAAATTGGATGTTTTGACATTTATTAATGTACGCTGATACTGAAGTATGGACAGATTGGTTCTGTACAGTACAACAAATTTGTACAGTCTGTTTTCAGGAAAAACAGACTTAGCATATGGTCTATGTTTTGGACGTCAAACTGAATGTTGTGACATTCATTCTTGACAGCGTATGCTAAATTGTAGGTTGTTTAGTTTTTCTGTTTCAACATTTTTCTTAGGTGTATCTTGTGAGCCAAGCTATTATCACTGAGATGATTGCATTGGTATAGGGTGTTCATTGAGTTGTAAGTGTTGTGTCACTCTAAGCTTTTAAGCGTGAGTGCTGTGTATCTTGATTAAAGCTGTTAAGCACAATCAAGAGTTGTTTGAAGTGTGACTTAACAATTATCTTTAATCTTAATTAAAGGTTGTAATCACTGAGGTGATTGAGGGGGAGTGAGTAGGAACTCTGATCTTAGTGTAAGATTGAAATTGCATTGGGTAGGTATTAAGTGATAGGGTTAAACAGTTGGTTTAAGGTATGAATTAATACTACTAATAGTGGATTTCCTCCCTGGCTTGGTAGCCCCCAGACGTAGGTCATGTTGGACCGAACTGGGTAAACAATTCCTTGTGTTATTTACTGCACTTACTTTTTAAGTTCTGTATAATTCTTGTCTGCGCAGAATTGGATGTCATAACAACCCGTGTGACATCGAAAGTCTGTTAACTAGAATTTCACTTTCAGATACCTAAGGATTCTCTTAACAGTAATTAAGTGACATTCCCTTGGATCTGACTGAAATCTAGCATAAAGACATACGCTGAATAATATATCTGAGCATTTAGTAGTCAGATAGAGGAGAGAACCTATCATACCACGATAGAGTTTTTGATCATGGTTCTGGCCATTTCTTGAAGAGTCCTATTCTTCCTTTCTACAACTCCATTTTTTGGTGGAGTTCTAGGACATGAGAGATCATGGGATATTCCATTGGAGTCAAAAAGTTCTTCAAAAAATTGTTTTCAAATTCGCCACCATGATCACTTCTGACTCTGATGATCTTAGAGTCAAATTCATTTTAAACTTTTGAACAAAAGCTAGTGAACACGGAATGTGACTCATTCTTGTGCCTTAAGAATTTTACCCATATTCAACGACTATAATAATCAACAATGACAAGTCCATACTTCTTACTGTTGACTGACATTCTCTTAACAGGTCCAAAAAGGTCAATGTGTAAAAGTTCCAGAGGCTTAGAGGTAGAAACAACATTTTTAGTTTTGAAAGTTGTTTTAGCAAATTTACCTTTCTGACATGCTTCACAAAGAGCATCTGAATAAAACTTCAGCTTAGGTAGGCCTCTGACTAACTCAAGTTTATTTAGCTGAGAAATTCTCCTCAAGCTAATGTGACCCAATCGTCTATGCCACACCATTGCTCTTCATTTACAAACATCAAGCATTTTACGTTCTGATTTTTCAAATCTGAAAGCTTTATTTTATAAAAAAAAATTCTTCCTCTTTCCAATGAAAAGGACTGTGTCATTTTTCTGATTAATAGCTTTGCACGTTTTTTAATTAAAGATTACATCATAATCGTTATCACTTAATTGGCTTATGGATAACAAGTTATGCATTAATCCCTCAACATAGAGGACATCAGAAATAGTGGGAAGAGATCCATTACCAACTGTTCCAGATCCTCTGATTTGTCCTTTCTGATTTCCTCAAAAGCCTATGAAACAAGCATCTTTAAGTTCCAGGTTTTGGAATATATGCTTTCTTCTTGTCATGTGTTGTAAGCATCCAGAGTCCAGGTACCATGACTGGTGTTTCAACTCTGCTGCATAGTGTAGCGGGGTATTCGTTACCATTAGAGATATTGACTAAATCCAAGGTAAACCATACAAGTCGAGTCGCCACCGCACTTCTATTTATCCGAAGGAATGGTTAGAAAGCGAACAAAAACCTAAAAGTTTTATCGAATCAAAAACTAGTAAAAATGTCAGAGATCGGGGTAATGGGGTTGGTTATGCAATGGAAAGGTTTTAAGCACCCAAAACATCCTAGGTACTCCTAGGGAGCCCTTTTCACACTTGTTGTAAGGTTGATATTTTTGTGAAAAAAATTGTTTGTGCAAACATGATTGAAGAGATGAGAGAAGAATATACAAGTTATTTATAATTTTTGTGTTTGGATGGATAAACCCATTGCCTACGTACCATCTTAAAAAAGATTAGGATCAAAACCTTGTAGTTCGGGGTAAAAAATCTCAAAACAAGTTGGTGAATTAATTGGTCCAAAAGCCTTAAGGTCTTTTGTTATCCAAGGGAGAAAACTCAACCTAAAACCACAAATCCGCCACGTGAGGATAGCTTCAACATGCTAGTGAGGGGTTAAGCCTATAATAAGCATGGAAGACTCATTGTCCATCACTAAAGATATAGGTGAGTATTACATCTACCTCAAGGATAACTCAAACCTAATAGCTAAAGTTTATGAAAAAGTTTTTGATTAAGAAAGTGGCCATTGAAACCACAAAAGTATTTGAATGAGTTATATTTATCAATGAAAAGTGTTTACAAAATATGGTCAAAGTTGACTTAAAGATTCAATTCAAAATAAGTGTTATGAAAAGAAAGTTTGAAAATCAAAAGCATAATGCTTAGGTTTCTAATGTTTGAAAAGAAGTGTTAAATGTTTGCACAAAAGTTTTGGCTTGGGTTAGAGTGGAGGGAAGAAGAAGAATGGCTAAAGTCCTAATCATACAAGAGATGAAGGATAAGAAACAAGACCACAAATGGAGTTCCTCTCTTGAGATCATATTGATGATCCAAGTAGCAAATTTTTTCCAAAATAACCAACATTTTCAAATAAAATACGAAAATAACCATTTTTTCAAAAAAAATAAATACCAAAATGACCCACTTTGGTGAGGATGCGCCGGTGCAGTTGGCGCACCCCCAAAAAAATAAATGAAGAGGCGCCAATATGTGTGGCGCCTGCATGGCCCTCCAAAAGGAGGCGCCAGAGTAAATGGTGCCTGCATGGCCCTCCAAAAGGAGGCGCCAGAGGCTATGGCGCCTGTGTGTGTGTGTGTGTGCAAGGCGCTAATTTTTGTGGCGCCTCTGTGTGTATGCTGCGCCATTTTTTGTGGCGCCTGTGTGTGTGTGATGTGGGTGCCAATTCACCTTCCGTCTCTATAAATACCATCCCCTTGCTTACAATTATTTTCACTCAAATTCATCTCCTAGTCTAGTTCAACCATCAATTTTAATTTTCTTTGTTTCAACAATGTCTGCATACATTCAAAAACGAAATGCTGATGTAATATTTTCTGCTGTTGCGGCTCCGATACAGGTTCAACTTTGGAACACAGATACGTTTGAACGTCTTAATCATACGTTGTACAGTTGGTTAGAGGGAGAAATTAGAGAGGGTGAACGGATTAGAAGAATACAATGGCTTGTGTCCACGTTCAACCAAAATGGAGAAGTGCGCGAATGAGTGGATATTAAGACCGACCAAGATGCTCGTAGGATGATGCATTACATGTTCAAAGTTGTTTTGATGGTTTTAATTGCATAGTTTTTTATTCTAGTTGTTTTAATTGTTTGTGTTATTTTTTATGAACAACTGTCTTTTCGTCACAGACGTCTACTATGAAGTAAAATTAATTTTCCATATATTGCAACAAAGGTACTTTGAAATAAATTTAAGTTTCCATATATAGCAACAGAGGTACATCTGAATTTATCTGGTTGTGCTCGTTCCAACACTAGGACAGTTATTACGATTGTGACCTGGTTGACGGCATGAACTACATAGTCTAACCATTTTGTTCGTCGTATCCATATCGGTTCGAATCCGGGTGCTGGTAGGGCGACTCTTTTTCTTCCTTCTCATAATTTCGTTGTTCCAGACGATATCCCCTTCATATTCTGGCCAATAATCCTCTTTTGCCACTACCGAAAAACTAAATTTATAAACATTTGAAAGGCTGACAACTTTGTAAACTTCAGATAGTAAGCAGGATGAATCCCTTCAAACCTTTGAGCACGCCGCAATGACATGGGAGCAGGGGGTACGAAAGGCTTGGAACCTTCCGCAGTCGCACCAACCTCTATCTAGTTCGACTCTGTACTGTCCCATCGACATTCCCTCATTGTGATCCTTGGACTCGGCAACACTAAACCAACCTTTAGTTCTGTCAAATACCGTAACCACGTGTGTGTTTGCTTTGGCAGCTTCATGTCTGATGAATTTCATTGAAGCATCACTGAATAACTGTCCAGATTGCAACACTGAACTCCATTTTGAGCGTCTGGTTTCAAACAGCGCCCCTAGCCTGAAATATGTTGCTTGCACCAAAGCGGTTATTGGTAGGTTACGGATGCCTTTGAAGACAGAGTTCATTGATTCCACAAGATTTGTTGTCATGTGGCCCAAACGTTGACCGTTGTCGTATGCCCTAGTCCACTTCTCCAACGGAATACTATCGATCCACCGAACCGCATCTTTGTTCGACAATCTTATTTCCTCGCGGTAGTGTTTGAAAGAAGGTTCTGATAATGCATAACCTGCATTGACAACCTTCTTACGCAATGTCTTATCTTTGATTTCCCGCATGAAATTCTGAGCAATATGTCTAATACAAAACACATGCGTCGAAGGAGGATTTTTCCAGCCATTGTCAATGTTATTATATGCACTGATGATTGAGGGGTGACTATCAAAGATCAAACACAAGTTAGGATGAGGTGCAACATGCAATCAGAGATTTCTTAGGAAAAAACTCTATCCCTCAGCAGTCTCCCCTTCAACTAGGGCAAAGGCGATCAGAAAAATATTGTTGTTCCCATCTTGTGCCACTGCCATCAGTAACGTTCCGTTGTATTTTCCATACAACCATGTACCATCAATTTGTATAATTGGTTTACAGAAAGAAAAACCTATGATACACGGTTGATACGTCCAAAATAGACGATGAAATATTCTATTTCCAACAGCGCACATACCATCTGGTGTATATGCGGGCAATGTTTCCATGTTGATAATTATCCCAGGAGCATAGTGTTTTAGAGCCAACATGTATTTTGGAAGTTTTTTGTAAGATTCCTCCCAATTGCCAAACACTTTTTCAACAGCTTTTGTTCTAGCTATCCATGCCTTCCTATATGATGGTGTGTACTCGTACTCTGCCCTAATATGCGAGATTATTGTACTCACCTTTAACGACGGATTATCGCCAATGACAGACAATAATTAATCGCATATTAGCTGAGAGCTTAATTTACGATGATCCTGCATTGGGTTTGTTAGCATGCATGTGTGATCTGGACCCATTGATCCAATCTCCCAAGACTCGCTCCTCTTCCGGTACGAAGCTGACAACCTAAAAAGGCAGTGCTCATTCGGACAATAAACTTTATACCTCGATGCGTCAGTTCTGTCTACTCTGAAATCTGCTGATAGTTGCATGTGGAATTTCTTAATGGCTTTTACACATTCCTCTTTTATGCGAAATGTGTCTCCTTGTTTCAGAGATCCTTGCATTTGCACGTAAGGATTGTACCATACATCTGTCGAAGGTTCATCTGAACCCAAATTTATCCTTGTCATGTGTTTGGGTGGGCAATATACATGACTTGCTGGAATTGGCTCCTCTTCCTTTTCAGCGTTCACCATCGAATCAACCATGATCTCTGGTTCCTCTTCTTCATCGTCTGGAACATTCACCTCAGCTTGTTCGTCATCAGTCTCACAAAACACTTGTGACTGATCAATGTACTGAGACTCCTGTTGTTGATGTGGTAATATATACAACTCTATATCGTTGGAACCGGAATGTTCGTGACTGCCAAACATATGATGAACATCATCATCATCTCGAATCTTCTTCTGATAAAATTTTACCTGGTTTTTTGCAAACCAAACTGGATTTTTATAGATGATCTGACCCACATTATTGCACTGCAATTTCTTTTCTATTCTTTGTTTCAAATGTGAAAAATTTGATCGCCAATTTATTGTAAACCGAGTCACCTCTGTGTTTCGAAAACAAAAACCGAACAACTGATGATCAAATATTTCACCTTCGACATGTGCACTGATCATATAATGTTATGTGGAAGACATTGTGTTGAAATATTAAATATGTAGATAGTTTGAATGGGATTGAAATTGAATGCATTCCTGAGTTGTTCAACTGCACAGCATAAATAGTTGGTCATTGGTAAGTTGGTCAATGCTTTGATAACTTGGTAATTGTCTATACAGACTTGACCATGCATGCAGTTGAAGGAATCCAACACGCAGAGAAAAGATTGAAAAGAATACACAAACGCCAGGGAATCAAAGAATCTCTGAGGTCTGTGCCCTAAGATTCCACCTAGGCGCCCATTCCCTAGGCGCCATAAAGTAACTGAGGTGTCAAAGGCTTGGGCGCCCCTTCACAAAAGAAGACTAAGGCGCCACTAGGAAGGGCGCCCCTTCCAATTGCCCTACACTTAGGCGCCAAGAGGAAGGGCGCCTCTTCCTTGCATGTGAGAAATCACATGTAGGCGCCAAACTCAAGGGCTCCTCTTCCCTTGCATGTGATTTCTTCACATGCGCCTAGTAGATTCCTCACATGATCTTCCATGCTGAATTTTGTCATTCACTTGTCTCCTCTTGCCTTTGCATGCAACCAATCACACTCTTTTTGGTTTCTAAACCTACTCACTCATTCATCTATAAATAGTCTCTCATATCAACAATATCAAATCATCTTCATCAATACTCAAGTATTTTCTTCTACCACATTTCTTTCATCTACCAAACTCAAGCTTTGCAAATTCAAATCATGTCATTGTTGACTATGGGCGATGAACACAGAGGCACAATCGAGAATATCTCGGCATTTGTATGTTATCTCTCTCTTTTAGTTACTAATTCTGGATTACTTCTAATACATATATTCTTTGTGTTATACCTTTGTAGTCTCTCTCTTTTTAGTTTCTATTTTAGGATTACTTCTTATAGATGTGTGTTTGTTGAGTATGTATTTCTTCTTCTAATTGTATTTTCTTATTTTTTTGTTATTAGGATCCGAAGCGGTTTAGATGCCGTGTACATGAATATGTACCCCACGATACTTTAATAGAACCATATATTAGAGGATGTGGATTTGGAAATCTACTAAACATTGTTTCGTACTCGGTGGACTACAAGTTCATTCTGGCTTTGTTGGAGAGGTGGAGACCCGAGACCCACACATTTCACCTTCCGGTTGGTGAGTGTACCGTCACACTTGAGGACATGTACATGTTGTTGGGTCTCCGTATAGACGGAAAGGCAGTGAATGGGCAAGTTAACCAAGACAACAATATATGCAATGAATTACTGGGTGCCCCTTTGTTAGACGACGAAACTGAGGGAGACACATCCGGTCAAGCAAGGGGGCAATGTATAAATTTAAAATATCTTAAACAATACTATGCCAGTATAGTATTGTCCGACGATTCAACCGAGTATGAGAAAATAATAAAAGCTCGGTGTTATATTATGATTTTATTTGGTAACTTTTTGTTTCCAGAAAGTACAGGTAATTCTGTGAATATAATGTATTTACCTTTATTACGCAGCATTAATAAGGTAAACACTTATAGTTGGGGTTCAGCTGTGTTGGCTCATTTATATAGTGCAATGTGTAGAACTGCAAAAAAGAATACATGTACTTTTTTTTCATGTGCTTATTTGCTTCAAGCTTGGGGGTGGTCTAGGATGCCGTCGCTCGCCCCGATAAATGAGCGCCCATTCGTGTTCCCCTTTGCAACCAAGTAAGTCTAGCACTTTACCATTCACCATTTAGTTAATTATATTCATTATTTAAATTAACAGTAAATAATATTTTTCACTTCTTTTTATTATCTTAGGTGGTCAGTAAGGGGAATGAACTACAATAGGTGTCCGAAACACGCTATTGTAGTCTATCGAAATCTATTGAATCACATTGGACATGATGATGTAATACTCCTACCAAACTATATTTTAATTTGAAAATACTTGTCAAATTATTTTCCATCTAACGATTTGGTATTTTTTTCCAGTTTGTTTGGAGGCCATATCTGGGTCTGAATCATGATGTGAACCATAACGATGCTGCAGTTTGGACAACGAAGACACCGATTATCCGATTCACTATAGTTGAAATGCACCAAAGTGATGGGGTCAAACTGCAGTTCGGAATGCTACAACATATTCCAGAATCTCCCACGTGTTTGGGGAATTGGCATAAAAAAAGGGTCGATGTACAGTGGGATTATTCTGACTGGAGAGACTTTGCAAAAGACATGTGTCGTCAATGGAGGAATCGACAACAACACATCCTGAACGAACCAGTCATCCAAGGTGCAAGACCGACTCAATAATATATGGCATGGTTTAGGTCTGTAACAACTCAGCAATTTGTATTTGAGCCGCGGTATTTGATGGATCCGCGCCAACTTGCTTCGTCATCGTATGTCCCACATCAATTCACCACCCAACACCAATTTGAACCCACCCAAACCCAACAACCAACCACACAACATCAACCGACCACATACACAAAACAACCACACACCCAACATCGCAACCCGTTCATGCCAACCACCCAACAACGAACCATCCAACGTCGCAATCCATTCATACCACCCACCCAAACACAAAACCAAGAACCAAACCCCGCAACCACAACCGTCTATATCCCAGATGATTCATATGGGTCACGTCATCGTAGCCCCCCACCATTTAACACCCAACCACTATTTAACTATAGTACGCTTCAAGAACCATTGCTTCGTTTTCAAAACGACTAAATGGGCCAATTTGGGCAACTATACCGTCCCCAATTCACCCAACCCCAACGTCCTAACTACGATGACATGGGCACCGAACTCCATTACGGAAGCGCCGTTGGCCAGAGCCCCTCCGGATATTTGGGAGCAAATGATGACACATCTGTCAAATACCGCCGGAACTTCTGCCGGACCTTCCAACTAGCCATCGCTCGATCAGGTTAGTTCTCAAAGACCACAAACACCTCAAGAAAATCATGGGAGACCTCGGAGACAACCTAACGCACCGGGATATTGAACCGGAGGACGTTATAATCGGGCGGGTCATTAGGTTTTTGGTATTTCCAATGTAACCAATTATTACATCTTTAATGAATCATGTTTATTTTCATTTTTATTTCTTATATATTAAATAATAAATATTAAATATTAAAAACCAAAAATATTTTAAAAAAATAAAGGACTAAAATAAATTTAAAAAAATAAAAATAAAAAAATACTAGAAGAGGGTGTATGCGCCAGATGTGGTGGCGCATACACCCACCACACCAAGGGAACATAGGCTCCATTGCCTTTGGCGCCTCCTTTTGGAGGGCCATACAGGCGCCAGATGCATGGGCGCCTCCTCTTGGAGGGCCAGCAGGCACCACAAGCATTGGCGCCTCTTCATGAGGCCCAATGCATGTGCGCCAATGCATCTGGCGCTTCCTCTCACAAAGTTGGTTATTTTGGTATTTTTTTGAAAAAATGGTTATTTTCGTATTTTATTTGAAAAACTTGGTTACTTTGGAAAAAAATTCTATATCCTTTGGAATATGCAAGCAAAATAAGTGTAAGCTCAAGCAATCAACATAATCAAACAAGCTCTTAGAAGATCCCCAATGGCTCTTGTATCTTTCACTTTGGATGAACATGACAATGGTTCTTCAATTTGGCTCAAATTGGATTCCCTAGCACAAAAGCACACACATCAAAGAGTTCTATGAAGCAAATCAAGAATGGACAAGAGTGAGTTTAGAGATTTGGTCCTTATAATCCATCTTCAACATTAAGGTCCTTTTACTCCAATTTTGCATAGGGAACGTCCTAGAAACTAAGTCCATTTGTCCATTTTTGCATTTGGTCCACAACAATCAAAACAAAACACAAGCACCATAATAATATATACATAATTATGTGCTCAAGTGAGCAAAAGGAAAATTGCATTAACATAAACATGTGCTCAAATGAGCAAAGGAAAAAAGAAAATGAATAATATGTACAAGAATAGTAAATTGCATAAATGTAAAGAGTAAGAATTAAATGTTAATGGTTAATGGTTAGTGTTAGAGTTAGTGTGCCATAAGGCAATTTAGTGCTATGTTAAGCAATCGTAATTGGACTTATGTAGAAGTCACAACTATCTGAGGCCGGTAAATAATAATGTAGGCAACAACACAAGTTAGAGATTTTGATTAGTGAATCAAACTCCAACAACTTGCCATGCCAAAAAGAAGATGAGAAATGATCTTGTGTTGATTTAGGTTCTTTGCATGATTTAGGAAGCAACCTATCCTTAATGCAAAGCCATTCACTTGATCCATGATCGAGATGAATTAGATTTGAATCAAGGAAGATTAAACCTCCATGTATCAATGCTAACCACCAATCTTTAACTCATTGATCAAAAAAAAGAAAAAAGAAGAAGATGAATATTAAAGTACATTAATGGAAATGGAATAAGATAATCAACAAGCATTGACCAAAGATAGAGAAGATCAAGGTCAAACAATAGAAAACAGAAGCAAAATGAAGATTAGAAGTCAAGAAACAAATAAAATATTTTTGGTATTTTTCAATATTAAAATAAAACTTGAATTAAAATAATAAAGAAAGGTCAAACTTCAAATCAACTTTGAAAAGTCCAAGTGAATTATCCCAAGTTCAACAAGGTCAAACAAAGTTTGACAAAAAAATTCAGCATTTTTAGAAGTCAGAAACTATTTTAAATCAATTAAAAATGCATAAAAATAACCTAATTGAATTAAAATCTCAAATAAATCTCAAATCAATTAATAAATTGATGAGAATATTTTTCATAGATCTATCATCATTCAAATAGGTTGGAAAAATATTTTTGTATTTTTTGGATATCAAAAACTATTTAAAATGAATTAAAAATAAGCAGAAATAAGAAAATTCCTAAAAAATATCAAATGATAAAATAAAAAATATTAAAAATCATTTTTAGAAAGTAAAAATTAAAAGGAGAAAAATGAAATTGGTCTCATATTTTTTGGACTAATAATGAAGGAGTTATGAATTTTTAAAAAGAAATGGAATTAAAAAAAATAAAAGAAATAGAAATCAGAAATTAAAAAAATGAAAATTTATGGACCGCCTGATGGTACTTCATTAATTGACGTGGATCATCACACGGCTAAGAAGCGCGCGTTCACCATATGCACAAGTCAACTGAAGCGCACCATGCCAATAATAAAGTCATAACGTTGGACGCATGTGATTTAATCTGGAAAATGAGATGGACGCCTCAGATCCAATCTGGAGACCAGACGGTGGCCAGCACCACCGTCTTCTCCGGCCAACTTCCGGCAAAGTCCAAAATTGCATAGAAATGAAAGCTAACCAAATGCTACGATCCAGGCATCAATCGAAAGCTGGGGTGATGTACATCACCCCTGTACCAACCAAATCCACTCTAGATTTCTATATTGAGAGAAATCAGAGATGGAAGATTTGTGTTGTTCAAATGAACTTAGTGGATTTTGAAAATTAAAAGCTCAATAATGTTGCCTCTATGCAGAGGACTTCAGATCACACCACAATAACAAGAAATAAGCACTATGCAAGCTGATTCGAAGAAAATAACAGTTGAGGTAAACCTCTGATCTGCAGGGCTTGGAGTCACAATTCCTTGATGCTAATGCTTACAGTTCACTCTATGGATCAAGGTGAAGAGGTTTAGGAACTTTTAGATTTGAAATTTCAATCGAGGAAATCAAAATTCAGATCTGAAAATTGAGAGAAAAATGAGAGAGTTCCTTTGGTGTGAGGGTGAGGTTTCAATTGCACAGCATGTAGGGCGCCTTCAGGTTAGTAAAATGAAGCTCATATGCATTGTATTTATAGGCAAGGCAATGCTGAAATGCATGATCACAAACTTGCATGAATGGAAAGGGCCTCCATGCATGGGCCTGTACAGGCGCGTGGACGGCCCAATTCCACTTAGATTTGGCAACTGATGCATGATGGAAGCAAATTGGACGTGCAACTTATGTAATAATGGTTCATGCAATTAAAATTTTAATGATTTTCCAAAATGTGCCATAATGTTCAAGCCTTCAAAAATGCTATGTCCAAACTTGAAACACTACCTCATGAGTAATGGTTGGAAAGCTTTGTGCATAAGGATCATTTGTTATGTTGATCAAAACTCCATTTGAGCCTTGGAAATTGATGAAAAGTGGACATGAAGTGTAGGGTGCAAAACATGCACATGTGAGATTTTCAAAATTGGCCAAAGTTCAAGCCCTTCTGTTTCAATGATGCAAGCTCCAAAAGACAAAATCTTCAACATCAGAGTTGTATATCTTTTCAAGAAAATATATTTGGACTTAAATTTTGCATCATTTGGATTTTTTATGAAGAAGTTATGGGCACTTGAAGTTGGACTTTTTCACATTTCAATGCATTTGGTCCAAAGTGACCTATAATGTTTTGCACTATCACATGTATTTATTTTAGGATTTTGAAATTTTGCTCAACATAACATTTGAAGTATACATTTTAAGATTTCCAATGCATTTCCTACCACCTCAAAATCATGAAAAATGAATGAGTTATGTTCTTGGGAAGTTGACCCAAAATTAGGGTTTCAGTCAAAATGACCTATAATGTCTTGGAATGGATGATGACCTTCCAAGCTTCAAATCAATTTTTGATGAACATGAAAGTTGTTCATATGGTCTTTAAGAACATGTTTTGTCTTGGTGTCATCTCCATTTGACAAACACATCAAAAGTTAGGTCTCAGTGTATTTCAAAATAGTCAGATGAATTGACTGATCAACTTCTCAAGTCCAAACCTCATATCTTGATGAATTGATGATTGAAGACACTCAATTAAGTTCAAATATGCCTGAAACTATGAATGAAAGAACTTCCCTTGATTGCATTTGACCATGGGTTGAGGTTGCTTCATGAGCAAGGCATAGTTGAGGAATAGATGAATTAGGGTTTCCTTAGGAAACAAGCCTCAAACCCTTTGATTTTCTTTGATAAAAATGATGAATTGAGATACTTGGGAGGCATATTTGATGGATGTGGGATTTGGGAACCATTGCCATGCTTTCTTTCATCTTCTCTTGGCCATATCAATGCACCTATGATCTCCTAGAAGCTTTGGACCTTGTGACTGCTCAAGCTACAAACAAGAGATGTTAGTGACATATTTTTATGCTTTTGGTTAGTAAATAAATGAGAAAAGAAATAATATACAATTCAAGCATGCTTGGTGATCTCAAACCAACTCTCAAAAGATCCCACCCAAAGGTAAAGGAGCCAAGATGCTTATGATCCTTGAGGAAATGTAAATGCAATGTTATGATGCCATGAGGGATCTTAGTGTCAAAATTGGGGTCTTACAGATGCCCCTCTTTAAGGTCATTCTGGCCTGAGAAGTGAAGGTTAAAATCTTCGTCTCGACGAGGTAGAATGTGCTTAAATAATAACAAAGAGACGAATTTTGGTCCCTAAGAGACCTCATGATGCAAATGTATGTATGCAAAAGGTGATACTCTGTGGAGATATATGTCGACAAAGAGAAAAGAAATCAGGAGAAATTGACAATTCCATGTGAGTAATACACTCAATGGGACAAAGACTCTGGGGACTCTTATGGGGATAATGAAAGGGAATAAGCTGCGTGAGCAGGTCACGGTTTAAGACTTGCTGAGACACGAGAGGGATTCCATGAAAATAAATCAAAGATGCATGTATTGGGGAATATGCCAATACAACAAGATTATCACAAAGGATGCTCCGGATAAAAATCCGGACTCAGATGGGGAACATCCACTAAGGGAATTCACTAGGGGAATGTCCAAACAAGACTCGTCTGAGGAAACAACAGGATGAGGTATTACCGGTTACTGGGTAATAAGCTCAAGGAGACATGTGATAAAAAACCCTGGTAGAACAACATGCTCGGGGAGAATGAATATTTAAGACCGTAATAAGGGTGAGAGATATCAAACATCCAAAATCATCTGAGGAAGACCTAAAAAGGTATATTTCGAATCAGGAAATCTGACTCCACAGGGGACAAAAAGTCATAAAAGGGAGCAGAAGGGAAGGAACACCAGGGATACCGGTTACGGGGCATATAATAGGTGACCGACCAAGCGTGAATTGGGGAATATTTCCAAGACACTCATCATCCGAAAGGAGGTTTGAAAAAGCAAACTCGATTACAGGATGGGCATTCGATTCCATGAAAAGGGGATACGAATCTTACTCGACTGGGGAAGAACAAGAGACTTCGACCAAAGAGCGCATGAGATATATCATCTATTACCGTCAGAACGTAGACAATATACTCGCATGGAAGATTATCCACAACCGTTTATTGGGTTAACAAAGGATAAATCGACCGAAAAGAAAGGACATCGGGATACCGAATACTAGGTATAAAATGATGACCAATCAAAGGGAGAAACAAACATTACCAACCAAGGGTAAATGAAAGATGACTCGATGGGGATACATTGACAAAGGCAATGATCCGGGAGATATATCACCGGTTACCGGAGATATACTCAAAAGGGTGAAGGAATATCAATACCGAATGTTGGATAAAGATAACCAACAAAGAGGGGATTACATCTACCAAAACTAGGTAGAAAACCACGGAAGAGTAACCGTCATCGGTTAGGATGAACAAAATAAGGTTAACTCTGCAAGGGGATAAAATGGGGTTTATAACTACCGGTATAAGGGTAGAAAACCACAGAAATAGGACTTACAACTACCGGTTACTGGGTAGAAGGCCACAGACTCCGCCGGGGAATAGATGGACAATTACTGGTTACTGAGCAATCATTCATCTAAACTACGGGGAATCGACAAAAGCAGTCAGTCTAGAAACAAACTAGAAAGACACAATGAAACCAGACTCAACCCAATGAGGATATAACTCAGGGGAGAACTCCATCCCAATATATGTGTTGGGAGGAAACAGAAACAACAATCGTCCACGAGGGTATAACTCAGTGGGGAATATGGAAGAAAGGGTAGACACTTTCTGCCTATAGGGCTGATTCTATATGGGGAGATCAGACACAACCATCTACTTGGGGAAATATGTATCACCAAATAGCAGGAGACAACAAACAAAGGTATTTATGGCAAAGAATTCAACATGAATATCTGAATGTTAAAATTATGCATATATGCGTGGTTTATGTATGAATGCTGACAAACAGACATATCTAACACAAACAGGTCCAAGAATCAACGGACAAACATCCGGTACTACATCTCGAGAGAGAAAGTCAGGCCCACTGGAGAACATCCAATCTGATGGGGGCAACCAATACCAGAAAGCAAAGATCTCTGCAGAGAAATGAGAATCAGTCACTCTAGCTGGGGACAGGAGCCACACACGGATAAAATCCGCCGTAGAAGCAACTCTATTGGGGAAATTACCGAAGGGGGAGATGGAACTCTATGGGGAACAACCACCAATCAGAAGGTTCCAATGTCACCCTATTCCTTGTACTGCTGAAGAAATCACATCTGCCGAAGAGGAAGGAAGGATAAACATCTTCATCAACCACTATGTTCGGGAGGAAACCACAAACGGGCTCTGATCAGACCATTCCATTAGGGAAACACTGCTGACGACTGAATCAAGGATTACCCATAGGCAACTACTACGCTAAATCCAGACTCAATGGGGATCTAGAAGATTGAGATCACACCCAGAACTCTCAAACTCCCTGGGGATTTGGTGGGAGGTACAACTTTCTTCTGTGCCTGATGTCGCATTACGCGAAAAACCGGCGGGAAAAAGACACAGAGCCGCCACCGTGCGTTATTTATCCCAAAGGAGGGAAAGGAAACGCTCGAAGTAAACCTGGAAAGGAATGGTCTCACGACCAGAGATGCAAGGATCGGGAGTCGGTTATGCGAAGGGAATGTATTAGCACCCCTACGCATCCGTCGTACTCGACGGGATCCCCGCTCAGAAAGAATAGGAAAAGGTTGCTAAAACTGCTCAAACACTGCACGCTGGAAGGAAACACAGATGAAAGACGGAGGAAACGAGACTCGGCAGGATATCGCATCCTGGGCCTACGTAGTTTGTCAGACACAAACATCAGAGTCGACGTAGTTCAGGAATAGGGGAACGTGCTCGCTAGGACGTCGCATCCTATGCATACGTATCTTCTCTAACCAGAGAAAGAATCAGAGCACTCGTAGCTCGGCCAACGCACGCCAAACAAAACACAAACAGGAAACCGACTGCCAATCGCTGGACTTATGTCAAACTCCAACACACCACAAACACATAGGAAACCGACTGCCAATCGCTGGACTCACGTCAGACTCCAAACAAACACACACACAAACTGGAAACCGAATGCCAATCGCTGGACTTACATCAGACTCCAAACAAACACACACACAAACTGGAAACCGAACGCCAATTTCTGGACTTACATCAGACTCCAACCAGAAAAGGATAACAAACACACACAAAAAGAAAAGAAAGTGCCCGGAGAGATCAGCTCAATCTCCTGCCTACGTACCTCATCTGGTATGAGGATCAGGGCGACGTAGTTCCCCTTAACAGGGAAAGAACTTCTATCCTA
This sequence comes from Lathyrus oleraceus, assembly GCF_024323335.1. Taxonomy (NCBI): domain Eukaryota; kingdom Viridiplantae; phylum Streptophyta; class Magnoliopsida; order Fabales; family Fabaceae; genus Lathyrus; species Lathyrus oleraceus. The sequence goes on from NC_066580.1 coordinate 451,686,701, forward strand.
ACCAGAGACTAGGGAGACTACAAGCTACTAGGGAGACTACGACTCAAGCCTAGAAGTTGTCATGCATACGATCCCTATGTTGAGGTCTCTATCCTAACTTGTACAGGAAGCAAGCTATCCTAAACAACACATAAGCAATCACAAGTACAAGAGAGCAAACACACACACTATATGCACACAATTGGCTCATACAAGGTTAGGCTTTAGTCAAGGGGTCAAATCAACCTCGACAAACAAGCCAACTGGAAAAGGGTGTTGTTAGCTCTTAACCCTAACATTGAGAGTTAGGGTGAAGAAGATGAAATGGGAGATAAGGGTAAGACCTCACAGCTCTTATCCCTGTCCTGGGAGAGCTTGAATCAAAAAATGTGTGGGAGTCCAGAATGTGGGACTCTACTCCACATGACTGACACAACAAGATCTTGGGCTCTTATTCAAAGTGCATCAACACATGGTGTGAGCAGGATGAATGACACAACTGAATAGCATGGGATGGATTGCACATCCCTTCTATCTGCCAATGCCTCTTCACTTAGGAGGTCTTTATATGTACAAGGCACAAAGATAAACAAGCACAAACATTGCCTCTTAAGGAGGGCTTCAGACAGGTGCCTGCCAAAGTAACATGACAGGTCTTCCAGACTACATGAAGATCAGGGATTATACCTAAGTGGTATGCCAACCACAAGCAAGGCAAAGCAAAGTTCAAATGAACTTAAAGCAACTTAGGTACCTGTGTAAACAACTAAACACATCAGTATAGTATTCAGACAAACAGACAACAGTCAACAACAAACAGACAATCCAATATGCACAATGAGTAAGCCATAAGGCAAACACTCAAGTGAATTATCATCAAAGCCTACAAAACAAACAAATGTTAGCCAACAACAACAAATGACCAAGCTCAAATGAAGGAGCAACATCAATCATGGAGATGCATACTTGAACCTGAAATTCACAACTCAAATGTAAGTCCAAACCACTAGGTCAAAGCCTAGGGTCAAAAGTGGATCAAAAAGCCAAAACAGAACTTGATATTCAACATGAATCATATTTAATCAAGTAAGAACAAATCCTAAAAAGGACCAAACCAAAATCAATAAGCAAGGTCATGTGGTGAGCAAGAGAAGTCAAAGACCAATTCAAGGCATACATATGGACATTAAGAATGAAAATTCCAAATCAAAACAGAAATGATTCAAATAATTCTGGAAAAATTCATGAGCATTCAACACATCCAACATGATCATCACACAAAAAATCAGAACCAACAAAGATCATTTGATATGGAAATTAAATTGCACAAGTTGATCAACCAAATGTGTGACACAAATTGTCACACCATACAAACATGTGTGTAAAACAGAAATGGCAAATGAGAAAAATACCAAACCAAGTCTCAAACATCCATTAACATGTTAAGAACAAACATGCAAAATTTCATGGAATTTGGATCAATATCAAGCATTTCACAATAGAAAGAGCAAGGCAAGGTCACAAAAGCACATATGTTCACATATTCTAACACAAATAAAAAACCAGCCATGAACAACTTCAAAATTCATCATCATAAAAAACTAGACAAAAGAGGATCATTTTGCAAAAAATTTGGAATTATTTGAGCCATTTTTCAATTTGTTATGATTTTTCTAAGTTGGATAAAAAAAAATTGAAATGAAATGAACATAGGCATAGAATATGGAGGGAAATGTGAAAATGCTGATGAATTTGAAAAAATGAGCACGCTGGGGATCGAACACGGTAGGAATTCAAATGTGAGCGCGCCACCATGATGAAACGCACCGTTTCATTAAAATAGGTGGCAGTCAGCGCTTAGTTGGCACGGTCAGAACAAGTGTGGACCAACCATTCCGCTAGCAATGCAATAACGTGGACCAATGAAACAGAAGCCCTAAGCCAGCGTGTAAATAACCAGAGCGACGCTAAACTGGAAGCTACAGACGCTAGTATGAAGATCTTCATCTTCTTCATGAAGATGAAGATGAACAGTAGCAAGGCGCGAACAATTTTTTCCAGAAATTCCAGAATTATACATCATTATGAAGCTCTTTCAATGGTGATTATGGATCAACAAAAATCTAAGCCTAATTCCTCATAACAAGTTCAAATCGAGCAGAAACATTTCAACATGTCAAACTTCAAACACACATAATTCACTCAATAATGCATCATTTCGTGTGATTTTTAGCTCAGAATCAACAGTGTTAAAAGAGCTACACAAATATACACATGGATTGGCAAATAATTGAGATCGAATTTTCACCTTCTTGAAGATCAATGTGAAGAAACAGTAGGTTCAGGTCCTCATTCACGCCCAGATCCACTCTATCAACTCTAATATGAAGCTTTATGTAGGTATGGATGCTTGATTCCTCTTGATTCCAGCTCAATTTTGAATTCCATCATCACATTCAAGCTTGTGGTATGCACGATTTTGAGCAGAAATCCACAAAATGCACGTTGAATCACACTCTAAACTTCACCAGGATCAACAATTCACCAAGAGAAATGGTGCTTATGTGAGGAATTTTGAAGTTCTTTGTGAGAGAAATTTTGGATCAAAACTCAAAAACTAGATCTGAAACTGTGTATCCTCTTCAATACAGTTGCAATTAACCTTATATATGCCCTGCTAATTAATCTGAAATCATGATTAGGCCAAAGCTAATTGAGATTAGAAGAATATAAGGTGCATGCACAATTTGACAATTTCACCTCATGCATGGAATGGCCACGTGAACAGTGCACAATGACGGCCCAAAATCACTCAAAATCAGCCCATGCACACATTAGAATTGGAATTATATGCATGTGATCAACCAATTTTGATTTTGGCAATTTTCCTTTAAAAACTTCATGAATAAGAAAATGATCATATGTTCAAATTTCATGCAATGTGATGAGGTATTTGGAAAATTCATGTCATGAGGAGAATTGTGCAAAAAGGAGCACTCAAATTGGAGTCTTGGTTCAAAAGATATGGCCATTTGAAGTTTCAAGCACACTTTGCAATAATTTGATCATAACTCCTTAACCATTCATCATAAATTCATTATCTTGGACTTTTTGGAAATGGGAGAGAAAGATCTTCAACTTTCATGTTGAACAAAATTTCATTTGAAGCTTCTTTGATGTTGGAAATTTGAGTTGAAGTTGGTCCAAAAACTTGCCATTTTTGGAAACTTGAAATTACAGGTCACTTTCCATTTTTGGAAACTTTTGATCTGGCTTCAAAATCTTCAAGGTAGATGTTTGACATGATGAATAATCCTCTTTTGAACATGAATGAAGTGTCTCAAACTATTTCTCCATCTCCTAGCCCTCAGTTGACTTTCAGTTGACTTTTATGGGCCTCAGATGACTTGGACATGTACTGATGACTTTTGAGCCTCTAGCCTTTGGTCAAGTTGCTTCAAAATGATCCTTGATTCACACAAGCTATCTAGAACAACCATAGGGCCTTCATCTCATGGAAATGCTTGGTCTCTTGCACAGTTGACTTCTCCTTGATGCCAGTTACAGTTGACTGAATACAATGCAATGTGCCATGCAATGTTAATGACCTAAAAATGAAATGGATGTACAAATGGGGGGTGAAAATTTGAGGTGCTACACCTGAAAGACAAATGAAGAGGATACAAGTATGCTGGGAATATGAGCAAATGTCTTACCCTTTTGGGAATCATACCATCCTTGGGAGAGCACTGAAGACATCCCAAGTATCCTTTTGTCATTGTGAATGTTCACTTTGTTTAAAACAATTTATGAAAATTTTATTTATTTAAAACAATGATATTTTTCAATTAAAACATGCAAAACATTTGTTGAATAGAAACAAATAAGAGTGCAAAGGATTGGATAAAGGCTCAAATTTATTTGATGGAATGATAGTCTGCAAATGGCAAGACTCCATGGATCTTTACAAATTTGAAATTGGTGATATATATTGGAAAATGGCTACATTGAACATAATGACCATTTCTCCACCAACTCTGAATCCGATGTATTTGAAGCTTCAGTTGACAATGACTGAGCGAGAATATTTGACAGATGACAGTTGCAGAACAAAGTCTTGTCAGGATGCAATTACTTGCCAAATCCCTAATTTTTGCCTAGATTTCCCCAGGGTGAGGTACTCAATCTAGCGGGATACATATTCATTTTTTATGTCTCTAACTTTTTCCTGGATCGCCCTTTCGGGTTTTCAATCCACCGAGATGCTCATTTTTTTGCCTAAGCCGCCCTTTCGGGTTTTCAACTTAGCAAGCTATTCTGTTTTTATTTTAGGCGAAGTATTTCTTGACTGCATCTGAATTCACACGACGAGTGAAATCCTCCCCATACATAGTTGTAAGTATCAAAGCACCGCCTGAAAAGGCTCTCTTAACAACATATGAATCTTCATAGTTTGGAGTCCACTTGCCCCTGGAATCGGACGCGAAAGACAAAACTTTCTTGAGCACAAGGTCACCTTCTCGGAACATACGAGGTTTGACCTTCTTATCAAAGGCTTTCTTCATCCTTTGCTGATATAACTAACCATGGCACATGGCAGTCAATCTTTTATCTTCTATCAAATTCAGTTGGTCATAACGACTTTGAACCCATTCAGCATCTGCCAACTTGGCTTCCATCAAGACTCTCATTGATGGGATCTCCACCTCTACTGGGAGCACAACCTCTATGCCGTAAATAAGAGAGAAAGGGGTTGCCCATGTTGAAGTACGGACAGATGCATGATACCCATGCAAGGCAAATGGCAGCATCTCATGCCAATCGTTGTACGTAACAACCATCTTCTGGACAATCTTCTTGATATTCTTATTAGCAGCTTCAACAACCCCATTCATCTTGGGTCTGTAAGGAGAAGAATTATGATGTGCTATCTTGAAATCTCTACACAGCTCTTTCATCATCTTGTTGTTCAAGTTAGATCCATTATCAGTAATGATCTTATCCGGCACACCATAACGGCATATGAGTTGATTCCTGATAAACTTCACAACCACCTGCCTGGTCACGTTTGCATATGACGCCGCTTCAACCCATTTGGTGAAGTAATCAATTGCTACAAGAATAAATCTGTGACCGTTGGACGCTTTCGGCTCTATCATGCCAATCATGTCAATTCCCCACATAGAGAAAGGCCATGGTGATGAAATCACATTCAGAAGTGTCGGGGGAATATGAATCTTATCCGCATAAATCTGACACTTGTGGCATTTCTTCATAAACTTGCAGCAGTCAGACTCCATTGTCAGCCAATAATATCCTGCTCTCAACATCTTTCTAGCCATGGCATGTCCATTAGAATGAGTACCAAATGAACCCTCATGGACCTCAGTCATTAACAGGTCTGCTTCGTGTCTATCCACGCATCTGAGCAGAACCATGTCGAAATTCCTTTTATAAAGCACATCTCCATTGAGGTAGAAACTGGTTGATAATCTCCTCAAAGTCTTTCTATCTTTCACAGATGCCCCAGGCGGGTAAATCTGGCTTTGAAGAAAACACTTGATATCATAATACCATGGCTTATCGTCTTGCACCTCCTCTACTGCAAATACATGAGTTGGTCTGTCCAAGCGCATCACAGTGATATTGGGAACCTCATTCCAGAGTCTAACCACAATCATTGAAGCAAGCGTAGCAAGTGCATCTGCCATCTGATTCTCATCTCGAGGAATATGATGGAAGTCAACCTCAGTAAAGAATGTTAAAATCCTCCTCGCATAATCTCTATATGGGATGAGGCCATGCTGATTCGTCTCCCATTCACCCTTAATCTGATTAATAACAAGGGCCAAATCACCATAAACATCAAGATGCTTGATCCTAAGATCAATACACTCTTCCAATCCCATGATACAGGCCTCATACTCAGCCATATTATTCGTGCATTTGAAATTTAGCCTTGCTGTAAAAGGAAAATGTGTGCCCTGAGGAGTAATAATCACTGCCCCAATACCATTTCCATACTGATTTACAGCGCCATCAAACACTATGCTCCATCGGGAACCAGGCTCTGGCCCTTTATCGAGGGTAGGCTCATCGCAATCTTTCATTTTCAAATACAGAATTTCCTCATCTGGGAAGTCATACTGAACTGACTGATAATCCTCAATTGGTTGATGTGCCAAGTGGTCAGCCAATATACTACCTTTTATAGCCTTCTGAGCTCAATACTCAATATCATACTCAGACAACAGCATCTGCCAACGGGCAATTCTCCCAATTAAAGCAGGCTTCTCAAAGATATACTTGATTGGATCCATTTTGGATATCAACCAAGTCGTATGATTCAACATATACTGGCGTAAGTGCTTAGCAGCCCAAGCCAAAGCACATCATGTCTTCTCAAGCATCGAGTATCGAGACTCACAATCAGTGAACTTCTTACTCAGGTAGTAAATAGCATATTCTTTCTTCCCTGACTCGTCTTGCTGACCAAGGACATAACCCATTGACTCTTCAAGAATAGTCAGATACATAATCAATGGCCTCCCTTCCACAGGTGGAGACAGAATCGGCGGCTCAGACAGATACTCTTTGATACTGTCAAAGGCTTTTTGGCAGTCCTCGGTCCAATCATGAGACTGATCTTTCCGGAGGAGCTTGAATATCGGCGCACACGTGGCAGTCATGTGGGATATAAATCTGGAAATATAATTCAAGCGGCCAAGAAAACCTCGGACTTGCTTCTCAATTTTGGGCGCAGACATCTCTTGTATTGCTTTGACCTTTGCAGGATCAACCTCAATACCTCTCTCGCTGACAATAAAGCCCAATAACTTGCCGGAATGAACTCCAAATGTACACTTGTTAGGATTCAGACGAAGCTTATACTTCCTCAACCGCTGAAAAAGCTTCAACAAGTGCTCAACATGCTCAACTTCCGTTCTTGACTTTGCAATCATATCATCAACATATACCTCGATCTCCTTGTGCATCATATCATGAAACAAGGTAGTCATAGCTCGTTGATACGTGGCTCCAGTGTTCTTCAAACCGAAGGGCATCACTCGATAACAGAATGTTCCCCAAGGTATGATGAATGTTGTCTTCTCCATATCCTCAGATGCCATTTTAATCTGGTTATATCCGGAAAATCCGTCCATAAACGAGAAGACATTGAATTTAGCTGTATTATCTACCAACATATCAATATGTGGTAGAGGGAAATCATCTTTCGGACTAGCTTTATTCAAGTCTCTATAGTCCACACACATTTGGACTTTTCCATCTTTCTTAGGCACGGGCACAATATTGGCCACCCATTGAGGATATGTAGAAGTCACCAGAAACCCTACATCAATTTGCTTCTGAACTTCCTCTTTAATCTTCACTGCCATATCGGATGAGTTCTTCTGAGCTTCTACTTTACAAACACGCACTCAAGCTTCAAAGGCAGGAAATGTTGCACGATATCAGTATCCAGACTAGGCATGTCTTCATATGACTAGGCAAAGACGTCGACGTATTCTCGTAGCAACTCAATCAACCCCTTTTTAACAGATTCTTCAGGGAGTGCCCCAATCTTCACTTCTCGCACACAATCTTCAGTCCCCAAGTTGACTGTTTCCAGGTTCTCAAGATGCGGCTAAATGATCTTTTCTTCGTGCTCAAGTAGCCGGGTAATCTCGTCAGGAATCTCTTCAACATCATCTTCTTTCGCCTCAAATACAGGGGACTCAAAGTTGGGAGATGTTGTTGGATCATTATGTTCAATGGGTTTGATCAACCTGCATAATGATTTTGGATATAAAAGAGATTTTAGCATTCAAACAAGGCAAATCATTATGTAGATGAAAAGATTAATTTTATTCTATTTTTTTTTAAGGTTTTATGTGATCACCAATTTCATGCAAAAAGCAAAAAGTGAAAATAATTGGAAAAACAAACATTTAACATGATTTTATTGAATGAAAATATCATTGTATTTATGAGCCAACAATGTCATCACTTCTCCTTTTGGCATGGGAGAAGGGTTTTTAAACACAATGAACATTACTTTGACTTATGAATAACTGTTGGAACATCAACAGCGACCCAATTATTGCAGACCCCTCCAGGGATGAAAAAGTTGCCAGAATCTTCCTCTGCATCCTCTTCCTCAACAACAACAGCTTCCTCATCTTGAACAGTGTGGATAAATCCACCACTCTTAAACAGCCCATGCTTGTTGAAAGCACCAGACGAATACCCTATGCCAGCCCGGGATTTGTTGTCTTCCAGCTTAATCCTTTTCCCAAATCCAGTAGTTGTGCCATGCTCAATGGCCAACTTAGCATCATTATAGGACGTAAATGAAGAAGTTCCTTTCTTAGTAGGTTCAGCAATAGATAAAGCTTGGAGCAGCGTTCCAACTTCATCCTTAGCATCTATGTAAGAAAAGGAAGATAAATGGCTAACCAGGAGAGCCTTTTCTCCCCCTACCACCACCAGCTTCTTATTTTTGACAAATTTCAGTTTCTGGTGTAGGGTGGATGTCACGGCGCCTGCCTCGTGAATCCATGGTCTGCCCAACAGACAGCTATATGATGGGTGAATATCCATGACCTGAAAAGTGATTTGGAAATCACTCGGTCTGATCTTGACTGGGAGCTCAACCTCTCCAATCACAGTTTTGCGGGACCCATCAAAAGCTTTAACCACTACTCCACTCTGCCTCACGGGAGGCCCCTGATACGAAAATCTAGCAAGAGTGGATTTTGGCAACACATTTAGAGATGATCCAGTGTCCACCAGCACATTGGACATATCATCATCCTTGCAGCTCATAAAGATGTGTAGTGCCAAATTATGGTCTCTTCCCTCCTCGGGGAGATCAGGATCACAAAAACTCAAATTGTTACAAGCGGTAATGTTTGCAACAATACTGTCAAATTATTCTATTGTGACGTCATGATCTACATACGCCATATTCAACACCTTCTGCAGAGCTTCTCGGTGTGGTTCTGAATTCATTAACAAAGATAATACAAAGATCTTTGATGGCGTCTGTAGAAGCTGATCTACAATGTTGTACTCACTCCTTTTGATGAGCCTCAATATCTCATCACAATCTTCTTTCACGGTGCCACTCTGGCCAATAGAGACAGGAACTCTTACAACGGAGGCATGTTTATTGGCAACAAGTGCTGGATTCGGAGAACTAACAGCATTCCCAATCAGGCATTCAGCATAATCAGCAACATCGGCCCTCCTGGTGTCAGCTTGAGGTTTCGGCGGAGCCGAGAAAACACGACCGCTACGGGTCAGGCCGCTGACATCGGCAATATTAACAACAGAAGTTGAGGGCAGGGGCACCTCCTTCCCATCCTCCAATGCCACATCATTGTAGCGATAGGGAACCGCTTTATTAGAAGAGTATGGCACAGGGCCAACTGGTTTAATAATCAAAGAGGGAGAAGCCTTCTGCTTGTTGCCATCGTACCGGATGACAACAGGCTCGGGGATCCGAAATACCGGAGATATTACATTGACTTCATCATCATCATGAACATTTCGATTCTGAAGTATCGCAATTACTCCTTCATCCAGCATTTCTTGGATGTCTTTATGGACTTGGCGACATCCCCTCTGATTGACAGTGCAAACTCGGCATCTGTCATGGTCATGCTTATAATGATTGTATTCACACAACAGTTTGTGCATCTGGACCAAAGATTGTCGAATATGGATGACATATTTGACTTTATATTTACTAGGGCAGCCCTAGACCATGTTGACAGAGGATTTCCCATCCTCGGGCAATGGGTTTTTCTTCACATTAGGACCTACATCCTCGAAACACAAGATACCACATCTCACAAGGTCTTGAACCTTGGTCTTCAGTGGGTAACAGTTTTCCACGTCATATCCGGGAGCACCGGAATGATAAACACAGTGTAGCTCGGGCTTATACCACCACTGAGGGTTGGTAGGTATAGTCGGTGGGTCTCGTGGAGTAATCAATTTTCTCTCTATCAAAGAGGGATACAATTCGGCGTAGGTCATGGGAATAGGATCAAAGGTGACCCTCTTCCTCTCATAGCTTGTACTGGCTTGATTGTTGTTTCGGGGCTGGTAGGCCTGCTATTAAGGACGATGTTGTTGTTGTCGATATTGTTGATGTTGCTATTGTTGGTTATTGTTGTGTTGCTGATATTGCTGATTATCTCTGAAAACAGGTGCTATGTGAGCCACCTGATGCTGGTTACCGGCAGGACGCACGGTCTTCCTCCTCACTAAGGGTCTTCTAGGTTTAACATGGGAGGTCACAGCATGTGCCTCACCATCTTTCTTCTTTCCAAACGCCCCATACCGTTTGGCAGAAGAGCCTTCTTCTCTGGTCAGGCGCCCTTCCCTGACTCCTTCCTCCAAACGCATCCCCATGTTCACCATCTCGGTGAAATCAGAAGGAGCATTGGCAATCATCCGCTCATAGTAAAATGAGCTCAAGGTCTTTAGGAAGATCATGGTCATTTCTTTCTCCTCCAGCGGGGGCACAATCTGTGCTGCTAACTCTCGCCACCTCTGGGCGTACTCTTTGAAAGTTTCCTTATCCTTCTGGGACATGACCCTCAATTGATCCCTATCGGGAGCCATATCCACATTATACTTGTATTGCTTGACGAAGACCTCGCCAAGGTCATTAAAGGATCAGATGTTTGCGCTGTCCAAGCCCATATACCATCTCAGGGCAGCACCGAACAACTGTCCTGGAAGTAGTGAATGAGAAGTTGATCGTTGTCGGTCTAAGTCGACATCTTCCTGGCATACATAACCAGGTGGCTGAGAGGGCAAGTATTTCCCTTGTACTTTTCAAAGTCAGGCACTTTGAACTTTACAGGGATTTTGACGTTTGGGACCAAGCAGAGTTCAGCAGCAGACTTTCCGAAGAAGTCCTTTCCTCGGAGAGTTTTCAATTCCTTGCGGAAATCAAGAAACTGATCATTCATAGCATCCATCTTTTCATAGACATCTGGGCCCTCAGACGGCTCAGAATGGTAGATGGTGTCGTCTACTCTGGGCATAGTATGCACGACAGGAGGTGGAACGGCGAGGACCGGGCTAGATGCCGGTAGAGAAGCAAAGGTGGGCGCAAGACCCTCAAGAATAAAGTTGGGAGGCATCCCCCAAGGAAACCCGGCTGGCATAGCTGTTGGTGCAAAGTGGGCGCTGGCCGCAGGCACGGTTGAAGAGGCAATCTCGGAGATGACCGTCCTCTGGGGAGGAGTTGAAGGTGTCGGAGACGACTGGCTCTGGGCAGCCATGAAAGACTCCATCAGGGCAATCAATCTGGCCACTTCCTCCTTGAGTTCACGGTTCTCTTGCTCCAATTGATCCATTAGTCTTGATGCGTTGGCTCGGGTGTAGTACCGGTGAGTCAGCTTGTCTTCAAAATAAATGAAGAACACAGAGTTAGACCATAGAACAAGAAGCCTGGAGCAAAACCTGCTTATGCACATGATGCATGCAATGCTTGTGCATATGATTTAATTTTTATATCAGAGGAACTTTAGAGTCCTATTTGCAAATATTTGAAAATATTAATTATTTGGACATATAGTGGAATATCACATCAATAATATCTGGAAAATATTCTTACACTAAAGAAGTACAGTCTTGGTAACCAAATACAATACAAGAGAAGGAAAATGAACATCCTATGGAACCCTAGAAACAATCATCTAAAGCTCTGGAGACTGGAAGATAAGTTGCACGAAGCCTCTTCACTTCCCTCTCACAGGCTGCCTCCATATCTGCCTTCTCTTTGGCGAGTCGATCATACTTCCTCTTCCAAAACTTGGAAGACTGAGGAAGCAGAGAAGTCAATGCATCATCAGGCTCATCAATAACCTGTTGCTCAAGGAACTCTATCAAAGTATCCTTCTCTCTGATCTGCTGAAGCAACTCCTCTCGTTCACGGATCCAGGCACGTGAACGGTCTTCGTCTCTCAACTCCTCTACTCCTTGGTCAGGGAGGGTTGAAGGCCCAGCCACAACCAAAGGTGTAGGTCCCGGATACTCGTAAGGCATGAGGTACTCGGAACCTCTCCTCATAACCCAAGAGGTATAGGGTTCCAAAGCAATACAGTTCTTCGGACCCAACTCTTTTCTTCCCTTCCTATGGATCTTGCGCCAAGCGCGGACCATCCTGCCCTTTAAGCCTTGGGGATCTTTACCTTCCTGAAAGAACACACCCTCTAACAGAATGTTATTAGGTTTATCCTTTAGGGAGAACCCAAGCTGACGACGTGCCAAAATAGGGTTGTAGTTAATCCCACCATATGTACCAAGAAGAGGTACATTGGAGAATTCGCCACAAGAGTCAATAATCTGCACACCATCATATACACGATTGTATCAAAAGATATCATCATTAGTGAGAGACATAAGTCTCGTGGACCACCGTAGACATCCTTCGTTCTCCTTGAAGGCGATTGTCTGTGGCAAGTGCGAAATAAACCACTTGTACAACAGAGGCAAACAGTATAAAATGGTACCACCACCCTTTACATTCCTCATATGCAAAGAAAAGTAAGTGTCACCCAACAGAGTCGGAACGGGATTAAGAGTAGAGAAAATCCTAATAGTGTTCACATCCACAAACTTGTCGATGTTGGGGAATAACACTAGCCCATAGATGAGAATTACAAATATGGCCTCAAAGGTGTCCTCACTCATGGCCTTCCCATACATAGTAGCTTGAGCAATGAGGAACTCAGAAGGGAGACCTTGAATTCCACCTTTGGTAGTCATATGAGAACCAACCAGAGATTCATCTATATGCAGCATATCAGCTATCTCTTGAGAAGTAGGAATACTCTCTAAGCCACTGAACGGCAACTGGTCTAGGATAGGTATACCCACAAGGTAGGCATACTCCTCAAGCGTGGGCAAGAGCTGAAAATCCGGAAATGTGAAGCAGCGATACAATGGGTCATAGAACTGCACCAATACACTCATCAATCCTTCGTCCACTTGAGTAGTCAGAACAGACAGAAGCTTCCCATAACGAGCCTTGAAACCCAAGGGATCTAATACATAGGATGTCAAATTCCTTAGCTCTTTCAAGTCGGGTTGTCTGAAACTGTAATTCTTCGTATTCCTTCTTTCTCTTTCCATGTCTGAAAATTTGCAAATAGACCTCTTAAGTTCCTTGAAAAATTTTCTCATTATTGATGATATGGATGCAAATGGGTGCATGAATGCATGAATGCAACAATCACACTCAAGGATTAAGCAAAGCACACCAAACAAAGGTCATGGGATGGATCATGTCATCCTTAATATCAATCATCCATTTTGGTGGATTATGGTTTACACCTTATCAACATCCAAGTTCCATTGATATTAAGGATACAAGATCGGATCAACCATGAATCAAGGGTTTGTTGCAAGTCACGAGCATGGAGTCTCGGTTAAGAACCACTCAAAGGGAGTGTACTAGGGTTAAACCTGCCAAACATGTTCTACAAGAGGTTCCCATAGTCATCATCCCATCTTTCGGATATTATCGGATAAACGACTACTCGTATTCCAAAAATATTCTCAAGAGAGACTCTTATGAGTGTAGTATCGTGTAACAATCGTATCAAATCTTACACTTGAACGGCTTCCGCACTACGTCCTAAGAATAGGCCAAGATGGGCTTGGTAAACTAAGGTCCTTGGCTTCTAAGGTCTCTATTGGAAAGAGTAATGCCTAACCACGACTACTCGTGTGACATTATTGATCCCAACAATGACCTCCACCAAGTGAATGGGCTTGCAAGTCAACTTGCTAAGGAATAACTCCACACAAGTTGACAAGACTATGCCATTATCCTATCCTAAGTGCACTCGAGTTCGTGTATAGAACTCATCTCACAAAGATAACCAAGCATACAAGGAATTAATATTCAAGCAATTCAATCATTACATATAATACAGTAATCTCAAATTGCACAAAAATATGTCACAAAATAATATACACGACAATACAACAAATATGAAAAATAGGCAAAACCCACTAGGCAAATGCTCCCCAGCAGATTCGCCACTTTTCTGTAGCGGGATATTCGTTACCATTAGAGATATTGACTAAATCCAAGGTAAACCATACAAGTCGAGTCGCCACCGTACTTCTATTTATCCAAAGGAATGGTTAGAAAGCGAACAAAAACCTAAAAGTTTTATTGAATCAAAAACTAGTATAAATGTCAGAGATCGGGGTAAGGGGGTTGGTTATGCAATGGGAAGGTTTTAAGCACCCAAAACATCCTAGGTACTCCTAGGGAGCCCTTTTCACACTTGTTGTAAGGTTGGTATTTTTGTGAAAAAATTTGTTTGTGCAAATATGATTGAAGATATGAGAGAAGAATATACAAGTTATTTACAATTTTTGTGTTTGGATGGATAAACCCATTGCCTACGTACCATCTTAAAAAAGATTAGGATCAAAACCTCGTAGTTCAGGGTAAAAAATCTCAAAACAAGTTGGTGAATTGATTGGTCCAAAAGCCTTAAGGTCTTTTGTTATCCAAGGGAGAAAACTCAACCTAAAACCACAAATCCACCATGTGAGGATAACTTCAACATACTAGTGAGGGGTTAACCCTATAATAAGCATGGAAGACTCATTGTCCATCACTAAGGATATAGGTGAGTATTATATCTACCTCAAGGTAACTCAAACCTAATAGCTAAAGGTTATGAAAAAGTTTTTGATTAAGAAAGTGGCCATTGAAACCACAAAAGTATTTGAATGAGTTATATTTACCAACGAAAAGTATTTACAAAATATGGTCAAAATTGACTTAAAGATTCAATTCAAAATAAGTGTTGTGAAAAGAAAGTTTGAAAATCAAAAGCATAATGCTTAGGTTTCTAATGTTTGAAAAGAAGTGTTAAATGTTTGCACAAAAGTTTTGGCTTGGGTTAGAGTGGAGGGAAGAAGAAGAATGGCTAAAGTCCTAATCATACAAGAGATGAAGGATAAGAAACAAGACCACAAATAGAGTTCCTCTCTTGAGATCATATTGATGATCCAAGTAGCTCCCATCCTTTGGAATATGCAAGCAAAATAAGTGTAAGCTCAAGCAATCAACATAATCAAACAAGCTCTTAGAAGATCCCCAATGGCTCTTGTATCTTTCACTTTGGATGAACATGGCAATGGTTCTTCAATTTGGCTCAAATAAGATTCCCTAGCACAAAAGCACACACATCAAAGAGTTCTATGAATCAAATCAAGAATGGACAAGAGTGAGTCTAGAGATTTGGTCCTTCTAATCCATCTTCAACATTAAGGTCCTTTTACTCCAATTTTGCATAGGGAATATCCTAGAAACTAAGTCCATTTGTCCATTTTTGCATTTGGTCCACAACAATCAAAACAAAACACAAGCACCATAATAATATATACACAATTATGTGCTCAAGTGAGCAAAAGGCAAATTACATTAACATAAACATGTGCTCAAATGAGCAAATGAAAAAGCAAATGAATAATATGTACAAGAATAGTAAATTGCATAAATGTAAAGAGCAAGAATTAAATGTTAATGGTTAATGGTTAGTGTTAGAGTTAGTGTGCCATAAGGCAATTTAGCGCTATGTTAAGCAATCGTAATTGGACTTATGTAGAAGTCACAACTATCTGAGGCCGGTCAATAATAATGTAGGCAACAACACAAGTTAGAGATTTTGATTAGTGAATCAAACTCCAACAACTTGCCATGCCAAAAAGAAGATGAGAAATGATCTTGTATTGATTTAGGTTCTTTGCATGATTTAGGAAGCAACCTATCCTTAATGCAAAGCCATTCACTTGATCCATGATCGAGATGAATTAGATTTGAATCAAGGAAGATTAAACCTCCATGTATCAATGCTAGCCACCAATCTTTAACTCATTGATCAAAAAAAAGAAAAAAGAAGAAGATGAATATTAAAGTACATTAATGGAAATGGAATAAGATAATCAACAAGCATTGACCAAAGATAGAGAAGATCAAGGTCAAACAATAGAAAACAGAAGCAAAATGAAGATCAGAAGTCAAGAAACAAATAAAATATTTTTGGTATTTTTCAATATTAAAATAAAACTTGAATTAAAATAATAAAGAAAGGTCAAACTTCAAATTCACTTCAAATCAACTTTGAAAAGTCCAAGTGAATTATCCCAAGTTCAACAAGGTCAAACAAAGTTTGACAAAAAATTTCAGCATTTTTAGAAGTCAGAAACTATTTTAAATCAATTAAAAATGCATAAAAATAACCTAATTGAATTAAAATCTCAAATAAATCTCAAATCAATTAATAAATTGATGAGAATATTTTTCATAGATCTATCATCATTCAAATAGGTTGGAAAAATATTTTTGTATTTTTTGGATATCAAAAACTATTTAAAATGAATTAAAAATAAGCAGAAAAGAGAAAATTCCTAAAAAATATCAAATGATAAAATAAAAAATATTAAAAATCATTTTTAGAAAGTAAAAATTAAAAGGAGAAAAATGAAATTGGTCTCGTATTTTTTGGACCAATAATGAAGGAGTTATGAATTTTTAAAAAGAAATGGAATTAAAAAAAAATAAAAGAAATAGAAATCAGAAATTAAAAAAATGAAAATTTGTGGACCGTCTGGTGGTACTTCATTAATTGACGTGGATCATCACACGGCTAAGAAGCGCGCGTTCACCATATGCACAAGTCAACTGAAGCGCACCATGCCAATAATAAAGTCATAACGTTGGACGCATGTGATTTAATCTGGAAAATGAGATGGACGCCTCAGATCCAATCTGGAGACCAGACGGTGGCCAGCACCACCGTATTCTCTTGCCAACTTCCGGCAAAGTCCAAAATTGCATAGAAATGAAAGCTAACCAAATGCTACGATCCAGGCATCAATCGAAAGCTGGGGTGATGTACATCACCCCTGTACCAACCAAATCCACTCTAGATTTCTATATTGAGAGAAATCAGAGATGGAAGATTTGTGTTGTTCAAATGAACTTAGTGGATTTTGAAAATTAAAAGCTCAATAATGTTTCCTCTATGCAGAGGACTTCATATCACACCACAATAACAAGAAATAAGCACTATGCAAGCTGATTCGAAGAAAATAACAGTTGAGGTAAACCTCTGATCTGCAGGGCTTGGAGTCACAATTCCTTGATGCTAATGCTTACAGTTCACTCTATGGATCAAGGTGAAGAGGTTTAGGAACTTTTAGATCTGAAATTTCAATCGAGGAAATCAAAATTCAGATCTGAAAATTGAGAGAAAAATGAGAGAGTTCCTTTGGTGTGAGGGTGAGGTTTCAATTGCACAGCATGTAGGGCGCCTTCAGGTTAGTAAAATGAAGCTCATATGCATTGTATTTATAGGCAAGGCAATGCTGAAATGCATGATCACAAACTTGCATGAATGGAAAGGGCCTCCATGCATGGGCCTATACAGGCGCGTGGACGGCCCAATTCCACTTAGATTTGGCAACTGATGCGTGATGGAAGCAAATTGGACGTGCAGCTTATGTAATAATGGTTCATGCAATTAAAATTTTAATGATTTTCCAAAATGTGCCATAATGTTCAAGCCTTCGAAAATGCTATGTCCAAACTTGAAACACTACCTCATGAGTAATGGTTGGAAAGCTTTGTGCATAAGGATCATTTGTTATGTTGATCAAAACTCCATTTGAGCCTTGGAAATTGATGAAAAATGGACATGAAGTGTAGGGTGCAAAACATGCACATGTGAGATTTTCAAAATTGGCCAAAGTTCAAGCCCTTCTGTTTCAATGATGCAAGCTCCAAAAGACAAAATCTTCAACATCAAAGTTGTATATCTTTTCAAGAAAATATATTTGGACTTAAAGTTTGCATCATTTGGATTTTTTATGAAGAAGTTATGGGCACTTGAAGTTGGACTTTTTCACATTTCAATGCATTTGGTCCAAAGTGACCTATAATGTTTTGCACTATCACATGTATTTATTTTAGGATTTTGAAATTTTGCTCAACATAACATTTGAAGTAGACATATTAAGCTTTCCAATGCATTTGATCCCACCTAAAAATCATGAAAAATGAATGAGTTATGTTCTTGGGAATTTGACCCAAAATTAGGGTTTCAGTCAAAATGACCTATAATGTCTTGGAATGGATGATGACCTTCCAAGCTTCAAATAAATTTTTGATGAACATGAAAGTTGTTCATATGGTCTTTAATAACACTTTTTCTCTTGGGGTCATCTCCATTTGAAAAACACATCAAAAGTTAGGTCTCAGTGTATTTCAAAATAGTCAGATGAATTGACTGATCAACTTCTCAAGTCCAAACCTCATATCTTGATGAATTGATGATTGAGGACACTCAATTAAGTTCAAATATGCATTAAATGATTAATTAAAGACTTCCCTTGATTGCATTTGACCATGGGTTGAGGTTGCTTCATGAGCAAGGCACAATTGATGAATAGATGAATTAGGGTTTCCTTTGGAAACAAGCCTCAAACCCTTTGATTTGCTTTGATAAAAATGATGAATTGAGATACTTGGGAGGCATATTTGATGGATGAGGGCTTTGGGAACTATTTCCATGCTTGCTTTCATCTTCTCTTGGCCATATCAATGCACCTAGGATCTCCTAGAAACTTTGGACCTAGTGACTGCTCAAGCTACAAACAAGAGATGTTAGTGACATATTTTTGTGCTTTTGGTTAGTAAATAAAATTAGAAAAGCAATAATATAAAATTCAAGCATGCTTGGTGATCTCAAACCAACTCTCAAAAGATCCCACCCAAAGGTAAAGGAGCCAAGATGCTTATGATCCTTGAGGCAATGTAAATGCAATGTTATGATGCCATGAGGGATCTTAGGGTCAAAACTGGGGTCTTACACATAGGATATCTGCAACATACACTATTTTATCTTTGGGTACCCAAAATCTTTTGGGTCCTTTAGGATTAGTTCTCCCAGAGTTTCTGAAAACTTTGGGTTTTCTAGCATTGCAGAACTTATGTGTCTATGCAGGTGTATAGTGATAAGAAAAAGGAGATTTTGATTTGTTTTCTATAGAAGAATTCAGATCATCTTCATCAGAGTCATAACCAATTCCTCTTTTTCTGTTATGACTTATACCATAGATCATTGAAGCCATTTTGCTTCTATCTAGGTTGTTATTTAGAAATTTCTGAAAAGCTTTTTCATATTTGTATATGATAGTGTCAGAAGTAGGTGGAACTTTAGAAATATTTTCTTCAAGTTTTGAACATTTCTTAGTTGAAAATTCTTTTTCTCTTTCAAGAATAAACTTATTTTCTTTAAGTTCAGAAACTTCTTTCTCAAGCTTATCACACTCTTCAACAGTTTCTTCATGAACCTTTTTCAGGTTCTTGAATTTCTGTCGAAGCTTCTGATACATGCTCATAGATTCTGACAAATAGGCTTCCAGATCAGAACGAGAAAAGTCAGAGAATACCTCTTCAGAGTCAAACTATGTTTCGGATGAACTTCCAGAGGTAGTTGCCATGAATGCTACGTTTTCCCGCTCCTCTTCATAATCATATACTGAAGCTTTAGATTCAGAATCATCCCATGTTTCCATGATTCCTTTCTTCTTTGCTTCAAAAGAATTCTTCTTGAAGCTTTCTTTTCTGGAGTTATCCTTCTTTAACTTTGGACATTCATTTTTGTAGTATCCAAGCTCTTTGCATTCAGAACACGTAACTCCCTTGTTGGGTCTGCCTCTAGAGGTTGAATCTGGACGGTCTCCCTTCTGTCTGGGCCTTCTGAAGTTGTTTTTTCTTTTCTCTAGAGCTGTTTGATTCTTTTGGAAAGAAGAGATAATTCTTCTTCATCATCAGAATCTTCATTCTCAGAGTCATCAGCTTCTTTTTCTTTAGCTTGAAAGGCTTTATTCCTTTCTGGATTTCTTCTTTCTGATCTAGACTTTAGAGCCACAGATTTGTTTTTCTTCTGAGGTTCATCTTCTTCAAGCTCGATTTCATGACTTCTGAGAGAGTTGATAAGTTCTTCAAGACTTATGTTGTTCAGATCCTTGGATAACTTTAGAGCAGTAACCATAGGTCTCCACTTCTTGGGAAGACTTCTGATTATCTTCTTGACATGATCTTATGTAGTGTATCCTTTGTCCATAACCTTGAGTCCTACAACTAAGGTTTGGAACCTTGAGAACATCACTTGAATAACTTCATCATCTTCCATTCTGAAGGCTTCATATTTTTGGATTAAGGCTAGAGCCTTAGTCTCTTTAACTTGATTATTGCCTTCGTGCATCATTTTCAGAGGGTCAAAGATCTCTTTGGTTGTTTCCCTGTTGGTTATCTTCTCATACTCGTTGTAGGAGATGGTGTTTAACAAAATGGTTCTTGCTTTATGGTGATTCTTGAAATCACGCTTCTAATCATCATTCATTTTGCCTCTTGGAATGGGAACACCAAGTTCAGAGTTGGGTATCTCATAGCCATTAGTAACCATGTCCCAAAGATCAACGTCGTAGCCTAGGAAGAAACATTAAATTATGTCCTTTCAGTAGTCAAATTTGTATCCATAAAAAACTAGAGGTTTTGCGTTGTAGCTATCTCTTTCATTTGTGTTAGCAATGAGGTTTTTCTCACACTGAATCTCTCTACACTGTTAAGTGTTTGATTCAAAAACAAATAACAGAGCCTAAGCTCTAATACCAATTGAAGGTAGAGAAAAACAAGAAATGGGGGTTTGAATTGTTTTCACAGTAATCAAAAACTTTTTGTAACACTGCACACACAAAAATAAATGCTTACAACATAAGGAGTTTATTCTAGTTCGCTTGAAAATCAAAGCTACTCCAGTCCACCCGGCCAAGGTGATTTCTCATTCAATAAGGACTTAATTCAATAATCTCAACAGATTACAAAAATCTCAAAGAGTTTAACAACCTCTTAGCCCTCTTAAGTATACAGACTTAAACAAGTCACTTGAGGAATTACAAATATTTTTAGGAATACAAGTGTTTGAATAGATGTTTCTAGGTAAGCAGCATAAACACGCGTTTAAGAATAATGAAACAATGACCACACAATATGAGCAACAACCCTTGTGTGAACACTGAGTATTACAATGAGAGATATGAATATATGTTGTGTATTGAGAGTTGTAGATCGAAGTGTTGTTGATTCAGTTGTGTTCAACATGTTATGATGAGGCCTTTATATAGTAGTTTTATATGATACCGTTGGAGGGAAATCAAGGGAGAGTTCTTGCCAACTATGGGAATTAATGTTATTAATTTTTTTGTCCTTTCCATAGAAGTCTTGGAACATAATCCATAGTTTCCTTAAAGAGAAATGTACCATACTTAGAATGCTTTTTGATTAAGTCTTATGATCTAGTGATATCATATAGAGTGTTGAACATGAATCAGAGTGAGCGGAGTCAGAGTCATAGAGCAGAAACTTGCAGTCTTTAGACATTCTCTTTAATAGTCTTTAGATAAATTCTTTGAGTAGTCTTCAAATAGATCCTTTTGAATAGTATTCATATATCCTTTTGAATAGTCTTCAGATATCAAAGTTGAACTACAGTGTCATATTTTTTTATGTGTTTGTTTCTTAGAAGTGTTCTTGTTCAGAGTCAAATCTGTTTTCTTCGTGCTGGTTCAACTTTTATGGACTATATCAGATGCCAGACATTTGTTTCCTTATTTCCTCAGATTCATTTTACCTTAGAAGCCTGCACACTTAGAGAAAATTATTAGGGTACCAATTTGTTTCATTCTTTGTTATCCCTAAAACTTAGATATATATTGCAGAACCAAATTCTTGTTCTAACACTTGCACCCTTGCAAGATTTGCATACATGCCTTTGGAAGAGGCATTTTACTCTCTTAAACTCCACCCAACCCATGGATTTACGTGGGACAAAAAACATATAGGTGATAGGTATTATGACACCATCTGGCCAACTAGCCAGGGGGACAAATTCGATGAAGATGTTTGAGTTCGATGCACTAGAAAGAATTTTGGCTTATGTAGCCAAAAATACACTAAAAGCGGCCTTAGAGTCCGAGCTACCACGCATGGTTGTCGAAGCTAACGAATTAGTGGTATTCGATATGGGGGAAGAGAATCAACATTAAGTCAAATCTAGTCAAAATGCCACAACCAGCGGGCATCGAAGATGATGGATTGAAAATCCAGAGGCTCGATTGCATCTATGATGATGAGCCTTTGGGCTTCAAAAAGGATCAAGTCACATCAACAAAAAAGATGCAGCCCCAGGATCCATTGGAGGAAGTCGATTTAGGTGATGGAATCGTTTAGAGGCTGACATATATCAACGCCAACATCAACCCAAGTTTAAGGTTGGAGGTAATTAAATTACTTCATGAATTTAAAGATAGCTTTTCTTGGGATTATAATGAAATTCCAGGTATGAGTAGGGATTTGTGGAATTAAAGCTACCAATAAATCCTAGGAAGAAGTCGGTCAAGCAGATGCCTAGACGGTTTGCACCAGAGGTTATGTGTAAAATAAAAGAGGAGACCGAAAGACTCCTAAAAATCAAGTTCAGAAGGACGGCGAGGTATGTCGAATGGCTTACAAATATTGTGCTAGTGATTAAGAAAAATGGAACATTGAGGGTTTGCATCGACTTCAAATATCTGAATGTAGCAACCTCAAAATACGAATATCCAATGTATGTCACTGAAATATTGGTCGACTCAACGCGGGTTTCGAATATCTTAGTATGTTAGATGGTTATTCTGGTTATAACCAAAATTTTATTGTAGATGAAGATGTGCCGAAGACGGTGTTTCGATGTCTAGGAGCCTTAGGCACCTACGAGTGGGAGGTGATGCCTTTTGGTTTAAAGAACGCTAGGATAACTTGCCATAGGGTGATGAATTGAATTTTTCATGATTATATTGAGATGTTTATGCAGATATATATTGATGATATAGTCGTTAAGTCTGCGTCGTAAAATGGTCATCTGGACAATCTTTGACAATCATTCGAAAGAATGAGGAAGTACAGACTAAAAATGAATCCTATTAATGTGTTTTATGTGTGTGTAGGCTGGATACTTTCTTGGCTTAGTTGTCTATAAAAAGGGGATCTAGATTAACCAGAACAAGACTAAGGCCATCATGGAAAGTCAACCTCCTTTGACTAAGAAAGAGCTCCAATCTTTATTGGGGAAGATTAATTTTTTAAGGAGGTTTATCTCGAACCTTAGTGGCAATATTTAACCATTCTCTCAACTACTTCGCTTGAAGAAGGAAGTGTTCAAATGGCATCCAGTGCATCAAAGGGTGTTCGACAAAATAAAGGAGTATAGGAAGCATGTTAGCACATGAGTATGATAATGGTGTCGAAAGGGCCATTTATTACCTCAGTTGAGTCTTGAAAGATGTAGAAACTAGGTATAGTCTTATAGAAAAGATGTGCCTTTGCTTGTATTTTGCATGTATACAATTAAAACATTATATAAAACCAGTTTATGTGTATGTGTCTTCTCATTTGGACGTTATTAAACACATGTTATCAAAACTAATTTTGTATAATCGAATTGGGAAATAGGTTCTTGCCCTGACAAAATATTCCTAAACATATGTGCCTTTAAAGTTAATGAAGGGACAGGTGGTCACTGACTTTTTCATCGATTATGCGATAGTCGAGGCACCTCAAAATTATTTGGAGCCAGAACCTTGGAAGATATACTTAGATGGCTCCAACCATAAAAATGTAATTGGCATTGGAATTTTAATAGTTTCACCTGATATGATTCTGACAAAGTTCAAATATACAACTTGTAAGACCCCAATTTTGTCCCTAAGATCCCTCATGGCATCATATCATATCATATCATTGCCTCAAGGATCTTTGTGCACCTTTGCTTCCCTCCTAGTGGGTGGGTTATCTTGTGAGTGTGGTTCTTGATCAACAAGCATGTATTGCATTTGTATATCATTGCTTTTCATTTGTTATTTAACCCAAAGTACAAAAATATTGTCATCTAACTATGCTACTTGCAGATGAAGCCAGCTAGGTCAAAACAGTCAAATTATTCTTTGAACAGTAGATGGTGGCCATTCTTGAAGAATTTGGGCACCATGATCATTCATCAAGAGTTCATATGAGTTGTGACATCATTTTGAACCAAGATCTCAAGTGGTAGGGGCTTAGAATTCATCAGAACATGGTTCAGTCAACCAAAACCCTAACAAAGTCAACTGTGGTCAACTGTGCATTTAATCAGTGATTTGATGGTGGGAATTGGTTTGAGAGGTCTCATTCATGTCCATATAAGCCTCATATAACATGTCAAAGATCCACAGTGAAGAATTTGAGGTCAGACAAAAATTTCCAAAAATAGTAAGTTGACCTGTAATTGGAATTTGCCAAAAATGGAAAGTTCTTCTCCTCAAAATTACTTCATCATACAAGCTTCAAATGAATTTTTGTCCAACATGAAAGTTGAAGATCTTGTTCTCCCATTTCCAAAAAGTCCAAGAACACTCATTTCTCATGTGTGGTTGGCAAGTTATGATCAAATCTTTCTCAAGAATTTTTGAACTTCAAAGTGAGATAACTTCCAAACCATTTGGCCAAATTGAGTGAGGTTTTTTGCTACAAGTCATATTTGATATGCTCTATCCAAATCCTTCATCACAATTTACCAAAAATCATCCAATCAAAATGGCCTTTTTCAAGTGCATTGAATTAAAATGAGGGAGGTGAAAAAATGAACTTTCAAATTAACCATTTCCTACACTTTTTACCAATTGCCAATGACTGAAAATTACATTTGGAGATTGCCTAAGCCCATTTTCGCACTGTAGCATGCCATGCACATGCAATTTGAGTGGATTTCACTAATTGGCAAAAACACTTCATTTGAGCTAATGTGATTACCATTCCACTAACCAAGCTTATGCATTATTAAATAGAGTATATATGACTCATTTCTGATAGAAAAACCCTAGCCACTTTTCACAAAACTCAGATTCATCATTTCCTCTCAAAAAAAATTCTCATTCTTCACTTGGAACTTTTCTGGAAAATTGTCAAAGAACTCGTGCCTTGGTCCATTGATTCACCATCTACTATCATTGTTGAGGTCTTTGCAAGCATCATCCCCCAACTGTAGAGCCATTTCCAACACTGTTCCATTGAAGCTCTTCCATGGCAGTTGGACTTTGGAGCACGATTGAGTAAGAGTGAGCTAGAACCCTTCTTCCATTCACCTCCTGGAGCATCATTGTGCATCTGTTTCAGCTCAACAAGGCCAAAGAACCACTGTTTCGAAACTGCATCTTCCAAGAGGTTGGTTTTCGATTCTCTCTATTCTTGAAATCATGTCATGTTTTGGATAGATCTTGCCTTGCTGGTTATACTGAACTTTAAATCGTGAAATTTCATCAAGTATTTTGAGAGTTATGTTGTCATGAAGTTTCATATGTGAATATTGTGTTGTTTATTTCTTCCATTTCAGCATGATTTAGTGTTAATGATTGTTGGTTTGTTGATGTACATGATGAGATGAACACAATGATATATTGTTTGTGGATTTTGGTTGCATTTCGTTCTTGCTGAAAATCTGGAAAGATGATGATGAACTGTAGCTTGGAACCCTAATTTCATGAACCCAGAAACGCATTTGATCCTTAAACCCGTGTTTTGCATGCTTTTCCCAGTTTCCTGGCCATGAAGCGAGTAGGTGAGCGCCACCTCACTAAGTGAAACGCGGCGTTTCACTTAGTGAGTCCCATATTTACCGTTTTGCCATTGCCGGTTATTTATTTAATTAAATCATTTTTCTTATTTCAAATTTTATTTCATTTGGTATGTTGACTTTCAAAAATTCATAAGTCACTCAATTTTAATCCAAATTTGATGGGATTTTTTGTGAAATGCTCCTCTTGATCTCTAGTTTATTATGGTGATTTTTCCAGATTTTTTGCACGTGTATATTTTTAAATGTGCTAGGGTTTGTTCATGTGTATCCATTTTGTGTATGCCTTACCATTTTGCTTATGAAATGATGATACATAATCCAATGCCTCTGAAATTTTTTGTGCTTAAACTAGACATGTTCATGGTGATTTTGGTGTAGAGTTTGTGATTTTATCATTGCTGGTTGATGAGATATGAGTTTTTTGAATAGAGGTGTGACAATTTGTGTCACACCATTCATGTCCAACTTCTTGATTTTTGTTACCATGCTTATTGAACTCAAAATGGTCTGGATTTTTGCATGAATATACTTATGGATGTTGAGAATACATGTGAATTTGTCTGGAATTATTGATGGCATTTCCTATTTGTTTGGAATTTTCTCCCCTGTTTGGTCATTTGTTGACTTTTTGTGACACATGATGTTATATGATTTGTGAAATCCTCATGCATTATTAGATGGACTTGAAATTTGACATGTGAATTATAGACATCTTAAAGTTTGTCATGGTTTTAGTCCCATTCATTTATCATATGTTGTTTCTGTTTTATGATTAATTGAAGTTGGTGCATGTTTTGATGCTTTGTATGAGTTTGCTTGAACTTGCTTTGACTTTCTGATTTTCATTGACCTACTTCCTTTGATCCAAATGAGCTGAAATTTGGTATGCTTATCATGTTATGGATGATGTTTGATCATGATTTATTTGAGGATTTATTGAAATGTTTGTGATTGGATTTGAGTTGAATCATTCTGTTGACTTCTTTGAGGTTCTATATGACATGCTTTGACCTAATTTGTTTGTGAAATGATAATGATGAATGATATGAACATGAAACCACTTGGGTTTGTTTCTTAATCGTTTGAACTTGATTTTGGATATTTTTCACTTGCTGTTTTGGATTTTTTATCTCCTTTTGACCCTAGGCTTGTCCTAGTGGTCTTGTTTCTCATGTTTAAGTTTGCTTTTCAGGTTAAGAAGCAAATGCCTTAAGGAGACTTATGCAAGTTGATTAAGTTTGATTGATTATCATGAACTAACTTGTTTGTTTTGTAGGATGCTTGGCTCATATGCTTTGAGCTTTGTGCATTGCACATTTGACTGATTGTGTTGACTGTTGATCCTTATCTTATATTGGTTTTGAGTTTGAATTGTATACTGATTTTGTTTGACTGGTTTCAGGTACCATTAGTTGCTCAGTTCTTTTAAGAACTTGCTTTGCTTTGCTTGATAGCATTTGCATTGAGGTAGAATCTCTTGTCTTCATGTAGTCTGGAAGACCTGGCCTGTTACTTGGCCAGGCAACTGTCTGAAGTCCTCCTTAAGAGGCGATGTTTGTGCTTGTTTACTTTTGTCCCAAGCAGGAAAAGTCCTTTGAATAAGGCAATTGGTAGACAAAAGAGATATGTAGCCTATCTCCTACTATTCTGTGTGTCACTCACCTTGCTCACACCACCTGTGTTGATGCATAGTGAGTAAAAACCCAAGATCAATCGAGTCAATAATCTATGGAGAGAGTTCCTACTTTCTGAACTCCCACACCTTCTATCATTTGAAGCTCTCCCTGACCAGGGATAAGAGCATGAGGCACACCCCTCATATCCTTTCATCTGCTTCACCTTGGCTCTCAATGTCAAGGTTAAGAGCATCATTAACCCTATTCCAGTTGGCTTCAATGCCTAACCCTTTGTATGAGCCTAATTGTTTGGTTATAGTGTGTGCTGAATGACTTTGGTTGATTGGTTGCTTACTTCATATGCACATGTTTGCTTGTATGATTTGTGCATTTATCATCATTAATTGCTCATTAGTGCATGATCATTTCATTTGTCTTTGTGACATATCTTTGTTGTTTGCCCATTGAGGACAATTGTAAGACCATTCATTGGCCTTTGTTCCTATGATATGGAAGTGAGTATAAGACCATTTCATTGGCCACTCATCTTCTCTTTGCTTGATGCATTTGTTTGTTGTATGTGAGGATGCAATTGTAAGTCCATGTAATTTGGCATTTGTTTTCCTATGATCATATATTGGAGGTTAGAGTAAGCCCAGATAGATTGGCATCTGACATCCAAGTGTTTGCTTTGTTGTTGGAGATTGGTATAAGTCCAGATAGATTGGCATCCGGTATCCACTTTTTATTTCTTTGTTGAGGAGATTGGTATAAGTCCATAGAGTGGCCTCTGATATCCAGTTTTGTTTTAGGAGATTGGTATAAGTCCAGTAATTGGCATCCGGTATCCGCTTTTGTTGACTTTCCTCTTTTGCTTTGCTTGTTAGTTATTGCTCATTGCCTATTCCAAAGGACACACTTGAATCATCTTCTATATGATTTCAAGAGGTGAACATTCTAGGGAGTTTTACACTCCATCTTCATCCATTCATCCCTCTTTGTCCTAAACCTTTTCACACATTGCTTTCAAAACTTGAGATAAATATTGTGCAAACATCTTCATGCTTTTAAATTAGAAACCTGGACCCTAAGTCCTTGATTTTTCAAACTCCATTTCATAATACTTCTTTTGAATCAATCTTAATCATACTTTGACCCTACTTTCATGAATAATCATAATCAATTAACTTCACCCATTCAATTGTTTTGTGGCTTTGTCCATTCTTGTTAAGTTTTCATACATTAGCCATAGGTTTGATTTATCCTAGTTGGTTGATGTTAATCTCACCTATTTGTCCTTAGTTGATTGAATTGTAAGTCTTCCTTGCTTATTATAGGGTTAACCCCTCACTAGCAAGTTGAAGCTTTTCTCACATGGTGGACTCGTTGTTTGTATAAGGTTGAGTTTTCTCCCGTGGATAACGTAAGACCTTAGGGCTTGTGTTTAAAATTGAATCCACTAACTTTTGGAAATCTTTTAGCCGAACTACGGCGTTTTGATCCTTACCTTTGATGGGAGGTACGTAGGCAACGGGTTCATCCGTTCGAACACAAAAATAATAAAAATGTACATTCTTTTCTCATCATCCCATTCATGTTTGCACAATATGTCATAAACAAATAAACATTTTTTTATACAACAAGTGTGAAAAGGGCTCCCTAGGAGTACCTAGGACGTGATGGGTGCCTAACACCTTCCCATTGCGTAATTTACCCCTTACCCAGATTCTCTGATCTTTTCATTAGTTTTCTATGTGTAAAACTTCTTAGGCTTTTGTTCGCTTTTTTGCCAATCCTTTGGATAAATAAAAGTGCGGTGGCGACTCGATTTCTTTGTATGCTTTGCTTATGGTTTAATCAATAAATCATATAGCGACGAATACACCGCTACAGAAAAGTGGCGACTCCACTGGGGACTCAAATAAATCCTTGGTAGTATTGCCTACTTTTCACCCTTGTTGTGTGATATATTGTTATTTGTTATATGACATATTTTTGTACCATTTGGGATAACTGTATTGATTGTAATGTTTGAATTGCTTGATATACAATTGCTGTTTGCTTTGGTGATCTGTGAGATGAGTTCTATACCCGAACTCGAGTGCACTCTAGGATAGGAGAATGGCATAGTCTTGTTGACTGGTGTGGAGTATTCCTTAGCCAGTTGACTTGCGAGTCCATTCACTTGGTGGAGGTCATGTTGGATTAATAATGTCACACAAGTTATTTGTGGTTAGGCATTATTCTTCCAATCATGTGCCTTAGAAGCCAAGGACCTTAGTTTACCAAGCCCATCTTGGCCTATTTTTTAGGACGTAGTGCGGAGGTCGTTCAGATGTAAGTTCTGATGCGATTGTTACGCGATACTACACTCATAAGAGTTTCTCTTGAGAATATTTTTGGAATACGAGTAT
The DNA here is from genome assembly GCF_024323335.1 of Lathyrus oleraceus. NCBI lineage: Eukaryota > Viridiplantae > Streptophyta > Magnoliopsida > Fabales > Fabaceae > Lathyrus > Lathyrus oleraceus. The sequence continues at coordinate 451,716,476 of NC_066580.1, forward strand.
TCGTTCCTCCGATAATATTCGAAAGATGGAACGATGATTATGGGAACCTCTGGTAGAACATGTCTGGCAGGTTTAAACCCTAGTACACTCCCTTTGGATGGTTCTTAACCGAGACTCCATGCTCGTGACTCTCAACAAACCCGTGATTCGTGGTTGAGTCGTTCAGACGACCTTAATATCAATGGAACCTGAGTGTTGATCAGGGGTAAAACCTAAATCCCCCAAAACGGATGGTTGATATTAAGGATGTTCGAGCCGGTTCATGTACCGTTAATATCAATGGAACTTGGGTGTCGATAAGGTGAAAACCTAAATCCACCAAAATGGATGATTGATATTAGGGATACAATGAGCTTTCCCATGACCTTTGTCTGGTGTGCTTTGCTTGATCCTTGAGTGTGATTGTTGCATTCACGCATTCATCTGCATCCATATCATCAGATAAAAAGAAAATTTTCAAGGAACTCAAAGGAGTTTATTTGCAAAAATTTTCAAACATGGAAAAACCGGGAAAATTTTTTCACCTGATATATCTGATGAGATATTCTCATATACGATCAAAATGTAAATATTTCAAAGTTTGCAAGTAAAACCCTTGAGTTCCCTTTGAAATAAAAACCAAGCATATGCACAAACACTTCATGCATCATTTGCATAAGCGGGTGTTTTGTTCCGGTCTCCCGTCCTGTGGTCTGACCCTGCGATCTTCATTTATTTTGAAGACGCACTTCGCCGGTACTATACCAGAGCCGATTCTGCCAGATTGATGGATCATCCTGAGCAAGAGAATTATGAACTCGAGGAGGATTTTGCCAGACTTAGTACTGTTGATGGATTTATTCCTGGTTAACCAATCCCGGGCTGGCATTGGCTACTGTTCTGGGGCATATAATGAGCAAGGTCTGTTCACGAGTGGAGGTTTCATCCATGATGATCAGCCTGAAGAGGAAGCTGCTGCTATCTTGGAAGAGGATGCAGAGGACCTGAACAATTTCATCATTCCTGGTGGTGTCTGCCACAATTGGGTCGCTGTGGATGTTCCTACGGTCATTCATAAGTCAGCGTGATTTGTTCACTTTGTTCAAAACCCTTCTCCCATGCCAAAAGGAGAAGTGATGACATTGTTGGCAGCATTTTAATACAATGATGTTTCATTCAATTAATGCATTGTTAAACATTTGTTTTCCATTTGTTTTTACTTTTTGCTTTTTGCATGAAATCAGTGATCACAAAATACCCTGAAAAACAAGAAAACAATCTTTTCATCTGCATAAATGATTTGCTTGTTTAAATTCAAAAGCTTTTCATTATCCAGAATCATTATGTAGGGATTTCTAAACCCATTGAACATAATGATCCAACGCCATCTCCCAATCTTGAATTCCTTGTATTTGAGGCAGAGGAAGATGATGTTGAAGGGGATTCCTGATGAGATTACCCAACTTCTTGAGCACAAAAGAAGCTCATTCAGCTGTATCATGAGAATCAGCAAAACAGTCAAACTGGGGCATTACAAATGTAATGTAAAAAAAAAAAAAAAAAAAGGGTGAAAAAGATGAAAAAAATCAAAAATCAGGAAATTTTTTTTCAAATTTTTTCAAAAGAAAAAAAAAGAAAAATTATACCCTCAAATCCCTAGTTGACTGATGCTGAATGGATTCAGAGTCGTTATGACCAATTGAATTTGATTGAAGAGAAGCGGTTAACTGCCATGTGTCATGGTCAGTTATATCAGCAGAGAATGAAGAAAGCATTCGATAAGAAGGTCAAGCCGCGTGTGTTCCGAGAGGGTGACCTCGTGCTCAAGAAAGTTTTGTCTTTCGCGCCCGATTCCAGGGGCAAGTGGACTCCAAACTACGAGGGTCCATATGTTGTTAAGAGAGCCTTTTCAGGCGGAGCTTTGATGCTTACAACAATGGATGGGGAGGATTTCACTCGTCCTGTGAATTCAGATGCAGTCAAGAGATACCTTGCCTAAAAAAAAAGTATATGCAAATGAAAAACAGAATGGATCGCTAAGTTGAAAACCCGAAAGGGCGGCTTAGGCAAAAATGAGCGTCTCGGTGGAGAACCCGCAAGGGTAATCCAGGCAAAAATTAGAGACTTGAAAAAATAGAATATTTGCATCCCGCTAGATTGAGTACCTCACCCTGGGGCAATCTAGGCAAAAATTAGGGATTTGGCAAGTAACTGCATCCTGACAAGACTTTCTGTTCTACAGCTGTCATTTCGTCAGAGGACTCTCGATTCGTCGTCAAACTGAAGCTTCAAATACATCGAGATTCAAATTGGTAGAGAAAGGATCATTATGTTCAATGTATCCCTCTTCCAATATATATCACTGATTTCAAATTTGTACAAATCTATGGAGTCTTGCCATTTGCAGGCTACCATTCCATCAAATGAATTCGAGCTTTTATCCAATTATTTGCACTCTTATTTGTTTCAATTCAACAAATGTTTTGCATGTTTTAATTGATAAAATATCATTGTTTTTAACCAAATAAATTTTTCAAAAATTGTTGTTTTAAACAAAGTGAATATTCACAAGGTTGAAAGGATACTCAAGAATATCTCAGTGCTCTCCCAAGGGTGGCATGATCTCCAACAGGTAAGGCATTTGGTTCATATTCCTGGTTTGGTAGTATCTTCTTTCTTCAGATCTTGTGATGGGGTTGTAACCCCCAGCATAGTTGCAAGCAGAGTGTTGTTGAAGACTCAGTTTTCTCCAGCAGCAGTTTTCCCCAGTAGAGTTGCTTATGCAGTTGGATTCTACTTGGATGATGTTCTTCTCCTTCATTGGGTTGTTCCCCGGAGTTGTTTGGAGTTGCAGAACTTTTTGTTTCTCAGTTGATACTGAGATCCCCTGCGGATCTTCGAGATTTTTCTCTTGTTCCCCAACAGATTCGTCTTGGTGGCTGTTTTGCCCGTTGTGACTTTCTGTACCCTGGTTGGGTTGTTTGCTGATCCATCATTCAGAGATTTGGGGTACCCTGATATCTCTAATCCTCTGCTTCCCTAGCAGTACCCGCAGATTTATGCTTTATAGCATGTAGATCTCCGCAGATTGACTTTCCAGTTGGTTCTCCCCTGGAAGTATAGTACCGGGCGTTTGATTCCTGGACCTGTTCGTGTTAGATATGTCTGTTTTGTCAGCATTCATCAAACATAAATCACGCATATTCATGCATATTCATAAACATTCAGATATTCATGTTGCATTTCTCGCCATATATCTCTTGTTGATTGTTCCTTGCTATGGTGGTGCAGATCCCCAATAGATCTCCCCTAGCAAATGTCGGGTGTTAAATCTCTCCATATAGAGTCAACCCCATAAGCAGAAAATGTCTGTTGTCTTTCCTTCTGCAGTTCCCCACTGAGATATATCCTCGTGGATGACGGTTTCTTCCGTTTCCTCCCAACATATATATTGGGATGGATTTTCCTATTTGAGTCACATCCTCATTAGGACGTTGTCTTGATTCAGTCTGCTTTCTCGGATTGATCCCGAATTGGCTATTTGTCAAAATGTCTTGTGCTTCCCAGTGGGTTGTTCCCCAGCGGAGTCTTCTTGGGCCTCTACCCTTATACCGGTAGTTGTAAGTCCTATTTTCTTTGCCCTTTCAGCGGAATTGGTGGTTATATACCTTTTATTCCTCGGCAAGTTGTTTGGTTTTCTACCCCGTATTTGGTAGATGTAAACCCTAATTCATAGTTGTCCCCACCAGAGTATGGCTATTACCCCGTATTCGGTAGTTGTAAGTCCTATCTCTTTTCCCCTAACAGGGTAACTTTTGTGGTTGGTCCTGGTTATAAGTGGATTCCTGTTGTTGTGGTTTTATCCCTAACAGAGTTGGTGTCTCCCTGTGGTGATTTCTATCCCCAGTTGAGTTTGTGGTCTTCTACCCCGTATTCGGTAGTTATAAATCCCAAGTGTCGATGTTTCTCCCCAACGGAGTTTGTGCCTTGTGGTACAGTTGGATAATTGCCGGATGCTTGCAATTTATCCCCAGTGGGTCTCCTTTCATTTACCCTTGTGTTGGTAATGTTGTTGTTCCCTTTGATTGGTCATCATTATATACCTAGTTTGGTATCCCGATGCCTTTCTTTTCGGTTGATTTATCCTTTATTAACCCAGTAACCGGTTGTGGATAATCTTCCATGCGAGTATGTTATTCACGGTCTGCCGGTAATGAATAATATATCTCATGCACTCTTCAGTCGAAGCCTTTTGTGTTTCCTTGGTCGAGTAAGATTCGTTTTTTCCCTTTGTGGAATCGAATACTCTTTATGGTTGGATAATTGCCGGATGCTTGCAGTTTATCCCTTTGAGTTGTCTTTCGTTTACCCGGATGCTTGGTATCGATTGTCCCTCTTTTTGGTTAGTCACCTATTATATACTTCGGTATCCCTGGTGTCTTTTCCTTTCGAGTATATTATTCACGGTCTGCCGGTAATGAATAATATGTCTCATGCGCTCTTCAGTTGGAATCCTTTGTTGATTTTCCCCAGCTGAGTAAGATTCGTATTCTCTGTAGAATCGAATATCCATCCTTTAACCAGTTTGTGTTTCGGATGATGAGTGTTTTGGCATATATACCAATTCACGTGTTCGGTAGATCACCTATTATATGCCTCGGTATCTCTGGTGTTTCTTACCATGCGAGTTTATTATCTACGTTCTGACGGCAATAGATAATATATCTCATGCGAGTATTCTTATCCACGATCTGCCGGTAATGGATATTATATCTCATGCACTCTTTGGGTTTGTGTCCCCAGTTGAGTAAGGTTCGTTTTCCCGTTGTGGATTCGAATGTCCATCCTGTAAGTCGATTTGCTTCTTCAAGCCCTCCTTTCGGATGATGAGTGTTTTGGCATATATACCAATTCACGCTTTGGTCGGTCACCTATTATATACTTCGGTATCTCTGGTTTCCTTCCTTTCTGCTCCCTATTATGACCTTGGTCCCTTGTGGAGTCAGATTTTCCTGAGTTTATGTACCTTTTCCAGGTCTTTCTTAGATGTGTGGTTGATTGACTCTCACCCTTATACCGGTCTTAGATATTCATTCTTCCTGAGTTTGTTACCCTTATACCGGTAACACCTCAATTCTTTGGTGCTTCCTCAGTGGAGTTTCCTATTGCTTCTCCCCAAGAGTCAGCTTGTGTCTCTCCAATGGATGTTCTTCCTTTGGAATTCTCTTTTCCCCAGTGTGAGTCCTTCACTCCCCAGTGAGGTCTCCAGTCTGATTTCTGTTATTCCCCTAATCAGAGTCGTGTCTTGTTCACGCTGTGTCAGTTTTGTTTTTCCCCAACTTGAAGTCGTGTCCTGCTCACGCATTCCTTTTCTTTTACTATCCCCAATGAGAATCTTGTTAGGGTCTCTGTTCCTGGTGAGTATATTACTCTGATGGATCGTCTTTTCTTCTGTGTGAACTGTATCCCCACAGAGTTTGTGTCTTTTGCATACATACATTTGCATCATGAGGTCTCTTAGGGACCAAAATTTGTCTCATTACTGTTATTTAAGCCCATTCTTCCGCGTCGAGATGAAGATTTCTAAACTTCACTTCTCCGGCTAGAATGACCTTAAATAGGGGCATCTGTAAGACCCCAATTTTGTCCCTAAGATCCCTCATGGCATCATATCATATCATATCATTGCCTCAAGGATCTTTGTGCACCTTTGCTTCCCTCCTAGTGGGTGGGTTATCTTGTGAGTGTGGTTCTTGATCACCAAGCATGTATTGCATTTGTATATCATTGCTTTTCATTTGTTATTTAACCCAAAGTACAAAAATATTGTCATCTAACCATGCTACTTGCAGATGAAGCCAGCTAGGTCAAAACAGTCAAATTATTCTTTGAACAGTAGATGGTGGCCATTCTTGAAGAATTTGGGCACCATGATCATTCATTAAGAGTTCATATGAGTTGTGACATCATTTTGAACCAAGATCTCAAGTGGTAGGGGCTTGGAATTCATCAGAACATGGTTCAGTCAACCAAAACCCTAACAAAGTCAACTGTGGTCAACTGTGCATTTAATCAGTGATTTGATGGTGGGAATTGGTTTGAGAGGTCTCATTCATGTCCATATAAGCCTCATATAACATGTCAAAGATCCACAGTGAAGAATTTGAGGTCAGACAAAAATTTCCAAAAATAGTAAGTTGACCTGTAATTGGAATTTGCCAAAAATGGAAAGTTCTTCTCCTCAAAATTACTTCATCATACAAGCTTCAAATGAATTTTTGTCCAACATGAAAGTTGAAGATATTGTTCTCCCATTTCCAAAAAGTCCAAGAACACTCATTTCTCATGTGTGGTTGGCAAGTTATGATCAAATCTTTCTCAAGAATTTTTGAACTTCAAAGTGAGATAACTTCCAAACCATTTGGCCAAATTGAGTGAGGTTTTTTGCTACAAGTCATATTTGATATGCTCTATCCAAATCCTTCATCACAATTTACCAAAAATCATCCAATCAAAATGGCCTTTTTCAAGTGCATTGAATTAAAATGAGGGAGGTGAAAAAATGAACTTTCAAATTAACCATTTCCTACACTTTTTACCAATTGCTAATGACTGAAAATTACATTTGGAGATTGCCTAAGCCCATTTTCGCACTGTAGCATGCCATGCACATGCAATTTGAGTGGATTTCACTAATTGGCAAAAACACTTCATTTGAGCTAATGTGATTACCATTCAACTAACCAAGCTTATGCATTATTAAACAGAGTATATATGACTCATTTCTGATAGAAAAACCCTAGCCACTTTTCACAAAACTCAGATTCATCATTTCCTCTCAAAAAAAATTCTCATTCTTCACTTGGAACTTTTCTGGAAAATTGTCAAAGAACTCGTGCCTTGGTCCATTGATTCACCATCTACTATCATTGTTGAGGTCTTTGCAAGCATCATCCCCCAACTGTAGAGCCATTTCCAACACTGTTCCATTGAAGCTCTTCCATGGCAGTTGGACTTTGGAGCACGATTGAGTAAGAGTGAGCTAGAACCCTTCTTCCATTCACCTCCTGGAGCATCATTGTGCATCTGTTTCAGCTCAACAAGGCCAAAGAACCACTGTTTCGAAACTGCATCTTCCAAGAGGTTGGTTTTCGATTCTCTCTATTCTTGAAATCATGTCATGTTTTGGATAGATCTTGCCTTGCTGGTTATACTGAACTTTAAATCGTGAAATTTCATCAAGTATTTTGAGAGTTATGTTGTCATGAAGTTTCATATGTGAATATTGTGTTGTTTATTTCTTCCATTTCAGCATGATTTAGTGTTAATGATTGTTGGTTTGTTGATGTACATGATGAGATGAACACAATGATATATTGTTTGTGGATTTTGGTTGCATTTCGTTCTTGCTGAAAATCTGGAAAGATGATGATGAACTGTAGCTTGGAACCCTAATTTCATGAACCCAGAAACGCATTTGATCCTTAAACCCGTGTTTTGCATGCTTTTCCCAGTTTCCTGGCCATGAAGCGAGTAGGTGAGCGCCACCTCACTAAGTGAAACGCGGCGTTTCACTTAGTGAGTCCCATATTTACCGTTTTGCCATTGCCGGTTATTTATTTAATTAAATCATTTTTCTTATTTCAAATTTTATTTCATTTGGTATGTTGACTTTCAAAAATTCATAAGTCACTCAATTTTAATCCAAATTTGATGGGATTTTTTGTGAAATGCTCCTCTTGATCTCTAGTTTATTATGGTGATTTTTCCAGATTTTTTGCACGTGTATATTTTTAAATGTGCTAGGGTTTGTTCATGTGTATCCATTTTGTGTATGCCTTACCATTTTGCTTATGAAATGATGATACATAATCCAATGCCTCTGAAATTTTTTGTGCTTAAACTAGACATGTTCATGGTGATTTTGGTGTAGAGTTTGTGATTTTATCATTGCTGGTTGATGAGATATGAGTTTTTTGAATAGAGGTGTGACAATTTGTGTCACACCATTCATGTCCAACTTCTTGATTTTTGTTACCATGCTTATTGAACTCAAAATGGTCTGGATTTTTGCATGAATATACTTATGGATGTTGAGAATACATGTGAATTTGTCTGGAATTATTGATGGCATTTCCTATTTGTTTGGAATTTTCTCCCCTGTTTGGTCATTTGTTGACTTTTTGTGACACATGATGTTATATGATTTGTGAAATCCTCATGCATTATTAGATGGACTTGAAATTTGACATGTGAATTATAGACATCTTAAAGTTTGTCATGGTTTTAGTCCCATTCATTTATCATATGTTGTTTCTGTTTTATGATTAATTGAAGTTGGTGCATGTTTTGATGCTTTGTATGAGTTTGCTTGAACTTGCTTTGACTTTCTGATTTTCATTGACCTACTTCCTTTGATCCAAATGAGCTGAAATTTGGTATGCTTATCATGTTATGGATGATGTTTGATCATGATTTATTTGAGGATTTATTGAAATGTTTGTGATTGGATTTGAGTTGAATCATTCTGTTGACTTCTTTGAGGTTCTATATGACATGCTTTGACCTAATTTGTTTGTGAAATGATAATGATGAATGATATGAACATGAAACCACTTGGGTTTGTTTCTTAATTGTTTGAACTTGATTTTGGATATTTTTCACTTGCTGTTTTGGATTTTTTATCTCCTTTTGACCCTAGGCTTGTCCTAGTGGTCTTGTTTCTCATGTTTAAGTTTGCTTTTCAGGTTAAGAAGCAAATGCCTTAAGGAGACTTATGCAAGTTGATTAAGTTTGATTGATTATCATGAACTAACTTGTTTGTTTTGTAGGATGCTTGGCTCATATGCTTTGAGCTTTGTGCATTGCACATTTGACTGATTGTGTTGACTTTTGATCCTTATCTTATATTGGTTTTGAGTTTGAATTGTATACTGATTTTGTTTGACTGGTTTCAGGTACCATTAGTTGCTCAGTTCTTTTAAGAACTTGCTTTGCTTTGCTTGATAGCATTTGCATTGAGGTAGAATCTCTTGTCTTCATGTAGTCTGGAAGACCTGGCCTGTTACTTGGCCAGGCAACTGTCTGAAGTCCTCCTTAAGAGGCGATGTTTGCGCTTGTTTACTTTTGTCCCAAGCAGGAAAAGTCCTTTGAATAAGGCAATTGGTAGACAAAAGAGATATGTAGCCTATCTCCTACTATTCTGTGTGTCACTCACCTTGCTCACACCACCTGTGTTGATGCATAGTGAGTAAAAACCCAAGATCAATCGAGTCAATAATCTGTGGAGAGAGTTCCTACTTTCTGAACTCCCACACCTTCTATCATTTGAAGCTCTCCCTGACCAGGGATAAGAGCATGAGGCACACCCCTCATATTCTTTCATCTGCTTCACCTTGGCTCTCAATGTCAAGGTTAAGAGCATCATTAACCCTATTCCAGTTGGCTTCAATGCCTAACCCTTTGTATGAGCCTAATTGTTTGGTTATAGTGTGTGCTGAATGACTTTGGTTGATTGATTGCTTACTTCATATGCACATGTTTGCTTGTATGATTTGTGCATTTATCATCATTAATTGCTCATTAGTGCATGATCATTTCATTTGTCTTTGTGACATATCTTTGTTGTTTGCCCATTGAGGACAATTGTAAGACCATTCATTGGCCTTTGTTCCTATGATATGGAAGTGAGTATAAGACCATTTCATTGGCCACTCATCTTCTCTTTGCTTGATGCATTTGTTTGTTGTATGTGAGGATGCAATTGTAAGTCCATGTAATTTGGCATTTGTTTTCCTATGATCATATATTGGAGGTTAGAGTAAGCCCAGATAGATTGGCATCTGACATCCAAGTGTTTGCTTTGTTGTTGGAGATTGGTATAAGTCCAGATAGATTGGCATCCGGTATCCACTTTTTATTTCTTTGTTGAGGAGATTGGTATAAGTCCATAGAATGGCCTCTGATATCCAGTTTTGTTTTAGGAGATTGGTATAAGTCCAGTAATTGGCATCCGGTATCCGCTTTTGTTGACTTTCCTCTTTTGCTTTGCTTGTTAGTTATTGCTCATTGCCTATTCCAAAGGACACACTTGAATCATCTTCTATATGATTTCAAGAGGTGAACATTCTAGGGAGTTTTACACTCCATCTTCATCCATTCATCCCTCTTTGTCCTAAACCTTTTCACACATTGCTTTCAAAACTTGAGATAAATATTGTGCAAACATCTTCATGCTTTTAAATTAGAAACCTGGACCCTAAGTCCTTGATTTTTCAAACTCCATTTCATAATACTTCTTTTGAATCAATCTTAATCATACTTTGACCCTACTTTCATGAATAATCATAATCAATTAACTTCACCCATTCAATTGTTTTGTGGCTTTGTCCATTCTTGTTAAGTTTTCATACATTAGCCATAGGTTTGATTTATCCTAGTTGGTTGATGTTAATCTCACCTATTTGTCCTTAGTTGATTGAATTGTAAGTCTTCCTTGCTTATTATAGGGTTAACCCCTCACTAGCAAGTTGAAGCTTTTCTCACATGGTGGACTCGTTGTTTGTATAAGGTTGAGTTTTCTCCCGTGGATAACGTAAGACCTTAGGGCTTGTGTTTAAAATTGAATCCACTAACTTTTGGAAATCTTTTAGCCGAACTACGGCGTTTTGATCCTTACCTTTGATGGGAGGTACGTAGGCAACGGGTTCATCCGTTCGAACACAAAAATAATAAAAATGTACATTCTTTTCTCATCATCCCATTCATGTTTGCACAATATGTCATAAACAAATAAACATTTTTTTATACAACAAGTGTGAAAAGGGCTCCCTAGGAGTACCTAGGACGTGATGGGTGCCTAACACCTTCCCATTGCGTAATTTACCCCTTACCCAGATTCTCTGATCTTTTCATTAGTTTTCTATGTGTAAAACTTCTTAGGCTTTTGTTCGCTTTTTTGCCAATCCTTTGGATAAATAAAAGTGCGATGGCGACTCGATTTCTTTGTATGCTTTGCTTATGGTTTAATCAATAAATCATATAGCGACGAATACACCGCTACACAACTGACGACTCTCGCTCGAATAATGAAGTCGAGTATAAAGCTTTAATAGAGGGTCTCAAGATCTTGTTAGATTTGGGGGAGGGGGGGAGAGTCGAGATAAGAGGAGACTCTGAATTGGTTGTTAAGTAGATAATGAAAGAGTACAAATGTACTAAGGAGAACTTAATGATGTACTTTGTTATAGCCAGTCGACTAATCAAGTTTTTTTCGATTCTGTGGATATTCAACATGTTCCTCGACTTGAAAATTAAAAGGTCAATGACTTGACGTTAATTATTGTAGGATACAAAGTGTGAAAATATAAGTTAGAGGATTTGTTTGAAGTATGAGGAAAAGTAAAATCGACAAGGTTGTCTCCTTCATATCTAACAATGATAAAGTTGGGGTCAGTAGATCCTGAAAATTTTGAAGTCTTTGCAATAAAAAATTTGACTAATAATGACTGGCGAAAACCAATAGTCAAATGCTTAGAGAAACTGACAGGATCGACTGATCGAATGGTTAAATATAGATCTCTGAGTTATGTTATCATTGGTAATGAATTATTCAAGGAGATTCCTGAGGGTATTTTTCTCAAATTCCTTGGTGAAAGTGAGGCGCATTTAGCTGTGTCAAATTTTCATAGCGGAGCATGTGGTTCCCATCAAGTGGAGCACAAAATGATATGGTTGTCATGTTAACAACGCGTTTACTGGCATATTATACTGAAGGATTATATGTTATTATCTAAGGGTTATTGTAACACCCCAATTTTTACCCTAAGATCCCTCATGCTATCTCATCATGTGCATTGGCTTTGGGATCACACCTTGGCATCCTCCTTACCCCCCATTCATTGGGTTTGCATTGGGGGAGATCACCAAGCACATTTGATTATATTGTACTTTGTTTTTCATTATTTACTGACTAAAATTCCAAAAATATGTCAATGTATAGTTTACTTCTCTAGTAGGTAGTGTGTGTGTGTTCACCTATGCTCCATCAAGCTCATATCTAGGGTTTGAGACCCTCAGGGCAAGAAGACTAATCAAGAGATGGTTCATATTGGTTCTAGACATCATGTATGGGTCCCCATGGTTTTCACATATCATTTTGATCAAGAATTCATCAAGACTTTGAAGCTTGTTTGCCTTGGAAGCCCTAATTCATCTAGGTATCTTGTGTGACTTCCTCAGTAAGTTTCTTCATCATTTGATCAAATATTTCAAGGTATACTTCATATTACATCATCTTACACATATATGATCCTCCATGAGTCCCAAAACTCAAGATAATGTCAAGTTAGCAAGACAGTTCATGGTGGTTGACCAGAGAAAGTCAACTAGTCAAAAATGGGGTTCCCTAGACCCTATCTCCTACAATATTTATCATATGAAAATGATTATAAGAGAAATGTTACTCCTTATGACATTCCAAAAAACTTTCATGTTGAAGTCAAGAGCTAGTTTTTCTTGGAAAGTCATTTTTTATGGTGAAAGATTATAGGTCATTTTGTCAGAACCCTAGTTAGGAGGTCAACTTCCAAGGACCATAACTTGCTCCATTTTTATGATATGAAAGCCATTCAATTTCCATGATCATATTCAATATTTCCTTTCTAACTTATATTATTTGAATAATTTCAAATTCAACTTGCAAATGCATGTGCCAAGAGGAAACATTATAGGTCATTTTGGGCCATGACCATTGAACAAGTGATTTTCTTCAACTTCTAAAATGCATAACTCCTTAATTCCAAATCCAAATGAGGTACAATTTGTGACCAAATTTAATAGGTTTTAAAGAGATACAACTTTGATGAAGGAATATTTTCCATTTGAGACCTATAGCAAAAGTTATTCAAGGTGGAAAAAGTGAACATTTGACTTGGTACTTAGAAAATTTTCAAATATGTTTGATTTTCCAAACTTCCACCTCAAAGTTTATCATGATCCAAGCTTCAAATGGAAAAGTGTTCAACATTAAAGTTGTTCCCCTTGATCTCACCTTTCAAAAAAGTCCACGATCATCTCATTTGGCCAAGAAATGAAGGACTTATGCATGGGTTCGTTTCAAAGGATCATTTGGATGGATTTCACATTCATTTTTCAATCTCCATTGCATGAGTACATGACATGATTTTAGCATTGCACATTGGTAATTTTGGACCTGATAGCATCATTTGATGGGCCTATCACACGCCCATGCAAGCATGTAATGCAATTGCTAAATTTGGAAAATTTTGGAAGTGTGTGAAAATCAAATGCAAGGTCTATAAATACAACCCTCTTGGCTCAGAATTAAGGATCTCATGCCCAAGCTTTGAACCTGCAATTCAAACCCTCACCATTAAAGGATAATCTTGAAGGTTTTCATTTTAAAATCGAGCTTCAAACCTCATTCTATTTTAGATTAAAAGTCCAAGATTCCAAGCTTTTCTTTGATCCAATTTATCTCCTACAAGCTTCTGAAGCCAAGCCAAGGACAATTGGAAGCAAGATCAAGCAAGGTTGAAACTCACTCGAAGGTGATTTTCAAGAATTTTCATCTCTTCGATTCTCTCTCATTTCTACACTATTCTTTGTGATTTTTGGTTGGCTGAAGTCCTACCAATGTAGGCAACAAGATTGAGTTGCTTTGAGGTCAAATCGAAGTAACTCAGTTCATGATCCTCAAAATTCAAATCCCTGTATCTTTTTATATACTTGGAATTGAAGAAAATTGAGGTCAGATTCGTGATTCTGAACATTTTCTCTTTGAAATAGTGTCCTTGTTTTTCATTTTTCATTGAGTTGAAGGTGGACCAGTCCGGTGAGGTCCACCGGAGAAGATGACCGGAGCCCTAGCTCCTGTGGTGTGTTGGCGTGTCTAGAACCATTTGATCATCATCTCATGTTTTAATCTCATCCTCTCCTTTTAATTACCAAGTATGTGGCGTAGTTGACTAAGGTGTTTGTGGATTGTGCACGCTTGGCCATCAGATATGCCACCTCAATTAATGAGGGAGATCTGATGGCCCTTGTTTTTTTTTTTGTATTTTTTGAATTTCCATTTAATCCACTTATTTTATTTTATTCATAGAAATTTCATTTTTAATCCAAAAAATATGAGACTTTCACCAAAAATCTTTAAATATTTTTCTCTTTCATATTCTGAATTAAAATTACTTTTTGGATTAATTTTGATATTTTTTTATGAATTAAATGTTTTTGTGCATATTTTTAATTGTTTACAAATACTTCTGCCTTTTTAAAATCATGAAATTTTTTGTCTAAGGTCCTTTGACCTTGTTTGACCTAGGATAAATCTCTTTGCCATTTATTTAGTGTTTTGAAGAGATTTTAAGTTTTGACCAAATTAAATTGTATTTTTATACATTTTAAAATTGATTTTTAATTGATTAAATGTGTAAAAATTATGTTGAGCCATTTTTATGGTCTTGTGATGTTTGACTATTTGTTTGAGCCTTGGTCAAGGTTGATTTGACTTTTGTTGGATTAAAACCATTGGATTTAGGGGATTGATAAAATGTACATTTCATCTCCCAAAATGAATGAATTGTTTTAATTTGATAAAATTCCTCCCATGAGCAATTTGTGTTTCTCTCATTCCCTTCCATCTTCATCTTCATCCCTATTCTTTCCCATTCCCTCATTTGACTAATGAAATCTCTAATGTCTTAAGGCTAATTGGTTCATCAATGACCTTGTGTCAGATGAACCAATACAAGTATGACTGAGATATGTCCATCCCTATTGATCTTTTTCTTTTAGTGTGTGATATGTTTTAGGAGTTTGGTTCATTATACCAAATCTCTAACATACATTAACACCTAAATTTTTGTTGCCCGGCCTCAGATAGTTGTGACTTCTACATAAGTCCAATTACAATTGCTTAACATAGAGCTAAATTTGACCCTAAAGGCATAACATTCTACTAAGTGAGATTTTAAGTCTCCCATCCTTCATGGTATTGTGTGGAAACTTGACCTTTTTTCCTTCCCATGGAAGATGTCTTGGTTCAAGGATCCATGCTTGTGAATGGATGGTTGAGTGTTCTCCAAAGAATGACTTAATCAATTAAAAGACATCTCTAACAGTTGACTAACCTTTGACTAACATTTGACTAACTCTTGTTAATATTGCTTTACTTTCAAGTCATTTACTTTATGCAATTTAAATTTCAGTCATTTACCATTCATTGCCATTTTACATTTCATTTAACTTGTTCATGTTTATGCCATTTTCACTTTGCTCATTTGAGCCATATCTTATGATTGTATATATTGTTTGTGCATTTTGATTTTGTTTGTGGTATTAGGACCTTAAAACACTTAATAAACAAAAAAAAACCTAAAAAATATTTGGTGGACTATTGATCTTGATCTGAACTTTTGGACTTAGGATTAGGCAACATTCCCTGTGCAAAAAGGACTTGGTCAATGCCAACATTTTGAGACCAAGTTATTATGAACCAAGCCTTCATCTGACGCAAGCCTTGGACTCTGTTTGAATTCATCTATTACTTTGTCTTAGTGCTAATTGTTATTTTGATCTTGTGTCTGATGCTTTGTTCTGAGTTGATCAAGGAATATTTCATCTGGTACATGGGAAGACAAAGAAGACTGCTAGCTATGGGATTTGCTTGCTTGGATGTGGATATCTTTATTTGATGCCTTGATCTTCTTGATGTTTGGATATTACTAATGGCTTGTTGAGTATTGCTTGATTCAAAGTCCAAAGGGAAAGTGGGTTTTCTATATGGCATTCTTGTCTGTCGGATTGCATCCCATTGGTCAGATATTTTCAACTCTTAACTTTTTAATTTTATGCTTAAGGTAGCCTCTTCATCTTCTCCCACTTCTTAAATTTAAAAATCTCTCCCCCTTTTCAAAAACTTTCTTTGCTTGTGATTTCAAACTTAGACCTTATTTCAAATAGAAACTTTGGCCTTATGCCAATGGGTTTTCAAACTTTTTTCTTAAATCAAATTTGTAAATGAACTTAATCATATTGACTTAAAATTTCAAAAGACAAAAAGAACTAACAACTTCAGTCAAAATTTTGGCTCTTTGTGCCCTTTTTATTCAAACTTTTGTTAAAAGCAATTCACCAACTTTGAAATTGTTACCACGAACTACGAGGTTTTGATCCCTCATTTTTATGTTAGTACGTAGGCACAAGTTCGAAGGTCTTGTCAAACACAAAAATACAATTAATGAATTCTTTTCTCATCCCCACATTCTACTTTTCTCAAACATCTTTTATACCAAAAAACACATACACACATAAAAAAGGGATCCCTAGGAGTACCTAGGATACTTTGGGTGCTAACACCTTCCCTCTGTGTAACCAACCCCCTTACCTGTAATCTCTAGCATTTTATTAGTTTTGATTTGAAAACTTCTTATCTTTGGGTTTTGTTCGTACTTTTCCCTTTTCCTTTGGAAACAATAAAAGTGTGGTGGCGACTCTGGTTTTATTGACGTTAAGCTTATCCATATCTTGATGGTCATAAATTTACCACTACAGTTATCAAGAGCATCAAGTACATACAAGCATTCAACATGTCCCTGCAAGTGAATTGCATGTAATTGTGAAGCCATGGCCATTCAGAGGTTGGGCCTTGGATTTAATCAGTGAAATATGACCATTATCATCTAAAAGTCAGAAGTATATTTTGGTGGGTATTGATTATTTTACTAAGTGGGTAGAAGCAATTACCTTAGTTAATGTTGACCAAGAAGCGATAATAGAGTTCATTTAGAAACACATTGTTTATAGGTTTGGAATTCTAGCGACCGTTACGATTGATCAAGGATCGGTGTTCACTGGTCGAAATATGCAGGAGTTCACCTCTGAGATGGGATTTAAGTTATTGACGTCTATGCCCTATTGCGCCCAAGCCAATGGTCAGGTCGAGGAAGCCAATAAAGTCATTATTAGTTTGATTAAGAAACATGTGGGGAAAAAGCCAAAGAATTGGCATAAAACCTTGGATCAAGTATTATGGGAATGTCGAAAGTCTCCTAAAGAGGTGACGAATACAACTCCCTTTCGATTGAGTTATGGACATAAGGTTGTTTTACCTGTCAAAATATATTTGTAATTGATGTGAATTCAGAGGCAAAGTGAGATTCCGTCTGATCATTATTGGAATATGATGTTGGACGAAATGGTTGATTTGGATGAAGAAAGGTTAACAGCTTTGGATGTCTTAATAAGGCAAAAGGAGAGAGTAGCCAAGGCCTACAATAACAAGGTTAATATAAAAACCTTTTCAGTCTGAGACTATGTGTTGAAAGTTATTTTACCTATGGGTCAGAGAGATAAGACTTTGGGCAAATGGTTTCCTAATTGGGACGGTCCATTTCGAATCATTCAAGCATTTTCAAATAATACTTATGAGATCGAAGAATTAGCAAACGATCATCAAATCATGAGAGTAAATGGGAAATACTTGAAAAGGTATAAACCTATGCTATAGGAAATTTGAATTGCAACAGAATAGAATATATAGATGCGAAAGCGCCAAAATGGTATTCATTACAAGATATCAAAATATGAAAAGAAAGATAATTCAAAGTACAAGTTAAACAGGAAATTTGGATTTGAATTCTTCGAGCTTTATCTTTAAAAAGTTGAGTCTTGCCATTAATCAATAATGGGTTTCTTCCAAATATTCGACTTCAAGTCCCAGGTTGAGATCAGCTTCAGCATGTTCAACAACTTTGGTGGCCTCCTGATCAATTATTTCTTGGGTGGGCAATAACTTATCCTAGGCACATTTAGCTTTCTGCTTTTCCAAATTGTCAATTTCTTTGGTCAATTCAAGAAATTTGGTACGACATTATGCAATTTGTATGTCAAGGGAATCTTTCTTGTTTGTGTAATCTTGAAGTTTAGCTTCGAGCCTATCGACTTCCTTTTCAGATGCATCACTCGCGTCCCAAGCTACATACATAACCTATTTTGTTTGTTGGTGTAGCGGGGTATTCGTTACCATTAGAGATATTGACTAAATCCAAGGTAAATCATACAAGTCGAGTCGCCACCGCACTTCTATTTATCCAAAGGAATGGTTAGAAAGCGAACAAAAACCTAAAAGTTTTAACAAAAACTAGTAAAAGAGAAACAAAGATCCGGGTAAGGGGGTTGGTTATGCAATGGGAAGGTGTTAGGCACCCAAAACATCCTAGGTACTCCTAGGGAGCCCTTTTCATACTTGTTGCAAGGTTGTTGTTTTGTGAAAGTTTATTTGTGCAAACATGATTGAAGGGATGAGAAGAGAATATACAAGTTTATTTACATTTTGTGTTTGGATGGATAAACCCATTGCCTACTTACCATCTTAAAAAAGATTAGGATCAAAACCTCGTAGTTCGGGGTAAAAATCTCAAAACAAGTTGGTGAATTGATTGGTCCAAAAGCCTTGAGGTCTTTTGTTATCAAAGGGAGAAAACTCAACCTAAAACCACAAATCCACCATGTGAGGATAACTTCAACATGCTAGTGAGGGGTTAACCCTATAATAAGCATGGAAGACTCATTGTCCATCACTAAGGATACAGGTGAGCATTACATCTACCACAAGGATAACTCAAACCTAATAGCTAAAGGTTATGGAAAATTTGATTAAGAAAGTGGCCATTGGAACCAAAAAAAGACATTTGAGTGGGTTATATTTACCAATTAGAAGTATATACAAAAGTGGTCAAAGTGGGTTTAAAGGTTCAATTCAAAATAAGTATTATGAAAAGAAGGTTTGAAAATCAAAAGCATAAGGCTTAGGTTTCTAATGTTTGAAAACAATGGTTGAATGTTTGCACAAAGAGTTTTGGCTTGGGTTAGAGTGGGGAGAAGAAGAAGAATGGCTAAGGTCCTAAGTAAAGCAAAAAGATGAGGGATGAAGAATCAAAACCACAATAGAGTCCCTCTCTTGAGATCATATTGATGATCCAAGTAGCTCCCATCCTTTGGAATAAGCAATCACACAAAGCATAAGCAATCATCAAACAAGCCTTTTAAGAGATCCTCAATGTATCTTGTGTCTTTCACTTTGGATGAACATGGCAATGGTCCTCCAATTAAGCTCAAGTGGGAACCCCTAGCACAAGAACACACACATCAAAAGTTTCATGAAGTAAAATCAAGAATGGACAAGAGTGAGTTTAGAGATTTGGTCCATATTCATCATTAAGGTCCTTTTACTCCAATTTTGCATAGGGAATGTCCTAGAATCTAAGTCCATTTTTCCATTCTTTGCATAGGATATGTCCTAGAATCTAAGTCCACTTCTTTGCATTTGGTCCACAACAATCAAAACAAAAACATAAACACAATAGTATATACACAATTATGGGCTCAAGTGAGGAAAAGGCAAATGACATTAACATAAACATGGGCTCAAGTGAGCAAAGAGAAAAGCAAATGGATAAAATGTGCAAGAATAGTAAATTGCATAAAAGTAAAGAGCAAAAAGTAAATGTTAATTGTTAATGGTTAGTGCTAGTAGTTAGTGTGCCATAAGGCAAATTTAGCGCTATGTTAAGCAATCGTAATTGGACTTATGTAGAAGTCACAACTATTTGAGGTCGGTCAATAATAATGTAGGCAACAACACAAGTTAGAAGTCTTGATTAGTGAACTAAGTTCCAACAACTTGCCATACCAAAAAGGAAAAGAGAATAGATCTTGTATTGGTTTAAGTCCTTTGCATGATTTAGAAAATAACCTATCCTTAATGCAAAGTCATTCACTTAATCAATTGATCAAGATGAATTAGATTTGAATCAAGGAAGATTAAGTCTCCCTAATCAATGCTAACTTATCAACCTTCAACTCATTGATCAAAAAGGAAGAAGAAAGAAGAAGAAGAGGATGAAGAATGGATAAGGAAAATGGAAAGATCAAAATGCGATAGTGAAATAAGATGTACCAATCCATATGTATTGACCAAATGACATTGAAAGTCAAAGTCAAATAATGAGAAATCAGACATGAGGTGAAGATTGGAGATCAAACAATAAGCAAAATATTTTTGGCATTTTTAATATTAAAATAAACTTGAATTAAAAATAAAAGAAATGTCAAATTTCAAAATTACTTCAAATCAACCTTGAAAGGTCCAAGTAATTTATCCCAAGTTCAACAAGGTAAAACTAAGTTTGACAAAAAATTTCAGCATTTTTAAAAGTCAGAAACTATTTTTAATCAATTAAAAATGAATAAAAAATAACCTAATTGAACTAAAATCTCAAATAAATCTTAAATCAATTAAAAAATTGATGAGAATATTTTTCATAGATCCATCATTATTCAAATAGGTTAGGAAAATATTTTTGTATTTTTTGAATATCAAAAACTATTTAAAATGAATTAAAAATAACCAGAAAAGAGAAAATTCACAAAAAATATCAAATGATAAAATTTAAAATATTAAAAATCAGAAATAGAAACTAGAATTTATTTGGAGACTAATGCAATTGGTCCCATAATTTTTGGATAAAAAATGAGAGAGTTATGAATTTTGGAAATAAAAAGGAATTAAAGAAAATAAAATCAGAAATTAGAAAATGTGGAAAATCAGGAAGCGTTGGATCACGTTCATTAATTGACGTGGCCAATCTGATGGTCCTGAGGCGCGCGCTCATGGTGAACCTTGGTCAACCGCGTCACACAAAGAATTAAAAAAAGTCATAACAAACAAAGGTTGAGATTGAATTTGGAAATGAGATCCAACGGTCCAGATTCAAACTGGCAATGGGCGGCCACCGGAGCCACCTTCTTCTCCGGTGAGCTTCCAAATTTCGACCAGATTTGCAGGTTTTCAAACCTTCACCATTTTGCACGATCCTTATACCAAAATGAAGCTGGGGTGATGTACATCACCCCTGTAACCTTGAATCATACTCAAGATTCCTATAGGTTGAGAAATCTGAGGTGGAAGATTCAGGTATGAAAAATGCAGATCAAAGAAAAACAAAATTGAAGCTACCACTAGCTTGCCTCTCAAGTGAGGACTTCAGAAAACACTTTGGCCAGGCAAATAGATCAAAGAGATGAGAGATTCGAAGCAAATACCAGTTGAAAAACAAACTTGAATTCTGGAAACTTGAGCTTGATTCCTTGCTTTCTTTGCCAAAACAGAAGATCAATGAGATGCATGATGAAGGTTTAGAAGCTTTAGATCCAAGGATTCAACCAGATGTAGTTGAATTTTGGATCTGAAAAATTTGGAGAAAAATGAACTAGCTTCTTTGGTAATGGTTATGGATTCAATTGTGCAGCATCTTAGGCGCCATTAGGTTGAGAATTGAATGAAGAGGAGCATGTAGTTATAGCTGAGCTTGAAGCAATGCAAGCAAATACTCGTGTGCATGGAATTTGGACCCTTCATGCATGGGCCTGTACAGGCGCGTGCAAAGCCCAAAAGCTGATGCAAATGAATGCTGAACATAAACCAAGTTGAGTTGGACGTGTAGTTTGAATGGCATTTGCTTGTGTATCAAGATTTCATGTGAATCCCATATTTGAACCTAAACATTCACCTCTTCGAAAATGCCAATTAGAAAATCCAAACATAAGCATGTGGGTAATGGTTGGAAAGGTTTTGATGTAAGGAACAATTGTTATGTTGGGCAAAAATCCATTTGAAGTGTGGAAATTGGTGAATTTTGAGTTTAAAGTGTAATGTGCAAAACATGTCAATGCAGGGTTTCCAAATTTGGTCAATGTTCAAGCCCTTCTGTTTTGATGATGCAAGCCTCAAATGAAAAAACCTCCAACGTCAAAGTTGTAGATATTTTCAATACAATCAAAATGGACTTAAATTTTTCATCATTTGGATTTTTGATGAAAGAGTTATGGGCACTTTAAGTTGGACTTTTTTGCCTTTTAATGCATTTGGCCCAAAATGACCTATAATGTCTTGCATTATCACATGTATTTCCTTTGAGATTTTGAAATTTTGTTCAACATAACATTTGAAGTAGACATCCTAATATTTCCAATGCATTTGATCCCACCTCAAAATCATAAAAAATGAATGAGTTATGTTCTTGGGAAGTTGACCCACAATTAGGGTTTCAGTCAAAATGACCTATAATGTATTGGAATGGGAGATGGCCTTCCAAGCTTCAAATAAATTTTTGATGAACATGACAGTTGTTCATATTGTTCTTAAGAACATTTTTGCTTTTGGAACCATCTCCATTTGACCAACACATAAAAAGTTAGGTCTCAGTGCATTTCAAAATAGTCAGATGAATCGACTGATCAACTTCTCAAGTCCATGACTCATATCTTGATGAATTGATGATTGAGAAAACTCAAATAAGTTCAAATATGCATGAAATGATGAATTAAAGGACTTCCCTTGATTGCATTTGATCATGGGCTGAGGTTGCTTCAAGAGCAAGGCATTGTGGTGCACAGATGAACTAGGGTTTCCTTGGGGCACAAACCTCAAACCCTTTGACTTGCTTTGATCAAAATGATGAATTGAGATGCTAGGGAGGAATATTTTATGGATGAGAACTTTGGGAACCATTACCATGCTTGCTTTCATCTCCTATTGGCCATATGTTTGTACCAATGATCTCCTTGAAGCCTTTGACCTTGTGATTACTCAAGCTACAAACAAGAGATGTTAGTGACATATTTTTGTGCTTTTGGTTAGTAAACAAAATAAGAAAAGCAATGATATACAATTCAAGCATGCTTGGTGATCCCAAACCACTCACAAGAAGTCCCACCCAAAGGCAAAGGGAACCAAGATGCTTATGATCCTTGAGGCAATGCAAGTGCAATGTTATGATGCCATGAGGGATCTTAGGGACAAAATTGGGGTCTTACAGATGCCCCTATTTAAGATCATTCTAGCCGGAGAAGTGAAGGTTAAAATCTTCGTCTCGACGGGGTAGAATGGGCTTAAATAATAACAAAGAGACGGATTTTGGTCCCTAAGAGACCTCATGATGCAGATGTATGCATGCAAGAATGGTAAAACTCTGTGGGGATAGGCGTCCACAAAAGAAAAAGAAATCTGGAGAAACTAAAAATCCAAAGGGGTGATACACTCACTAGGGAGACAGAGACTCTGGGGGAGTAAAGGGTGAAAATGCGTGAGCAGGCCACGACTTGAGACTTGTTGAGAGACACAAAGAGAATCCATGAAATAAATCAATGGAAAAACTCGAGCTGACTCGAAGATGCATGTATTGGGGAATATGCCAATACAGCCAAAAATTATCCGCGACGGATACTTCGGATAAAAAATCCGGACTCAGGTGGGGATGTCCACTAAGGACTCAACTGAGGAAGATCCAAACAGAAATCTCTTGAGGAAGCAACGGGATGAGGTATTACCGGTTACTGGGTAATAAACTCAAAGAGACGTGTGATCTGAACACCGGTATAAGGGTGAGAGAACAACATGCTCGGGAAGAATGAATATCTAAGACCGGTATAAGGGTGAGAGATATCAATCAACCAAATCATCCGAGGAAGACCTAAAAAGGTATATTTCAACTCAGGAAAATCTGACTCCACAGGGGACAAAAAGTCATAATAGGGAGCAGAAGGAAGGAACACCAGAGATGTCGGTTACTGGGCATATAATAGGTGACCAACCAAAGCGTGAATTGGGGAATATTCCCAAAACACTCATCATCCGAAAAGAGGGCAAAAAGCAAACTCAATTATGGGATGGACATTCGATTCCAAAACAGGGATACAAATCTTACTCAACTGGGGAAGAACAAAAGGCTTCGACCAAGGAGTGCATGAGATATATTATCTATTACCGTCAGAACGTAGATAATATACTCGCATGGAAGATTATCCACAACCGGTTACTGGGTTAATAAAGGATAAATCGACCGAGAGAGAAAGGCATCGGGATACCGAAACTATGTATATAATGATGACCATTCAAGGGGAGCAACCCACATTACCGACAACCGGTACAAAAGGTGACTTGTTGGGGATAAACTGCCTAATCAGAGCAATTATCCAAAAGCAAAGGGAATATCAACACCGAATATTGGATAATGATAACCGTCAAGGAGGGGATTACATCTACCGGATACTGGGTAGAAAACCACGGAAGAGTAACCGTCATCGATTAGGATGAACAAAAAGATTAACTCTGCAAAGGGGAGAAAATAGGGTTTACAACTACCGCTATAAGGGTAGAAAACCACAGACTCCGCCGAGGATAAGATGAATAATTACCGATTACTGAGCAATTATTCATTTATACCACGGGGAAACACAGGAACCAGTCACAAGAGGCCAATTTAGGATCAAACCAAAGAGGCAAACTGAATCAAGACTCGTTCTAGTGAGGATATAACTCAATAGGGGAACCCATCCCAATATATGTGTTGGGAGGAAACGAAAACAACCGTCATCCACGAGGATATAACTAGAATGCGGAAAAAAAGATGAATACTTTCTGCTTAATGGGCCGACTCTATATTGAGGGATCAGACGCCGACATCTGCTTGGGGAATGTATTACCAACTAGCAGAGAATAGCAAACAAAGATATATGGTAAAAAATTCAATATGAATATCTGAATGTTTGAAAATTATATGCACACATGTGTGGTTTATGTATGATGAATGCTGACAAACAGACATTTCTAACACAAACAGCTTCAAAGAAATAAGCACACAAACATCCGGTACTACATCTCAAGAGAGAAAGCCAGATTCCACGGAGAGTATCCAATGTGATGAGGGCAAGAGAAACCAAGAAGCAACAAAAACTCTGTAGGGGATGAATCATCAGTCATTCCAGCTGGTGACAGGAGTTTATTGCACAGATAACATCTGCCACATAAGCAATTCTACTGGGGAATCTATCCAAGGGATAAAAGGATTCTGGGGATCCACCACCAAGTACCGTACCCACCAAGGAGATCACATCTGCTGAGGAGGAAAGGTCGCTACTCCGCTGAAGGGGAGAGTGGTGAATATCAAGCATTCCACTCAGTAGGATAAACCACAAAAGGCTCCGGAGGAAGAAGATACAGGCATGCCAGGAATATGAACAAATGTCTTACCCTGTTGGAGATCATACCATCCTTGGGAGAGCACTGAGGATCTCCTAAGTATCTTTTCGTTGTTGTAAATGTTCACTTCGTTTAAAAACAAGTTATGAAAAATTCATTTCTTCAAAACAAATGATATTTTCTCAATTAAAACATGCAAAACATTTGTCGAATAGAAACAAATAAGAGTGCAAATAATTGGATAAAAGGCTCAAATTTATTTGATGGAATGGTAGTTTGCAAATGGCAAGACTCCATAGATCTTTACAAATTTGAAATTGGTGATATATATTGGAAAAGGGCTACATTGAACATAATGACCATTTCTCCACCACTTCTGATTTCGATGTATTCGAAGCTTCGGTTGATGACGAATGAGCGAGAATCTCTGACGGATGACAGTTGTAGAACAAAGCCTTGTCAGGATGTAGTTACTTGCCAAATCCCTAATTTTTGCCTAGATTGCCCCGGGATGAGATACTCAATCTAGCGGGATACCTATATTCATTTTTTTATGTCTCTAACTTTTGCCTAGACCTCCCTTTCGGGTTTTCAATCCACCGAGACGCTCATTTTTGCCTAATCCGCCCTTTCGGGTTTTCAACTCAGTGAGCTATTCTGTTTTTATTTCTAGGCGAAGTATTTCTTGACTGCATCTGAATTCACAGAACGAGTGAAATCCTCCCCATCCATAGTTGTAAGTATCAAAGCACCGCCTGAAAAGGCTCTCTTAACAACATATGAACCTTCATAGTTTGGAGTCCACTTGCCCCTGAAATCGGGCACGAAAGACAAGACTTTCTTGAGCACAAGGTCACCTTCTTGGAACACACGAGGCTTGACCTTCTTATCAAAGGCTTTCTTCATTCTTTGTTGATATAACTGACCATTGCACATGGCAGTCAATCTCTTCTCTTCTATCAAGTTCAGCTGGTCATAACGATTCTGAACCCATTCAGCATCAGTCAACTTGGCCTCCATCAAGACTCTCATTGATGGGATCTCCACCTCTACTGGGAGTACAGCCTCCATGCCATAAACAAGAGAGAAAGGGGTTGCCCCTGTTGAAGTGCGGACATATGTGAGATATCCATGTAAAGCAAATGGCAACATCTCATGCCAATCCTTATACGTGACAACCATCTTCTGGATAATTTTCTTAATATTCTTATTAGCAGCTTCAACAGCCCCATTCATCTTGGGTCTATAAGGAGAAGAATTATGATGCGCGATCTTGAACTCACTACACAGCTCTTTCATCATTTTGTTGTTCAAGTTAGATCCATTATCAGTAATGATCTTATCTGGCACATCATAACGGCATATGAGTTGATTCTTGATAAACTTCACGACCACCTGCCTGGTCACATTTGCATACGATGCCGCTTCAACCCACTTGGTGAAGTAATCAATTGCTACGAGAATAAATCTGTGTCCGTTGGACGCTTTTGTTTCTATCATGCCAATCATGTCAATTCCCCACATGGAGAAAGGCCAAGGTGATGAGATCACATTCAAAAGTGTCGGGGGAATATGGATCTTATCCGCATAAATCTGACACTTATGGCATTTCTTCACATATTTGCAGCAGTCAGACTCCATTGTCAGCCAATAGTAGCCTGCTCTCAATATCTTTCTAGCCATGGCATGTCCATTGGAATGAGTACCAAATGAACCCTCGTGGACCTCAGTCATCAACAGGTCTACTTCGTGTCTATCCACGCATCTGAGTAGCACCATGTCCAAATTTCTCTTATAAAGGACATTGCCATTGAGGTAGAAACTTCCTGATAATCTCCTCAAAGTCTTCCTAGCTTTCATAGATTCCCTAGGCGGGTAAACCTGGTTCTGAAGGAAGCACTTGATGTCATAATACCATGGCTTATCATCTTTTACCTCTTCAATCGCAAACACATGAGTTGGTCTGTCCAAGCGCATCACGGTGATATTGGGAACTTCATTTCAAAGTTTTACCACAATCATCGAAGCAAGTGTAGCAAGAGCATCTGCCATCCGATTCTCGTCTCGAAGAATATGATGGAAGTTAACCTCAGTAAAAAACGTTGAAATCCTCCTCGCATAATCCCTATATGGAATGAGACCAGGCTGATTCGTTTCCCATTCACCCTTAATCTGATTAACAACGAGGGCCGAATCACCATAAACATCAAGATGCTTGATTCTTAGATCAATGCATTCCTCTAAACCCATGATACATGCCTCATACTCAGCCATATTATTCGTGCATTTGAAAGTTAGCCTTGCTGTGAAAGGAAAATGTGTGCCCTGAGGAGTAATAATCACTGCCCCAATACCATTTCCATACTGATTTACAGCGCCATCAAACACCATACTCCATCTGGAACCAGGCTCTGGCCCTTCATCGAGCGTAGGCTCATCGCAATCTTTCATTTTCAAATACAGAATCTCCTCATCTGGGAAGTCATACTGAACTTACTGATAATCCTCGATCGGCTGATGTGCCAAGTGGTCAGCCAGGATACTACCTTTAATAGCCTTCTGATCTCGATACTCAATATCATACTCAGATAACAACATTTGCCAACGGGCAATTCTCCCTGTTAAAGCAGGCTTCTCGAAGATATACTTGATTGGATCCATTCTGGATATCAACTAAGTCGTATGATTTATCATATACTGGCGTAAGCGCTTAGCGGCCCAAGCCAAAGCACATCATGTCTTCTCAAGCATTGAGTATCGAGACTCACAATCAGTGAACTTCTTGCTCAGGTAGTAAATAGCATATTCTTTCTTCCCTGATTCGTCTTGCTGACCAAGGACACAACCCATTGAGTCTTCAAGAACAGTTAGATACATGATCAAAGGTCTTCCTTCCACGGGCGGAGACAGGATCGGAGGTTCAGACAGATACTCTTTAATACTGTCGAAAGCTTTCTGATAATCCTCGGTCCAATCATGGGACTGATCTTTCCGGAAGAGCTTGAATATCGGCGCACATGTGGCAGTCATGTGGGATATGAATCTGGAAATATAATTCAAGCGACCAAGAAAACCTCAGACTTGCTTCTCAATTTTAGGCGCAGGCATCTCTTGTATTGCTTTGACCTTTGCAGGATCAACCTCAATACCTCTTTCACTGACAATAAAGCCCAATAACTTGTCGGAACGGACTCCAAATGTACACTTGTTGGGATTTAGACGAAGCTTGTACTTCCTCAAACGCTGAAAAAGCTTCAACAAGTGCTCTACATGTTCAACTTCCGTTCTTGACTTGGCGATCATATCATCAACATATACCTCGATCTCCTTATGCATCATATCATGAAACAAGGTGGTCATAGCTCTTTGATACGTGGCTCCGGCGTTCTTCAAACCGAAGGGCATCACTCGATAACAGAATGTTCCCTAAGGTATGATGAATGTTGTCTTCTCCATATCCTCGGGTACCATCTTGATCTGATTATATCCGGAAAATCCGTCCATAAATGAGAAGACATTGAATTTAGCTGTATTGTCTACCAACATATCAATATGTGGTCGAGGAAAATCATCTTTCAGACTAGCTTTATTCAAGTCTCTATAGTCCACACACATCCGGACTTTTCCATCTTTCTTAGGCACGGGCACAATATTGGCCACCCATTAAGGATATGTAGAAGTCACCAGAAACCCCGCATCAATTTGCTTCTGAACTTCCTCTTTGATCTTCACTGCCATATCAGGATGAGTTCTTCTGAGTTTCTGCTTCACAGGCACGCACTCAGGCTTCAAGGGTAAGAAATGTTGCACAATATCAGTATCTAGACCGGGCATGTCTTCATATGACCAAGCAAAGACATCGACGTATTCTCGTAGCAATTTAACCAACCCCTTCTTAACAGACTCTTCCAGGAGTGCCCCAATCTTCACTTCTCGCACACAACCCTCAGACCCCAAGTTGACTGTTTCTAGGCTCTCAAGATGCGGCTGAATGATTTTCTCTTCATGCTCAAGTAGGCGGGTAATCTCGTCAGGAATTTCTTCAACATCATCTTCTTCCGCCTCAAATACAGGGAATTCAAAGTTGGGAGATGGTGTTGGGTCATTATGTTCAATGGGTTTGATTAACCTGCATAATGATTTTGGATATGAAAAGCTTTAGAATTCAAACAAGGCAAATCATTATGCAGATGAAAGATTGATTTTATTCTTATTTTTTTAGGTTTTATGTGATCACCAATTTCATGCAAAAAAGCAAAAAGGGAAAATAGTTGGAAAAACAAACATTTAACATGAATCTATTGAATGAAAATATCATTGTATTTATGCGCCAACAATGTCATCGCTCCTCCTTTTGGCATGGGAGGAGGGTTTTTAAACACAAATGAACATTACTTCGACTTATGGATAACTGTTGGAACATCCACAGCGACCCAATTATTGCAGATTCCCCCAGGGATGACGAAGTTGCCAGAATCCTCTTCGTCCTCTTCCAGAATGGCAACAGCTTCCCCGCCTTGACTGGTGTGGATGAACCCTCCACTCTTGAACAGCCCTTGCATGTTGAAAACCCCAGACAAATAACCTATGCCAACCCGAGACTTGTTGTCTTCTAGCTCAATCATTTTCCCTAAACCAGCGGTTGCACCACACTCAATGGCCAACTTTGCATCTTTATAGGAAGCAAATGAAAGAGTTCTCTTCTCAATAGGCTCGGCAATAGATAAAGCTTGGAAAGGAGTTCCAACTTCATTCTCAGCATCTATGTATGAGAAGGAAGACAAATGGCTAACCAGGAGAGCCTTTTCTCCCCCTACCACCACCAGTTTCTTATTCTTCACAAATTTCAGTTTCTGGTGTAGGGTGGATGTCACGGCGCCTGCCTCGTGAATCTATGGTCTTCCTAGGAGACATCTATATGATGGGTGAATGTCCATAACCTGGAAGGTAGTTTGGAAATCACTTGGTCTGATTTTGATTGGGAGATCAACCTCGCCAATCATAGTTTTGCGAGACCCATCGAAAGCCTTCACAACTACTCCACTCTGCCTCATGGGAGGCCCTTGATATGACAGTTTTGAGAGAGTGGATTTTGGCAATATGTTTAATGATGACCCAGTGTCCACCAGCACATTGGACATGGCGTCGTCTTTGCAACCCATAGATATATGTAATGCCAAGTTGTGGTCTCATCCCTCCTCGGGGAGATCAGAGTCACAGAAACTCAAGTTGTTACAAGCAGTAATGTTTGCAACAATGCTATCGAATTGTTCTATCATGAAATCATGATCTACATATGCCACATCCAAAACCTTCTGCAGAGCCTCTCGATGTGGTTCTGAATTCAAAAGCAATGATAACACCGATATTTTGGATGGCGTTTGTAGAAGCTGGTCTACAATATTGTACTCGCTTCTCTTGATGAGCTTCAGCATCTCATCACAATCTTCTTTCATATTGCCGCTTGGGCCAACAGAAGCAGGAGTTCCCAATGTAGAGGAGGGCTTAACAACAGGTGCCGGATTCGGAGTGCTCACAGCATTCCCAATCGGGCGTTCAACAGAATCAGCATTAGCTTGGGGCTTTGAGGGTGATAAAAATACATGACCACTGCGGGTCAAACCACTAACATCTGCAATGTTAACAATAGAGGAAGATGGCAAAGACACCTCTTTCCCATTTTCTACTGAAACCGCATTGTAGCGATAGGGAATCGCCTTTTCAGAAGAGTATGGTACTGGTCCGGCTGGCTTGATGGTTAATGTAGGAGAAACCTTCTGCTTGCTACCACCATACTTGATGATAATAGGCTCGGGGATCCGAAATACTGGAGAAATTACGTTGACCTCGTCAGCATCTTCGTCAGCATTTCTGTTTTGAAGGATCTCAATAACTCCTTCATCCAGCATTTCCTGAACATCTTTGCGCACCTGGCGACAACCTCTTTGATTGACAGAACAAACTCGGCATCTATCGTGGTCATGCTCATAATGACTATAATCACACAGCAAACGATGCATCTCGACCAGCGATTGTCGAATATGACTGACATATTTGACTTTGTATTTGCCAGGGCAGCCCTGGACCATGTTGACAGATTTCCCATGCTCGGGCAATGGGTTCTTCTTCACATTAGGACCTACATCCTCGAAACACAGAATGCCACACCTCACAAGGTCTTGAACCTTGGTCTTCAAAGGGTAACAATTCTCCACGTCGTGGCCGGGAGCACCGGAATGGTAAACACAGTGTAATTCGGGCTTATACCACCACTGGGGGTTAGCAGGTATAGCCGGTGGGTCTCGCGGAGTAATCAACTTCCTCTCTATCAAAGAGGGATATAATTCTGCATATGTCATTGGAATAGGATTAAAGGTGACCCTTTTCCTCTCGTAACTCGTGCTAGTTTGATTACTGTTTCGAAGCTGGTAGGCATGCTGCTGCGGACGATGCTGTTGTTGTTGATATTGCGGATGTGGTTGCTGATTGTTGTTATGTTGCTGATACTGCTGATTATCTCTGAAGACAGGTGCTATGTGAGCCACCTGGTGCTGGTTACCGGCAGGACGCATGGTCTTCCTCCTCACAGAGGGTCTTCTTGGCTTCATATGAGAAGTCACAGCATGTGCCTCTCCTTCTTTCTTCTTCTCAAACGCCCCATAATGTTTGGCAGAAGAGCCTTCTTCTCTGGTCAGACGTCCTTCTCTAACCCATTCTTCTAGACGCATCCCCATATTCACCATTTCGGTGAAGTCAAAAGGAGCGCTAGCGATCATCCGCTCATAATAAAAAGAACTTAAGGTCTTCAAAAAGATCTTAGTCATCTCTTTCTCTTCTAGCGGAGGCACGATCTGTGTTGCTAACTCTCGCCACCTCTGGGCGTACTCTTTGAACGTTTCCTTGTCCTTCTGGGACATGGCTCTCAATTGATCCCTATCGGGAGCCATATCCACATTATACTTGTATTGCTTGACAAAGGCCTCGCCAAGATCGTTGAAGGATCGGATGTTCGCACTGTCTAAACCCATGTACCAACGTAGAGCGGCACCGGACAGACTGTCCTGAAAGTAGTGGATGAGCAATTGGTCGTTGTCGGTCTGAGTCGACATCTTCCTGGCATACATGACCAGGTGGCTGAGAGGGCAGGTATTTCCTTTGTATTTTTCAAAGTCAGGGACCTTGAATTTCACAGGGATTTTCACATTAGGAACTAAGCAGAGTTCGGCAGCAGACTTGCCGAAAAGATCCTTTCCTCTGAGAGTTTTCAATTGCTTGCGAAGCTCAAGAAATTGATCGTTCATAGCGTCCATCTTCTCATAGACATCTGGGCCCTCAGACGGCTCAGAATGATAGATGGTGTCGTCTACCTTGGGCATAGTATGCACAATAGGAGGAGGAACAGCAAGGACCGGGCTAGATGCCGGCATAGAAGCAAAGGTGGGAGCAGGACCCTCAGGCATGAAATTGGGAGGTATCCCCCACGGGAATCCGGCTGGCATGGTCGTCGGAGCAAAGTGTGCACTGGCTGCAGTCATAGTCGAGGAGACAATCTCAGAGATGACTGTCCTCTGGGGAGGAGTTGAAGGTGTCGGAGAAGACTGGCTTTGGGCAGCCATGAATGATTCCATCAGGGCACTAAATCTGGCCACTTCCTCTTTCAGCTCGCGGTTCTCTTGTTCCAGATGATCCATCAGTTTTGAAATCTTGGCTCTGGTGTAGTACCGGTGAGTCAGCTTGTCTTCAAAATAAATGAAGAACACAGAGTTAGACCACAGGACAAGAAGCCGGTAACAAAACCTGCTTATGCACATGATGCATGCAATGCTTGTGCACATGATTTGTTTTTTATTTCAAAGGAACTTTAGGGTTTTATTTGCAAATTTTGGAAATATTAAACATTTATCGCATATGGAAATATCTCATCAAATAATATCGGGGAAAAGAAGTACAACATTGTCAATCATATACAAGAGAAAAGGAAAATAGTCATCCTATGGATCCCTAGAAACAATCATCTAAAGCTCGGGAGACAGGAAGATAGGATGCACGAAGCCTCTTCACCTCCCTCTCGTAGGCTGCCTCCATATCTGCTTTCTCCTTGGCGAGTCGGTCGTACTTCCTTTTCCAAAACTTAGAAGACTGAGGAAGTAGAGAAGTCCATGCATCATTAGGATCATCAATAACCTGATGTTCGAGGAACTTTATCAAAGCATCCTTCTCCTTAATATGCTGAAGCAACTCCTCTCGTTTACGGATTCAAGCACGTGATTGGTCTTCATCTCTCAACTCCTCTACTCCTTGGTCAGGGAGGGTTGAAGGCCCAGCCATAACCAAAGGTGTAGGTCTCGGATACTCGTAAGGCATGAGATACTCAGACGCTCTCTTCCTAACCCAAGCAGTGTAAGACTCCATAACAACACAATTCTTAGGACGCAACTCTTTCCTTCCTTTCCTATGAATCTTGCGCCAAGCGTGGACCATTCTGCCCTTCAAGCCTTGGGGATCTTTACCCTCCTTAAAGAACACACCCTCTAACAGTATGTTATTAGGTTTATCCTTTAGGGGGAACCCAAGCTGACGACGTGCTAAAACAGGGTTGTAGTTAATCCCACCACATGTACCAAGAAGAGGTACATTGGAGAATTCACCGCAAGAGTCGATAATCTACACACCATCATACACACGGTTATACCAAGAGATATCATCATTAGTGAGAGACATAAGTCTCGTGGACCACCGTAGACATCCCTTGTTCTCCTTGAAGGCGACCGTCTGCGGTAAGTGAGAAATAAACCACTTATACAACAGAGGCAAACATCACACAATGGCACCACCACCCTTTGCATTCCTCATATTGATAACATGAAATAATATCACATTTTTGGACTCGATTTAATTAAATTGTATTATTATTTGTTTCGATTTATTTCATTTTATTCTATATTACTCGGTATTTTTCCTTTTATTTGTCTCAGGTAATTTATTTGAAGCATAAGTGAAAAAGGAAGAAAAGGGGGTGCAAAAAGACAATGAAAAGCAAAATCCACAAAAGCCCAGCCCACAATCACAAGCCAGGAGCGCTGGACCTGTGACGAGCGCCACGCAAGGTGTGACGAGCGTCACGCCCTGCTGCCTTGTGTTACGAGCGTAACACATGGTGTGACGGACGTCACACCATTCTCCTATATTTTTGGCTTCAGAAGCGCAACAGAGGCACGTTGAAGCCTATTGTTACGCTTGACTCTTGGAACGTGAAAGCTGTGGAAACCGTTACAAGTAGACTAGTATAAATAGTCACTTCCTTCCTACCCTAAAGCTCTCTCTTCTTCGTCCCTTTTTTCTCTTCCGGCCGTGCAAGCATACTTTACAGCATTACCTTTTTACAGTTTTTACTTTATTTGCAATTTTTATTTCCTTTTCCAGCAAATCTTTTAGCACTTAATTAATTTTTCACACAATAGTTTCTACACCGGAAACTATTGTGTATCTTTTACTGGATCTAACCTTACGTTAGACTCTAGATTTTTATTCCTTCACTTTTATTTTCCTGTCCGATTGAAGAATTCAAGAACAAATCCAACCGGTCTGTGGTGGAGTGTTCAAGATTGCCATTAATTATTCAGGTTCTTTAATTATTGTTTGAATTTATATATGCCCTGCATTATCGTTTATTTATATTGTTTGCCTGAGATGGATTTATTTAAGCATGATGATTGTTTAGATCTGTTTAGCATGTCCGGCTAATTTATTTAGGTATCGGTATGTAAAGTAAGCGGAATGAAGGAATCAAAACTAAGTTGGCTTAGTTACGTTTAAAAATGAAATCACTCTTTTTATGGTCTCAATTTACAGGTTTAATACCAAGGTTTTTGTACGAAAGTAAAAGACTAAAGAAGTTAAAATCAATAGAACGAAAGTTTGAGTTTTTAACTGGACAGTGTAAATTGGACATTAATTCTAGATCAGGGCGAAAGAAATTTTTAGAGTTAATTAAATTCTAACCTTTTTCAAAAAGTATTCTTAAAAGTTAAATGTGAGAACGAGAGTTAAGCATTTGAATTTAATTATATAATCTAAGTCAACAGAGCGAGAGTTTGAGACGAGGGTGTTTAAACGATTAGTATTTTCTTAAAAAGAGTTTCTATAGATTCTATTATTTTCAAAAAGTGATTTTGGACTTAACTAATAAGTGACAGCTACGTTAATTTAAAGTCATGGTCTATTCAACAGAGCGAGAGTTTGAGAGAAGACTTTTAATCAATGGTGTCCACTGAAAAGATTTATTTTAAAACCAAGAAACCAACGAAGACTTGATTCCCTAATTACGACGAACTACATACCGATATCCGCTTAATTGATATTTAACCTAGATCTCATTTTAGTTTTAACTTATCCCCAAACAATCAAAGTATCATCCGCCTTAGCTTTACGAAGTAACCTTAGAAAACGGTATATCGATTCATAAGTCCCTGTGGGATCGATATCTTTTAAAACTACGCGATAGAACTGTGCACTTGCAGTTTGTACCCCAATTCGACTCATAAAGTCGCGATCAAGTTTTTGGCGCCGTTGCCGGGGACTTTTATTTAGTCGATATCGTAACTCTTCTGTTACGCTGTAGAGACTAAGGCAATTTTTATTTCCTTTTTTCGTTGATTTGTATGCCACACACTCGCTCACAAGGCGAGCCGTTTTACTTACGAATCAACGACATCGAACTATATCTCCGAGTCTTACGACGAATTCGGGAATATCGTGCTGCAAACAATCTCCCTCCTACCGAAATTCCTGATCTCAAAAATCTTTTTCCTTCACCAATACCCGAGATGGCAGAACCAGCTCGTGCTCTTCGAGATTACGCCGCTCCATCGCAAGATGAGCCGCATTCGAGTATTGCTCCACCCGCAATCGAAGCAAACAACTTCGAACTTAAACCTTCGCTGCTACAGGCAGTGCAACAGAATCAATTCTCTGGAAATCCTACCGAGGATCCAAACCTTCATTTATCCGTATTTGTCCAATACGCTGATACTGTTAAAGCTAATGGTGTCACTTCAGAGGCAATTCGACTTCGTCTTTTTCCTTTCTCGTTAAGAGATAAAGCTAGAAGATGGCTTCAGTCTCTTCCTTCCAACTCAGTCACAACATGGAATGAGTTGAAGAAAGTCTTCCTTGCCCGATATTTTCCTCCAAGCAAAACAGCTATGTTGAGAGCCCAGATAAATGGATTTAAACAGAAAGATAACGAGTCTCTTTTAGAAGCATGGGAAAGATACAAAGACATGATGAGACTTTGTCCACACCATGGTTTAGAGGACTGGTTAGTGATTCATACCTTCTATAATGGTCTCTTGTACAACACAAGGTTAACAATAGACGCGGCAGCAGGTGGTGCACTTATGGATAAACCTTATGCCGATGCTTATCAACTTATCGAAAGCATGGCCCAAAACCATTATCAGTGGGGAAGCGACCGAGCAATGGTAGAGAAACCTCAAACGAAAAGTGGCATGTACGAGATAAGTAGCCTTGATCATGTTAATGCAAAAGTGGAAGCCCTTGCCCAGAAAATTGAAAGTTTGAATGTATCACCTCCAACCACCGTGGTTGCCGCAACTCAGAATTGCGAAGTCTGTGGAAT
Source organism: Lathyrus oleraceus (assembly GCF_024323335.1). Taxonomy (NCBI): domain Eukaryota; kingdom Viridiplantae; phylum Streptophyta; class Magnoliopsida; order Fabales; family Fabaceae; genus Lathyrus; species Lathyrus oleraceus. The sequence goes on from NC_066580.1 coordinate 451,753,159, forward strand.
CCAAGGTCACACCCCTGCAGATTGTCAACTCCTAACAGGAATCCAAGCAGAGCAAGTGAATTATGCTCAAGGAAATCCCTACTCGCACACCTATAACTCAAACTGGAAGAATCATCCTAATTTTTCATATAAGAGTAACAATGCTTTATACGCACCAGGACAAGCTCCAAATCAAGCCCCAGCTATACCTCCTGGATATCAAAAGCCGACCCCATCTACACCTAACAATAATGTTCCTAGGAAATCCAACTTGGAAATAATGATGGAGAACTTCATAGCTTCTCAACAGCAAACCAATAAAGATTTCTTAAACCAGAATATACACACTAGCGAACAAATCAAACAACTAGCAAGTAAAGTAGATGCCTTGGCTACCCATAACAAAATGCTGGAAACACAAATATCACAAGTAGCTCAACAACAAGCGCCTACTGCTGCCCCAACTGGTACATTTCCTGGACAGCCCCAACCTAACCCGAAAAGCCACGCTCATGCAATCATACTAAGAAGTGGAACGGAAGTGGAAGGACCAGTAGATCCAAGAACTGAAAACCAAAACTCTAAAAAGTCAACTGAGGAAGAAAGTACACCTAAGGAAAAGGAAGAGAGTAATAAGGAAACCGTAGAAAAGAAAGAACCTTATGTACCTCCACCACCTTATAAACCACCTATCCCTTACCCTCAAAGGCTTATTAAAACCAAAGATGCGGGCCAATTTAAAAAATTTGTTGACCTACTAAAACAATTAAACGTCACAATTCCGTTTACATAAGCTATTACGCAGATGCCCTCATATGCTAAGTTCTTAAAAGAAATTCTTTCTAATAAAAGGAAACTTGAAGATAGCGAAACTGTTACACTCACTGCTGAATGTAGCGCTATAATCCAGAATATGCCTCCTAAACTTAAAGATCCAGGTAGTTTCTCTATACCCTGTCACATAGGAAAATTTGTCATAGATAAAGCCTTATGCGATTTAGGAGCCGGTATTAGTGTTATGCCTTTATCCATATGCAAGAAACTTGAAATGGGAGAATTAAGACCAACTAAAATGTCTATGCAACTAGCAGATCGTTCTGTTAGATATCCTGTAGGAATTCTTGAAAACGTTCCCGTGCGCATAGGTCAATTCTACATCCCAACTGATAACATGAAATTATATCACATTTTAGGACTTAATTCAATTAAATTATATTATTATTTACTTTAATTTATTTCATTTTATCAGATATTACGCGGTATTTCCTTTCTATTTATCTCAGGTATCTATTTGAAGCAAAAGTAAAAAAAGGAAGAAAAGGAGGTGCAAAAAGAAGTTTTTGGATACAAATAGCAAAAGCCAAGCCCAGCCCAAAGAAGGCACAGGCGTTGTGCCTGTGACGAACGTCACAGAGGTCGTGACGAGCGTCACGCTATATGCACTTGTGTGACGAGCGTCACACATGGTGTGACGGACGTCACACCATTCCCCTATATTTGAGGCACAAGGAACGCTTCAGAGACGTTGAGAGAGAGTTGAGCCCTATTTCCACGCCCAACTATTCTGCACGTCGAATTGAAGACTTTTGACGCGGAAGGCAGTTGCAGGAGGTAGCATATAAATAGTAGCTTTTTGGAAAGCTGAGGGGTCGACGCTTTTTCCAGAATTTTGCCGTTTTCGCATTTTTCTTCTTCCAGCAGCTTAGGCATATTTTTACAGTATTACTTTTACAAATTTCTATATTGTTTTCTTTTGCAATTCTATTTTCTTTTCTAGCTCTTAATTAATTTTTCGCACAATAGTTTCTACACCGGAAACTATTGTGTACCTTTTACCGGATCTAACCTTACGTTAGAATCTAGTCTTTTTATTCCTTCGTTTTATTTTTCTGCCTGATTGAAGAACTCAAGAACAAATCCAACCGGTCTGTGGTGGAGTGTTCAAGACTGCTATTTAATTATTCAGGTTCTTTATTTATTTGTTGAATTTATATATGCTTGTTTTTATTATTAATTTTTGCTGCTTGCCTGTGATGAATCTGTTTATGCATGTTATTTATTTAAGCCTGTTTAGCATGTCTGGCTAATTTATTTAGGTATCGGTATGTAAAGTAAGCGGAATGAAGGAATCAAAACTAAGTTGGTTTATCTAAAGTTTAAAATTAAAATCACTCTTTTTACGGTCTCAATTTACAGGTTTAATAACAAGGTTTTTGTACGAAAGTAAAAAAAAACATAAAGAAGTTAAAATCAATAGAGCGAGAGTTTGAGGTTTTGACTGGACAGTGTAAATTGGACATTAATTCTAGATCAGGGCGAGAGCAATTTTTAGAGTTAATTAAATGCTAACCTTTTTCAAAAAGTATTTTTAAAGATTGAATGTGAGGGCGAGAGTTAAGCATTTGAATTTAATTATATAACCTAAGTCAACAGAGCGAGAGTTTGAGATAAGGGTGTTTAAACGATTAGTGTTTTCTTAAAAAGAGTTTCTACGGATTCTATTGTTTTCAAAAAGTGGTTTTTGACTTAACTATAAGTGACAGCTACGTTAATATAAAATCATAGTTTATTCAACAGAGCGAGAGTTTGAGATAAAACTTTTAACCAATAGCGTCAACTGAAAAGATTTACTTTAAAACCAAGAAACCAACAAAGAATTGATTCCCTAATTACGACGAACTACATACCGATATCCGCTTAATTGATATTTAACCTAGATCTCATTTTAGTTTTAACTTTTCCCCAAACAATCAAAGTATCATCCGCCTTAGCTTTACGAAGTAACCTTAGAAAACGGTATATCGATTCATAAGTCCCTGTGGGATCGATATCTTTTAAAACTACGCGATAGAACTGTGCACTTGCAGTTTGTACCCCAATTCGACTCATAAAGTCGAGCGATCAAGTTTTTGGCGCCGTTGCCGGGGACTTTTTTTTTTAGTCGATATCGTAACTCTCCTGTTACGCTGTAGAGACTAAGGCTTTTTTTTTTCTTCTTTTCTTTCTTTCGTTGATTTGTATGCCACGCACTCGCTCACAAGGCGAACCGCTCTACTTACGAATCAACGATATCGAACTATATCTCCGAGTCTTACGACGAATTCGGGATTATCGTGCTGCAAACAATCTCCCTCCTGTAGAACTTCCTGATTTCAAAAATATTTTCCCTTCGATACCCGAGATGGCAGAACCAGCTCGTGCTCTTAGAGATTATGCCGCTCCATCGCAAGATGAACCGCATTCAAGTATTGCTCCACCCGCAATCGAAGCAAACAACTTTGAACTCAAACCTTCACTGTTGCAGGCAGTGCAACAGAACCAATTCTCTGGGAATCCTACCGAGGATCCTAACCTTCATTTATCCGTATTTGTCCAATACGCTGATACTGTTAAAGCTAATGGTGTCACTTCAGAGGCAATTCGACTTCGTCTTTTTCCTTTCTCACTAAGAGATAGCGCTAGAAGATGGCTTCAATCTCTTCCTTCCAACTCAGTCACCACATGGAACGAGTTGAAGAAAGTTTTTCTTGCTCGATATTTTCCGCCAAGCAAAACAGCTATGTTAAGAGCCCAAATAAATGGATTTAAACAGAAAGATAACGAGTCTCTTTTCGAAGCATGGGAAAGATACAAAGACATGATGAGACTTTGTCCACACCATGGTTTAGAAGACTGGTTAGTAATTCATACATTCTATAATGGTCTCCTGTACAACACGAGGTTAACAATAGATGCCGCCGCAGGTGGTGCGCTAATGAACAAACCTTATGCAGACGCTTACCAACTTATCGAAAGCATGGCTCAAAACCACTATCAGTGGGGAACCGAACGAACAATGGTGGAAAAACCTCAAACGAAAACTGGCATGTACGAGATAAGTAACCTTGATCATGTTAATGCAAAAGTGGATGCTCTGGTCCAGAAAATTGAAAGTTTAAATGTATTACCTCCAGCCACAGTAGTTGCCATAACCCAGAATTGCGAAGTCTGTGGAATCCAAGGTCACACTCCTGCAGATTGTCAACTCCTAACAGGAATCCAAGCAGAGCAAGTAAACTATGCTCAAGGAAGCCCCTATTCGCATACCTATAACTCAAATTGGAAGAATCATCCAAATTTTTCATATAAGAGTAATAATGCTCTATACGCACCTGGACAATCTCCAAATCAAGCCCCAGCTATACCTCTGGGATATCAGAAGCCGACCCCATCTACATCTAACAATAACACCCCTAGGAAATCCAACTTGGAAATCATGATGGAAAACTTTATAGCTTCTCAACAGCAAACCAATAAAGATTTCTTAAACCAGAATATACACACTGGCGAACAAATTAAACAACTAGCAAGTAAAGTAGATGCCCTGGCTACTCATAACAAAATGCTGGAAACGCAAATATCACAAGTAGCTCAACAACAAGCGCCTACTGCTGCCCCAACTGGTACATTTCCTGGCCAACCCCAACCTAACCCAAGAAGCCACGCTCATGCAATTATACTGAGAAGTGGAACGGAAGTGGAAGGACCGTCTGACCCAAGGATAGAAAACCAAAACTCTGAAAAGTCAACTGAGGAGAGTGAACCTAAGGAAAAGGCAGAGAGTAATAAGGAAACCGTAGAAAAGAAGGAACCTTATGTACCTCCACCACCTTATAAACCACCTATCCCTTACCCTCAAAGGCTTGTTAAAACCAAAGATGCGGGCCAATTTAAAAAATTTGTCGACCTACTAAAACAATTAAACGTCACAATTCCGTTTACAGAAGCTATTACGCAAATGCCCTCATATGCCAAGTTTTTAAAAGAAATTCTTTCTAATAAAAGGAAACTTGAAGATAGCGAAACCGTTACACTTACTGCTGAATGTAGTGCTATAATACAGAATATGCCTCCTAAACTTAAAGACCCAGGTAGTTTCTCTATACCCTGTCACATAGGAAAATTTGTCATTGACAAAGCCTTATGCGATTTAGGAGCCGGTATTAGTGTTATGCCTTTATCCATATGCAAGAGACTTGAAATGGGAGAATTAAGACCAACTAAAATGTCTGTGCAACTAGCAGATCGTTCCGTAAAATATCCTGTAGGAATTCTTGAAAACGTTCCAGTGCGCATAGGTCAATTCTACATTCCAACTGATTTTATAATTATGGATATTAGAGAAGATGAAGTTACACCCATTATACTGGGAAGACCGTTCTTAGCAACCGCCGGTGCAATCATAGACGTAAAACGAGGACGACTCACTTTCGAAGTAGGAGAAGAGAAAATTGAGTTCATTCTTTCCCAATTTTTGAAAGCACCTGCAATAGAAGATACATGTTACTTCATGGATATCATCGATGAATGCATAAAAGAAACGGAGTTAGAAAAAGACAAATCATCTGACTACCTTGTAGAAGACAAACTTAACCAATGTTTAGCAATAACACCGGACCCTACGCAATGCCTTAAGAAACCAACCTTAGACCTGAAAACACTTCCCAAGAATCTGAGATATGAATTCCTAGACTTAGAGCTTGAACGACCAGTGATAGTTAATGCTGACCTAGGAAGACTCGAAACAGAAAAACTCCTGCATATCTTAAGAAAATATCCAACCGCACTAGGTTACAACATCACCGATCTTAAAGGAATAAGTCCTTCTATTTGTATGCACCGCATCATGTTAGAAGAAGACTGTAAAACTTCTAGGGAACACCAGAGAAGATTAAACCCGATCCTGAGTGAGGTAGTGAAGAAGGAAATAACCAAGTTATTAGAGGCAGGTATCATATATCCTATATCTGATAGCAAATGGGTTAGTCCTGTACACGTAGTACCAAAGAAAGGAGGTATAACAGTCATTGAAAATGAAAAAGGAGAAACTATAACCAAACGAATCGAATCGGGATGGAGAATGTGCATTGACTATAGGAAACTAAACAAAGCAACCCGAAAAGATCATTTCCCTTTACCATTCATTGACCAGATGTTAGAACGATTAGCAAAACATTCACATTTCTGCTATCTAGACGGTTACTCAGGTTTCTTTCAAATACCAATTCACCCTGATGACCAAGAAAAGACAACGTTCACATGCCCTTTTGGTACCTTCGCTTATAGACGAATGCTGTTTGGCTTGTGTAATGCTCCTGCAACTTTCCAAAGATGCATGATGGCGATATTCGCCGATTTTCTAGAAAACATCATGGAAGTATTTATGGATGACTTTTCCGTATGCGGACAAAGCTTTGAAGAATGTCTTGAAAACCTAGAGAAAGTTCTAGAGCGATGCGTAAAAGTAAACCTAGTACTTAATTGGGAAAAATGTCACTTTATGGTACAAGAAGGAATTGTTTTAGGACACATCATCTCAAATAGAGGAATCGAAGTAGACAAAGCCAAAATAGAGGTAATCGAAAACCTTCAACCTCCGAAGACTGTGAGAGAAGTACGAAGCTTCTTAGGACATGCCGGTTTTTACCGACGATTCATTAAAGACTTCTCTAAAATAACTAAACCGTTGACCGGATTATTGATGAAAGATGCTGAATTCATATTCGACAATAAATGTTTAGAAGCATTTCAAACGCTTAAACAAGCACTGATCTCCGCACCCATAATGCAGACACCAGATTGGAACGAACCATTCGAAATAATGTGTGATGCCAGCGATTACGCTGTAGGTGCTGTTTTAGGACAACGAAAAGATAAAAAGCTTCATGTTATATATTACGCAAGTAGAACTCTAGATGAAGCACAAATGAATTACGCCACAACCGAGAAAGAACTTCTAGCAGTAGTGTTTGCGCTAGATAAATTTCGTTCTTACTTGGTCGGAGCCAAAATAATCATCTACACTGACCACGCTGCTATCAAATACCTCTTAACTAAAAAGGATGCAAAACCTAAACTCCTAAGATGGATCCTGTTACTACAAGAGTTCAATTTGGAAATCAAAGACAAGAAAGGAACTGAAAACGTAGTAGCAGATCACCTCTCTAGACTTGAGAACCTTGAACCGGAAAGAACAGCAATTAACGATGATTTCTCGTACGATAAGCTTATAGCTACTTTAGAAGAAAATAACGCTGATAGACAGGTAGAAACTACTTTAGCAATATCTGTTACACCGTGGTACGCTGACCTCGTCAATTATTTAGCTGCCGGAATAGTTCCATCTACCTTATCCTACCAACAGAAGAAACGATTCTTCTACGATATAAAACATTATTACTGGGATGACCCCTTACTTTTTAAAAGAGGTCCCGATGGTATTTTCCGTCGGTGTATACCCGAAGAAGAGGCAGAAAGTATAATCCAACACTGTCACTCCGCTCCTTATGGTGGACACGCAAGTACATCCAAGACCTGCTCTAAAATCCTACAAGCCGGTTTTTATTGGCCAAGCATATGGAAGGATGTACATGCAACTATTAAGAAATGTGACAGATGTCAACGCACAGGAAACATATCTAGACGTGACGAGATGCCACAAAAGGGCGTTTTGGAAGTCGAGATTTTCGACGTGTGGGGAATAGACTTCATGGGACCTTTTCCATCCTCTTTCGGCAACAAATACATACTCGTGGCAGTCGACTACGTATCAAAATGGATTGAAGTTATAGCTTCTCCAACAAACGACACACGAGTAGTAACTAGACTCTTTAAGAATATAATATTTCCAAGGTTTGGTGTCCCAAGAATAGTTGTCAGTGATGGTGGCTCGCATTTCATATCCAAAGTACTCGAAAAACTACTGCTTAAGTATGGCGTAAGACATAGAGTAACGACACCTTACCACCCTCAAACCAGTGGGCAAGTGGAAGTATCTAACAGAGAAATCAAACAGATACTAGAAAAAACAGTCGCCACTTCAAGGAAAGACTGGTCATTAAAATTACCAGAAGCTTTATGGGCATACCGAACTGCTTACAAAACACCCATAGGGACAACCCCATTTAAGCTAATTTATGGAAAATCCTGTCACCTCCCGGTAGAATTAGAACATAAAGCCTATTGGGCTATTAAAAATCTAAATTTAAACTATAAAGCCGCCGGTGAAAAGAGAATCCTTGATATAAGCGAATTAGAGGAACTCAGAAGAGACGCTTACGAAAATGCCAGAATCTACAAAGAAAGAACAAAACAATGGCATGACAAGCGCATATCAAGGAAAATCTTCAAACAAGGCGATACAGTCCTTTTATTTAACTCCAGACTAAAGTTATTTCCGGGAAAACTACGATCTAGATGGTCAGGTCCTTTTCAAATCACTAATGTTTTTCCCAGTGGAGCAGTAGAAATTAAAGGCAAATCTATGGAACCATTTACCGTAAACGGGCAACGTCTAAAACATTACCACTATGCAGAAAAACAATGAAGATTCGCAAGTCTTGCACTTAGACGAAATGCCTCCAGAAATCATAGATTATAATTGATTGTTTTTATGTCGAGCTTGCGACATTAAACAAAGCGCTTAGTGGGAGACAACCCACAATTATTTTATTATTTCCCTATTCTATTATTATTATTTTTTTTCTATTTTTTTCCTTAATTATTCTTTTAATTTCTGTTTAGTATTCATTCTTAATTTAATTTATTAAAAACTTTTCTCTTCTTTCGGCATTTGGCCAAATCCTGACTAAAACTCTTGTTTTTCTTTTCTCTAGCTAACACTAACCTGATGGGACATATTGATCGTATGGGTATCAAATTCAGAGGAACAGCTCAGAAACAAAAGTTTGAGGAACTAGCCACGAGAGAGATGCTACCTAGCCTGTATGCTGATGACTGGGCAATGACTGCCCTTGGACTAAGACAAAGTGTCCTGTATTTGCTGAATCAGATAGGGTGGGAAACCGCTCCTATCCGTAGACAGTTTGTCACTTACCGGAGACTGACTCTAGAATTCCTTAGTTCTCTGATCTATCTACCCAGCCATGGAAAAGGAATAAGCAGAGGTTTTATACAGTTCAGAATGTTTAACATGGAGTACCAATTTAATATCCAAGATTTTACCAACCTTTTAGGCTTCCCTACATCCTTTGACACATTCACAGTGAGCCAAGAGGAACTTTTCGAATATAGAGAACTTGAACACTTTTGGGGTAACTTGACTTGAAATGACGATCCCGAGGAACATGAGTTTCTCTCTGGAAACATACATAACCCGACCTTCCGTTATTTCCATAAGATCCTGACCCACACCTTATTTGGGAAGAAGCCAAATAGTACCACAGTTTCACGTGATGAACTCTTCATCATATTTTGTGCTTCCCAGAACCGTCCAGTAAACGGTGCCACTTTTATGTTAGCAAATTTGGACCACCTTATCCAAGATGAGCGAGCACCAATCCGAATAGGCGGTTTGATAACTATGATAGGTAATGCTATTGGATTACGTCAGCCTATACTTGACTTAAGCCCTTTTTGTGGCATTACTACCATGAGTATACCCTTCCTCTTCAACACTTTGTTTATAGCAAACCTAGGGTCTGATGAGTTTGAGCTTATTATTGATAACCAAGTTCTTTGCCTATTCACCATGCCCGATCCTAGGACTAGTGTTCACAACCGCAACAACTGGCTCTACAATCTGAACGAAACCCCCTCTCCTGCTAGATCCACTGAATCCATCCAGGATTATGAGATTTGTGATGACTATGAGACTTATGATGACCAGATTCCTTATGCTGAATCAGATCCTCAGACACCATCTGGATATTATGATATTGATCCTCCTCCTCAACCTGCTCAGACCGAAGAATCGACAATACCCGACCTTAGACATCATATGCCCGGAACTGATTATAACACTGCCATGGAAGCTTTGATGTCAGAACAAGATGCCCTCAGAGAAGAGTTCAGTAGCTTGAGGCACGAATTTCTGGGATACATGAACAGTATGACAAACCAGTTTCACGAGTTGCTATACCGTGTTAACTCCTTTGCTCCTCCGGCCAGAGATCGTGCAGATGGATAGAATTTATTTATTTTTCTTAGTTATTTAGTCTTAAGTTAGATTAATTATTTAATGTTATTTCAAATTATATTCGTATTTGTTTCTTTTTCGCACTTTTTGTTTTTCTCCATTGTTACATTATGATTATTTTATTGAAGCTATTTATTCATTTTATTATGTAATATCTATTATGCTCTCTACTGTTGCTGCCTACATGACTTATTAAAGAACAATATATTTATGCATCATTGTGCAAAGTAGAATGACATGCAGAAAATTAAATAGCAAAATAAAATAATCAAAAGCAAAACAAAACAAAAAAATAATAAAAATAAATTACCAAGTTATTCTGAAGAACGCTAGCTGAAGCCATGCCAAAAAGACTGTGTGACGAGCGTCACACAACCTATGACGGACGGCATGCTAAGTACCTGTTACGACCGTCACGCCCCTGTGACGAGCGTAACACCTTTCTGACTAGGTGAACGTTACAGTGCCGTTGGAGACGAACGTTACACCCTTTACTTTTTACCTTCCCCATTTATTCCCATTAACCCACATTTATTCACTTTTCAACCACCTCCTTTCCAAATTCCAAATTCTTTTCCTATAAATACCCATCAAAACCCCCTCTCCATTCACCACAAAACACTCTCTAATATCAAATACATTTCTTTCTTTCCTTTACCACTCCTTTAAATTCACTCATCAGTATGGCGGGAAATCAGAATTTCGGAAATATCATCTTCCGATCCGGAGATGAAAACTATCAAAGGGAGCAATTCGAGCGCTTTCAACAGCGAGGCGTCATCTCTACCAGGTATCCTGATTCAACTTGTTTACAACAATTAGGATTACTTCAAGGTATCGAGTGGATGCTCCGCCTTGCCGATCTAACCTTTCTATGTACGCATAATCAACCCACCTACCCATCCCTAACCTTAGAATTCTTAAGTTCATACGCGTACAACACTCCAGCCGGTGAGGACGAATTCTTAACCGGTACCGCAACCTTCCGTATGTTCAACATTGAGTACTCCTTAACCCAAAACCAATTGAGTACCATGCTACAATTTCCCACAGAAGGTCAAGTCTATCCCAGAATCCCTCCAAACCTAAACTGGAGCACAGTTGCTGCTTTCGAACTCTTTAGGAAAATATCCGGAGTAGATGCCAACAACTGGGAAGAGCTCCTCGTTTCCCATATACATAACCCAACTATACGGTACTTTATCTGTATCCTACAAAACACCGTTTTTGGAAGACCGAACAACAGCAAGGTCAACACAAAGGAACTCTTCTTCCTCGAATGCGTCTTCGAACCGCAGGCTAAGGTAAACGCCGCCTCCTTCCTATTTCATCATATCCGCACCTTATGTGCTAGAGGCCGTCAACCTTTTGTAATTGGTGGATTAATCACCACCATAGCACTTGGCTTAAACCTAGGGGACCAACTCCAAACTTTAGAATCTTTACCTCCCCTATTTATGGATATAGGCTACTGTCGGTCCAGCCGCCTAATAAAGAACCGACTAGGCGGAAAATATTACCTTATGGTGAATAACCAGGCCGTCCCAAGCGTTGTTCTCCCCAACATTTCCCTAACCGATGTCACCAATCCCAACCGCCACCTCTATGATCTGAATGCTCCCGAAGCTACCGAGCCTTCGCATACAAACCCGCCTGCAGACGAGTTTGAAGAAATGGAGCAAGGTGATAACGCTCCTGAACAACAATCAGTCCCGCTCAACCCTTCCGATACTGCAGCTGGCCCATCCTCCCGACGTCGTCGACGAAGAAGGCCTGCAACCAACGACGACATCATGGATGCCATTGATGGTATGCAAGCACAGAATCTCGAAATGATGCAAATGATGCGCCAAATGCAACAACAGCAGGCAGAGAGGAATACCATAACCGATCAGCGGTTCACTGAGTTGTTTAGCAGGTTCGACAACTTAGACTTACGTCAGCGATCACCAGGCCCAAGAACAAGAGGCGGACGGCAACCTTAACTTTTCTTTTCCCTTCCTTTTTGTATTTCATTTCGTTTCCTTAAAACATTGGGGACAATGTTTAATTTAAGTATGGGGGGGAAAACCATGTTCTTTCTATCCTCCATTTTCCTTTTCAAGTATGTATTTTTCTCTTCATTTTTATTTCCCTTATAAAAAAAATATATATATATATATATATATATATATATATTATTATAATATAGATTTATTTTAAATTAAGTCCCTAGCGTGAAAGCTTTCTATTATCTATTCCCCTCAAATTTTCATGAGCCATAACAGAAATTCAACACACCCGATAAGTATAAAGGTTGCTTATTTTATAAAACTTGAGTGAAATCAAAAACAAAAAAATTATTACCATAACAACGCTCTGAGAACCTCAACACATTAGATCAGGATAAGCACCTATTATACCAAGTCCATGGACTTTTAACCTTATAGTAACCCCGAGTAGTTTATACGAGAAGTCAGCACCATCTTAATAGCAAACTACGTGGAGAGCCGATGAATATAAGTGAATGATTCCCAAAGTGACATAAAGAGTATATATATATATCAGGAAATGCACTAATTAAGTTAGGTGATCCTTACCAGATCATTTAATCTAAAGGTTGCAGATCATATAAAAGCATAATACGAGAGATCCATTATGAGTTGGTTCAATAGGTATCTGGTACTGAACTTGGTAGGGCGGACTACGGTCCGATCCCCCGCAATTTGCAATGGACTGAATAACGAAGTTATCCGACTTATGTACCAGAACTTCTAGCTAAAAAGGGATCAGAATCACTAACCGGTTACTCCACTATGTGCGCGAAGAGATAAAGGGCTTAATGTGATTTCGCTAGAATGAAAACGGGTGAAATAAGAGTAAAGGAACTAAGACAGCTATAATGGCATTACTTGAACTGGTTTGCATGAGGTGAGGTTATCTGAGGTTGTGACGTGGTTGTCAATGTCAAGATTAAACTCAAGTCACTTCTAAACAAAGTTTACATGCAACCTAATACGAATTGATGCGTGTTTTGAAATTTCATCTGGCTAAAATTTTTAAGTTCTATACCGTATTTTGCTTGAGGACAAGCAAAGATTTAAGTATGGGGGAGTTTGATAACATGAAATTATATCACATTTTAGGACTTAATTCAATTAAATTATATTATTATTTACTTTAATTTATTTTATTTTATCAGATATTACGCGGTATTTCCTTTCTATTTATCTCAGGTATCTATTTGAAGCAAAAGTAAAAAAAGGAAGAAAAGGAGGTGCAAAAAGAAGTTTTTGGATACAAATAGCAAAAGCCAAGCCCAGCCCAAAGAAGGCACATGCGTTGTGCCTGTGACGAACGTCACAGAGGTCGTGACGAGCGTCACGCTATATGCACTTGTGTGACGAGCGTCACACATGGTGTGACGGACGTCACACCATTCCCCTATATTTGAGGCACAAGGAACGCTTCAGAGACGTTGAGAGAGAGTTGAGCCCTATTTCCACGCCCAACTATTCTGCACGTCGAATTGAAGACTTTTGACGCGGAAGGCAGTTGCAGGAGGTAGCATATAAATAGTAGCTTTTTGGAAAGCTGAGGGGTCGACGCTTTTTCCAGATTTTTGCCGTTTTCGCATTTTTCTTCTTCCAGCAGCTTAGGCATATTTTTACAGTATTACTTTTACAAATTTCTATATTGTTTTCTTTTGCAATTCTAATTTCTTTTCTAGCTCTTAATTAATTTTTCGCACAATAGTTTCTACACCGGAAACTATTGTGTACCTTTTACCGGATCTAACCTTACGTTAGAATCTAGTCTTTTTATTCCTTCGTTTTATTTTTCTGCCTGATTGAAGAACTCAAGAACAAATCCAACCGGTCTGTGGTGGAGTGTTCAAGACTGCTATTTAATTATTCAGGTTCTTTATTTATTTGTTGAATTTATATATGCTTGTTTTTATTATTAATTTTTGCTACTTGCCTGTGATGAATCTGTTTATGCATGTTATTTATTTAAGTCTGTTTAGCATGTCTGGCTAATTTATTTAGGTATCGATATGTAAAGTAAGCGGAATGAAGGAATCAAAACTAAGTTGGTTTATCTAAAGTTTAAAATTAAAATCACTCTTTTTACGGTCTCAATTTACAGGTTTAATAACAAGGTTTTTGTACGAAAGTAAAAAAAAACATAAAGAAGTTAAAATCAATAGAGCGAGAGTTTGAGGTTTTGACTGGACAGTGTAAATTGGACATTAATTCTAGATCAGGGCGAGAGCAATTTTTAGAGTTAATTAAATGCTAACCTTTTTCAAAAAGTATTTTTAAAGATTGAATGTGAGGGCGAGAGTTAAGCATTTGAATTTAATTATATAACCTAAGTCAACAGAGCGAGAGTTTGAGATAAGGGTGTTTAAACGATTAGTGTTTTCTTAAAAAGAGTTTCTACGGATTCTATTGTTTTCAAAAAGTGGTTTTTGACTTAACTATAAGTGACAGCTACGTTAATATAAAATCATAGTTTATTCAACAGAGCGAGAGTTTGAGATAAAACTTTTAACCAATAGCGTCAACTGAAAAGATTTACTTTAAAACCAAGAAACCAACAAAGAATTGATTCCCTAATTACGACGAACTACATACCGATATCCGCTTAATTGATATTTAACCTAGATCTCATTTTAGTTTTAACTTTTCCCCAAAAAATCAAAGTATCATCCGCCTTAGCTTTACGAAGTAACCTTAGAAAACGGTATATCGATTCATAAGTCCCTGTGGGATCGATATCTTTTAAAACTACGCGATAGAACTGTGCACTTGCAGTTTGTACCCCAATTCGACTCATAAAGTCGAGCGATCACCAACCGATTTTATAATTATGGACATTAGAGAAGATGAAGTTACACCCATTATATTGGGAAGACCATTCTTAGCAACCGCCGGTGCAATCATAGACGTAAAACGAGGACGACTCACTTTCGAAGTAGGAGAAGAGAAAATTGAGTTCATTCTTTCCCAATTTTTGAAAGCACCTGCAATAGAAGATACATGTTACTTCATGGATATCATCGATGAATGCATAAAAGAAACAGAGTTAGAAAATGACAAATCGTCTGACTATCTTTTAGAAGACAAACTCAACCAATGTTTAGAAATAACACCGGACCCTACGCAATGCCTTAAGAAACCAACCCTAGACCTGAAAAAACTTCCCAAAAATCTGAGATATGAATTCCTAGACTTAGAACTTGAACGACCAGTGATAGTTAATGCAGACCTAGGAAAGCTCGAAACCGAAAAACTCCTACATATCTTAAGAAAATATCCAACCGCACTAGGGTACAACATCACCGATCTTAAAGGAATAAGTCCTTCTATTTGTATGCATCGCATCATGCTAGAAGAAGACTGTAAAACTTCCAGGGAACATCAGAGGAGACTAAACCCGATCCTGAGTGAGGTAGTGAAGAAGGAAGTAACCAAGTTATTAGAGGCAGGTATCATATATCCTATATCTGATAGCAAATGGGTTAGTTCTGTACACGTAGTACCAAAGAAAGGAGGTATAACAGTTATCGAAAATGAAAAAGGAGAAACTATAACCAAACGAATCGAATCGGGATGGAGAATGTGCATTGACTATAGGAAACTAAACAAAGCAACCCGAAAAGATCATTTCCCTTTACCATTCATTGACCAGATGTTAGAACGATTAGCAAAACATTCTCATTTTTGCTATCTAGACGGTTACTCAGGCTTCTTTCAAATACCAATTCATCCTGATGACCAAGAAAAGACAACATTCACGTGTCCTTTTGGTACCTTAGGTTATCGAGGAATGCTGTTTGGCTTGTGCAATGCTCCTGCAACCTTCCAAAGGTGCATGATGGCGATATTCACCGATTTTCTCGAAAATATCATGGAAGTATTTATGGACGACTTTTCCGTATGCGGACAAAGCTTTGAAGAGTGTCTTGAAAACCTAGAAAGAGTTCTAGAATGATCTGTAAAAGTAAACCTAGTACTTAATTGGGAAAAATGTCACTTTATGGTACAAGAAGGAATTGTTTTAGGACACATTATCTCAAATAGAGGAATTGAAGTAGACAAAGCCAAAATAGAGGTAATCGAAAACCTTCAACCTCCGAAAACTGTGAGAGAAGTATGAAGCTTCTTAGGACACGCCGGTTTTTACCGACGATTCATTAAAGACTTCTCTAAAATAACTAAACCTTTGACCGGACTATTGATGAAGGATGCTGAATTCATCTTCGACAATAAATGTTTAAAAGCATTCCAAACGCTTAAACAAGCATTGATCTCCGCACCCATAATGCAGACACCAGATTGGAATGAACCATTCGAAATAATGTGTGATGCCAGTGATTACGCCGTGGGCGCTGTTTTAGGACAACGAAAGGATAAAAAGCTTCACGTCCTATACTACGCAAGTAGAACTCTAGATGAAGCACAAATGAATTATGCCACAACCGAGAAAGAACTCTTAGCAGTAGTGTTTGCACTAAATAAGTTTCGTTCTTACTTGGTCGGAGCTAAAATAATCGTTTACACCGACCACGCTGCTATTAAGTACCTCTTAACAAAAAAGGATGCTAAACCTAGACTCCTAAGGTGGTTCCTGTTGCTACAAGAGTTCGATCTGGAAATCAAAGATAAAAAAGGAACTGAAAACGTAGTAGCAGATCACCTCTCTAGACTTGAAAACCTTGAACCGGAAACAACATCGATCAACGATGATTTCTCGTACGATAAACTTATAGCTACTTTGGAAGAAAATAAAGCTGATAAACAGGTAGAAACCACCTTAGCTATATGTGCTACACCATGGTACGCTGATCTCGTCAATTATTTAGCTGCCGGAATAGTTCCACCTACTTTATCCTACCAGCAAAAGAAACGATTCTTCTATGACATAAAACACTATTACTGGGATGACCCTTTACTTTTCAAAAGAGGCCCTATGGTATTTTCCGTCGGTGTATACCTGAAGAAGAGGTAGAAAATATAATCCAACACTGTCACTCCGCTCCTTATGGTGGACATGCAAGTACATCCAAGACCTGCTCCAAAATCCTACAAGCCGGTCTTTATTGGCCAAACATATGGAAGGATGTGCATGCTGCTGTCAAGAAATGTGATAGATGTCAACGCACAGGGAACATATCTAGACGTGACGAAATGCCACAAAAGGGCATTTTGGAAGTAGAGATTTTCGACGTGTGAAAAATAGATTTCATGGGACCTTTTCCACCTTCCTTCGGTGACAGGTACATACTCGTAGCGGTTGACTACGTATCAAAATGGATTAAAGCTATAGCTTCTCCAACAAACGACACACGAGTAGTAACTAGACTCTTTAAGAATATAATATTTCCAAGATTTGGTGTCCCAAGAATAGTAGTCAGTGATGGTGGATCGCATTTCATATCCAAGGTACTCGAAAAACTACTGTTTAAGTATGGCGTAAGGCATAGAGTAACGACACCTTACCACCCTCAAACCAGTGGGCAAGTGGAAGTGTCTAACAGAGAAATCAAACGAATATTAGAAAAAACAGTCGCCACCTCAAGGAAAGACTGGTCATCAAAATTACCCGAAGCTTTATGGGCATATCGAACCGCTTACAAAACTCCCATAGGGACAACCCCATTTAAGCTTATTTATGGAAAATCCTGCCACCTCCCGGTAGAATTAGAACATAAGGCCTACTGGGCCATTAAAAATCTAAATTTAAACTATAAGGCCGCCGGTGAAAAGCGAATCCTTGATATAAACGAATTAGAGGAACTCAGACGAGACGCTTACGAAAATGCCAGAATCTACAAAGAAAGAACAAAACAATGGCATGACAAGCGCATATCAAGGAAAATCTTCAAACAAGGCGATACAGTCCTGTTATTCAACTCTAGGCTAAAGTTATTCCCGGGAAAACTACGATCTAGATGGTCAGGTCCTTTCCAAGTCACCAATGTTTTTCCCATTGGAGCGGTGGAAATTAAAGGAAAATCTATGGAAACATTTATCGTAAACGGGCAGCGTCTAAAACATTATCACTATGTAGAGAACAATGAAGATTCACAAGTCCTGCATTTAGACGTAATGCCTTCAAAAGCTATAGATTATATTTGATAGTTTTTATGTCGAGCTTGCGACATTAAACAAAGCGCTTAGTGGGAGACAACCCACAAATTTTCTTTATCCTTATTTTTATTTCTTCTTTAATTATTCTTCTAAATTTTATTTAGTATTCATTCTTAATTTATTTTAACTCATAAAATTTTTATTCTTTTCTTCTTTCGGCATTTGGCCAAATCCTGACTAAAACTCTTGTTTTTCTTTTCTCTAGCTAACACTAACCTGATGGGACAAATTGATCGTATGGGTATCAAATTCAGAGGGAAAGCTCAGAAACAAAAGTTTGAGGAACTAGTAGAGAGAGAGATGCTACCTAGTTTGTATGCTGATGATTGGGCAATGACTGCCCTTGGACTAAGAGAGAGTGTCTTGTATTTGCTGAGTCAAATAGGGTGGGAAACCACTCCTATCCGTAGACAATTCGTCACTTACCGGAGACTGACTCTAGAATTCCTTAGTTCTCTGATCTATCTACCCAGCCATGGAAAAGGAATAAGCAGAGGTTTCATCCAGTTCAAAATGTTCAACATGGAGTATCAATTTAACATTCAAGACTTTACCAACCTTTTAGGTTTCCCTACCTCTTTTGATACATTCACAGTGAGCCAAGAAGAACTTTTTGAATATAGAGAACTTGAACACTTTTGGGGAGGCTTGACTGGAAATGACGATCCCGAGGAACATGAGTTTCTTTCTGGAAACATACATAACCCGACCTTTCGTTATTTCCATAAGATCCTGGCCCACACCTTATTTGGGAAGAAGTCAAACAGTACCTCAGTTTCACGTGATGAACTCTTCATCATATTTTGTGCTTCCCAGAACCGTCCAGTAAACGGTGCCACTTTTATGTTGGCAAATTTTGACCGCCTTATCCAAGATGAACGAGCACCAATTCAAATAGGCGGCTTGATAACCATGATTGGTAATGCTATCGGATTACGTCAACCTATGCTTGACTTAAGCCCTTTTGTGGCATTGCGACTATGAGTATACCTTTCCTCTTTAACACTATGTTTATAGCAAACCTAGGGTCTGAAGAGTTTGAGCTTATAATTAACAACCAAGTTCTTTGCCTATTCACCTTGCCTAGTCCAAGGACTAGTGTTCATAACCGAAATAACTGGCTCTACAACCTGAACGGAATACCCTCTCCCACTAGATCTACTGAATCCATCCAGGACTATGAGATTTGTGACGACCAGATCCCTTATGCTGAATCTGACCCTCAGACACCATCTGGTTATTATGATATTGATCCTCCTCCTCAACCTGTCCCGACCGAAGAATCGGCAATACCCGATCTTAGACATCATATGCCCGGAGCAAATTATAACACCACCATTCAGGCTTTGATGTCAGAACAGGACGCCCTCAGAGAAGAGTTAGCTAATATGGGACAAGAATTTTTGGGATACATGAACAATATGACAAATCAGTTCCACGAGTTGCTAAACCGTGTTAACTCCTTTGCTCCTCCGGCCAGAGATCATGCAGATGGATAGAAGTTGTTTTTCTTAGTTACTTAGTTTTAGTTTAGGTTATTCATTAATTTTGTTTCAAATTATTTTAGTATTTGTTTTTCTTTCGCATGTTTGCTTTTGTCTTCCAATGTTACATTATGATTATTTTATGAAGCTATTGATTTATTTTACTTTATTATGACTTATGCAAATATCTATCAATAATGCTCTCTACTGTTGCTACCTACATAACTTATTAAAGATATATATATAGTATGAAAGTAGAGTGGCATGCAAGGCAAATTAAAAATATCACAATAGCAAAATAAAATAAACATATGCATAACAAAATAACTACAATAAAGTATAATGATAAAAACAAGGTACGTTGCAAGAATGACTGTGTGACGAGCGTCGCACAATCCATTACGGTCGTCACACCAAGTGCCTGTCACGCCCGTAACACCCCTGTCACGAGCGTGACACCTTCAGGCTATGTGAACGTTACTAACCGTTGGAGACACGACCGTTACACCACCCACTTTTTAGCTTCCCCATTTATTCACGTTTACCCACATTTATTTACTTTTCAACCACTCCCTTTCCAACTTCCAAATCTTTCCCTATAAATACCCACCATACTTTTCTTCATACACCACAAACCATTCTATAAAATCAATTTCATTTCCCTTCTCCCCTTATTACCTCTTTCAAACCACTTATCGGTATGGCGGGAAACCAAGATTTCGGAAATATCATTTTCCGATCCGAAGATGAAAATTATCAAAGGGAGCAGTTTGAGCGTTTCCAACAGCGAGGCGTCCAATCCACCAGGTATCCTGATTTACATTGTTTACAAGAATTAGGATTACTTCAAGGTATAGAATGGATGCTCCGCCTTGCTGATTTAACCTTTCTTTGCACTCATAATCAACCTACCTACCCCGCTCTCACCTTAGAATTTTTAAGTTCTTATTCGTACAACACTCCTACCGGTGAAGACGAGTACTTAACCGGTACCGCAACCTTCCGCATGTTCAACACCGAGTACTCCCTATCCCAAAACCAATTGAGCACCATGCTACAATTTCCTGTAGAAGGTCAAGTCCACCCTAGGATACCCCCGAACTCCCAGTGGCATATAAACGCCTTCGACCTCTTTAGAAAAATTTTCGGTGTGGAAACCAACAACTGGGATGTATTACTTGCTTCGCATATACATAACCCAACCATCCGGTACTTCATCCGCATCCTGCAAAACACTATTTTTGGTCGACCGAACAACAGCAAAGTCAACGCCAAGGAATTATTTTTCCTTCACTGCGTCTTTGCAGCAGATACACAGGTAAACGCTGCCTCCTTCCTATTTCATCATATCTGCACCCTATGTGCTAGAGACCGTCAACCTTTTGTAATTGGTGGATTAATCACCACCATAGCACTTGGCTTAAATCTTGGGGATCGACTTCAGAATTTACAATCTCTCCCACCCCTATTGATGGATATAAGCTACTGTCGGTCCAGCCGCCTAATCAAAAACAGGGTAGGCGGAGGTTATTACCTTATGGTGAACAACCAGGAAGTCCCAAGTGTTGTTTTACCCAACATTGCCCTAACAGATGTCACCAATCCCAACCGCCACATCTATGATCTGAATGCTCCCGAAGCTACCGAACCTACGCAAGCAAACCCGCCTTCAGACAAGTTTGCAGAAATGGAGCAAGGTGATCAGGTTCCTGCCCAACAATCAGTCCCGCTCAACCCTTCCGATAATGCAGTTGGTCCATCCTCACGACGTCGTCGACGAAGAAGGCCAGCAACCAACGACGACATCATGGATGCTATCGATGATATGCAAGCGCAGAATCTCGAAGTGATGCAGATGATGCGCCAGATGCAACAACAACAGGAAGCGAGGAATGCAATAACCGACCAGCGGTTCACTGAGTTGTTCAACAGGTTTGACAACTTAGAAGTACGTCAACGATCACCAGGTCCAAGAACAGGAGGCGGAAGGCAGCATTGACTTTAGTTTCCTTTTCTTTTTTGTATTTCTTTTATTTTCTTTGAAACATTGGGGACAATGTTTCATTTAAGTGTGGGCGGGGGGGGGGGGGGGGGGGGGGGGGGGGGGGGAACAACCTTGTTCTTTCAATCTTCCCTTTCCAAGTATGTTATCTTCCCCTTTTCATTGTTATTTCCCTTTCTTACATAAAAAAAAAACAAAAAAAAAATTTATTATAATATAGATTTATTTTAAGTTAAGTCCCTAGTGTGAAAAATTTCTATTATCTATTCCCTCAAATTTTCATGAGCCATAATGAAAATTCAACACACTCAGTAAGTATAAAGGTTGCCTATTTCATCAAACTTGAGAAAAATTAAGACAAAAATTATTTCCGCCCCAACGCTCTAAACAAACCTCAACATGTTAGATCAGAAAGGTGCCTGTTATACAAGTCCCTGGACTTTTAACTTTATAGTAACCCCGAGTAGTTTATACAAGAAGTCAGCACCATCTTAATAGCAAACTACGTGGAGGGCCGATGAATATAAGTGAATGATTCCCAAAATAAATAATATATATATATATATATATATATATATATATATATATATATATATATATATATATATATATATATATATATATATATATATATATATATATATATATCAGGAAATGCACTAACTAAGTTAGGTGATCCTTACCAGATCATTTAATCTAAAGGTTGCAGATCATACGAAAGCATAATACAAAAGATCCATTATGAGTTGGTTCAGCAGGTATCTGGTGCTGAACTTGGTAGGGCGGACTACGGTCCGATCCCCCGCAATTTGCAATGGACTAAATAACGAAGTTATCCGAATTATGTACCAGAGCTTCAAGCTAAAAAAGGGATCAGAATCACTAACCGGTCACTCCACTATGTGCGCGAAACGATAAAGGGCTTAATGTGATTTCGCTAGAATGAAAACAGGTGAAAAAAAGAGTAAAGGAACTAGGCTAGTTATAATAGCATGACCCGAACTGGTTTGCATAAGGTAAGGTTATCGGAGGTTGTAACAGTAGTTGTTGATGTCAAGATTAAACTCAAGTTACTTCTAAACGTGGTTTACTTGCAACCTAGTACGAATTGATGTGTACTTTGAAATTTCACCTGGCCAAATTTTTAAAACGATTTCTATACTGTATCTTGCTTGAGGACAAGCAAAGGTCTAAGTATGGGGGAGTTTGATAACATGAAATAATATCACATTTTTGGACTCGATTTAATTAAATTGTATCTTATTATTTGTTTCGATTTATTTCATTTTATTCTATATTACTCGGTATTTTTCCTTTTATTTGTCTCAGGTAATTTATTTGAAGCATAAGTGAAAAAGGAAGAAAAGGGGGTGCAAAAAGACAATGAAAAGCAAAATCCACAAAAGCCCAACCCACAATCACAAGCCAGGAGCGCTGGACATGTGACGAGCGCCACGCAAGGTGTGACGAGCGTCATGCCCTGCTGCCTTGTGTTACGAGCGTAACACATGGTGTGACGGACGTCACACCATTCTCCTATATTTTTGGCTTCAGAAGCGCAACAGAGGCACGTTGAAGCCTATTGTTACGCTTGACTCTTGGAACGTGAAAGCTGTGGAAACCGTTACAAGTAGACTAGTATAAATAGTCACTTCCTTCCAACCCTAAAGCTCTCTCTTCTTCGTCCCTTTTTTCTCTTCCAGCCGTGCAAGCATACTTTACAGCATTACCTTTTTACAGTTTTTACTTTATTTGCAATTTTTATTTCCTTTTCCAGCAAATCTTTTAGCACTTAATTAATTTTTCACACAATAGTTTCTACACCGGAAACTATTGTGTATCTTTTACTGGATCTAACCTTACGTTAGACTCTAGATTTTTATTCCTTCACTTTTATTTTCCTGTCTGATTGAAGAATTCAAGAACAAATCCAACCGGTCTGTGGTGGAGTGTTCAAGATTTCCATTAATTATTCAGGTTCTTTAATTATTGTTTGAATTTATATATGCCCTGCATTATCGTTTATTTATATTGTTTGCCTGAGATGGATTTATTTAAGCATGATGATTGTTTAGATCTGTTTAGCATGTCCGGCTAATTTATTTAGGTATCGGTATGTAAAGTAAGCGGAATGAAGGAATCAAAACTAAGTTGGCTTAATTACGTTTAAAAATGAAATCACTCTTTTTATGGTCTCAATTTACAAGTTTAATACCAAGGTTTTTGTACGAAAGTAAAAGACTAAAGAAGTTAAAATCAATAGAACGAAAGTTTGAGTTTTTAACTGGACAGTGTAAATTGGACATTAATTCTAGATCAGGGCGAAAGCAATTTTTAGAGTTAATTAAATTCTAACCTTTTTCAAAAAGTATTCTTAAAAGTTAAATGTGAGAACGAGAGTTAAGCATTTGAATTTAATTATATAATCTAAGTCAACAGAGCGAGAGTTTGAGACGAGGGTGTTTAAACGATTAGTATTTTCTTAAAAAGAGTTTCTATAGATTCTATTGTTTTCAAAAAGTGATTTTGGACTTAACTAATAAGTGACAGCTACGTTAATTTAAAGTCATGGTCTATTCAACAGAGCGAGAGTTTGAGAGAAGACTTTTAATCAATGGTGTCCACTGAAAAGATTTATTTTAAAACCAAGAAACCAACGAAGACTTGATTCCCTAATTACGACGAACAACATACTGATATCCGCTTAATTGATATTTAACCTAGATCTCATTTTAGTTTTAACTTTTCCCTAAACAATCAAAGTATCATCCGCCTTAGCTTTACGAAGTAACCTTAGAAAACGGTATATCGATTCATAAGTCCCTGTGGGATCGATATCTTTTAAAACTACGCGATAGAACTGTGCACTTGCAGTTTGTACCCCAATTCGACTCATAAAGTCGCGATTACATATGCAAAGAGAAATAGGTATCACCCAACAGAGTCGGAACGGGATTAAGAGTAGAGAAAATCCTAATAGCGTTCACATCCACAAACTTGTCGATGTTGGGGAACAATACCAATCCATAAATGAGAAGTACAAATATGGCTTCAAAGGCGTCCTCACTCATGGCCTTCCCATATACAGTAGCTTGAGCGATGAGGAACTCAGAAGGGAAACCTTGAATTCCACCTTTGGTAGTCATATGAGCACCAACCAGAGATTCATCTATGTGCAACATGTCTGCTATCTCTTGAGAAGTAGGAATACTCTCTAAGCCACTGAACGGCAACTGGTCTAGAATAGGTATACCCACAAGGTAGGCATACTCCTCAAGTGTAGGCAAAAGCTGGAAATCCGGAAACGTGAAACAACGGTACAAGGGATCATAAAACTGCACCAATACACTCATCAACCCTTCGTCCACCTGAGTAGTCAGAAGAGAAAGAAGCTTCCCAAAACGAGCCTTGAAACCCAAAGGATCTAATACATAGGATGCCAGATTCCTTAACTCTTTCAAATCTGGTTGTCTGAAACTGTACTTCTTTATATTCCTTCTTTGTCTTTCCATGTCTGAAAATTTGCAAATAGACCTCTTAAGTTCCTTGAAAATTTTCTTCGTTATTGATGATATGGATGCAAATGGGTGCATGAATGCATGAATGCAACAATCACACTCAAGGATCAAGAAAAACACACCAAACAAAGGTCATGGGATGGATCATATCATCCTTAATATCAATCATCCATTTTGGTGGATTATGGTTTACACCTTATCAACACCCAAGTTCCATTGATATTAAGGATACATGAACGGATCAACCATGAATCAAGGGTTTGTTGCAAGTCACGAGCATGGAGTTTAGGTTAAGAACCACCCAAAGGGAGTGTACTAGGGTTTAAACCTGCCAAACATGTTCTACAAGAGGTTCCCATAGTCATTATCCCATCTTTCGGATATTATCGGAGAAACGACTACTCGTATTCCAAAAAATATTCTCAAGAGAGACTCTTATGAGTGTAGTATCGTGTAACAATCGTATCAAATCTTACATTTGAACGACTTTCGCACTACATCCTAAGAATAGGCCAAGATGGGCTTGGTAAACTAAGGTCCTTGGCTTCTAAGGTCTATATTGGAAAGAGTAATGTCTAACCACAACTTACTTGTGTGACATTATTGATCCCAACATGACCTCCACCAAGTGAATGGACTTGCAAGTCAACTTGCTAAGGAATAACTCCACACAAGTCAACAAGACTATGCCATTCTCCTATCCTAAGTGCACTCGAGTCCGGGTATAGAACTCATCTCACAAAGATCACCAAGCATACAAGAAATTAATATCAAGCAAATCAATCATTACATACAATACAGTAATCCCAAATTGCACAAAAATATGTCGCAAAACAATACAACATGACAAACATGAAAAGTAGGCAAAACCCACTAGGCAAAAGGTCCCCAGCAGAGTCGCCACTTTTCTGTAGCGGAGTATTCGTTACCATTAGAGATATTGACTAAATCCAAGGTAAATCATACAAGTCGAGTCGCCACCGTACTTCTATTTATCCAAAGGAATGGTTAGAAAGCGAACAAAAACCTAAAAGTTTTAACAAAAACTAGTAAAAGAGAAACAGAGATCCGGGTAAGGGGGTTGGTTATGCAATGGGAAGGTGTTAGGCACCCAAAACATCCTAGGTACTCCTAGGGAGCCCTTTTCATACTTGTTTCAAGGTTGTTGTTTTGTGAAAGTTTATTTGTGCAAACATGATTGAAGGGATGAGAAGAGAATATAAAAGTTTATTTACATTTTGTGTTTGGATGGATAAACCCATTGCCTACGTACCATCTTAAAAAAGATTAGGATCAAAACCTCGTAGTTCGGGGTAAAAATCTCAAAACAAGTTGGTGAATTGATTGGTCCAAAAGCCTTGAGGTATTTTGTTATCAAAGGGAGAAAACTCAACCTAAAACCACAAATCCACCATGTGAGGATAACTTCAACATGCTAGTGAGGGGTTAACCCTATAATAAGCATGGAAGACTCATTGTCCATCACTAAGGATACAGGTGAGCATTACATCTACCACAAGGATAACTCAAACCTAATAGCTAAAGGTTATGGAAAATTTGATTAAGAAAGTGGCCATTGGAACCACAAAAAGACATTTGAGTGGGTTATATTTACCAATTAGAAGTATATACAAAAGTGGTCAAAGTGGGTTTAAAGTTTCAATTCAAAATAAGTATTATGAAAAGAAGGTTTGAAAATCAAAAGCATAAGGCTTAGGTTTCTAATGTTTGAAAACAATGGTTGAATGTTTGCACAAGGAGTTTTGGCTTGGGTTAGAGTGGGGAGAAGAAGAAGAATGGCTAAGGTCCTAAGTAAAGCAAAAAGATGAGGGATGAAGAATCAAAACCATAATAGAGTCCCTCTCTTGAGATCATATTGATGATCCAAGTAGCTCCCATCCTTTGGAATAAGCAATCACACAAAGCATAAGCAATCATCAAACAAGCCTCTTAAGAGATCCTCAATGTATCTTGTGTCTTTCACTTTGGATGAACATGGCAATGGTCCTCCAATTAAGCTCAAGTGGGAACCCCTAGCACAAGAACACACACATCAAAAGTTCCATGAAGTAAAATCAAGAATGGACAAGAGTGAGTTTAGAGATTTGGTCCATATTCATCATTAAGGTCCTTTTACTCCAATTTTGCATAAGGAATGTCCTAGAATCTAAGTCTATTTCTCCATTCTTTGCATAGGATATGTCCTAGAATCTAAGTCCACTTCTTTGCATTTGGTCCACAACAATCAAAATAAAAACACAAACACAATAGTATATACACAATTATGGGCTCAAGTGAGCAAAAGGCAAATGGCATTAACATAAACATGGGCTCAAGTGAGCAAAGAGAAAAGCAAATGGATAAAATGTGCAAGAATAGTAAATTGCATAAAAGTAAAGAGCAAAAAGTAAATGTTAATTGTTAATGGTTAGTGTTAGTAGTTAGTGTGCCATAAGGCAAATTTAGCGCTATGTTAAGCAATCGTAATTGGACTTATGTAGAAGTCACAACTATTTGAGGCCGGTCAATAATAATGTAGGCAACAACACAAGTTAGAAGTCTTGATTAGTGAACCAAGTTCCAACAACTTGCCATGCCAAAAAGGAAAAGAGAATTGATCTTGTATTAGTTTAAGTCCTTTGCATGATTTAGAAAACAACCTATCCTTAATGCAAAGCCATTCACTTAATCAATTGATCAAGATGAATTAGATTTGAATCAAGGAAGATTAAGTCTCCCTAATCAATGCTAACTTATCAACCTTCAACTCATTGATCAAAAACGAAGAAGAGGATGAAGAATGGATAAGGAAAATGGAAAGATCAAAATGCAATAGTGAAATAAGATGTACCAATCCATATGTATTGACCAAATGACATTGAAAGTCAAAGTCAAACAATGAGAAATCAAACATGAGGTGAAGATTGGAGATCAAACAATAAGCAAAATATTTTTGGCATTTTTAATATCAAAATAAACTTGAAAAAGAAAGGCCAAACTTCAAAATTACTTCAAATCAACCTTGAAAGGTCCAAGTAATTTATCCCAAGTTCAACAAGGTCAAACTAAGTTTGACAAAAAATTTCAGCATTTTTAAAAGTCAGAAACTATTTTTAATCAATTAAAAATGAATAAAAAATAACCTAATTGAACTAAAATCTCAAATAAATCTTAAATCAATTAAAAAATTGATGAGAATATTTTTCATAGATCCATCATTATTCAAATAGGTTAGGAAAATATTTTTGTATTTTTTGAATATCAAAAACTATTTAAAATGAATTAAAAATAACCAGAAAAGAGAAAATTCACAAAAAATATCAAATGATAAAATAAAAAATATTAAAAATCAGAAATAAAAACTAGAATTTATTTGGAGACTAATGCAATTGGTCCCATAATTTTTGGATAAAAAATGAGAGAGTTATGAATTTTGGAAATAAAAAGGAATTAAAGAAAATAAAATCAGAAATTAGAAAATGTGGAAAATCAGGAAGCGTTGGATCACGTTCATTAATTGACGTGGCCAATCTGATGGTCCTGAGGCGCGCGCTCATGGTGAACCTTGGTCAACCGCGTCACACAAAGAATTAAAAAAAGTCATAACAAACAAAGGCTGAGATTGAATCTGGAAATGAGATCCAACGGTCCAGACTCAAACTGGAAATGGGCGGCCACCAGAGCCACCTTCTTCTCCGGTGAGCTTCCAAATTCCGGCCAGATTTGCAGGTTTCAAACCTTCACCATTTTGCACGATCCTTATACCAAAATGAAGTTGGGGTGATGTACATCACCCTTGTAACCTTGAATCACACTCAAGATTCCTATAGGTTGAGAAATTTGAGGTGGAAGATTCAGGTATGAAAAATGCAGATCAAAGAAAAACAAAATTGAAGCTACCACTAGCTTGCCTCTCAAGTGAGGACTTCAGAAAACACTTTGGCCAGGAAAATAGATCAAAGAGATGAGAGATTCGAAGCAAATACCAGTTGAAAAACAAACTTGAATTCTGGAAACTTGAGCTTGATTCCTTGCATTCTTTGCCAAAACAGAAGATCAATGAGATGCAGGATGAAGGTTTAGAAGCTTTAGATCCAAGGATTCAACCAGATGTAGTTGAATTTTGGATCTGAAAAATTCGGAGAAAAATGAACTTTCTTCTTTGTTAATGGTTATGGATTCAATTGTGCAGCATCTTAGGCGCCATTAGGTTGAGAATTGAATGAAGAGGAGCATGTATTTATAGCTGAGCTTGAAGCAATGCAAGGCAATACTCGTGTGCGTGGAATTTGGACCCTTCATGCATGGGCCTGTACAGGCGCGTGCAAAGCCCAAAAGCTGATGCAAATGAATGCTGAACACAAACCAAGTTGAATTGGACGTGTAGTTTGAATGGCATTTGCTTGTGTATCAAGATTTCATGTGAATCCCATATTTGAACCTAAACATTCACCTCTTCGAAAATGCCAATTAGAAAATCCAAACATAAGCATGTGGGTAATGGTTGGAAAGGTTTTGATGTAAGGAACAATTGTTATGTTGGGAAAAAATCCATTTGAAGTGTGGAAATTGGTGAATTTTGAGTTTAAAGTGTAATGTGCAAAACATGTCAATGCAAGGTTTCCAAATTTGGCCAATGTTCAAGCCCTTCTGTTTTGATGATGAAAGCCTAAAATGAAAACACCTCCAACACCAAAGTTGTAGATCTTTTCAAGGCAATAAAAATGGACTTAAAGTTTGCATCATTTGGATTTTTTATGAAAGAGTTATGGGCACTTGAAGTTGGACTTTTTTGCCTTTTAATACATTTGGCCCAAAATGACCTATAATGTCTTGCATTATCACATGTATTTACTTTGAGATTTTGAAATTTTGTTCAACATAACATTTGAAGTAGACATCCTAATATTTCCAATACATTTGATCCCACCTCAAAATAATAAAAAATGAATGAGTTATGTCCTTGGGAAGTTGACCCACAATTAGGGTTTCAGTTAAAATGACCTATAATGTATTGGAATGGGAGATGGCCTTCCAAGCTTCAAATAAAATTTTGATGAACATTAAAGTTGTTCATATTGTCCTTAAGAACATTTTTTCTTTTGGAACCATCTCCATTTGACCAACACATAAAACGTTAGGTCTCAGTGCATTTCAAAATAGTCAGATGAATCGACTGATCAACTTCTCAAGTCCATGACTCATATCTTGATGAATTGATGATTGAGAAAACTCAAATAAGTTCAAATATTCATGAAATGATGAATTAAAGGTGTTCCCTTGATTTCATTTGATCATGGGCTGAGGTTGCTTCAAGAGCAAGGCATTGTGGTGCACAGATGAACTAGGGTTTCCATGGGGCACAAACCTCAAACCCTTTGACTTGCTTTGATCAAAATGATGAATTGAGATGCTAGGGAGGCATATTTGATGGATGAGAACTTTGGGAACCATTACCATGCTTGCTTTCATCTCCTCTTGGCCATATCTTTGTACCAATGATTTCCTTGAAGCCTTTGACCTTGTGATTACTCAAGCTACAAACAAAAGATGTTAGTGACATATTTTTGTGCTTTTGGTTAGTAAAAAAAATAAGAAAAGCAATGATATACAATTCAAGCATGCTTGGTGATCACAAACCACTCACAAGAAGTCCCACCCAAAGGCAAAGGGAACCAAGATGCTTATGATCCTTGAGGCAATGCAAGTGTAATGTTATGATGCCATGAGGGATCTTAGGGACAAAACTGGGGTCTTACAGTTGGAGGTAAGCGTTGTTTTTTCTTTTAAGGTCAATATCTCGGTAGACTTGGTCCAAATAAGCTTCAAAGTTATACAAGAATTGGACCATGGGATCAGAGACACTGTGATGGTTGAGCTTAGCCAATAACATTCAAATGTCAATACCAAGTCGGGCTTCTCCCTCTATAGCACTGAAGAGATCAACTTCAAAGATGTTTGCCTTCAGTTACTAGATCAAGAGTTTCACCGAGTCATCATCTCTTTTAGCCAACGAAGCATATAAGGATTGAGAGGATTTGAAACCAGTTGAAAACTTGTGCAGTTTTTGAAGCCTTTTTAGAGCATATGTCGAGTTATTTCTCTTAAGGGAAAGAATTTCTTCATGGCTCAAAGAAGTGTTGGATGATGAATCATGAACAACATGTTTGGTTTCTTTTTCCGTAACAGTGGCAGGTTGATTTTCCTTTTCTGTCAGAACAGTTTCACTCGGGATGATTTCTTCCTATTCCATTATTTAAGGGATTTTCGGTGTTTGTTGGTTGGAAGATAAGTTATCATGAATGGAGGCTAAGATTTCATCTAAATCTTCAATTCTTTAAGGATACAATTATTTAACATTAGCCTCCGCTTCAGAGGTTGGTTCGGTAGAGACATATACACCTTCATCGGTTGCTTTATTTTCTAAATGAACAGAAGAGAGTCTGGAATCAATAAAGTACAACCAATGAATATGAGAGAAGGTTTTAGAAAGAATCGAAAGAGGGATACCTGTTGGTTCGTCCACCATGTTTTCATCCAGTTTCAACGGTTCCTATAAATAAAAAATGGTTAGTTGGATTAAGAATCGAAGAATAATTGTATATTATGTGAAGCATTACCTTGGGATCATTTTCTTCGATCGGGGAACCTTTTAGCTTATCCTGCATTTGTTCCTCAGTAGGTAAGTTTTCTTCTCCTTTACCTTTATTGGAGGGACCATCAGTTGAGGTTGTTGTTGCTTTTAGAAGGATGATTTTAGGTGCAACACCTTTTTTACTGACGATTGATTTGGTGGGAGTCTTCGGTTTGGGCCTTGAGAAAATCAGAGTTTTTTCATTACCCTTTGAGCTTTCGATTTCAACCATGTGTTTCTATGGGTTTTGGAGTAGCCTATTTGAAAATATGGTTTAGTTTCACTGTCATTAGAGCCATTAAAGAGGAAATTGAATATGTACCTGTGTTGTGGTAGCCTTTTGAGATTTATTTTTCTTCTTGGTTTTGGTGGTTGCATGGGAGTCGGGATCACATTTTCGATTCTAAAAGGAAGGAAATATTAGAACCATTTCAAAAATTAACTAAGTATGAAGAAAGGAAAAAAAGCTCACCTTTCTCTATTGAGGTTCTTCTTTTTTCTTGTCATCACCAGCATTGGAAGGGCCTTCGACCTTGGTGTCGCCCTTTGTTGCAGTTTCATATACAAAAATATCATATGAGAAATCAAAGGTATAAAAGAAAAGAACTTAAATGACTAAATGTATACATGTTTTCTTTTCTGGGTTCTCTTGTAAGCTAGAAAAGGCAGTCGACGACCTCTTATGGAAATTATGTTCAGAAAAGTGGCCTTGAAAGTAGCTTGTCCACCTTTTGTCGAATTCCACTATTTCAAAGAAAGATGGCTGGAAGTGGAAGGTCGGTAACTCAAGAAATTTCTGACGAGCAAAGGCCATGCAATCTCTATATTCTGTCAGGGTGAATTTCCTCTTCAACCAGAAAATGTCATCCTCCCAAGAGTAAAGCGAACTTGGCAGCATTTAGATAAAACCAAGTTGTCTAGCTACCATATTGGGTTGATAGCCAATGAAGCCAAAACCAGAGGTTCCAGTTTCAATTCTAGTGGAGAGGAGCGTCGGAGTGAAAAAAGTTGCCCATACAGAATTTGACATTGCAGCATCTTCAAAAGTTACACCAGGGGACTTGTTTCAAAACCAAGATGGACCAAACCATCTGTCTACAAAATCAACCATGGTCGAAACAAAAGTTTTGGACTCAAAGAAGAGGTTGATATATTTCATAAAGGTTATTTGGGAAGGATTGTCATAAGAGGTGATTAAGGCAAGTCTGGTGCCTTTGATACTTCTGCAATCAGTTTCTTCAAGCAAAGCTTTCAACTTAATTATGTGCAACTTAGGTTCAAAGTTGGCATTCAACCAGAGTTGCAAGAGCCATAAAGAGCCAGAGATGAGGTATGATTTTTTGATTTTGGGGAGATGTTTTAACTTGTAAGAAGCATTCCCAAGTGATTGGTAGAGGTTGGCCATAAGAACTTTAGCTAAAGAAATTTTTTGACCCTCATGGAGTTGGATTGCAAGAGGGATAAACTTTTTAGCTATTTGTAATGATAATGAACAGAAAACATAATAAGAAAGCTAAAGGGTCAAGAAGGTTATGTGTTCTTGGTCTGAAACATCATCAGTTTGCTTGTCATGGTGGTCGATAATGAATTTCTTGAAGTTGAAGCATTCAATATCAAATTCATGGTCGGTTTCTATGGTGGGGTGGAAGTTTTGCCAAAAGGATTCAATTCCGTGATGGCTGCTATGTAGAATAAGGTTGGCGTAAGCATTCCACAAGGGAACTGAAAGGTGTTAGTCGAAACTTCCAAAAATAAGATTGATGCAATGTAACATGGTCGGGTTATACCTAGGGCCAGTTCGAGAAATTTGTATCATGTCGAAGATGCCTAAATCTTCCTATTATTTTTGTTTTTTGCTTCGACTTTGTTAAGCCAGGCAAGGAATTCTTTGCTTTGGGTAGGAGGAACAGATCGAAAGACACGTGCATGTGTCTTCATAAAGGACAAGTCGAGGAGCGTTCTTTGAACACAGAGGGCATAGTGACGGGATAACATGGAAAAAAGTTCTTTACTTTTTTAGTTTATGTTTTAGCAGTTGGATATGGTCCTAAAAATGCTATCAGTTTACCAAAAAGATTGAAGGCAATAAGTACCTGTTTTTGCTAACTAGAGATCCTGTCTTTAGCCATTGGCGGTTCATGGACGAAATCCCTTCCTTCATCGTTTTCTGATGGCAAAATTGTGTAAGCCATTGGATTCTTCCCGGTATCAAATTTGTTGGATGAATCGTTATCTGCCATTGATGAAATTTGCAGAGCTTGTTGTGAAGAAAAATGGTTTTTTCTATATGCAAAATGGTTGGAAGCAAAAGTGAAGAAGATGAAAAGAGAGTGTTATGGATATATATATAATTATATATATATATATATATATATATATATATATATATATATATATATATATATATATATATATATATATATATATATATATATATAAAGTTGATCTCCATCTCAGTATCAGACACTTGGAAAATGCGTGGCAATGTGAATCATTTTTCGTGTCTTGAGAAGTGGAAGAGTTGGTAAGAAATGGAGGAATTGATGTGAGTGGAACAATTAATAAGATGTGCAAAAGCATGATCTCCTAGAAATTAAGAGTAATTATGGGATTCTGAAAATATTTTTAGTGAAAATGACAACGCGTAGTAAAGTGGTAATGATGGTGATGACGTCATCGAAGAGGTTGGAGCGGTGTCGAAAATATGTTCAAAAATGTCACCTTTCTCCATTATGATGTAAAATTGAAACATGGCATTTTAGGGGGCAATTGTTATCTAAGATTTTCAACACTAGCACTAAACTAGCATTAATGTGATAAAAATCATGTAATATGAATTTAGTGTAAAGTTAAAATAGTGAATAATGGCCATAAATTTTGACAAATGTGACTTGTCGACAAGGAATGTCACTATGGTTGAAGTCGTAGTCGGACAAGGACTAAGGAGTTAGGGACTTAGTAAAATTCAGAGTTTCCAGGAAATTCTCCATGCAGTCGAATAAGGAATAAATGGATAAGATTAAATAGTTACTAAAAAAACATGTGGAAGCTTGTCGAAGATGAAGGCAACATGGAATTGAAGACGTGACATGTTATGTGTGGTCGACCGTTGTAGACGGTTATCTTAAGATTACTATATAAGTAGCGTTAACTTTGAGTTTTAGAGGTCCACAATTGTATTAAATTCTACATAACTCAAAGTATCTGTGCGATTGAGAAAAAAGTTTCATAATGTACGTATGCGTTCCAATTTTTATAAATTGAAGCCTTTTATATTCAAACCATTTCTGCATTTTTCAGTCACTTTATTTCTTATGTATTTCAATTTCAATTTAAATTTTAGTTATTACTTTTAAACTTCATTTTGATTTTCAGTTATTATTTTCAAACCACACATTTAGACATTTATGTCAAAATCATTTAAAGTTCATGATTCACATAAAATATTTCTTAGGATCTTTTCGAGTTTAATCCCTTAAGTAAATTGAAACTTGTTTTTGTTTACTAAATTTCACGGAAAACACATACCTCTATATAGCTTCTGGTCCACCTTGGTGCTACTTTCTTCCTTGTTCAGACAACATGTTGGATGCATAGGAGTTGACATAATCTTACAGTCTTCAAGATTAAACTTCTTTAGAAGCTCCTTTTTGTATTTGGCCTGATGAACATGAGTTTCATTTTTACTTCGGTTAATTTGAATTCCTAGGAAGAACTTTAATTCTCCCATCATATGCATCCCAAATCTCAGGCTACATAGTCTCCGAAAATTCTTTGCAAAGAGAGGCATTAGTAGAACCAAAAATTATGTCATCAACATAAACTTGGACAATCAAGATTTCCTTATTCAGAGTCTTTTCGAATAGTGCAGTGTCAACCTAACCTTTTTGAAAATATTTTTCTAACAATAAATTTCTCAGTCTCTCATACCAAGCTCTTGGAGCTTGTTTGAGTCCATAGAGTGATTTCTTGAGTTTAAAAACAAAATCTAGGTGGACAGAGTCCTCAAACCCATAGGGTTGTTTAACATACACCTCTTCAAAAATGACTCCATTTAAGAAAGAACTCTTGACATCCATTTTGAAATTCTGGCGTAGTCAGATTTCAGATGTTCTACTCCAAGTTATGACATCTTATCCAACATTGCTACAACTACAGCAAGCTAGTTATACAATTCAAACCCAGTACTGATATGCACACATTCACAGATGTCACGACATCTGCTACTATATCACCATAATATGGAAGAACACCCAGTTCTGTCCATCTGGTACAAAGACACAGCAGAGATCAACCATAGCACTTACTTCTGTTGAGCCTGCACAGTTATCAGCATGATGTCTCAACATTGACTTGAACATCACCTGTTACAGCATTACAGGTTTACCTTATTTTATAACAAACAAAATTATAACATGCAGAAGGTAAAAACACAAGTAATTGTTAACCCAGTTCGGTGCAACATCACCTACGTCTAGGGGCATACCAAGCCAGGAAGAAGATCCACTATCAGCAGTATTAATTCAGAGTTAAACTCCCCCGTTTACAACTCTTCACTTAATCCCTACCCAATGCAATCTATACCTAGGAACTCCTAGATAGAAACCTCCAGTTTCCATTCCTATCACAACAATTACAATGTAATGCAAAACATCTTGAACTTGCTTCACAGCTTCGTTCAAGCACATAATCACTCTTGCCTACAGGCTTTGAGTTACAAAAACTCTCAGCTTTGAACATTGAGAAACACATGGTAACCTTCCCACAGATTGGGAGGTTTACCTCACACACACCCCTAAATTTTCATTCTAAGAGGCTTACAAAAACTAGGTTACAATATGCTATTTATAACCTAATCACCCAACTGGATTTGGGCCTTCAGAAATCGCAGCAAACTTCTTCTTTGCTGTTACAAATATCAGCAGAAACTTTTTGCTACAAACAAGGTCTTCAATCTTTTAGTTCCTAAAATATCTCCATATTTAATTCCTAAAATATCTCCATATTTAGTTCCTAAAATATCTCAAGACCTCCACAAATAATGCCACATAGGATTCTAACTAATTTCCACATATTAGTGTGCTAACAAATAGGCTATTTGTTAGGTTCCTTAATTGTAGCTTGGTTGTTGGTTTCCTGGATTTTAGCCTGAGAAAAATGCTGAAACAGAAAAACTAAACAACCTACAATATAGCATATGCTGTCAGGAATGAATGTCACAACATTCAGTTTGACTTCCAAATCATTAACCATATGCTAAGTCTGTTTTTCCTGAAAACAAACTGTACAATTTGTTGTACTGTACAGAACCAATCTGTCCATACTTCAGTATCAGCGTACAATAATAAATGTCAAAACCTCCAATTTGACATTCACACATAGAGCCTTACATCAGGTCTGTTATCCTCTTGATAAGCAGACTGAGCTGTATACTGAAATGTAGCAGAAAATCAATCTGCCTATTGTTCAGTAAATGCTGTCAATGAATGTCATAACATTCAGTTTGACATCCAGACAGTAGGCCTTATGCCAGGTCTGTTATCCTCTTGATAAACAGTCTGAAACTAAATGTTGAGTTATAGCAGAACACCCACTGTTCTATTCCTCAGTATCTGCTGACAGGGATGAATATCACCACCTCCAATTTGACATTCAACAAATCCTGTATTAGCTAATCCTGCAGTAAGCTTCACACCATGTCATGACATCAGTCAAGACATTAGAATCCAGCTAGTGTTTTACCATACAATGCAGCCAATTAAACACCTACAAACTCCCCCTTTGGCAAATTTTTGGCTAAAACACTTTGATCCCCATAACAGAGTTCATAGCAGCGGAAATCACACATCTAGCAGGAAATAGACCTAGCTAATACACTCAGAGTGGCAGCACACTCACACATATGGAAGTTAAGTAAAAACTTCACATAACAGCACACATACAGAAGTTAAATAAAAACTTCATCACACATCAGCTGCAGGGGAGGGGATTTTGAATCTGTCATGAATATCTGTTTTAACACAATAACCTGTTGTCCTGGGGTATCACCTGTTACTCCCCCTTTTTGTCAAAAATGTTGCCAAAGCAACACTTTAAATTTCAGACCACAGAAAAAAACAGAATTACATACAAATAACAGAGTTACAGACTTGGTTTTGCCTCACAGTTTCAACCAAGTTAGCACCCACTTGATCTTGCTTCACAGCTTGGATCAAGTAGTCACACACTCTTTCCTAAAACCACTTTCTTATCTCCAGTGGTAGCTTGACATCTAGCACCACTACAACCAAAACAACAGTAGATGGTTACTCCCCCTGTACCACACAACTGTAACACACAGGCTCATTCTAATATATCATAATGAGACACACAACATCCATATTTCCTTATGACTGTAAGTTTTGGAAGGAAATAACAATATTGTCCAAGGCAATGTCATGACATCCGGTCAGACATTTTTCTGCTCACTCAGCCTTGACACACACCACATCATCCCACTAACTAATAAGGTGCCATACCTTGTTATCTGAGAACACATAGACCACAAGCTTGATGATTACTTGCAGCGCAAAGACAGAACTCCCCCTGTCATGAACAACCAACTCTCCTCTTGAAACTTGGAGGTCACACATGAACATATCCAACACCCCAAAGTTGGACCTTCACATACTTCCTGATTCAAAGAGAACCCAGACCACTTGATGAATGGAAAACATAAGACGCATCTTCATGTCTTCAAGAGAACACCCTCTGTTCAACCCTCTTGGCTGAACACATCCACACTCTGTGCCAATCTCTCTTCTAACCAGAACAGAAAACCACTTCACTAAGTGTTCTAACATTAGTTAGGACATCCTTCACAAAGAACACCATCTGATAGTCTTCAGATATCACTGAGTCACCAGCTTGATCCAAAAGAACCCAGACATAAATTGGGACATATACATTGTCATCCCATTACAAGAGACAATCTTCCATAGATAGCTCAGAACTTCTACCACAAGCTCCAAGAGATGAATAGAAAACACCTCCTTTTGTCTTCCACTTACTACTTTTCTGCTCAAAAGTAATTTGTCTCGGACTTTCCTCAAGAATAATCAGCTGCCATCTGTTGATTATCTTGATTCTTCGAACTCACTTCTGAGATAGACCAAATGCCACTGGTTGATTACCTCCTTCATGAATCCTCATATGAAAAAGTCAAATGCCATTCTTTGACCTCTCCACGTCTATCAGACCTCTCCCAAAGATATTCTGACCTTCCAAGTGAGACTTGAACTTCAAGCTACATGTTGAACAAAACTTAGATTTTCTAAGACATGAACATGTAACATCCTTTCTATCCAGCAACTCCAAAGAACTGCAACAAGGACGACCTTTTTGAAGTATCCAATCTACAACCCTGTAGACCCTTCTATCTCAAGTTGATGTGCCACTTCACCAACTAAGAATCTGATGTTGAACCAAATGTCACAACATTGTGTTTGGACATCTAGCTGTTGAATTCAGCTCCTTCTTCTGCCACTTGAAAGAACTTCCTTCCTTCACAGAACAAGAGTTCAATGTTCTCATAGACTTGATTGTGGAACCAAGTTTGAGTAAACAACCTCCATCCTGCGGGTTTGCAGTTAAGTCATCCAAGCTCACACCTTGATGAATTTCTGCTTCTTCTCCAAAGACATCAGACACTCTGATGCATGAGTCTTCAGAAGGACCAGTTAGAAACTAACCCTTCAGCTATACCAAGGATTCCACTTCCTAAAGCAAGGTTGTTTCCATGATGTTAAGAATGCTGCCACTTGTTCTTAACTTCATAGTGTGCATTAGCCAATGCACTTCCTTACTTAGATCAGAGATAAACTGAACCAAGTAACCACCATCAAGACTATGATGTCTTCTTCTTCTTGTACACACCAAGGCTGAACATGTTTCTTGCCAGGAAACCTTTTCAGAGATCATATGCTTTTGCTGCCACCAAAGAGATAGATCATAAACCAATGTACTATCCTTCCTGTGATTCTGCACAGGGTCTTGAAGAAGAGATGTTCCAACATCTTTAAGAACATCAGTTATCTTGAGTTCCAAGGATAATCAATTAACTACTTGTACTTGGCACAAGTTGACATTGATCTTAAATCCTTTCCCAATATTCCTTTCAGATACTTCCACCATAAGACTACTTTGAAAATACTCTTCTAGTGTCAACATCTTCTGCTTGCAAGCACTTCAACAGTTTTGAAAATCTTCTCAGATTAAATTCACCCTTAGGAATGAGAGAGATGAATTCTTCCTTGCAAATGTGTCACACAACCACCAGAACTCATGTGACACAGGTCAACAGCCAACCAGACCCTAGACTGACCAAATGTGAGGAGGTTAACCAAAACTCCCCCTCAAATTAACAATCATGGAAACTTCACACCAATATCCATGCATTGTACAGACATGTCTCAACATGACATACACCATCCCTACCAGTGGCACCTAACTCTAAGAGTTATACCTATACATACTCCAATCACTCCAATCAGACTTCAGCTGACCATAAGTACTAGTGAAAAACTACACCAGTCAATAGTAGATATGCATTGCCAGAGCATACTACCTCAACCAACCTCTGAATCTTCATATTCTCACTCCTTGAAGGAACTGCCACTTCTGAGCGAGGTGTTTGAGTAACAAGATTCATGGTCCCAATCCTCTTAAATGGAATAGCAGTCAGGTTACCCCATTATTGACTTCTATCATCCAGGGACTTGTCTTCCAGCACAACATAGTACTTCAGGGAACAACTATCCAACCCTGATCAAGTTATAGGAATAAGGCAAATAGCAGGCAATTGCACAATGTCACATCTCAACCAGCTCCACTTCTAGAGATCAGACTTCTAAAAGTGACCTTCTTGAGCACACACACAGTTGACCCTACCCTTGTCAACTTAGCACACACAGATGTCTCCTCTTCCAGGTCAGAAGTAGGTTCCAAACAAGGTCTCCCTTTGTTTGACACCTAAAACATCTGCTCTTCAACCAGTAGCTGCATACTTGTTGAACACCATGTTCTAACATCACATAGAACATTAATTCCACCTCCTTGGAACAAACTTTCCTTGAAATTCTTCAAGGTCTTCATATACATTACCCAAAAGAGTAAGAGAATCAGTGATCAGTTGATTCTTACCATCCTGAAGTGAGAGCGTCATGATGAGTGGTCTTGAGGAGACTCGAGTATCTTTGACATCTTCAATAGATTATGATGAAATCTTGAATACCGCAGCCTTTCATCCACATGAGTGGAAACTACATCAGAGTTTGAGTTTTTCCAGGTATTATGCAGCGGAAATCATAATACAACTCAACCTATGAACACACACCTCACCAGATCAGCCTCAAAGACCATACCAAGTTTGAAAGTGATTCAATATTGGCACAGTTGTCCCACACAAAGGCCAATTGCCAACCTCCAGAGACAGGTACACACCATTCCCGTCATGAACAGTTCATCCACCTACTTCAAGGGACCATTCAGGGAAATTACAGAACCTTTCACAGGTTCCAGCATCAGTACTAACATAACTCCTTGCAAGATACCAGAAAGTATCACCCATGGATCTCATCCAGAAACAGACAGGATGCCTGCTCTGATACCATTTGAAATTCTGGCGTAGTCAGATTTCAGATGTTCTACTCCAAGTTATGACATCTGATCCAACATTGCTACAACTACAGCAAGCTAGTTATACAATTCAAACCCAGTACTGATATGCACACATTCACAGATGTCACGACATCTGCTACTATATCACCATAATATGGAAGAACACCCAGTTCTGTCCATCTGGTACAAAGACACAGCAGAGATCAACCATAGCACTTACTTCTGTTGAGCCTGCACAGTTATCAGCATGATGTCTCAACATTGACTTGAACATCACCTGTTACAGCATTACAGGTTTACCTTATTTTATAACAGACAAAATTATAACATGCAGAAGGTAAAAACACAAGTAATTGTAACCCAGTTCGGTGCAACATCACATACGTCTGGGGGCATACCAAGCCAGGAAGAAGATCCACTATCAGCAGTATTAATTCAGAGTTAAACTCCCCCGTTTACAACTCTTCACTTAATCCCTACCCAATGCAATCTATACCTAGGAACTCCTAGATAGAAACCTCCAGTTTCCATTCCTATCACAACAATTACAATGTAATGCAAAACATCTTGAACTTGCTTCACAGCTTTGTTCAAGCACATAATCACTCTTGCCTACAGGCTTTGAGTTACAAAAACTCTCAGCTTTGAACACTGAGAAACACATGGTAACCTTCCCACAGATTGGGAGGTTTACCTCACACACACCCCTAAATTTTCATTCTAAGAGGCTTACAAAAACTAGGTTACAATATGCTATTTATAACCTAATCACCCAACTGGATTTGGGCCTTCAGAAATCGCAGCAAACTTCTTCTTTGCTGTTACAAATATCAGCAGAAACTTTCTGCTACAAACAAGGTCTTCAATCTTTTAGTTCCTAAAATATCTCCATATTTAGTTCCTAAAATATCTCCATATTTAGTTCCTAAAATATCTCAAGACCTCCACAAATAATGCCACATAGGATTCTAACTAATTTCCACATATTAGTGTGCTAACAAATAGGCTATTTGTTAGGTTCCTTAATTGTAGCTTGGTTGTTGGTTTCCTGGATTTTAGCCTGAGAAAAATGTTGAAACAGAAAAACTAAACAACCTACAATATAGCATATGCTGTCAGGAATGAATGTCACAACATTCAGTTTGACTTCCAAATCATTAACCATATGCTAAGTCTGTTTTTCCTGAAAACAGACTGTACAATTTGCTGTACTGTACAGAACCAATTTGTCCATACTTCAGTATCAGCGTACAATAATAAATGTCAAAACCTCCAATTTGACATTCACACATAGAGCCTTACATCAGGTCTGTTATCCTCTTGATAAGCAGACTGAGCTGTATACTGAAATGTAGCAGAAAATCAATCTGCCTATTGTTCAGTAAATGCTGTCAATGAATGTCATAACATTCAGTTTGACATCCAGACAGTAGGCCTTATGCCAGGTCTGTTATCCTCTTGATAAACAGTCTGAAACTAAATGCTGAGTTATAGCAGAACACCCACTGTTCTATTCCTCAGTATCTGCTGACAGGGATGAATATCACCACCTCCAATTTGACATTCAACAAATCTTGTATTAGCTAATCCTGCAGTAAGCTTCACACCATGTCATGACATCAGTCAAGACATTAGAATCCAGCTAGTGTTTTACCATACAATGCAGCCAATTAAACACCTACACATTTGATATAAAAAAAATATCATGATTAATAGCATATGAGGTAAGAAGTCTGATTGCCTTTAACCTGGCCACATGAGCAAAGGTTTCATAGGAATATATACCTTTTTGGTGATTGTAACCTTGAGCTACAAGTCTAACTTTATTTCTTACCACTTCTTCTTGCTTGTTCAGTTTGTTTCTGAACATCCATTTTATTCCAATAATGTTTTTCTGACTTGGTCTGGGAACCAGATCCCAAACATCATTCCTCTGGAACAGGTTCAACTCTTCTTGCATGGCTATAATCCATCCATCATATGATAAAGCTTCATCAACATAAGTTAGCTCTATCAAGCAAATAAATCCTAACATAGAGTTATCATCTCTAAATGTTGATCTAGTTCTTAGAGGATCATATTTATTCCCAATGATTAGCTCTTCGGGATGAAAGGATTTATACTTAAAAGATTTCTTGGGTAGAGTTGTAAATTATGAACCATCTTGGGATTCTTAATAATTTTCAGCTTATGGGTGAGCTTCCGAAATTGGGTCAACTTCTAGTATACCAGCATCTGAGTCTTCATCTTCTAAGCTCCTAATTTCTGAAGGGTCAACCTCTGGATGATCTTCAAAAGCCGAAATATATGCAAAACTTTCAACAAGCTCTGACATATGATAGTCGGGCTCTTTGTCATAAAATTTGACATGTATAAACTCTTCAATAATTCTAGTTTCAGAGTTATACACCTTGTATGCTTTAAAGCTTTCAGAGTATACCAAAAAGATACCCTTTTGAGCTTTAGCATCAAATTTCATTAGGTAGACTTTATTGTTCTGACTGTAACATGTACAACCAAATTGATGAAAATAAGATATTCCTGGATTTCTCCCTTTAAATAATTCATATGATGTTTTGTTCAAAATTAGTCTCATATAGATTATGTTCCGAACATAACAAGATATATTAACAACTTCTGCCCACAAGTATTTGGAAAGCTGGTTTTCATGGATCATTGTTCTAGCCATTTCTTGAAAATACTTGTTCTTTCTTTCTACAACCCCATTTTATTGAGGAGTTCTAAGAGAAGAGAACTCATGGATAATTCCATATTTTTGACAGAAGTTCTCAAATGGCTCATTTTCAAACTCACCACCATGATCATTTTTTACTTTTAAAATCTTTGATTCCTTTTCAGATTGAACTTGTGTGCAAAAGATGTTGAATACCTCATATGGTTCATCTTTAGATCTTAGTAGTTTAACCCAAGTCCATCTGCTATAGTTATCAACAATGACTAACCCATATTTATTCCCATTGATTAAAGCAGACCCAATATGATCAAATAAATCAATGTGAACTAATTCTAAGGTTCTAGAGGTAAAGACAACATTTTTAGATTTAAAAGAGGTTTTGTTAATCTTTCCTACTTGGCATGCTCACAGAGAGCATCTAAGTGATAGTTTAGATCTGGAAGCCCTTTAACAAGTTGTAACTTACTTAGTTTAGAGATCAATATCCAGTTAGCATGACCTAACCTTCTATGCTAGACCCATTTCTCATCACTCACTGACATAAGGCAAACTACCTTCTGATCAGTAAATTCAGAAAGATTAATTTCATAAACATCTCCCTTCCTTTT
The DNA here is from genome assembly GCF_024323335.1 of Lathyrus oleraceus. NCBI lineage: Eukaryota > Viridiplantae > Streptophyta > Magnoliopsida > Fabales > Fabaceae > Lathyrus > Lathyrus oleraceus. Next base: position 451,797,850 of record NC_066580.1, read on the forward strand.
ACCTTTGAATAAAATGGATTTGTCAGACTCATTGATAACTGAACAGAAGTTCTTATTAAACAAGACTTCATAACCACTGTCACAAAATTGACTAATGCTCAGTAGGTTAGGTTTGAGTCCACTTACTAACCAAACATTATTAATATAGATTAAGGAATTACCAATAGTACCCATACAAATGATCTTCGCTTTTTGTCCTCCTCCAAACCCCACACTTCCTTCCTCTTTTAGAGTCAGGATTTTGAATATATGATTTTGTCCCATCATATGACATGAGAAGCCACTGTCCAAGTACCATGCTTGTTGTCTTGTTTCTCCCTTTAGGCATATCTTCAGCAAACACAACTTCAGACCTAGGTACCCACAATCTTATGGGTCCTCTATTGTTAGTTCTGAAATGCTTCCTTTTATTCTGAGCCTTTTCTTGATAAAAGGGTCTAGACTCATTCTAGACTTTTTGCTTATAATATTTTTATCGTGGATAAGTTTTGACCTTGGCTTCTGAACTCTTCAGAACCTTTGATTTATAAGTCTCGGGTTCTGATATCTTTATAATCTTTGACTTCTGAATTTAGGTTCTGATTTCATTAGGATGCTTGAATTTGAAGTCTCAGGTACTAATTTTTTCAGGACCTTTGATTCTGTTATCTTAGGTTTTGATTGGTTCAGAATTTTGCCTTTATTAGAAGTAGGCACAAAAAAGTTTCCAGCTCTGTTTGAGCATTGCTTGAAGAAGAATGGTCTGAAGGTCTTTTTCAAGAGTTGAGGTTTTTGATTAGAACATATTTCACTGTAACCCATGCCTTCTTCTTTGCTCTTACATACTCCATATATTATGGAAGCAAGCTTTGCTCTCTCAAGACCAATTATGATAGAATTTTGAAGAGCCATTTCATGCTCACTCAAAGATTTATCAGACACTTTATCTAATTAAGAAATATGATTTTTTCTAAAGATTCAATTTTATTTTGTGAAGATTTTAATTCTTCTTTCAGAAGATCATTTTACTTTTTCAATGTTTTCACGTGTCTTGCCTTGTCTTGGCAACGACTTACGAGGTCTTGAATAAAAGTGATTAGGTCAGAACAAGATAGATTAGAAAATACCTCATCTTCTTGTTTTGACTCTGAATCATAAGTTGATTCATATTCTATGTCAGAGGATGTTAAAGCCATCAGTTCCATATTTCCTTCTCCTTCATCTTTATATGAATTGTCTTCATTATCAAGTTCATCCCATGTTTCCATGAGACTATTCTTGAATTTACTTCTGAAGTTGTCCTTCTGGAAGCTTCCTTTCTTTGGTATGTCTTTCTGTGTATCTGGGAAATCGGATTTGAAATGACCAGGCTTCTTGCAGTTGAAGCAATTCTTCTTATCATCAGCTTTGTCTTTGTAACTAGATCCTCTGGAGCCACTGCTTTTACTAGAGATTCTCTTGTTCCTTTTTGTTAGTTGTTGAAATCTCCTAATGAAAAAAGTCCATTCTCTCATCATCAGAGTCACCATAAAAAAATTCTTCATCAGAAGCTTCTTCTGTTTTCCATACTTTTGAGAATATGATGGCTTTACCACTAGATTTTTCAGCATCTGACTTCAAAGCCATTGTTTTAGATTTCATCACAGGCTCATCTCCATTTAGTTCCATCTCATGGCTCTGAAAGTTGCTTATCATACTTTCAAGGCTCAGCGTATTCAGATCTTTAGCCTCCTGAATAGTTGTGACCTCATGTATATATCTAGCAGGGAAACTTCTTAAAATCTTCTTTACTTGGTCAGATGTAGTGTAACTTTTGCTCAGAACTTGAAGGCCTGATACAAGGACTTGAAACCTAGAAAACATGGTTTCAATATTTTCATCATCCTTCATTCTGAACAACTCATAATGTTATACAAGAAGGTTGGCCTTAGCCTCTTTGACTTGTTAGTTCCCTTCATAAGTAGAACACAAAGACTCAAAGATGGTTTTAGTAGTTGACTTATCAATGATCTTGATGTACTCAGAATGAGGTAGAGCTTCTATCAGAATGCGTCTAACTCCATGATGTTTTCTGTAAATTTTCTTTTGAGCTGGTGTAAGAGTTTTCCTATCCTTTACCATTCCAACACCATTAACTTCAATTTTAATTTCGTCTTTAAGGATATCCCACAACTCATCATCAAGACCAATAATATAAGTATTCATTTTACTTTTCCACCATTCAAACTGAGTGGAGTCACCACTGAATGTAGGTGGTTTAGATGAGTAATCACTTTTCTCAGTAGTATTATAGTCATAAGGTATACCACCAGTACCAGTTATTCCAAATGCACCCGACATGAAGGAACATGTATTTTTCTAAGGATCTTTTATTGTACCACTGTAAAGTATTTAGCATAAACCATGCTCTGATGCCACCTGAAGGTGAGAAAAATACACAAGAGTAGGGGTTGAATTGTGTATGATAATTCTTTTTCACTTCTGAAAAACTAACTTAAGAGTTTGAACAAGTTTAGAATCTGATCTCAGTGTTAATAGCAACAGAAGAATAACATTCAGAAGCAAGTAGTAGAGCAACACACATAGTTTATCCTGGTTCCTCTCCTAATTTTAGAGTAGTCCAGTCCCATTGTCCAACAAGAAATTTTCACTATAATTAAAATGATTACACTTTGCTCAAGCAAACTAGCAAGAGACTTCAACTGCTCAATCACACTATAAATAGACTTCCGATCAAGAAATCCAGCAAGAGACTTATGCTCAAGGACATATGCAAGAGGCTTCCACTGCTCAAGCAAACTAGCAAGAGACTTCCACTGCTCAAGAAAACTCTCAAGAGACTTCCACTGCTCAAGCAAACTAGCAAGAGACTTCCTCTACTTTAAACAAGCAGTTTAGTATAATAGATTACAACTATACTTTGATGTACAATCAGAAGTATAGAAGTGATACGACAACCACAATAATTCTTAACACTTAAGATTTCTAGGATATACAAGTATAATAAATCTTAAGAGCTTGTGCAATAAACAGATAAATACCTTAGCTCAAAGTTATTCTTGTTAGACTATTCGTGAGTTGTTAACCTTCCTTCAAATCTTCAGCTCCCTTTTATAGAGGCATAAAAAGAGTAATTGGAAAGTACCTTTCACAAGTGATCTTTGAAAAGAAACAGTTCCAAGAGAGAGACGTTGGAAGATGAATCTTGTTAATATCTTCAACCATCGTGTAATAACATTGTCTGTTGCTTCTTTTTCATACTAGATATATATCATACATTGGGGCAGACTTAAGATGTCCCATCAACTTTCCTTGAGCCTTGCACTAAGAGACTCTAGTTGACTTTTTCCATAAGTCTGCCGTTGACAAGAAGTGTCTGCTATAGAGGCAAAGTATGGATCAGAAGCTAAGCACCTTTAGCTGATGTCTCTAGAGTCTGAGCTATCACCAGAAGCAGAGATGCCACATTTAAATTATGAACCTTCAAAAGCTGAAACACCACATTCAGACTCATCGAATTCTGATCCTTTAGAATCTGAGTCTTTTATCTTTTCTACACATGCTTTCATCAGGGTCAATTATGAGTTGAATTTTAAGCTTATGATCCTGCGCACTTGAACATGTGTTAGTATACCCAATTTTTCTTTAAGTACTTTGTTATCATCAAAACCCAATGAATATCAATAATTTTGTTCCAGCAATCTTCCCCTTTTAGATGATGACAAATAAAGATATTTAAGAATAATGGTTGGTCTGTTTAACTAACTTGAAAACATTAGAGTCTGAGGTTTGCAATCTCCCTCTAAGTTTAATAGCTCAAAGGTTAAGTTTTGTAAGCTCCCCCTAAGTTATATCCAAGTTAAATAAACTTATCTTGATATCATAAGAAAATAAACTTCAGATTTAAACATAAAATGAGTTCTGACATGGGTTTAGGTATATATAAAAACACTCGGAAATGCTTTTATCCTCTTTAAATACTCCCATGATTTTCTCCCCCTTCTATTGGTAAATAATCATTTATTTCACAAATTCCAAGATGGTGAAAGCTAGTTTCTGAAAACATAGCATAGGAGGCAAGATTAAAGAAACATAGTCTTCAAGACTGAAACAGTTTGGCGCAAAAATATCTCTATAAAATTAGATATTGATTTAGCAACTTGATCATATTTCTCTAGATTTTTTCTTTGCAGTAAAAGAATGGACAAAACAAAGCAATTCAAGGCTAAAAAAAGAGACTTTACAAAGGAGATACACAACCTGATGAAGAAGCGAGCAAGGAAGGAAAAACAAAAATCTAAGGAAATTGAAAAGGCTCAAAGATCTACAGTTGTAGAAGATGAAGACTCGTCTATTAGAGTCTTTGAAAAGGGCAAGACCATAGAAATAAATCTGACAATTCTCAAGAAGAAGGAGTTGGATGATCACTAGAAGGCTTATTTGGAGGCACAAGGAAGAAAAAATAATCAAATATGAGAATTCCAACTGTCTTTGAAATAAAATGAATGTAATAGGATTTAGAACTTCCCCGATCTGGAATTAGTGGATGGTTTTGCAGGAAAAGGGGCGCAGTCAAAGAACTTTTTCCTCTGTAACTTAGCTAAGTGAATCACCTGAGTTAATGAGATTGATTGGAACACTTGCACTTTATGACAAATAGTTGGTTTGAGATCGAAGATGAAATACCTCAAGTAGAATGGTGGCGGAAGGCCAAAGATTCGGTTGGCCAAAGCTTCCAACTATGTTTGGTGGTCTTTAACCGACAATGCTTGGTAGAGCTTAAACACATCACCTTTGGGGTCTTCATACAGGGAAGGAGCAAATCAGGACTCCAAAGCATGGAGGAAAGTGTTCCAAGTGAGAAAGTGTTACCCTCCACGTAGAATGAAGCGACGTGCAACCTCTGCTCATGACCGTCTTTGAGGGTGTGCAAGGTGACCTACTACACAATGCCTCACACTTTTTCATGATAAAACTATGGCAAAAAAGGAATCCATACACATATTCCACAGTTAAATAGGGCCCCATAAAAAATTTCACTACTTAACTAATGCTAACTTCAGCTTCTTACACAAGGCTTCTAAAAAATTTGAGACAACTCTGCCTTTGCTCATCTGGTGTGAGATGATAGTAAAAAAATTGGTTGATCTTGAAGATCCAACCTAAAAAACCAGTGTCTTTGAATCTAGGGATGTCCAGCTTCAATGAGGTAGCTGGAAACATAGTGAATTCCGGTCCCTATGGGGGACCTGGAGAAGTAAATCCCGGCGGTGGAATGGGAGCCCAGAGGTCGTAAAAATTGGCAGTGAGGGTGCTGATGTTAGCACAAACATTTGCGTGAAATGCTTATTAGCTATCGAGGAATTGGAAAATGGTGGTTGTGAGGTCTTCGAACGAGGGAGGAGAACTCATGATCATTGAGAGCACCAATTTATTATGAATTTTCTACCAAGAATGGTAAGCACTAGCGAACAACAAAATTAAAACAAGGGGATAACTTCTCCATAAAAAGTTGGATAGTATACCTTTAACCAATAAACTAATACCATATCATTTTATTATATTTAAAAATTTATTTAATAGTTTAAATTTTAAAGATTTTCAATGCAATTTATGTAACTCTATCCAACTTTTTGAGGTGGGTAGATAAAAATTCACCTTAAAACAATATGGCAAAACTATTTCCATTAACTTTTTTTTGCCTTCTTCATTGTGCAAAAAGGGTAATTAAGTAGTAAACCATTAGCAACAGACAAAAGGTACATTCCCTATTGTGCTCCATGCATTTGGTTATAAGTAAATCATTGAAGTATTTGGGTTTGGTTGTATTTCTTTTGGCTCTAATTTGAGGAACCCTTATCTTATGAACTTCTTCCTCCTCATAATATTCCTTATCGAATTCTTGCTTCATAACATAACCTTTCTATTTTTTCAATGAGTTAATCAAACTTATAAAACCTCTCAATTTCACATCTTTAGAATGATAATATTGTTGTGTTAAGATTAAAGCAAATACGAACTTAATTTTATTGTTTAATAAAGACTTATTCATCGTATTTATATGAAAATGAGTTATTTGTTTTAGAATAAAATTTTGAGCCATATTGTATACATTATCTTTTTTCACTACAAACTATTATTCCCTCATTTCTACATTGAGTAATTATGTTGATGAAAATAATATTAATTAAATAAAACAATTCTATCGAAGAAAATAGTATTAATTAAATAGTATAATTTTTTTAATATAAATAATTAATTGATTATAGGATGGAGAGAGTATCAATATATTATAACAAAATATTTAAATAATAACGTTTATATATATTTGCTAAGAATAAGTATTTATGTCTAAATACAAAATTTCCTAGCAAAAATAAATTTTTTTAATGAAATTTCATTTAAACTTTTTTATACATAATATTAATTAATTCTCTTTTAAATTATATATTTATGCAACTATATCAATTATCAATAAATATAATAAATGCAAATCTTTCTTATTGTCGGTAATATATTAAAAGTTATGTTATATTAAATTCACGTCTTCTAAGCATTTTTATTTTTTATATTTTATTCAATACATTCTCTTTATTTAAAAGAAGTTATATTAAGTTGATGAAAGATCCAAGAGCAAATAAGCTTAAAAACACCCGCCTTAATTATAACATTAAGCATTACGAACTTGACATTCTTTTGCCATTTTACTAAGCGACTCATGAGAAGAACCAAACAATGACAAAGCTTTCTCTCCACTTACCTTATACTCCTTAACTTTAATCCTCATGGCTATACCTTCTTCATCCACCATCACTCTTCTAATCTGCTTCGCTATCTGTTCCCTAAAAACAACCCCTCCCTCCGCCACCGTTGCCCGCACTGCAACCCCAAGCTCCTCAGACAACAATGTAGCATTCATCTTTTGCTCTGCATAAAGCGGCCACGTAACCATTGGAACACCGCTAAGGATACTCTCCAACACAGAATTCCAACCGCAGTGCGTCACGAAACCACCCGTCGCAGGATGTTTCAAAATCTCACTCTGTGGGGCCCACCCTGGGATACATATCCCGACTTCCTTTGTCCTACTCAAAAACCCCTCAGGCAAATAATCCAACACCGTCGATCCACCACCACCCTTCGTTTCGTCGAAAAACGCCGCACATGCATCATCTTCAGACGGCCGCCGCACTACCCAAACAAACCTCTGCTGACTCAACTCTAACCCGTAAGCCAATTCCCTCGTCTGAACTTCTGACAGAGTCCCACCACTCCCGAACGAGAGAAAAATCACCGACTCAGCCGGTTGTCGGTCAAGCCAATCTAAAATTAAATTCTCATTCTCACTCTCCCTCTTCTCTTCCGGTTCAACTGTTCTTACAAGCGGTCCAACCGGATAAACCGGTCCTTTCGCAAATCGTCCTAAAATCTCTTTATCAGTAACAGCCTTAGTTGCTACCGGCTCCAGATCTTGCCACGTGTTCATCAAAATCCCATCAACGGATAATATATTCTTTGCATTATTAACGAAACCGTCGTGAGTAGGTCCCCACGGGGAATCAAACAGTGTATCCTCAAACCGAACCGGTTCACAACCCGGAATCAAAAGCGGTTCGTGATTATTAACATGTATTGAAAACGCTTCATTGGTGATTAAAGGAAGATACATGAAAACAGCAGAAAACCAAGCGTTGCTGGTAATAAAAACGTAGGTAGACATGTCTAGATCACGCGCCATGGGTAAAGCCGTAGTACCGAAGATATCCACGATAAGAACCGATGGTGGAAACTTCATGGATAAGATTTCGGAACGAATAAAAGGTAGGGATTCAATCATAGTTAAAATGATTCTTGCACTTAAGGGTGAGTCGCTTGGGTCAATTTTGTCAGAGACATCAACGGGAGGTGTAACAATGATGTTGAGGCCATTAATGTTGGATGTTTGTTGAAGTAAAGATGATTTTATTGTGTCTGATGAATCGGTGGTGGCCATGACGACGAAGATGGTGACATCGAAACCGTGGTGAGTGGTAAGACGTTTACCTAATTCGACCGTGGGAGTCAGGTGTCCCACACCAGGGCTGGCTAGAAGGACTGCATGAGTTTTTGTGGTCACCATGGATGTAATAGAAATGTGTGATCTACAAGCTATTTTCTCTTATAGACTGAGCTGTTTCTTGACGAAGACGAAGGGGGTATTTATGAAGTATGGGGGTTAGACAAACTCGTAGGGGTGGCAAAATGTGGTCATGTGTTTTAATTTTCCCCCGCGTATTAAAATTCTTATTAATGATTATAAATGTTATTTAATTTATAAAATAGAAGGTATGTATGTTATTCAAAACCTGTTTCCAATTACGAAAACAAGTAATTAAAGATTTCTTTATGAATTAAACAAATACTAAAAGTGACCAAAAATAATATATGTTAAAAAATTAAATGTATGAGATACTCTATATATTTCTCTTTTATAAACAATTTTACTTTTTAAGTTTATTAAATAAATAATATATTTAAAATATAGATTACATATATTAATTATTTAATTAATTTAAAAGATAAAAGTTACTTATAAAAAGAATAAAAGAAATATTATATTAGAAAACATATCATATATATAATTTGATTTGTTAAAAAATAACGGATAGTTTAGGCTCTCTTCTGTAAAAAATAGTTGTTAGTTGATAAGATAGATGATAATTTATAATTTAGTTAATGATTAATAACTTATAACCGATAAGTTAATTAATTAAAGTATTAGATAAAATTAATGGTTCAATTAGTTGATAAATTAAAAGGATTTAAAAGATATTAAATAAATAATTATTTTATTTAAATTAAGATAAAATACATCTCTCTCTGTAAAAAAAAAGTATAAATACATTTTATTTATTTATTATTTTATTATCTATATTATTATTAATTAATATATAAATTATTAATTAATATATAAAAGGAAAAACATGAATTTGGTATAGTCGTTTTTCTTTTAAATATACCTTTTTAAATTTTATTTTAAATCTTAACTTTTCTTTTCCATCATTGCGGTCAAAAGTAATTTTACTTTTTAAGTTGATTAAATAAATAATATATTTAAATGATATATAGATTATATTTATTAATTATTTAATTAATTTAAGAGATAAAAGTTGTTTATAAAAAAGAATAAAAAAATATTATTTTATAAAGCATATATATCATATATAATTTGATTTGCTAAGAAAATAACAGATAAGAGAAAACATTTATTTATGTGGTTTAGATTATGTTCGGTAAAAATAATTGTTGGTTGATAAGATAGCTGATACTTTATAGTTTACAACTGATAATTCATAATTGATAACAAATGGTTTGTAGCTAATGACAGATGATTTATAACTGATAAGCTAATTAAAGTGTTTGATAAAATTAACGGTTTAATTAGTTGATAAATTAAAATAATTTAAAATTCATTTAATATATAATTATTATTTTTAAATTAAGATTATATATATATATATATATATATTATATATATATATATATATATATATTATATATATATATATATATATATATATATATATATATATATATATATATATATTATTTAATTGAAATTATAGAGTTATAATAGACATAAAACCAAAAGTTGGGTCAAGGAGTTTCAAACCCAGGCCATTTGCCTAAGAGATGACTTGTTCAACTAACTCAGCTCCTCTTATTAGTTATAAATTTAATTCTGTTATTTCCTCATGGCTTTTAGAAGGCATGTTGGTTATGAAGCTATGGTATGTATTCTATTCTTCAATTCAATCTTTATTAGTTTGTAGTCAACAACACTATTTGTTCTTATAATGTGATGAAGCTTTCAATAAATTTTTCAATCTTCCCTAACTTTTTTAGTTTGCTTCATGTTGTTTTTTAGAGATGGTTTGCAAATACTTGATTTTCTGACAATTTTATGTTTGAAGGTTGTTTTAGAAAAAAATTCTTTCTGGCATGCTTCACAAAGAGCATCTAAAGAGAACTTCAGCTTAGGTAGGCATCTAACTAACTCAAGTTTATTTAGCTGAGAAATCCTCCTCAAGCTAATGTGACCCAAACATCTATGCCACAACCATTTCTCTTCATTTACATACATTAAACATTTTACATTTTGATCTTTTAAATCTGAAAGCTTAATTTTATAAATGTTGTTCTTCCTCTTACCAGTGAAAAGGACTGTGCCATTTTTCTGATTAACAGCTTTGCACATTTTTTGATTAAAGATTATATCATAATCATTATCACTTAATTGACTTATGGGTAACAAGTTATGCATTAATCCTTCAACATAAAGGACATCAGAAATAGAGGCAAGAGATCCATTACCAACTGTTTCAGATCCTCTGATTCTTCCTTTCTGGTTTCCTCAAAAACCTACGAAGCAAACGTCTTTAAGTTCCAGGCTTTGGAGCATATGCTTTCTTCTCATCATGTGTCGCGAGCATCCAGAGTCCAAGTACCGTGATTGGTGTTTTAACTCTGTTGCACAAGATATCTGCAACATATACTATTTTATCTTTTGGTACCCATAATCTTTTGGGTCCTTTATGATTAGTTCTCCCAGAGTTTCTGAAAACTTTGGGTTTTCTAACATTATTAAATTTATGTGTTTGTGCATGTGTGTAATGATAAGAAAAAAGAGTTTTCAGTTTGTTTTCTGCATAAGGTTTTAAAGCATCTTCATCAGAGTCATATACAATTCCATTTTTCTTATTGTGACTAACACCGTAAATCATAGAAGCCATTTTGCTTCTTTCAAGCCCATTGTTCAGAAATTTCTGAAAAGCTTTTTCATATTTATATATGATGGTTTCATAAGTAGGTGGAGCTTTTGAAAAGAGTTTCTTCAAGTTTTGATAGTTTTTGGTTGAAAATTCATTTTCTTTTTCAAGGATAAAGTTGCTTTCTTTAAGTTCAGAAACTTCTTTCTCAAGCTTATCACACTCTTCAACTGTCTCTTCATGAATCCTTTTCAAGTTCTTGAATTTCAATCGAAGCTTCTGATACAAGCTCAGAGATTTTGATAAACAGGCTTCCATATCAGAACGAGAAAAGTCATAGAATACCTCTTTAGAGTCAGATTCTTTTTCGGATAAACTTCCAAATATGGTGGCCATGAATGCATCATTTGCGTACTCCTCTTCATAATCAGATTCTGAAGCGCCAGATTCAGAGTCATCCCATGTTGCCATGAGTCCCTTCTTCTTTGCTTTGAAGGAGTTTTTCTTGAACCCTTCCTTTCTGGAGTTTTCTTTCTTGAGCTTTGGACATTCATTTATGTAGTGTCCAGGTTCTTTACATTCATATCAGGTTACCTCTTTGTTGGGTCTGCCTCTAGAGATTGACTATGGATGATCTCCCTTCTGTCTAGGTCTTCTGAAGTTGTTATTTCTTTTTCTCCAGAGTTGTTTGATTCTTCTGGATAGAAGAAATAACTCCTCTTCATCATCAAAATCTTCCTTCTCAGAGTCATCGTCGTCTTCTTTTTCAGCTTGAAAGGCTTTGTTCCTTTATGGCTTTCTTCTTTCTGATCTAGACTTTAGAGCTACTGATTTGCTTTTCTTCTGAGGTTCATCTTCCTCTAGCTCTATATCATGACTCCTGAGGGAGCTGATAAGTTCTTCAAGGCTTATGTTGTTCAGATCCTTGGATAACTTCAAAGCAGTAACCATAGGTTTCCACTTATTTGGAAGACTTCTGATTATCTTCTTGATATGATCTATTGTGGTGTATCCTTTTTCCAAAACCTTGAGTCCTGCAACTAAATTTTGGAATCTAGAAAAGATTACCTCAACATCTTCATCATCTTCCATTTTGAAGGTTTCATACTTTTGGATTAAGGCCAAAGCCTTAGTCTCTTTGACTTTATTATTGCCTCTGAGGGTCATCTTTAAGGAATCAAAGATTTCTTTAGCCGTTTCCCTGTTGGTGATCTTCTCGTACCATTGTAGGATATTGCATTCAACAAAATAGTTATGGCTTTGTGGTGATTCTTAAAATCACGCTTCTGATCATCACTCATTCTGCTTCTTGGAATGGCGATACTAATAGGAGAGATGGGTGGTTCATAACCATTTGTGACAATTTCCCATAGATCAGCGTCGTAGCCTAGGAAGAAGCTTTCAATCACGTCCTTCCATTAATCAAATTTTTCTCCATCAAAAATTGGAGGTTTAGTGTTGTAGCTATCTCTTTCATTTGTGTTAGCCATGATGTTTTCTCACGTTGGATCTCTCTATATTGTTAATTGTTTGATTCAAAAATCAATAATAAAGTCGAAGCTCTAATACCAATTGAAGGTGGAGAAAAACAAGAAATGGGGGTTTGAATTGTTTTCACAGTAAATAAAAACTTTTGCAACACCACACACAAAAATAAAAGCAAACAACACAAGAAATTTATCCAGGTTCGCTTGAAAATCAAAGTTACTCCAGTCCACCCGGCCAAGGTGATTTCGCCTTCAATAAGGATTTAATCCAATAATCTTGAAAGATTATAACAAACGTCTAAGAGTTCAGCAATCTCTTAGCCCTCTCAAGTCTACTGACTTCACAAGTCACTTGAGGAATCACAACAACTATTGAGAATTACAAGTGTGTGTTTAGTGCTTCTAGACAAGCAGTATGAACAGAATTAAGAGCAGATGATCAATGATCACACTTTAAGTAACAACTCTTGTGTGATTATTGAATTTTACAATAGCAAGTCTTTAGTATATAGTTCAAGATGTATTGTAGAATTCTTGTTTAATTGCTTCGTGTGTTAGTATGATGGTAGTGAGACCTTTTAATAGAGCTTGGAGATGATACTGTTGGAGAGAAAATTGATGGTGATATCTTGCCTCTTATGGGACTTGATGACATTAATTTTCTTGTCCTTTCCATAATAGTCTTGGGGTGTACTAAATATTGTCCATATATATATTCATACCATACTTAGAATACTTCTTGATTAAGTTTCTGATTTTGATGAGTCAGATGATCTGTTGGGCGTGAATCAGAGTGAGCGGAGTTCAGAGTCTTTGAGCAGAGCTTGTATTCTTCAGATAGTTGTTTGATAATTACTCTTTAGTGTTAACTTGATTGATCTTCAGATAGAGATCTTCTGAAGTGAGTCTTTAGAGTCTTCAGGTGTACAGTCTTCAGAGTCTAAATCTTTAGAGTCTTCAGGTGTACAGTCTTCAGAGTCTAAATCTTCAGAGTCTTCAGGTATACAGTCTTCGGAGTCTAAATCTTTCAGAGTCTTTAGATGTGAAATTCAATGATAGATTATGTATGTAATTTATTCAAAAGAGTTCTTGTCCGAAGTCAGATATGATATCTTCAATGTTGGATCAACTGTTCTGGACTTCGTTAGTTGTTAGATATTGTTCTCATCAGATTTATTTTTCCTTAGATATATGCACACTTAGATAATTTTGTTAGGGTATAAAATTGTTTCATTCTTTGTTATCATCAAAACTTAGAGATATATTGTAGAACCAAAATCTTATTTTAACAAATAATAATCTCCCCGTGCATGGAAACGCTGCGGTGAACACGATTGAAGATGCATCTGATGGCTTTATGGTTAAGAAGGTTGGTGGTGTTAAAATTCCTTTGGAAGTATTCCATGCCCGATTGGTGGATGCTGGTTTGATTTATGTTCATCATGTAGCAGGAAATTCAGGATCATCAAGCTATGGATAAGCTAGACATCAAATAACAAGAGTCGCCACCACGTTTTTATTATTTCCAAGGGAAAAGGGAAAAGTACAAACAAAACCCAAAAATAAGAAGTTTTCAAATCAAAACTAATAAAATGTCAGAGATTACAAGTAAGGGGGTTGGTTACACAGAGGGAAGGTGTTAGTACCCAAAGTGTCCTAGGTACTCCTAGGAAGCCCTTTTTGTGTGCATATGTATTTTGTACAAAGTGATGTTTACAAACAAATAGAATGGGGGGATGAGAAAAGAATTCATTAATTATATTTTTTTTGTTTGACAAGACCTTCGGACTTGTGCCTACATACCAACATATAAATGAGGGATCAAAACCACGTGGTTCGTGGTATAAATTTCAAAGTGGATGCATTGTTTTTATCAAAAATTAAGTTTGAAAGGCACAAATGCCTAAAAATGGTTTGAATGAGTTAGTTCTTTTTTGTCTTTTTGAAAGTTTAGGTCAAGTATAATTAATTCTATTTACATGTTTGATTAAGAAAAGAAGTTTGAAAATGCAATGGCATAAGGCCAAAGTTTCTAGTTTGCAAAGTGGTCAAAGTTTAGAATAAAACCAGTTCAAGCAAAGAAGAATTTTTAAAAGGAGGGAGAGATTTTGAAATTAAAGAAGTGGGGAGGAGATGAAGAGACTAATCCTATGTATAAAATTAAAAGTTAAGAGTTGAGAAGATCTGACTAACGGGTAGCAATCCAATAGACAAGAATGTCATATAGAAACCCAAATTCCCTTGGACATTTTAGAATAAAGCAACACACAATGCATATTATATCAATCTTGAAGAGCAAGGCATCAAATAAAGATAGCCATATCCAAGCTTAGCCACTCCATGATCTTCTTCAAATTAGCCCATGTAGCAGATGAATTCCACAAGTCACAGGTTCAAAATAACAACTACACAATGACCATGTTGCAGATGAACTCAAAGGGATCTTCAAAGATGTATCAGATGAAGTTTCAAATTGCAAGCACTTGGTTACATGAAAGTTGGTATTGGCCAAGTCCTTTTGCATAGGGATGTTGTCTAAATTCTAAGTCCAATTGTCCAAGATCCAACCAACAGTCCACACAATAGTTTTTTTAGGCTTTTTGTTCTTATTATGTACATTAATGGTCAAAGACCACACAAACAAACAAAATATACACAAACAAGATATATCACACAATATGGTCCAAGTGGATAAAGTGAAACTGGCATTAACATAAACAATTAGAATGGTATGAATAATGGCAAATGAATAGAGCTTAAAAATTAAAGTGCATTAAAAGTAAATGGCTTGAAATTAAATGTTAGTTGTTAATGAATTAGAAGTTAGTATTGTTTTACTTTTTCTTTTTTTGGTTTTAAGTCATTCTTTGGAGAACACTCAACCCACTTATCACAAGCATGGATCCTTGAGCCAAGACATCTTCCAAAAGAAGGAAAAAAGACCAAATTTCCACACAATACCATGAAAGAGAGGAGACTTACAATCTCACTAATTAGAATGCTATGCCTTTTGTGTCAAAAGTTTAGCGCTATGTTAAGCAATCGTAATTGGACTTATGTAGAAGTCACAACTATTTGAGGTCGGGCAATAGAATCTTGGTGTTAATGCATGTTAGAGATATAGTATAATGGATTATGCTCATGAAACATACCACACACAAAAAGAATATGCAAAAGAGGTGGCCTAATCTCATCCATACTTATGTTGATTTTGCAATCAACTAGCCTTAGGATTTTGAGATGTCATAGGCCAAATGAAATGAATGCATAAAGAAGGGGAATTAGATGAAGAGGGAGGGGAATGGATCATAACTCAAATTGGTCAAAGGAGGACTTTTACCAAGTTAATATCATTCATTCATTTTGGGAGATGGAATGTACATTCCATCAATCCCCTAAATCCAATGATATTAACCTAGTAAAGTCAAATCAACCTTGACCAAGGCCCAACAACACAAGTCAAACTTACACAAACTATCTCAAGAGGTCAACACAATTATTTGGCATTTATTCAATATAAAAAAACTAAAATAATTCATTTAAATTAAATATGATTTGTCAAATTCCTAAAACCTCATCAAAACACCAAAGAAATGGTCATGAGATTTATCATAGGTCAACCAAGGTCAAAGGACCTTGGAGAAAAAAAATCAGAATTTTTAAAGACTTAAAAGTATTTTTAAACATTTAAAAATAATCACAAAATCAATTAAATCATGAAAAATATTAATAATGACCCAAAAAATAATTTTAATTCAAAATATGAAAGAGGGATTTATTTAAATCTTTTTGGTGAAACTCTCATATTTTTTGGATCAATATTAAAATTAATATGAATTAATGAAAAATAAATGAATTAAAACAAAAATAAAAAAAATAAAAAAAGCGTGAGCCACTTGAGCTCCCTCATTAATTGAGGTGGCAAATCAAGTGGCTGGAAACGCGCGTTCCATGGTGGAACTTAGTCAGCGCGCCACACACGTGGTAATCAAAATCAACGCCTAAGATTAAAACATTTCAAATGGATCTTGTGTTCTGGAGACGTGCCAACACAACGCCGGAGCTAGAGCTCCGGTCTTCTTCTTCGGTGGACCTCACCGGACTGGTCCATCCTCAACCATCACCAAAATAAAAAAGGAGGACATGATCTGAAAGAAAAAATGGTGTAGAGCACGAATCTGACCTCAATTTCAACTAACTCCAAATATATAAAAAGATATGAGGAGTTGAATTTTGAGGTGTGACAACTGAGTTGCTTCGGTTTGATCGCAAAGCAACTCAATTTTCTTGTCTACATTGGTAGGACTTCATACAACCAAAGATCCAAGAGAATTGATGAGAATTGAGTGAGAATCAAAGAGATGAAGTTTTCTGAAATTTACCTTCAATGCTGTGCAGAAATGGATCTTGCTTGCTTCAACCTTGATCTGATCACACTTGAGAAGCTTGCAGGAGAGGTTTGGCAATGGTACAAAGCTTTGGATCCTGGAGTTTCTGAATCTCCAAACAGTGAGATTCAAACTCAATTTTCAAGTTGAAAATTCTCAGGTTTTCCTTTGAATGGTGAGGGTTTCAATTGGGGGGAAAAGCTGGCGCGCAAAGTATGTTTTAATTGAGCTCCAAGGGCCTGTATTTATAGCAATTGGGACTGATATTTGCACACTTAAAAAATTGCTAAATTTGGACATTTCATGCACAAGCTTGCATGAGCGTGTATAGGCCTATGAAGCAATCCAATTTGATCCACTTGCAACTGTTATGAAGTTCAAATGAGGCTTGGATGTCAAGGCAATGTGAAATGGGATTTTTGGCATTTGATTTCTTCCAATCATGCAGACCTGTTAAAGCCATGTGCAACCCTAGCAAACTTTATCCAAAATGCATGAACTTGGATTCTTTGGAAATCTTAGATCAAGGGGAACAACTTTGATGTTGGACACTTTTTCTTTTGGAACTTGGATCATGGTGAATTTTGAGGTGGAAGTTTGGAAATTTCAACATGTTGAAATTTTTCTAAGTGTCAAGCCATATATCTCAATATTCCACCTTGCTCAACTTTTTATGTGAGCTTCAAATAAAAAAAATGTATTCATCAAAGTTGTATCTATTTTAAAGACCTTCAAAATGGTCACCAATGTCATGTCATTTGGATTTATAATGATAGAGTTATTCATTTTTGAAGTTAAGGAAAACCACTTGTTCAATGGTATAGGTCAAAAATGACCTATAATGTATCCTCATATCACATGCTCACAAAAGTTGAATTAGCTCTTACTCCAAACATAAAAGTTGAAGTATACATCTTGAATTTGATTATGAAACTTGTAAATCTTTCATCTCATAAAAATTGAGCAAGTTATGGCCTTGGGAAGTTGACTTTTAAATTAGGGTTTAGACAAAATGACCTATAATGTTTCAACAAAGGAAATGATTTTCCAAGCAAAACTAGATCTAGGTCTAAACATGAAAGTTTTTTGGAATGTCATTTAGAGTAACTTTTATTTTGGAATAATTTTCATATGGTGAATATTGTAGAAGATAGGGTCTAGGGGGACCAAGTTTTGATCAGATGAATTCATCTGACCAACCACCACCAACCAACTTGCTAACCTTCAATTCTCTTGGATTTCTAGGCTCATGGTAGATCATATATATATAAGATTATTAATTTTGAAGTATCCCTTAAGAAATTTTATCAATTGGTGAGATAGCTTGTTGGAGAAGTTACTCAAGATACCTAGTCAAACTAGGGTTTCCAAGGCTAATCACCTCCAAACTCTTGAAGAAAACTTGATCAATATAACATGTAGAGATAATTGGGACTCATATATGATGCTTTGAAACATTTTGGATCAATCCATGGTTGTGCTTTTAGTCACGAGGGTCTAAAACCCTTGATATGGACTTGATAGATCAATGAGGATCATGCCCTACCTACAAAAAGTTAGGTAAATGAGAAGACATTTTTTTGGATTTTGGTTAGTGAAATGATAATATACAAGTATGATACAATCATATGGTGCTTGGTGATCTCTCTCAAAACAAACCCAATGAGAGAGGGGTAAGGAGGATGCCAATGTATGATCCCAATGCTAATGCATATGATGAAATTGCATGAGGGATCTTAGGGTCAAAATTGGGGTCTTACAGCTGCCCCTATTTAAGGACATTCTAACTGAGGAGGTGAAGGTTAAAATCTTCGTGTCGACTCAGTAGAATGGGCTTAAATAACAACATATAGAAACAAATTATGGTCCCTAAGAGACCTCATGATGCATATGATATGTATGTAAAAAGCAAATTCTCTGTGGGGAAATGTTCCCACAAAGGAAAAGAAATCAGAGAGACCGAAGATCCGCAGGAGTATAACGCTTTCTGTGAGGAAATCTCATTGGGGAGACAGGGACTCTAAGGGGATAAAAGGTTACGCGTAGGCCAGGCTACGACTTAAAACTGATGGACGGACTAGAGGAACTCCATAAATTGGAAAGACTCAGTCGGGGAAACAAAACACCTACAGGGGATTACAACTAGATCAGGATAAAACTGAAGTTCTTGAATCAATGCAGGGAAAAGCAATTTCACTAAGGAAAAGCGCACTCAACTCAACTGGGGAAGAAATAAACTTCAACACAGGAGGAGAAAAAATTCATTATCCACTACCTGCTACTGGGTAAGGAGATAATAAAAGTTTGACAAAGAGGACACCCGTCATCGGTTAGGATGAACATATCAAGGATGACTCGCTGGGGACCACCAGGAGGGAATATTCATTACCGATTACTGGGTAAGAATAGCCTTGCTGGGAAAAACTGCAGAAATATGATTTACAACTACCAGTTACTGGGCAGAAGACCGAAGATGAGAATATTTGTCACCGGTTAAGGTGAACATATCAAGGATAGACTCAAAGGAAAGAAAATCCGTCATCGGTTAAGATGAACATATCAAGGATAGTCTTGCCTGGGAATTGTTGAGGAGGATACTGTCGCATCCGCGAAAAACAACCGGCGGGCTGAAACAAAAACAACACAGAGCCGCCACCGTGCGTTATTTATCCCAAAAGAGGGAAAGGAAACGCTCAGAGTAAACCTGGGAAAAGCATGGTCTCGCGACCAAAGAGATGGGATCGGGAGTCGGTTACGCAAGGGGAAGGTATTAGCACCCCTCACGTACGTCGTACTCGACGGGATCCACGCTCTAAAAGAAAGAAAAGGTTGCTAAAACAAACATCACACACACACACTGAAGACAACACAGGTGGGGTAAAAGAGGAGAGGGCTCGCTAGGACATCGCATCCTATGCCTACGTATCTCGTCTGGAACGAGAATCAGAGCTACCGTAGTTCGGCTCACGCACGCCGAAACAGGACACATACAAACACAGGCAAACCGGGAACCCGAACGCCAATCGCTGGACTTACATCGGCTTCCGAACCAAACAAACACAATCAGGATACGGACAGCCAATCGCTGGTCTTACATCCATATCCCGACACACAAGAAGAAACAAGCAACAAGTTACTAAGGAGTCAGGCACTCGAGCCTAGCAACTGTCAAGCAAACACACACAAAAAAGAAAAAAAAGTGCCCAGAGAGACCTCGCGCGGTCTCCTGCCTACATACCTCATCTGGTATGAGGATCAGGGCGACGTAGTTCCCCTGAAAGGGAAAGAAATTCTAGCCAGAAACCAAGGGGAGACACACTACCAGGGAGCTGTACTCGAGCCTAGTGTTATCATGCATCATTGCCCTAGGTTATAGTTTCTACCTACTTGCACAACAGCAAGCTAATCCTATCCAGGAAGAAAGCAAGCATGCAAGCATCAATCAAAATAAAGCAAACATTCACATAGCACACACTATATCCAGTCAAGTGAGGCTCAAACAAGGGTGGACTGCCGAGGCAAGTCATCTGTACAAGGGTAGTGTTCGCTCTTAACCCTGACATTGAGAGTCAGGGTGAAGCAGATGAAAGGTGAGTGAAGATGAGACTTCACGGCTCTTATCCCTGGCCAGGGAGAGCTTCAGACAAAGGAGCGTGGGTCCAGAATGGAGGAACCCTTCTACGCTCAAGACTCTGACTCGACTGTGCAACAGCACAAGATCTTGGGTTTGTGTCCCAATGCATCAACACAGTGGTGTGAGCAGAGGGACGACTCAACAGAATAGCGGGGGATAGATTGCATATCCCTTTGATCCGCCAATTGCCTCATAGAGGTCTTTACCTGCTTGGGGACAAAAATAAACAATCACAATCATCGCCTCTTAAGGAGGACTTCAGACAGTTGCCTGGCTAAATAACAAGCCAGGTCTTCCAGACTACATGGAGACAAGAGAGTCTACCTCTATTGGTTTAAAAACCAAGCAACAGCAATCAAGTTCTCAAGGAACTGTAAGCAACTTAATGTACCTGAAATCAATCAAGTATCATCAGTACTCAGACAAACCAACAGTAAACAGCAAATGTTAATCTGTACAGTCAAACACAAGTTAAGGCACACAAGTGCAAGCCATGAGCTCAAACTCAAGCATCAAACCCTACAACACAAAGTCAATGTTAGTTTACAACATCAAACAAAACTCAATTTAATCAGCTTGCAATTTTCTCCTTAAGCCTTTTGCATTTCAACCTGAAAATCCAAACCAAATGTGAGAAACTAGACCACTAGGCCAAGCCTAGGGTCCAAAGGAGATGAAAAATTCAAAACAGCAAGTGAAAATTATCCAAAATCACAATCAAACAAATTAGAAGCAAATGCAATTGGTCCCATGCTCATATCAATCACCATTATCATTTTATGCACAAAATAGCATCAAACATGCAATTTGCAACTTCAAAAGACCAAACAGAACTATCTCAACCAAAAGCATATCAAAACAGCTCAATAAATTCCACAAAAATTCC
Source organism: Lathyrus oleraceus (assembly GCF_024323335.1). Classification (NCBI taxonomy): domain Eukaryota; kingdom Viridiplantae; phylum Streptophyta; class Magnoliopsida; order Fabales; family Fabaceae; genus Lathyrus; species Lathyrus oleraceus. Next base: position 451,818,972 of record NC_066580.1, read on the forward strand.
CACCTAAACAGGACACATTCAATGAGTAGCATATCAATTTTCAGCTCATTTGGATTAATGGAAGTATGGAAATTAAATTCATAAAGTTCAGATAAGTTCAAGCAAGCCAACACATGGTATCAAAACAAGCACTAACTTCCAAAAATCATAAATCAGTGACAATACATGATAAATGAATGGGATCAAAACCACAATGACCTATAATGTGTCTACAATCACTCCATCAAATTTCATATCCATACAATCAATGATAAGAATTTCACAAGCAAAATACAATCATGTGTCACACAATGTCACAAAATGAGCCAACAGAAGAGAAAAATTCCAATCAAATAGGAAATGCAATCAAAAAATCCAGAAAAAATCACATGTGATCTCCACATACATATGCTCATTCATGCAAAAAATTGGCTCAATCTAACATCCCTAAGCCAGGCAAATAAAATCATGAAGTTCATCAAGCTTGGTGTGACACAAATTGTCACACCTCTATTCAAAAATTCCTATCTCAACAACCAGGTATCCAAAAATTACAAACTCTACATCAAAATCACCATCAAAATGTCCAGAATATGCACAAAAAATTTCATCCATTTCTTTGAAAGCATCATCATTTTATGAAGGATATGGCAAGACATATACAAATGTGACACATTCAATCAATCCCTAAGCATTTTAATTTTTTACGCGTGCACAAAAATCACAAAAATCATGATTAAATTCTACACATCTCAAGGAGTATCATGAAAAAAAACCTCACTCAATTTGGATAAAAAATGAGTTCTCTATGAATTTTACAAGTTCATGCATCAAAATGAAATAACAAAAATGAAAAAGAAATAGAAATAATATAAATAATATTCAATAATGGCAAACTTGTAATTTTAAAGAACTTGGCCAAAACGACGTAGTTTCAATTAAAAGCCATGGCGCTCTCTCATTGGTCCAGGCGCGCGGCAAACAAGATTTTGAAAAGGAAATTAGCACGAACGGATCAAACGCGCTTCTGGCCATCGTTTTCATCAAGAACACACACAAATTCTCCAGAAATGCTCATGAACAAATTGCAACCAAATGCATCGTGCCATACATCAAAAGAACCGTCTTCCAACAAGGATTAAAGATATGTAAACGATTTCTCCTAATTCTTAACATGGCAACGGGATCGAGCGAAAGAAGAATCACATCCAAACATTCAAATCAATATATCTCTCTCTACACTTAACCAAATCGAAAACCAAAAGCATCATGTTAATCTACACTGAAAGATCTACAAAAGCCATGTGATAGTTCAAGCAATCGAAGAATTCGAATCCTAACCTCTTGAAGATGGCAGAGGTTGATTTGTGCTTTTCCACGTGTAATTCACCAAAACAGAAGAAGATCCAAGCTATGGAAGTTGATTAGAATGATCAGCTTAGCTCGATGATGCTTCAATTGCAAGATTCAACCATTTGCCATTGTTGTGCAAGCTTTGGACAGTTGGAATTCTTGAAGCTTTGGCCACGAATTCAGCAAAACAGTTCCTCTATGATGATGATAGAAGATGAATCCAAGAAGAATGAACCAAATTGATGAAGATTTCTTGAAGAAATGTTGAAAAATGATTGATGAAGTTTTTGAGAATTTGAGAGAATTGGATGAAAAAGTTTGTTAGATCCTTGGAGAATGTGATGTGGTTAACAATTTCTGTTATGATTAGTGATATATATCATCTCCTAATCCCTTTCCTTAATCACAATTACCAAATTTGAAGTGATTAGCACAAATGAGATTTTAAGTGCAAGGGCAAAAATGACCTTTCCAAATAATGCAATGTGACAGCTCATGACAGCCCCAACATGTTCTATTTGGCATTTGGAGTGTGTTGGAAGTGGTTTCATGTCCATAGGCCTTGTATTTCTCAATTTCACTATCTCACACCAAAAATGCTAAATAGTCCACTTGAAATTTGACTTTTTGCTATGACCATTTTTGATGAATTTGGACCATACACCATGAAAGTACATGTGAAATGGGGTTTGCTCACAAAAAGATCACCCAAATTGGACATTCCATGTGAAAGTTATGCCACTTTGATTATAGGCATTTTTGGAAAATGAATGGACCATAACTTGTCAACCATACATGGGAATTTCAAGTTCTTGGACTTTTTGGAAAGGTGAGAGCAAGATATACAACTTTCATGTTGAACAAATTTTCATTTGAAGCATTTTTGGACACGTAGTCTTGAGGTGAAAAACTTTCCATTTTTGGAAACTTCCATTACAAGTCACTTTCCATTTTTGGCAACTTTTCTCCTGATTTTATTTTCTTCATTCTTGAGGTTTGAAATGTCAAATGAAACTTGTTTCAACATGAATGAAGTGTATCCAACTCTCTCCCACCTCCAAATCCATCAAATCAAACACAGTTGACCACAGTTGACTTTTCTAGCTGATAGATGAATTTGGCAATACACTGCTCAAGTTGAGCCTCAATCTTCTGATGAAATGGCTCAATGATGAAACCCTAGCTTCCACAAGCTCAATATAATCACATGATGATCCCCATATCCATTGTAGACCCCATCCCCTTGCCATGCCCTGATTGGCCCAATACAACTGATTCAACTGATTAGGGTTGACCAGTGGTCAAAACCCTAATCCCAAGGCATCTGATCAATCTCTTGAATCTCTTGATGATAACAAGACCATGATGATGATGATGTATCATTTCAACCAAGATAAAGACCAATCTCCCTTGAGAATCAAAACCCTAATTTTGACACACATCCTCAGATGGCTAATGATCCAGTCCATAAACCCTCAGGCTTGAATCTCAACCTCTTATCTTCTGATCAAGACCTAGGAGGATGACTTGCACAATGTTGCCACATGATATGCAATATGCAATGCCTAATGACCTAAAAAATGATATGCAATATGTTAAGCTAGTCCCAAGAGAGGAGGGCAAATTTTGAGGTGTTACAGCTGCCCCTATTCAATCCACTGTGAACCTGTTGATATGAATAGCCTCGGCTTTCAGATGATCAGGATGAAGAGTGATTGAATACCAAGAACAGACGAACAATTTGCACTCCGATGGGAAAATAATTAACCCTGCCTGTCAGAATCAGCAAAGAAACAATCTTGAAGAAAAATCCGTCTGGTACGGAGAAAGTCGGCCTGAATACCGAAGCGAAACGTCGACCTGGATACCAAAATAAATGGTAACACAGGGATAACCATGGCCTGAACACCACATCCACTAGGGATTATTATCTCTTTCCTTTTAATGCTTTTCTTGAACCCCGAAATTTTTCTTTCGCGCAAATGATCCCTGATCACTGCATTTGAACCCCGACATCTTGTTTGCCAAAATAATGAACCCCATTCTCCATTTGAATCCCAGTCGCCTGACGATAACTCGTGATCGCCAATGTGAACCCCGTTCTCCAGAAAACACCTCGTGTCTCCTTTTCTCCATTTGAACCTCGCTCTCCAGAAAATGCCTCAACACTTCCTTTTCTCCATGTGAACCCCGTTCTCCAATTTCTCGTGATAATTCCGCTGGCAACGTCGGAAATAACACCCAACACCACTCTGAGGGCGACTTGTCAGAGGGTATACCTTCACAAAAGGAAGGTAACATGTGCATCTCTTCTTCAGAAGACACCCATAACGACTTCCATTGGCCCCCGCCAAAGTCTTAGGTGACACATGAACAGAAGATAATCCTGCGGACCTCATCCCGGATATAATCTTCAACTCCAATCTCCATTTGGACCCCGATCTCCAGAAAATGTCACAAAATTTCCTTTTCTCCATTTGGACCCCAATCTCCAGAAAATGCCTCAACATTTCCCTTTCTCCGTTTGAACCCCGATCGTCGCGCTGATCGCGTAACGTCCTTAGATTTTATTTCCATCTCCGCCCGACGGAAAATTTCCTTCCAGTATCGCACTACTGGGGAACATTGCTGATCTGACGTCATTATGCTAAACTCCTCAGAGTAACACCTTCAACCAGACACTGACTAATGACTGGGAAGAAACTCGACGTTTACTGGACATCGAACAATAATGTTTACTGACACCAAAGAAAACTCGACCAGACACTTACTGATGACTGGGAGGAAACTCGACGTTTACTGGACATCGAACAATGATGTTTACTTGACACCAAAGAAAGCTCGACCAGACATTGACCAATGACCGGGAGGAAACTCGACGTTTACTGGACATCGAACAATGATGTTTACTGGACATCGAACAAGGATGTTTACAGGACATCGAACAAGGATGTTTACAGGACATCAAACAAGGATGTTTACAGGACATCGAACAAGGATGTTTACAGGACATCGAACAAGGATGTTTACAGGACATCGAACAAGGATGTTTACAGGACATCGAACAAGGATGTTTACAGGACATCGAACAAGGATGTTTACAGGACATCGAACAATGATGTTTACAGGACATCGAACAAGGATGTTTACAGGACATCGAACAAGGATGTTTACAGGACATCGAAGAATGATGTCTACAAGACATCGAACAATGATGTTTACAGGCATCAAACAATGATGTTTACAGGCATCAAACAATGATGTTTACAGGCATCAAACAATGATGTTTACAGGACATCGAACAAGGATGTTTGTTGACAGGACATCGAACAATGATGTTGACAGGCATCAAACAAGGATGTTTACAGGACATCAAAGAAAACTCGACCAGACATTAACTGATGACTGGGAAATACTGTTGCTCCAAAATCACGATACTGAACCCCTCAGAGTAACATCTTCCAACTTCCATCTCGCACGATAGAAATCTTCCTCCAGTATCGCACTACTGGGGAATACCATTGACCTAACGTCACAATGCTGAACTCCTTGGAGTATCATCTTTACTGACCGGCAAAACCCATTCTCGAATGGTAACCACTGCTCAAGTCGCGCTGATCGCGCAACATTCCCATCTCTGTCCGACGGAAAAGTCTCCTCCAGTATCGCGCTACTGGGGAATATCATTGACCCGACGCCACGATGCCGAACTCCTCAGAGTATCAACTTCACTGATCGGTAAAACCCATTCTTGGATGGTAACCACGGCTTGGGGTTAACTTATGCTTGCAGCGCTGATGTTGATCTTCATTTTTCTGCGTAATGCTCCATAATTATGGAAATGCTACGCGATTTATTATGCAATATGCTATGCTTATTCTACATGATGAATGCATAAAAAAGTATCCCCCTCAAGGGACTCTTCTGAGGAGCTCAAGACACTCTGCCGAGGAACTCGCCAACACTCCGATCTCCACCCTGTTGGGGAATATCACTGCTGCTGGGGAAAGGCAACCCTTGTTGGGGAAAAACCTCCTTTGCACCCAATCCGCTTGGGGAATCGCTGGGGATAACCACCAACACTCCGTGGGGATACAACAGTCTTTGACTTGCTGGGGATATCAATCCCGACTCTGCTTTGGGGAACCCCCACAGATACCTGGCGACTTCACTGGGGAAATGCTCACAGATAGCTCTGCTGGGGAAACAGCAACCTCCAGGCCTGGCAACTGGGGAAGCATCGATCTGACACCTGCTGGGGATAACGATCCCGACCCTGCTAGGGTAACCACAGACCTTGGATCTGCTGGGGATTTGGTCCTCCTGACTCTGCTTGGGGATATACATCCCGACTCGTCTGGACCTTTTCTGCTCCATCATCTTGTATTCCACGTCGCGCCGCGCTCGACGGAGAGCGAACTCCTGGGACTATATAGATTTTTCAATTTTCCGACTTTGAAGAGTCTTCTTGATTAATTCAAAGGATCGTCGTACGTCCTCGCTATCTTTTCACCATTCTTCTATCCATTCGTCCCTGATCGGACTCCATGGGGATTTGTTTTGTCAACAACTTCCACATCACAACCTGCAAGTGAGTGAAAATACCTAACAGTACCTGCAAAAGAGATCGTTAGATAAAACCGTGTCCCAGGCGTGTCAAGATTTCAACACTTGGGTCACTTAACCTTCCGAATAAGATTTCAAGCTTTCAATCTTATAGGCATGCATTGGAAGGGACCTGTATGTCTTAAAATGCAAGATTCTTCATCAAAATAATCAGGTGTTTTTGCAATCAAAGCGGTAATGAAAAACGAAAACAAAATTATTTGACTGAATATGCATTTTATTAATTGTAAAAGTGTGTGGCTCATGAATGAGCAATACAAAGGAAGCAATTCCTGAAAAGAGGTAATTGCGCACAAAAGGAAAAATTTATCCTAATGGCAATGTGAAACCCGTGATCTCATCGAGTTCCAACTCGGTTACACCCCATATGTCCTCAGACTCTCCGTGCTTTCTGCCTTCTGAACAAGACGTTTTCGACTGATCCCTACCGGGTATTATCCATGACGCTTTAACTAAAGCGACAACGATCATGCCAGACGCAGTTGTTCGTTCAATCCCTCTTTTGCCTGGACCGCCCTTTCGGGTTTTCAGTCCACCGGGATACCCTTTTTTGCCCAAGTCGCCTTTTCAGGTTTTCGACTTGCCGGGTGTACAGTTTCTTCCATTTTATATCCCTGATTTTTGCCCGAACCTTTTCATTTTTTTTTTGGTTCGCCGGGATGCCCATTTTTGCCTGGACTATTTTATTCTTTTCGTCCAGCGGGTCAATTTTTACGAAGTATTTTTTAATTGCGTCCGCATCTGCAGGGGATGGAAAATCCTCGCCATCCATGGTCATCAGCAACAAGCCTCTGTCAGAGAAAACCTTTTTGACCATGCTGGGGATTCTTGATTGGGTGTCCATTTGCCCCTACGATCGTTTTGAGGAGGAAGGATCCTTTTCAGCACCATATCACCCACGTGATATACCCGAGGTCGTACCTTTCTGTCAAAAGCACGTTTCATTCTCTGCTGGTATAACTGCCCATGATAGATGGTCGCCAGCCTCTTTTCTTCAATCAGGCTCAACTCTTCATACCGGGTTCCTACCCATTCCACCTCTTGCAATTTCACGTTCATCAGGACTCTCAAAGAGGGAATCTGAACCTCAACCGGTAGCACCGCTTCCATTCCATACACCAATGAGAAAGGCGTTGCCCCAGTAGATGTACGCATCGACGTTCGGCACTCAGGATACCAACTTCGTACTCAGCCACCATCGTTGGTGCGTTCACCTGTTATCCTGGAAACGAAGGGAACATGGGATCCCTTTGGCGTAACCAAAGCACTAACTCGTCCACATTAACCCCATCAGACATCAGAATCCGTTCGGATTTGGGGTCAGGCCCCTCCTCCGGGATCGGCTACTCTCAATCTTTCGATTTGAGCACCTCGAGATGTCCTCATCAGGGAACTCAAACTTCCTCGGTTGATAATCCTCCACGGGTTGCTGGGCGAGGTAATCAGGCCATACACTCCCCTTTATTGCTTTCTGAGAGGTATACTGAATATCGTATTCAATCAAAATCATTGCCCTCTTGCAACCCGTCCGGTCATTGTTGGCTCTTCAAAAATCTACCTGATCAGATCCATCTCGAAATCCACAAAGTGGTATGAACCAGCATATACTGTCTCGGTCGGCGAGCAGCCTATGCCAAAGTACATCAAGTTCCCCGAGTAGTGAATGTATTGTTTCACAGTCGGTAAACTTTTTGCTAAGGTAAATTGCATGCTCTTTTCGACAAGACTAGTCGTGCTGACACAATACGCACCTCATAGACCCCTCGAAGGCTGTCAAGTACCAGATTAACAGTCTCTCCATAGAGAGGCAACAGAATCGGAGGTTCCTGCAACTTTTTCTTTTATTCTTTCAATGCCCCTTGGCCATCATTATTTCACCTGACCGTTTGATCTTTCTTTACAGCTTGAATATAGGTTCATACGTGGCTGTTAGAGGAGATGTGAACCATGACATGTAGTTCAATCTACCTAATAGACCACGAACCTCTTTTTCTGTTCTCGGTTCAGGCATTTTTTTTTTTCTTTTCTTTTTTTTTTTTTTTTTTAAGCAGGATCAACCTCGATTCCTCTTTTACAATGAACCCCAACATCTTACCGGACCGCACTCTGATAGTGTACTTATCTGAATTCAACCTCCGTTTGAATTGTCTCAACCGGTCCACTTAGCTTGGCCAGATCCACCAGATGCCCCTCTTCTGTTTGGGACTTTGCTATCATGTCATCAACATAGTATTCGATTACATGATGAAACATATCATGAAACAAAGTCACTCTGATACGTGGCATCGGCGTTCCGCTTCTCTAGAGGACAGTCTTCTCTCCACGGTAGCTTGTGCACAACGACATCGGTATCCGACCCTGGCTTATCCTGACATGACCAGGCGAAGGTATCCACATGCTCTTTCAACAGGGCTACCGTTCTGCTTCCAACTCGCCTCTGAAGCGGCCCCAATTTCCATTTCCTTCCTGACCCCGACGGTGCTTGGAGTAACAATCTTGAATCGCTTCTCGTGCAGCCGAATCACCTCCTCCTCTTATTTCAACAACCTGGCTAATTCCAGCAGATCACAATCTTCTTCGCCTTCTTCTTCGGCATGGTAGATCGGATTGTCGAAGTCATATGAGGTGTAACCAAATTGTTATCAACGAGATCCGGAGGAATATTGTTTCGAAGTCGGAACGAGACAAAACAAAAGGAAAGAAAATGAAAACAAACATTGCCATTTTTATTTGTTTTTAAACTGCAAAAATAAATGAAAAACAGGGAGCACCGCTTTTAACTGAAAAACATCCTTTTATTAATGATGCAAAATGTTGCAGAATGAAACATGAGATGGCCCTTACAATGGACCATTACGTGTCGGGCAACACGCATGGCTTTCATGCAAATAAAACTGAAAAACAGAAATCATTACTCTTCGAGCAGAGTGACCGTGCTGATCTTTTTTAGGCCTTCCAGGTCCCTGGTACGCACGGCTTTATCCATCGGTCCAATTCGCAGTTGCTATCAGCTTCATCACCCACCATGCATATGTGACCCGGATCCAGCATTCCAGCACTGGTGAACGTGACTGACGTATGGCGTCCTCTGCCTTGTCCAAGCGAGCCTTTGTTCGGCTGATACCCCACTCCGAAGCGGTCTTTCTTGGCGGAGATATCCATCAGCCTTGGAGTGTTGCGTCTGGTGAAGTATCTGTGAGGACGTGTTGAGTGCAAGGGTATAACTCTGCGCGCTCGAGCAATGATTCCTGAAACAATCAAGCACGTTAGAACTGATACCTGCAAAACAGCAAACAGGTTAATATGCATGAATGCAACGTCTATCCATACGAGGAAGCTTCTGTCTTTCGATCCTGGTTTCATCGAGACAGATAATATTTCGACAATAATACTCTGACATCAGGATGTCTCTCAACCAGATTCTCAATCAATAATATTCCCCATATGGCTTAGACGTAGATTAGATGCAGATGAATGCAAAATGAGGTAGATGTATGAATGCAATGCATTGCCATCCTCCAAGTCATCTGATCATTTACTGCACTGAGTTACTGCCTCCGAACTAATCACAACCATCTGAAGGAATATGTAACCACAAATCCGACTTGGGTTCCAAAAAAAACGGAACTGAAAGATACATCACCATCATCACCAGACAATCTCTGAGCAGATACCCATAACCATCTCTGAATCGGCCCGGGGAATCCTGAAATAAACGGATCCCCACTGATAAATACCGCGGACAGCACTCCGGCGTCTCAGAAATAAATGGCCATAAATCCGACTTATAAATATGACTCTGATCAACGGAACCAATAGTCACCATCAAAGTCACAATCTGAACATGCATCTGAAAGAATCAACCCTCCCCTCACAGGTAAATTCTAATCAGGTCATCCTAAGGCGGATAATAGTCTCGACAATCGGGCAGAGATACTCAATGGGTTTGCCCTTTCGGGTGTGCCATTGTAGCTCTCCTGAGATCGTCTAAACCAAAGATCCGGGAAATGATCGATCACCGAAGTCAATAGTTCAGATGAAGTGACACAACCAAAGTGGATACTCCACCAAGGAGGGGCACTATCAAATGAACCTCGTCCGGCTTGTGGTATGTCACGTTGCAACAATATGCTGATAAAGCAAATGAGGAACGTGAGACCACACTAATCCTAGGTGTATACTCGGGCCTGGGTTTTAGCCCCACTCAGAACACCCACCCCAAACAGAGGAACCACCTGCACAGAGGACGGCAACATGATAGTATGATGCATGCAAATATTTATGCAAATATATACACAATCAGAATAATAAATGCAATAAATAGAGCACAAGCAACCTAAACTATCCTAGAACGCTAGGAGAGACTCGCCTAGGGAAGATGGACCAGCACCGGTCAACACCCCAATTATGAGTTCCCCAGCAGAGCCGCCAGCTGTCGCATCCGCGAAAAAAACCGGCGGGCTGAAACAAAAACAACACAGAGCCGCCACCGTGCGTTATTTATCCCAAAAGAGGGAAAGGAAACGCTCAGAGTAAACCTGGGAAAAGCATGGTCTCGCAACCAAAGAGATGGGATCGGGAGTCGGTTACGCAAGGGGAAGGTATTAGCACCCCTCACGTCCGTCGTACTCGACGGGATCCACGCTCTAAAAGAAAGAAAAGGTTGCTAAAACAAACATCACACACACACACTGAAGACAACACAGGTGGGGTAAAAGAGGAGAGGGCTCGCTAGGACATCGCATCTTATGCCTACGTATCTCGTCTGGAATGAGAATCAGAGCTGCCGTAGTTCGGCTCACGCACGCCGAAACAGGACACACACAAACACAGGCAAACCGGGAACCCGAACGCCAATCGCTGGACTTACATCGGCTTCCGAACCAAACAAACACAATCAGGATACGGACAGCCAATCGCTGGTCTTACATCCATATCCCGACACACAAGAAGAAACAAGCAACAAGTTACTAAGGAGTCAGGCACTCGAGCCTAGCAACTGTCAAGCAAACACACACAAAAAAGAAAAAAAAGTGCCCGGAGAGACCTCGCGCGGTCTCCTGCCTACATACCTCATCTGGTATGAGGATCAGGGCAACGTAGTTCCCCTGAAAGGGAAAGAAATTCTAGCCAGAAACCAAGGGGAGACACACTACCAGGGAGCTGTACTCGAGCCTAGTGTTATCATGCATCATTGCCCTAGGTTATGGTTTCTACCTACTTGCACAACAGCAAGCTAATCCTATCCAGGAAGAAAGCAAGCATGCAAGCATCAATCAAAATAAAGCAAACATTCATATAGCACACACTATATCCAGTCAAGTGAGGCTCAAACAAGGGTGGACTGTCGAGGCAAGTCATCTGTACAAGGGTAGTGTTCGCTCTTAACCCTGACATTGAGAGTCAGGGTGAAGCAGATGAAAGGTGAGTGAAGATGAGACTTCACGGCTCTTATCCCTGGCCAGGGAGAGCTTCAGACAAAGGAGCGTGGGTCCAGAATGGAGGAACCCTTCTACGCTCAAGACTCTGACTCGACTGTGCAACAGCACAAGATCTTGGGTTTGTGTCCCAATGCATCAACACAGTGGTGTGAGCAGAGGGACGACTCAACAGAATAGCGGGGGATAGATTGCATATCCCTTTGATCCGCCAATTGCCTCATAGAGGTCTTTACCTGCTTGGGGACAAAAATAAACAATCACAATCATCGCCTCTTAAGGAGGACTTCAGACAGTTGCCTGGCTAAATAACAAGCCAGGTCTTCCAGACTACATGGAGACAAGAGAGTCTACCTCTATTGGTTTAAAAACCAAGCAACAGCAATCAAGTTCTCAAGGAACTGTAAGCAACTTAATGTACCTGAAATCAATCAAGTATCATCAGTACTCAGACAAACCAACAGTAAACAGCAAATGTTAATCTGTACAGTCAAACACAAGTTAAGGCACACAAGTGCAAGCCATGAGCTCAAACTCAAGCATCAAACCCTACAACACAAAGTCAATGTTAGTTTACAACATCAAACAAAACTCAATTTAATCAGCTTGCAATTTTCTCCTTAAGCCTTTTGCATTTCAACCTGAAAATCCAAACCAAATGTGAGAAACTAGACCACTAGGCCAAGCCTAGGGTCCAAAGGAGATGAAAAATTCAAAACAGCAAGTGAAAATTATCCAAAATCACAATCAAACAAATTAGAAGCAAATGCAATTGGTCCCATGCTCATATCAATCACCATTATCATTTTATGCACAAAATAGCATCAAACATGCAATTTGCAACTTCAAAAGACCAAACAGAACTATCTCAACCAAAAGCATATCAAAACAGCTCAATAAATTCCACAAAAATTCCCACCTAAACAGGACACATTCAATGAGTAGCATATCAATTTTCAGCTCATTTGGATTAATGGAAGTATGGAAATTAAATTCATAAAGTTCAGATAAGTTCAAGCAAGCCAACACATGGTATCAAAACAAGCACTAACTTCCAAAAATCATAAATCAATGACAATACATGATAAATGAATGGGATCAAAACCACAATGACCTATAATGTGTCTACAATCACTCCATCAAATTTCATATCCATACAATCAATGATAAGAATTTCACAAGCAAAATACAATCATGTGTCACACAATGTCACAAAATGAGCCAACAGAAGAGAAAAATTCCAATCAAATAGGAAATGCAATCAAAAAATCCAGAAAAAATCACATGTGATCTCCACATACATATGCTCATTCATGCAAAAAATTGGCTCAATCTAACATCCCTAAGCCAGGCAAATAAAATCATGAAGTTCATCAAGCTTGGTGTGACACAAATTGTCACACCTCTATTCAAAAATTCCTATCTCAACAACCAGGTATCCAAAAATTACAAACTCTACATCAAAATCACCATCAAAATGTCCAGAATATGCACAAAAAATTTCATCCATTTCTTTGAAAGCATCATCATTTTATGAAGGATATGGCAAGACATATACAAATGTGACACATTCAATCAATCCCTAAGCATTTTAATTTTTTACGCGTGCACAAAAATCACAAAAATCATGATTAAATTCTACACATCTCAAGGAGTATCATGAAAAAAAACCTCACTCAATTTGGATAAAAAATGAGTTCTCTATGAATTTTACAAGTTCATGCATCAAAATGAAATAACAAAAATGAAAAAGAAATAGAAATAATATAAATAATATTCAATAATGGCAAACTTGTAATTTTAAAGAACTTGGCCAAAACGACGTAGTTTCAATTAAAAGCCATGGCGCTCTCTCATTGGTCCAGGCGCGCGGCAAACAAGATTTTGAAAAGGAAATTAGCACGAACGGATCAAACGCGCTTCTGGCCATCGTTTTCATCAAGAACACACACAAATTCTCCAGAAATGCTCATGAACAAATTGCAACCAAATGCATCGTGCCATACATCAAAAGAACCGTCTTCCAACAAGGATTAAAGATATGTAAACGATTTCTCCTAATTCTTAACATGGCAACGGGATCGAGCGAAAGAAGAATCACATCCAAACATTCAAATCAATATATCTCTCTCTACACTTAACCAAATCGAAAACCAAAAGCATCATGTTAATCTACACTGAAAGATCTACAAAAGCCATGTGATAGTTCAAGCAATCGAAGAATTCGAATCCTAACCTCTTGAAGATGGCAGAGGTTGATTTGTGCTTTTCCACGTGTAATTCACCAAAACAGAAGAAGATCCAAGCTATGGAAGTTGATTAGAATGATCAGCTTAGCTCGATGATGCTTCAATTGCAAGATTCAACCATTTGCCATTGTTGTGCAAGCTTTGGACAGTTGGAATTCTTGAAGCTTTGGCCACGAATTCAGCAAAACAGTTCCTCTATGATGATGATAGAAGATGAATCCAAGAAGAATGAACCAAATTGATGAAGATTTCTTGAAGAAATGTTGAAAAATGATTGATGAAGTTTTTGAGAATTTGAGAGAATTGGATGAAAAAGTTTGTTAGATCCTTGGAGAATGTGATGTGGTTAACAATTTCTGTTATGATTAGTGATATATACCATCTCCTAATCCCTTTCCTTAATCATAATTACCAAATTTGAAGTGATTAGCACAAATGAGATTTTAAGTGCAAGGGCAAAAATGACCTTTCCAAATAATGCAATGTGACAGCTCATGACAGCCCCAACATGTTCTATTTGGCATTTGGAGTGTGTTGGAAGTGGTTTCATGTCCATAGGCCTTGTATTTCTCAATTTCACTATCTCACACCAAAAATGCTAAATAGTCCACTTGAAATTTGACTTTTTGCTATGACCATTTTTGATGAATTTGGACCATACACCATGAAAGTACATGTGAAATGGGGTTTGCTCACAAAAAGATCACCCAAATTGGACATTCCATGTGAAAGTTATGCCACTTTGATTATAGGCATTTTTGGAAAATGAATGGACCATAACTTGTCAACCATACATGGGAATTTCAAGTTCTTGGACTTTTTGGAAAGGTGAGAGCAAGATATACAACTTTCATGTTGAACAAATTTTCATTTGAAGCATTTTTGGACACGTAGTCTTGAGGTGAAAAACTTTCCATTTTTGGAAACTTCCATTACAAGTCACTTTCCATTTTTGGCAACTTTTCTCCTGATTTTATTTTCTTCATTCTTGAGGTTTGAAATGTCAAATGAAACTTGTTTCAACATGAATGAAGTGTATCCAACTCTCTCCCACCTCCAAATCCATCAAATCAAACACAGTTGACCACAGTTGACTTTTCCAGCTGATAGATGAATTTGGCAATACACTGCTCAAGTTGAGCCTCAATCTTCTGATGAAATGGCTCAATGATGAAACCCTAGCTTCCACAAGCTCAATATAATCACATGATGATCCCCATATCCATTGTAGACCCCATCCCCTTGCCATGCCCTGATTGGCCCAATACAACTGATTCAACTGATTAGGGTTGACCAGTGGTCAAAACCCTAATCCCAAGGCATCTGATCAATCTCTTGAATCTCTTGATGATAACAAGACCATGATGATGATGATGTATCATTTCAACCAAGATAAAGACCAATCTCCCTTGAGAATCAAAATCCTAATTTTGACACACATCCTCAGATGGCTAATGATCCAGCCCATAAACCCTCAGGCTTGAATCTCAACCTCTTATCTTCTGATCAAGACCTAGGAGGATGACTTGCACAATGTTGCCACATGATATGCAATATGCAATGCCTAATGACCTAAAAAATGATATGCAATATGTTAAGCTAGTCCCAAGAGAGGAGGGCAAATTTTGAGGTGTTACAGATACCCGTCATCGGTAAAGATGAACATATCAAGGATAAACCAACTGAACAAAAAGTAGGAATTACATCTATCGAATACTGGATAGAAGACCATCAAAGAGAAAATCTATCACCGGTTAGGATAAACATATCAAGGATAGACTCTGTTAAGGGGAAGAGCAGGATTTACAACTACTGGTTACTGGATAGAAGACTGCAAAGAGGAGGAAATCCGTCATCGGTTAGGATGAACATATCAAGGATTAACCCTCTGGGGAACAAAATAGGGATTACAACTTCCTCTTTACTGGATAGAATACCAAGGATGAGAATATCCATCATCGGTTAGGATGAATATATCAAGGATAGACCCAAGTAAGGGAAGAAAATATCCGTCATCGATTATGATGAACATATCCAGGATATACTTCCTAGGGAAACGTGAAAACAAATTCGCTGGGGAGAAAAAGTTGCTCTTGGCGGGTATTGGGAAAAAGTGAAAAACATGAGAAGAATATTACCAGTTATTGGGTAATAGGCTCTTAGAGACCAAAAGCATCTATCTAGGTAAGATCTAGAAAGAAAAGGTCAATCAAGACTCAACCCAATGAGGATATAGCTCAAGGGGAGTAATTCCATCCAGGTACTCAACTGGGGAGGAAACTAAAACAATAATCATCCACGAGGAAATAACTCAGTGGGGAAGGGAGAAAGGTTAAAATCTTTCTGCTAAAGGGGCCGACACTCCTATCATTGAGAGGACAGACACCGAACTTGTATGGGGATGAAGTGAAATTCTGGTATCAGATATGAGATGTCGAAGGTAATGTCACGACACTAATATCTGAACAATACAAACAGGATAAAAGATAAAGAACAGTAATGCAAGAGACACAAGCAATTTTTAACCCAGTTCGGTGCAAACTCAGCTACGTCTGGGGGTTACCAAGCCAGGAAGGAAATCCACTAAGCAGAATCAGTTCAAAGACTCTCAGTAAACAACTTCAAGTTATAGTCTTTTCACCTAATCTCTACTCGTGTGACTTCTACCTAAGAACTCTTAGATATGAGATCCTACTCACTCCCCTTCAATCAAAACAGTGATATAAAACAAGAATTACAATGAAAAGAAGACACTCTTCAAAGACACACACTTGATCTTACTTAAAAGCTTCAATCAAATAGACACACACTCATGCTTCAAAGCTTAGAGTGGACAATTACAACTCAAAAATCAGACTAATTCAATCATTTATGGATGAATTGAATGGCTTACAATTCACACGACCACACAAGACTAAAACCCTTATTCTCTCTCAATATTTCATTCGTTATTTCTTGTGTATAAAATTAGGTTTTCCATGTCCTTTTTATAGAAGCATTTGGATGGGCTTGGACATCATAAAACCCTAAAACTATTTTCCATTCATATCTTCTCATGACAGTTGATTATATCTCCTTGGAAAATAAGTCAATCTAGTTGTAATTACTGATTGATAGTGTGTTCAATCATCTCATTAATCATACACAGATTGGCATTAAAAACGCAATCACATAATACATAACATTCAGACTGAATGTTCTGTATACAGATGTCATGACATCGGGTCTGACATCTCAGTAAAATCCTGCATAATCACATTTTAAACATCTTGTAGGTACATGATATCTTATGTTAACACAACACATGTGACAACTTGTGAACACTCTAACTTTTACCAAAATTGCTGCCAACATAAGAACCAACAAACTCCCCTTTTGGCAAATTTTGGCTAAAACATATATCAGTCCATTTGTTCACAAGAGTACAAAAACATATCAGCAGTTAAGCAGCAGCAGACGTAATAACCACACAATTACTAGCTATAATAGCAACTAGTAATAAACACACATCAAACACATTTGAGCTTCTTCTCCCCCAAAGTCTGTTCAACATAGACATCTCCTTCAACAACACCTGTAACATTCAGACTTACCCCATCTGACATCTCCTTCAACATCACCTGTACAACACAGAACATTATTCTGTTCAACATCAGCTGTCATCTCTTTAGCCTAGCTACTTCAGCATTTATTAACTACAACTCTCCACATATTAATTGCAGTTCTCCACATATTAACTTCTCCCCCTTTTTAGTCAAAATAGACCAAAGAGACAAATTAGACAAAATAAATGTCAATTAGTCCAGCAGAGAATGTCACATAGAATGTTATAACATATAAAATGTTAAAACAAATTGTCAGGTGTTACAGAACCATATTTATACACAGCTATATGAGCTGAGATAAAAAGAAATCCAGAGAACTCACAAAGAGCCCAAAAAAATTACATCAAGGCATCAATCAAGACAGCCCAAAAAACACAAACATCAAACAGCAAGCATCAAAGCATCCAAGCATCCAAGCATCCAGAACACACATCATTATAACAGGGGGGACTGTAGCAGGGTTTTCGTTACCTTTAGGTTTATTGACTAAACCAAAAGTAAACATACAATTCGAGTCGCCACCACACTTTTATTTATCCAAAGGAAAGGTTAAAAAGCGAACAAAAACCAAGTAAGAAGTTTTATCAAATCAAAAACTAATAAAAATGTCAGAGATTTGGGTAAGGGGTTGGTTATGAAATGGGAAGGTTTTACGCACCCAAAACATCCTTAGTACTCTAAGGGAACCTCTTTTTGCAAATGTGTGTTGTAGGTTGGTATTTGTGAAAATATGTGCAAAAGATTTGGGGGATGAGAAGAGAATGGATTATATTTACAAATCTTGTTGTTTGAATGGATGAACCCATTGTCTACGTACCATTACAAAGGTAGGATCAAAACCTCGTAGTTCGGGGTAGAAATCACAAAGATTGGTGAATTGATTCGATCAAAAACCTTAAGGTCTTTTGTTATTAAATGAAGAAAACTCAACCTAAACCAACAATCCACCATGTGAGGAGAGCTTCAACATACTAGTGAGGGGTTAACCCTATAATAAGTATGGAAGACTTATAGCCCAATCACTAAGGATGAGGTGAGGTTTACATCAACCACTATGATAACTCAAACCTATGACTAATGTTTATGAAAAGGTTTTTAACAAAGGTGGCCATTGGAACCACAAAATCAACTTGAAGTGAGTTATATTTACAAGTTAAATTTATTTACAAAATGAAGTCAAAGTTGGATTAATGTTTATTCATAATGAGTATTAATGAAAAGATTTTGAAAAGTCAAAGGTATAAGGCCTAGTTTTCTAGTTTGAAACAAAGTCAAAGTTTGAAACAAAAGAGTTTGGCTTGGGTTAGAGTGAGGAGAAGAAGAGAAGGGATGGTCCTAAAGCATACAAAGATAAGAGAGAAGATAAAACCCTTAGAGTTCCTTTTCTTGAAATCATAGAGATGATTCAAGATGCTCCTTTCCCTTGGACTTAGCACACAATCAAGCAATCAAACAATTTAGATTCAAGCTCCTAGGATCTCCATTTGGCTTGTCTCTCTTAACTTGGCTACTCATGACAATGGTCCTCTTCTATCTCAAGATGGAATCCCTATCACACAAGAGCAAACATCAAAAAGTTCACAACATAATAAGAGGAATGGACAAAGAATGAGTTTTGGAAAGGAAGTCCTTTGAAGTCAACTTTGAAATTTAGCATTCTAAAGGCATGAGGCCTAGTTGCTCTTCAACAAATTTAGCATTCTAAAGGCATGAGGTCTAGTTGCTCTTGAACTCCTTTAAGCATGGGTGTCATACCCCAAAATTTGCCCATTAATATTTCAAGACATTTCAGGGCACTCCGACTCATTTTTATGACACTTAAAGGAACTAAGGCCCAGCTCGCGAATGACCCAAACTGGCCTACTCGCTACACGCTCACCTAGTGATAATATGAAAGTGGTTTATTTGGAAGTGGAGGAAAAGGGGTACAAAAAGGAAAGAAAACGGACCAAACAGCAAAGCCCAACCCAAAGTACAAGAACACGGGTGTGGCATCTGTGACGAGCGTCACAGAGGCTGTGACGAGCGTCACGCCTCGCACACCCCTGTGACGGGCGTCACACATGGTGTGACGAACGTCACACATGGTGTGACGAACGTCACACCATTCCCCTACTTTTTGGGCGCAGATAATGCTTCGGAGACTTGAAGATCCGTTGGGCCCTATATCCACGCGCGCGTTGAAGACCTTTTTGGGCAACATGCATGACCTAATGACACTAATATAAATAGCCACCTTGAAAACCTAAAAGGGGGGCTTTTTCACATTCCTTTTTCCGTGGCCGTTTTCGCTTTTGCACATTTACTTTTCCAACAGCTTAGGCATTGTGTTTTACAAGACTACTGTTTAACTTACCCCGGGTAACCCTAAAGGAAACCCTGAAGGAAAAGTCGGCGGCCGCAAAGCTACCTCCGTCCAATTCAATCCGGCTCGCCAACTCAAGGGTGCAATTCGATTGCAAACAGGTTTGCATTATTATTACAGCTTCATTTTCTCAATTTGCATGCGATATCGCTTTATGTTCTTAACTTGCGTGTGATATCATAATTTAACTCATAAATGTATTTGAGGTTTGCATGTGGACTTAAGTATGCCTGGATACTTTGAATTGTTATAATGGATGCCGCTGTTTCTTCGCTCTGTTTTGATCCTTGCCCACCTGACCTGTTTTACTATAACTATGCTTTGCTTACCTGATACTATCACTGCTTTGGTGTAATCTTCGATTACACCCCGATTTGGTATTCTAACCCGTTTGCTGAATTTTGCAAAGGTTCATATGTCCCAGGAAAAGATTGCCGTTAGGTCTTCCACTTTATTTGTGGGATACCATTGTGAAGGCTCACCCTAAATTGCCTAATTAATTTTAATATGTTAATTTTAATAATTAATTTTAATGTGTTAATTTTAATAATTAATTTTAATGTAATTTTAATGTATTGATTTTAATGTGGAGGCTCACCCTAATTACCTACTTAACTTTAAAACATGACCTTTAAATAAGTGATCTTGGACCTCTTTTTGCTGCCTTACGGTACTACGGTAGAAATCGGTCATGTCCCGCGAATGTGGGGATACCCTTAGCAATGGCCCTGCGATTAAATCATCATAAAATAAATCATGGTCCCTCGGATGTTGCCTTCGAAAATACGATTTTGTCCCTCGATGACCCTTCGGCGTAGCCTACGGTTAAATGATGATAGTCCCTTCGAATGTTAAGGTATCTTCACAACTGTTGCCTTCAATGACCAATCGATGACCCTACGATGACCCTTCTACATCCCAAGGATAAACTACTTGCTTCTCAATAGTAAGGACAGTTTTACCCTCATAAGGATGGGAAATGCCCGGAAAGACCTCGGACAGGTACAACCTTAATTGCTCATTCATAATAAAAAATACTTTTCCCACCTTACACCTTTCAAACATCCTTTTTTAGAAAATCACCACTTAGCATACATCCGTACTAGGATCATTGCCAAGTTATATTTTTCTAAACCATTTTCTAAATTAAACGAGATAACCACTTTGTATACATTCATGCAAGAATCATTACAAAGTTAAATTCTCATTTTCAAAACATCTTTCATACATTTCTCAACCACTTTTTCAAACCTAGAAAACATAAATGATTGAGCAATTAAGAGCCCATGGATAACCATGGATACGAAGGGTGCCTAACACCTTCCTTTCGTATAAAGTACCTCCCGAACCTAAGAATTTAAAATTAAGGTCTTTCCTGTTCTTTTCCACCTTTCCTTATGGGATAAAAAAAAAGTCGGTGGCGACTCTTGCTAACCGCGACATTGCGATTACAAATCCAATAAAGTCCAGTTCACCGTATGACAGAACTGGCGACTCTGCTGGGGAATACAAAGAGAGGTCCATCTTAAAAAAAAAAAAAAAAAAAAATCATTTATGTTTTATTATTCCTTCTTTTAAGGGGGCTTTGAGTGAAAGATCCTACACCCGGATCTAGTGTACCTTAGGTAAGTAGCAATAGATTGAGATAACTGACTTCGGTTCCGATTGAGGTTGGTTGATACTCGATACTACACTCTTTGAGATTGGACTTTAGGGAAGCTTCGGTCAACCCCTTGGTGTTGCACTGAAGTGGACCTAAAGAAAGGTCGATGATCTGAGATCCTTCTAGAACCCGGTTACTAGTCTAGGACAGGTTGAACCAACCAAACTTCAGTGGGGAGGGTACTTACCTATGGAACTCATGCAAGCCTTAAAACCTAGGAATAATTGTTGTGTGACATGCTTGTGCTTGCATAACATCATAACATCATAACATCATCATACTAACCATTTCAAGGACTTAGGAATTTAGCTTTGCTCGTTGAACAGGTTATGGCTTCCAGGAAGACTATCCGGATCAATCTTGTAGCAATCTCTCCTCAACTCAAGGATTTGGTGTCAGAACTCCCCGATCATGCTCAGTTCAACAAGAAACATGGTCATCTCCTCAATCTGGTTACCACGGGTTTCAAAGAAGATATGATGAGAGTCCTATTCCAGTTCTTCGATCCTAAGCATCATTGCTTCACTTTCCCAGATTATCAGTTGGTACCCACGTTAGAAGAATTCTCCCAGCTGCTTGGGATACCTATCCTGGATCAAATACCCTTCAGCGGTTTAGAAAAGATGCCAAAGTCGGAAGAAGTTGCCGCAGCTTTACACATGACGAAATCTGACATTGAGACCAATTGGGTAACAAGAAGTGGAATTAAAGGTTTACTCGCCAAATTTCTGATAAGTAAGGCCCGAGAATTCCTAAAAGTTATGAATGTTCATGCTTTTGAAGATGTTCTAGCATTGTTAATCTATGGTTTGGTGTTATTCCCTAATCCAGACCAATTCATAGACATGAATGCTATTAAGATATTCCTCACTCATAACCCTGGGCCTACCTTGCTTGGAGATGTTTTGCATTCCCTTCACACTCGTACTATGAAGAAGCAAGGGACTCTCATGTGCTGCGTACCATTGTTGTCTAGGTGGTTTATTTCGCACCTCCCTCAATCAGTCTTGAAGAATGATCAAAATCTGAAATGGTCTCAAAGGATAATGACACTCTCCCATTCAGACATCCGGTGGTGTTCTAACCTCAGAGAAAATGTTATCATCATCGACCGTTGTGGAGAATTCCCTAATGTACCCCTCATGGGGATACGAGGAGGTATTACTTATAATCCTGCCTTAGCCCTACGTCAGTTTGGGTATGCCCGAAGAGATGGTCCACATGAAATGATTATTCAAGGTACAGTGTTCGACTATGACAATGACCCTCAAAATCTCCGTCAAAAGTTTGTACGAGCTTGGGGCATGGTGAAAAGAAGCAATTTAGGCAAGAAAAATTCTATTCCTATGGAGCCTTATCTCAGATGGGTCCGCGCCAGAGCTCGTGAACTTGTCATGCCATATCTTGCAGTCGGACCATTGATTGTTGAATCGGAGGTCGAAGGAGGTACTTCCCAGATCATTTCTTACCCAGATATGCCTACTGATGCTGAGGAATTGAAAAGATCCTGGACCCAGTTGAGAGAGGAGAGAGATACTTTCGAAGCTCAGTTCAATGCAGAAAGGAAGAAAGTATTAGAGCTCACCAGTCAGCTTAATGAGGAACGAAGACTCAATGCATATCTTCGCCCAAAAAGAAGTCGCCCCTGGGAGATTTGAGATGTCATTGTATTTTACTATTATTCCTTTTGTAATGAACATTGATTAAAAAAGTAGCAATAAACATTTCTCTCTTATTGGTGATTTATGCAAAGTTAAATTCCAAAAGTCCTTGAAAACATTTCATGCATTGCATCACATAACATAACATGGCATAACAGGTATTCTAAAGGACCATATTCTCACGGTCTGCCTCTCAAACAGAAAAATGGATCTCGAGCAAACTGTCAAAGATCTCCAGACTCAGAATGCTCAGTTCAAGGAGATGATGCTAAGCTTATCCAAGGGGCAGGAGGAACTGAAGGCTCTTTTGGCCGAAAAGAAGAAGGACAAGAAAGCTGTGAGCTTCATTAACCCGGGCAGAAGGCGTAAAGGACAGGCTACGGGAATCAAATTTGGAATCCCGAATGGTCCAGAAGAGGGGGCGGAAATTGATTCAGAGGAGGAGAATCCTGATTTCTCTAACCCTGAGGATGAAGATGAAGAGTATGAAAATGAACAGTACTCTCCAAGAGATGATAAGTACAAACTGCTGGAAGAACGCATGCTAGCCATGGAGGGTCAGAAGACACCTGGTCTGGATTTCGAAAGTCTGGGTCTGGTCTCCGATGTGACCATTCCCCGCAAATTCAAAATCCCCACTTTCACTAAGTATGATGGTGCGTCTTGTCCTCAGATGCATCTAAGGGCCTATGTGAGAAAGATTCAGCCGCATACCACTGATAAGAAACTGTGGATCCACTTCTTCCAAGAAAGTCTGTCTGGCACTCAGTTGGAATGGTATTATCAGCTCGAGAGCTCTGACATCCGCACCTGGACTGATTTAGCAACAGCTTTCTATAAGCAGTACCAGTACAATTCTGAATTAGCACCTACTCGGCTACAGTTGCAGAACATGGCCATGGGATCTAAAGAAAGCTTCAAAGAGTATGCTCAGAAATGGAGAGATTTGGCTGGCAGAGTCAAGCCCCCTATGACTGACCGAGAATTAGTAGACCTGTTCATGGGTACCCTGACTGGCCCATTCTACAGCCACCTACTGGGGAGTTCTTCATCAGGTTTCACTGAACTTATACTGACAGGCGAACGGGTGGAGAGCGGCATTCGGAGTGGGAAGTTACAGGCAGCTATTTCTACAAGCAGCAAAAAGTCCTACCATGGGAAGAATGAATCGAATGCGGTGTATGGTCAGAAGAATCATAATAAGAAAAATGGTGACCACGCCGTTGGAGCAGTGACGATCGCAGCACCGCCATCTCAGAACTTCCAACAAAGACAAGACAGACCAAGAAGGCAGTTCACCAGGATCAATATGACCTTGGCACAGGCACTGCAGGGAATGCTAAAGGCAAATTTGATCACCCTCAGAGATCCTCCTACAAATCCCAACACTTCCTCTTCTCGTTATAATCCCAATGCCAGGTGTGCGTATCACTCCGATAGCCCCGGGCACGATACAAACGATTGCTGGCCATTGAAGAATAAGATTCAGGATATGATCGAAGCTGGAGAAATTGAGTTCGAGCCTCCGGAGACTCCTAATGTCATCACTGCTCCTATGCCTAATCATGACAAAGCTGTTAATGCTCTCGATGACGGTTCTCTCATCACTACTGTAGCGGACTTAACATCTCCTCTCCCGATCATAAAGAGGAATTTATTGCAAGCTGGTTTATTTCCAGGTTGTACTGAAGATTGCAATCTCTGCATACTCCGGCCCAAGGACTGTCTGAAGTTGAAGAATGGTATCCAACGACTGATGGACGATCGTACAATCCTCTTTGAAAGGGTTTCTAAGGCAGAAAACCCTATTGAAGAGATATCTGTGATTGCGAGGTCCAAAATTCCAGTGAAGATTACTGCTCCCAGAATACCTGTAAAGATTATTGCTGAGCCCAGAATAGCTCCCCTGATCATTACTGCACCTGGCCCGATCCCGTATTCCTCAAGCAAAGCTATTCCGTGGAATTATGGAGGTGATGTTTACATCCATGGTGTAAAGCAAGTTGGCAATTCTGCTAATCCTAATGACATTGTTGGGACTAGTAAAGTTACTCGAAGCGGAAGGATCTTCTCTCCAGAGATCTCACCTCCGGTTCCCGAAAACCGAGGAAAAGGACCAGTCAACCCTTCTCAGTCAGAGACACCGATCGAAGCTACTACTGAAGATGTTGCCAAACGAGAAATGGAAGAAATGCTGAAAATCATCCGCAAGAGTGATTTCGATGTGGTAGAACAGTTGGGGCATACTCCTTCCAAAATCTCGATGTTGTCCTTGTTGTTATCCTCTGAATCTCATGCCCATGCTTTGATGAAATTCCTGAAGACTGCCCATGTACCTCAAGAGACCTCCGCCGATCAATTCGAAAACTATGTTGCTAACCTGACTGTTGACGACGGCCTAGGTTTTTCCAATGCTGACCTGACACCAGCAGGAAAAGACCACAACAAGGCCCTGCATATTTCTATTGAGTGTAAGGGAATCACTTTGGCTCATGTGTTGATTGATAATGGCTCTTCCTTGAATGTGCTACCGCAAGTCGTGCTCGATAAACTTGGCTGTAAAGGCATTGAATTGAAGCCTAGTGATATTGTGGTACGTGCTTACGATGGTGCGAAGAGTGTTGTCCATGGCGAAATAGTCCTCCCTATCAAGATAGGACCTCAAGTCTTCAATACTACCTTCCATGTAATGAACATTCGTCCTGCCTATTCCTGCTTACTGGGACGCCCTTGGATTCATGGGGCAGGTGCTGTAGCTTCGTCTCTCCATCAAAAGGTGAGATATCCGATAGAGGGTAAGATTGTCACTGTGTGTGGGGAAGAAGAATACATTGTCAGTAGTGTGCATACCTTCAGATACGTTGAGATGGATGGTGAATTCTTCGAGACTCCAACTCAGTCATTTGAAGTGGTTTCTCCGCCCGATCCTGTCCTTAAGCCAACTCCCTGTGTGCCCAAGGTTATTCGTGCTCCTCCTGCTATGATTTCTCTGAAAGATGCTCAAGCTGTGGTCGAAGATGGTGGCTGTACTGGCTGGGGTCAACTGATCAACGTACCGTACAAGTCTGACAAAGCTGGTCTGGGATTCAACTCTGAAAAGATGGTCAAAGATCAAATCAATGCTGTAGAAGATGCTGACAGTGATGGCGACCTGGATAATTGGATCTACCCAACAATTGGCGACGGACTCAATAATTGGAAGGCAGAAGACACTATCCCGATTTCCTTTAGGCAGGAGTAATTGTTATTGTCCATTTAGTATTGCAAATCTTTATTTTTCAATTGAACCTCTTAAAGCATTGTGTCTACGCCCGGGGCACAATAGCTAATTTGTTAAGGGTTTTGTCATTTCATAAGCATATTCATATTCAATAAATCAATGGACTTTTTCGCATTCAAATATTGCGCTCTTTATTTTTTCCTGCCGTCTTTCGAACAAGCTATGCTTTCTTACACACACTCACGTAACAAATTGCAGATCCGTATCCACTCTGGATCCTATTGATAATAATTTCGCTACTGTTCATTATGACTTTGAAAATCCGATCTACCAAGCCGAAGATGGAAGTGAGGAAGATTGTGAAGTCCCTGGAGAGCTTGCCAGATTGTTACTGCAAGAGGAAAGGACTATACAGCCGCATGAAGAGTCCCTCGAAATCATAAACCTGGGTACTGAGGTAGACAGAAAAGAAGTCAAAATAGGAGCAGATTTGGAAAGTAGTGTGAAAGTAAGGTTGATCCAGATGTTGCACGACTATGTGGAGGTTTTTGCTTGGTCTTATGAAGACATGCCCGGGTTGGATACTAATATAGTGGTGCATCGGCTGCCTACGAAGGAAGACTGCCGTCCTGTCAAGCAAAAGGTTCGCCGCATGCGTCCCGAAATGTCTGAGAAAATCAAAGCCGAGGTTATGAAACAATTCAATGCCGGTTTCCTAGCCGTTACTTCTTATCCTCAATGGGTTGCTAATGTGGTGCCTGTGCCAAAGAAGGATGGTAAGGTGCGAATGTGCGTAGATTACCGAGACCTGAATAAAGCAAGTCCCAAAGACGACTTTCCGCTCCCGCACATTGATGTTCTGGTAGATAACACCGCTCAACACAAAGTATTCTCATTCATGGATGGGTTCTCGGGTTACAACCAGATTAAGATGGCGCCTGAGGACATGGAGAAGACTACGTTTGTGACGCAATGGGGCACGTTCTGTTATAAAGTAATGCCATTTGGTCTAAAGAACGCCGGGGCAACGTACCAGCGTGCTATGGTGGTTTTGTTCCATGATATGATTCATCATGAGATAGAAGTATATGTGGATGACATGATAGCTAGATCTCATACTGAAGAAGAACATCTCGATCATTTATACAAACTGTTCGAGAGGTTGAAGAAGTACAAGTTGAGATTGAATCCGAACAAATGCACCTTTGGAGTAAGATCCGGTAAACTCTTGGGCTTTATTGTCAGTGGTAAAGGAATTGAGGTGGACCCAGCTAAAGTGAGAGCTATTCAGGAAATGCCAGTCCCCCGTACGGAGAAAGAGGTCAGAGGTTTCTTGGGACGTTTAAACTACATTGCTCGATTTATCTCCCACTTGACCGCTACCTGCAAACCCATCTTCAAATTGCTGAGGAAGAATCAGGAGATGATATGGAATGACGAATGCCAAGAAGCTTTTGACAAAATCAAGAACTACCTCCAGGAACCTCCGATTCTGATACCACCAATTGAAGGAAGACCTCTAATCATGTATTTGACCGTGTTAGAAAATTCAATGGGGTGCGTATTGGGGCAACATGACGAGTCTGGTCGAAAAGAGCATGCCATATACTACCTGAGCAAAAAGTTTACCGACTGTGAAACAAGATACTCACTGCTCGAGAGAACTTGCTGTGCTTTGGCCTGGGCTGCTCGCCGACTAAGACAGTATATGTTGAATCATACCACTTTGTTGATTTCTAGGATGGATCCCATCAAATACATGTTCGAGAAGCCTGCCCTCTCCGGAAGAATAGCGAGATGGCAGATGATCTTAACAGAGTATGATATCCAGTACACTACCCAGAAAGCCATCAAAGGAAGCGTGCTGGCTGATCATTTGGCTCATCAAGCGGTGGATGATTACCAATCTATGAATTTTGAGTTCCCAGATGAGGATGTCATGGTTGTTGCTGATAATGAAAAACCTAAACCAGATGAAGGACCCGAATGGGGATCCCGATGGACTATGGTTTTTGATGGATCTTCTAATGCATTGGGCCATGGTGTTGGGGTTGTACTCATTTCTCCTGAAGGTTACCATACGCCTCTCACTGCTAGACTATGTTTTCATTGTACCAACAATATGGCTGAGTATGAAGCGTGTATTTTTGGACTCAAAGCTGCTATAGATTGGCGAATCAAGTTTTTGAGTGTGTACGGAGATTCAGCCTTGGTAATCAGTCAGATCAAAGGGGAATGGGATACTAAACATCCAAATCTCATCCCTTATCGAGAGCAGGTGATGACATTAATCCCATACTTCGAGGAGATTACATTCGAACACATTCCACGAGAAGAGAATCAGTTGGCAGACGCACTGGCTACCATGTCATCTATGTTCAGAGTCAGATGGGACGGTGAAGCTCCTAGGATCACTATTGAACGATTGGATGAACCAGCACACTGTTATGAACTTAACACTGAGGAGGTACAGGAGAAACCTTGGTTCCACGACGTAAAAAGATATTTAGCAGCTCAGGAATACCCTGAAGGGGCATCCACCAATGACAGAAGATTCCTGAGGAAGTTCTCCGCTAAATTCTTTCTGAGTAATGGAGTGTTATACAAACGTAATCATGATTCGACTCTGCTTCGCTGTGTGGATAGAAAGGAAGCAGAAAGGATTATGGAAGACATGCATGATGGTATTTTTGGGACTCATTCTAGTGGACATACAATGGCCAAGAAGATCCTGAGATCAGGGTATTATTGGTCTACCATGGAAGCGGATTGCCACCATCACTCCAGAACCTGTCACAAGTGTCAGATCTATGCGGACAAAGTACATGTGCCTCCTGCTCCATTGAACGTGTTAACAGCTCCTTGGCCCTTTGCAATGTGGGGCATCGATATGATTGGAGAGATTAAACCCACGGCTTCTAATGGACATCGCTTCATTCTCGTCGCTATTGATTACTTCACAAAGTGGGTAGAGGCGGCCTCATTCGCTTCTGTCACCAAGAATGTGGTGGCACGGTTCATCAAGAATAGTCTTATTTGTCGATATGGCATCCCTGAAAGAATTATCACTGATAATGGTACTAATTTGAACAACAAGATGATTACTGAACTCTGCACGCAGTTCAAAATTAAGCATCACAACTCTTCTCCGTACCGGCCAAAGATGAATGGCGCCGTGGAAGCTGCTAATAAGAATATCAAGAAGATCATACAAAAGATGACGGTAACATACAAAGACTGGCATGAGATGTTACCGTTTGCCCTTCACGGTTATCGCACTTCAGTACGCACTTCGACAGGGGCAACTCCTTTCTCTTTAGTCTATGGAATGGAAGCCGTTTTACCAGTGGAAGTTCAGATTCCCTCCCTAAGGATCATGAAAGAGGCGGGCTTAGATGAAGATGAATGGATTCAGACACGACTCGATCAGATAAACTTGATCGATGAGAAGAGACTTGCGGCTGTTTGTCATGGACAGATATATCAGAAGCGCATGACCCAGGCATTTAACAAAAAAGTCAAGAGACAGGTGTATCAAATTGGCGACTTGGTGATCAAGCGTATCATTCTACCCCAAGGTGATCCCAGAGGCAAATGGACTCCCACATACGAAGGGCCATTTGTAGTTAAGAAGGTATTCTCTGGTGGAGCCATGATACTTGCTACAATGGATGGTGAAGACTTCCCACATCCCGTGAACGCGGACATAGTTAAAAAATACTACGCATAGAAAAGACCCGCTAGATCGACGTATCTAGGCAAAAGTAAGGGCATCCCGGCGAACCAAAAGGGTTCGGGCAAAAATTAGGGATATATATATAAAAGATGTACACCCGGCAAGTCGAAAACCTGAAAAGGCGGCTTGGGCAAAAAAGGGTATCCTGTTGGACTGAAAACCTGAAAAGGCGGTCCAGGCAAAAGTTAGGGATTAAAGCGTATGACTATGTCCCGTTTTCAGTCAACTTTCATCCAAGTTCAAGGGACTGACCAAGCCAATCACTTCTATCCGACAGCAGAGGATGAGATGCTTGAAGACATAATGGCCGTAGTAGACTTAAAATCAATAGGACTTTTTCTGCATAGTTTTCTCTTTGTTTCGACAATTTCCTCTTACCAGGATTTCTGTCTCCTTGTACACAAATTGCCTGTTTATAGGCCTCCTTTCAAAATCAATACAACCTTCTTGCAAAAAAGATATTTTTGTTTTTTACTTTTTCCGTCTTGTTTGCGTAAACGTCCATTGATTTAATTCGAATTAATATGTGCATTTGAATATGATCAATGTTTATCAAAAATATGTACATAGAATAGCAATAGCAGTTACTACAAGACTTTGGGATCGAGGATAAGGTCTAATCATGCTCCCGATGAGTCCACTACCAATTCTCTTCCCCCAGCAAGCCTGTTCTTCCCCAGAAGAAGTGGGCAGTATTCCCCGGCACAGCCAGCTATCCCCCAACAGAGGTTGGCACCATCAGACAGATTGATCCTCTCTTCCATCCCCAGCCAGGCTCTGTTGAATATTTCCGCCATCAGACCAAATCAACAACCCCCTGCCGCGAAAGGGTCATCATTACAAGTATCTCCAATCAGTAGATGGGGGTTTATTTTCCCCAGTAGAGTCTCCAAGCAGAACTTCTCATACGCATAACTCATTCCTTACATCATTTCACATCATACGCATGCATACAACATTCGCATTTATTTTCGAAAGCATAAAACATCTCATGCATCATGACATGGCATAAAGCTAACCTTTCTTTGCAGGTTAATTATCCTCCTGATATAGTCAAAGTAAAAGGCTCATCCAGGCAGACGCCTTTATCAATCACAGACAAGATTCAGATACATATTCCAGATGCAATTCACGGGAACATTCATTCAGACAGACACCTCTATCAATTATGTACAAGATCCAGATATGTATCTCAGATACAATTCCCGGGACATTCATTCTGACTACAGTTCAGTATCTTCCTAACGATGGCATCTTTAAGCCCATCCCAGACATTTATTGCAAGTACAACATGTACAGATATTATCAGATACAGCCTAACATACGGTTCATTCTGATTCAGCCCAACATATGATTCCTTCAACTATTTCAAGACGGTCTAATGTACGACCCAATTAAGACCTTTGTCTCCTCAGATGCTACCTAGTGTACGGTACATTTCTGAAGCGTAGTCTAGTGTACGACTACCCCCTTTTTATCATCAGATTCGGCCTAATGGACGGCTCATTCTGCTCTGATACGGTCTAATGTACGACCCAATTAAGACCTTTGTCTCCTCAGATGCTACCTAGTGTACGGTACATTTCTGAAGCGTAGTCTAGTGTACGACTACCCCCTTTTTATCATCAGATTCGGCCTAATGGACGGCTCATTCTGCTCTGATACGGTCTAATGTACGACCCAATTAAGACCTTTGTCTCCTCAGATGCTACCTAGTGTACGGTACATTTCTGAAGTATAGTCTAGTGTACGACTACCCCCTTTTTATCATCAGATTCGGCCTAATGGACGGCTCATTCTGCTCTGATACGGTCTAATGTACGACCCAATTAAGACCTTTGTCTCCTCAGATGCTACCTAGTGTACGGTACATTTCTGAAGTATAGTCTAGTGTACGACTACCCCCTTTTTATCATCAGATTCGGCCTAATGGACGGCTCATTCTGCTCTGATACGGTCTAATGTACGACCCAATTAAGACCTTTGTCTCCTCAGATGCTACCTAGTGTACGGTACATTTCTGAAGCGTAGTCTAGTGTACGACTACCCCCTTTTATCATCAGATTCAACCTAATGGACGGCTCATCCTGCAACTCCAATACAGTCTCTCATAAGACCCATTTGGATCTTCAACTCAGATACAATCTAGCGTACGATCCGTTCTGATTTTTCATCCTCAGCAAAGTCATCTGCCTAATGGATAGCCCACTCTGGTCTTCAGACACGGTCTAATGTATGATCCATTCTGATCCCTTATCCCCAGCAGTATAGCATACTCTGACTCCCCGACGAAGTCAACAGCATAATGGAGGGTTCACTATACGGTCTGATGTATGACCCGGTGTGACACCCAGGTCTCTAGATATCGTCTAATGTACGACACAATCTGGAAATCTCCTCAGCAAGTTTCTTGGATGGTATCTTTAAGCCCATCTCCACCAAGACTAATTGGTAAGTGCAAAATTTTGGGGCATTCTAGTGTTCAATAATCTTTCACCTCTAGACCACGAGCGGCACATACCATTCTACTCTCTCGGCTCAAGAATATTGAACAGGGGCAGCTGTCATACCCCAAAATTTGCCCATTAATATTTCAAGACATTTCAGGGCACTCCGACTCATTTTTATGACACTTAAAGGAACTAAGGCCCAGCTCGCGAATGACCCAAACTGGCCTACTCGCTACACGCTCACCTAGTGATAATATGAAAGTGGTTTATTTGGAAGTGGAGGAAAAGGGGTACAAAAAGGAAAGAAAACGGACCAAACAGCAAAGCCCAACCCAAAGTACAAGAACACGGGTGTGGCATCTGTGACGAGCGTCACAGAGGCTGTGACGAGCGTCACGCCTCGCACACCCCTGTGACGGGCGTCACACATGGTGTGACAAACGTCACACCATTCCCCTACTTTTTGGGCGCAGATAATGCTTCGGAGACTTGAAGATCCGTTGGGCCCTATATCCACGCGCGCGTTGAAGACCTTTTTGGGCAACATGCATGACCTAATGACACTAATATAAATAGCCACCTTGAAAACCTAAAAGGGGGGCTTTTTCACATTCCTTTTTCCGTGGCCGTTTTCGCTTTTGCACATTTACTTTTCCAACAGCTTAGGCATTGTGTTTTACAAGACTACTGTTTAACTTACCCCGGGTAACCCTAAAGGAAACCCTGAAGGAAAAGCCGGCGGCCGCAAAGCTACCTCCGTCCAATTCAATCCGGCTCGCCAACTCAAGGGTGCAATTCGATTGCAAACAGGTTTGCATTATTATTACAGCTTCATTTTCTCAATTTGCATGCGATATCGCTTTATGTTCTTAACTTGCGTGTGATATCATAATTTAACTCATAAATGTATTTGAGGTTTGCATGTGGACTTAAGTATGCCTGGATACTTTGAATTGTTATAATGGATGCCGCTGTTTCTTCGCTCTGTTTTGATCCTTGCCCACCTGACCTGTTTTACTATAACTATGCTTTGCTTACCTGATACTATCACTGCTTTGGTGTAATCTTCGATTACACCCCGATTTGGTATTCTAACCCGTTTGCTGAATTTTGCAAAGGTTCATATGTCCCAGGAAAAGATTGCCGTTAGGTCTTCCACTTTATTTGTGGGATACCATTGTGAAGGCTCACCCTAAATTGCCTAATTAATTTTAATATGTTAATTTTAATAATTAATTTTAATGTGTTAATTTTAATAATTAATTTTAATGTAATTTTAATGTATTGATTTTAATGTGGAGGCTCACCCTAATTACCTACTTAACTTTAAAACATGACCTTTAAATAAGTGATCTTGGACCTCTTTTTGCTGCCTTACGGTACTACGGTAGAAATCGGTCATGTCCCGCGAATG
Organism: Lathyrus oleraceus; assembly: GCF_024323335.1. Classification (NCBI taxonomy): domain Eukaryota; kingdom Viridiplantae; phylum Streptophyta; class Magnoliopsida; order Fabales; family Fabaceae; genus Lathyrus; species Lathyrus oleraceus. The sequence continues at coordinate 451,852,731 of NC_066580.1, forward strand.
TGGGGATACCCTTAGCAATGGCCCTGCGATTAAATCATCATAAAATAAATCATGGTCCCTCGGATGTTGCCTTCGAAAATACGATTTTGTCCCTCGATGACCCTTCGGCGTAGCCTACGGTTAAATGATGATAGTCCCTTCGAATGTTAAGGTATCTTCACAACTGTTGCCTTCAATGACCAATCGATGACCCTACGATGACCCTTCTACATCCCAAGGATAAACTACTTGCTTCTCAATAGTAAGGACAGTTTTACCCTCATAAGGATGGGAAATGCCCGGAAAGACCTCGGACAGGTACAACCTTAATTGCTCATTCATAATAAAAAATACTTTTCCCACCTTACACCTTTCAAACATCCTTTTTTAGAAAATCACCACTTAGCATACATCCGTACTAGGATCATTGCCAAGTTATATTTTTCTAAACCATTTTCTAAATTAAACGAGATAACCACTTTGTATACATTCATGCAAGAATCATTACAAAGTTAAATTCTCATTTTCAAAACATCTTTCATACATTTCTCAACCACTTTTTCAAACCTAGAAAACATAAATGATTGAGCAATTAAGAGCCCATGGATAACCATGGATACGAAGGGTGCCTAACACCTTCCCTTCGTATAAAGTACCTCCCGAACCTAAGAATTTAAAATTAAGGTCTTTCCTGTTCTTTTCCACCTTTCCTTATGGGATAAAAGAAAAGTCGGTGGCGACTCTTGCTAACCGCGACATTGCGATTACAAATCCAATAAAGTCCAGTTCACCGTATGACAATGGGTATGTCCTAATTCTAAGTCCTTTCTCCTTTTTTTTTGCATTAGGTTCACACAATACAAAAGCAAAACCAACACAAGACAACAATATATTTATATACAATAATGAGCTCAAATGAGCAAAAGGAAAATGACATAAACATAAAATATGTGCTCAAGTGAGCAAAATGAAAAGCAATATGAATAAATGAGAAAGAAAGTAAATTGAATTAAAAGTAAATTGCAAGAAATTAAATGCTCAAATTAAAGTTAGTAATTAGTATGGTTATGTTAGTTTGTCATAAGATAATTTAGCGCTATGTTAAGCAATCGTAAGTGGACTAATGTAGTAGTCACACCTATCTGAGGCCGGTCAATAAAATTATAGGCAAATAAACACAAGTTAGAGATCATGACTAGTAAGTCAAGCTCCAAAAACTTGTCATGCCAAAAGAAAAGAGAAATGCCTTGTATGGACTTTAGGTTTTTTGCTTGACCAATAAGCAACCTATCTTGGACAAAAAGCAACTCACTTGATCTTGGATCAAGTTGAGTTTGATTTGGATCAAAGAAGGTTAAACCTCTCATTTGTCAAGACCAGCCATAAGACATTAACTCATTGGCCAAAAATAAAAAGAAATGAGATGAAGATGAAATGAATGGAAAGAGAAATAAAGTGTCAAATACAATTGGTCAAAAGTGAATCAAATCATCATCAACCAATGCTAAACAGAAGAGAAATGAAGATCACAAGTCAACAAGTCAAACATATTTTTTTTTGAATTAAAAATAAGTGCAAAATAAAATGAACAAAATATGGTCAAACCTCAAATTTAATTCAAATCAACTTCAATAAGTCCAATTAAATTCTCATAGGTCTAACATGGTCAAACAAACTTTGACAAAAATTTTCAACAATTTTTGAAATCAGAAACTATTTAAAATCAATTAAAACAATAAAAATAACACAATATGAATTAAAATCTCAAATAAATCTCAAATCAATTAAGAAATTGATGAGACTACTTTTCATTGACTTATCATGATCCATAGGTGTTAGGAAAATATTTTTGGATTTTTCAAATGTCAGAAAGTATTTTAAAGTGAATTAAAACTATTAAAAACCAAATAATTCACAAAAAATATTAAATGAAATCACAAAAATAATTAAAAATCAAAATATGAAACTAGATTTTTCAAGAATTTTTTTGGCATTGGTCTCATATTTTTGTGACTTCAAATAAAATATTTATGAATTTTTGAAAATAAAAGGAATTAAATGAAATTAAAACAGAAATAAGAAAATCAGGAAAATCCAGCACCCTTGGATCAATTCATTAATTGACGTGGCAATGATCTCATGGTTCAGAGGCGCGGTCACATGGTGATCCTTGGTCAAGCGCGCAACACATGGAATTAAAATAAATCAACACGAGCAATTGCCAGGATTAGAACGTTTCAGTGAGATCCAAGGGTCCTGAGGCTCCCACGTGGGGATGGTGGTGGAAACCACCATCTTCTCCGGCCACCACGCGCAGAAATTAAATCTTAATAAAAATGAAAAAGGAAGGTATCAAAATGAAGCTGAGGTGATGTACATCACCCCTGTAACCATGGATCATTCTCAAAGTTCCTATTTAAAGAGAAACATGAGCTTGAAGATCATGGTGCTTGATCTGAAATGGCACGATTTGCAAAATTGAGACCACCACTGGCCTGCCTCATGCATGAGAACTTCAGAAAACAGCACAAACCAAAGAGATTCACATTATATTTCAAGATCTGAATCAAAAAAGTTTGGTGATATACCTCTGAAATGGAGCTTCAAACAACACGTATTGTTCAAGCTCTTGATCCAATTTTGATCTGGAAGTGTGATGATGATGCAAGGTTAAGGAATTGAGCTGTGAAGATCAACTAAGGATGTTGAAATTCAAGCTTGAAAATGAAATAGAAAAACTGAAATTCCTTTAGGTGAGGGTTTGGTTTTCAATCCAGCAACACTCCAGATCTCCTTGTGGTTATCATTTGAATGAGTATGAGCTTCTATTTATAGCTGGAATAGATGCGAAACAATGCTTTCCCTCGTGTGCATGAAACTTGAACTCTCCTTGCATGGGCCTGTACAGACGCATGTAAGGCCCAAGAATGAATGCAAATCCATGATGAACTCAAATGGAAGTGAATTGGACGTGCAATTGGCCTGGCATTTGCTTGCACATGAAGTTACAAAGTGAAATGCACAAATGAACATAAACATTGAGCTCTTCGAAACTCACTCATGGAAAGTCCAAAAAATTAATGTGAGTAATGGTTGGTAAGCCCTTGAAATAAGGAACAAAAGTCATCTTGGGCAAAAGTTCATTTGGATTTTGGAAATTTATGAAAACTGGCTGTGAAGTTTTGGGTATAAAACATGTCTAGGTTCCCTTTGAAAATTTTCAACAAAAGCAACCACTTTCAAGCCCTTCTGTTTCCATGATGCAAGCTTCAAATGGAAAAACTTTCAACATCAAAGTTGTAGATATTTTCAAGATTATCAATTTAGACTTAGATTTTGCATCATTTGGATTTTTCGTGAGAAAGTTATGGGCACTTGAAGTTGGACATTTTTCAAATTCAATGACTTAGGTCCAAAGTGACCTATAATGTTTTGTATTATCACATGTGTTTCTTTTAGGATTATGAAATTTTATCCAACATAAAATTTGATTTAGACATCTTAAGATTTCCAATTAATTTGGTCTCTCCTCAAAATAATCAAAACTAAGGAAGTTAGGTCCTTGGGAAGTTGACCCAAAATTAGGGTTTCAGTCAAAATGACCTATAATGTTTTGAAATTAATGATGACCTTCCAAGTTTCAAATGGATTTTTGATGAACATGAAAGTTGTTCATATGGTTCTTAAGAACATGTTTACTCTTGGGGTCATATTCATTTGACAAACACATCACAAGTTGTGTCTCAGTGGTCCTCAGTTTAGTCAGATGACTTGACTCGTCAACTTCTCAAGGCCAAACTTCAAATCTTGATGAATGAATGATTGAGGAACCTCAAATAAGCTCATATATGCATAAAATAATTAATAAAAGAACTTACCTTGATTAAATTTGATCATAGGTTGAGGTTGCTTTATGAGCAAGGCACAGTCAATGCACAGTTGAATTAGGGTTTCCTTGGGAAACAATCCTCAAGCCCTTTGGGTTATCTTGATCAAATTGGCAAATTGAGATACTTGGGAGACATATATCATGCTTAAGAGCTTTGTGGACCATTGTCATGCTTGTTCTCATCTTCATCTAGCCACTTCATTGAGCTTAGGAGCCTCCTAGGAGCAAGGGAGCACATGATCACTTGAGCTTCAAAATAAAAAGAGTTAGTGACATATTTTTGTGCTTTTGGTTAGTAAACAAAATAAGAAAAACAATAATATACAATACAGGAATGCTTGGTGGTCTCAAACCAACTCACACAAGTCCCACCCCTAGGGTTAAGGAGTCACACATGATATGATCCTTGAGGCAATGCAATGAGCAATGATATGATGCCATGAGGGATCTTAGGGTCAAAATTAGGGTCTTATAGATGCCCCTATTTAAGGTCATTCTAGCCGAAGATATGAAGGTTAAAATCTTCATCTCGACGAGATAGAATGGGCTTAAATAATAACAAAGAGACGAATATTGGTCCCTAAGAGACCTCATGATGCAAATGTATGCATGCAAAATAAAATCTTCATGACGAATAATTGTCATGAAGGAAAAGAAATCGGGGGAAACTGAAAGTCCACAGGAGTAACACACTCACTAGGGAGACAGATACTCTTGGGGAAATAAGGTAAAAATGCGTCAGCAGGTCACGACTTGAAAACTTGCTGGGAGACACGAAGGGATTCCACGAAAATAAATCGATGGAAAGACTCGAGCTGACGCAAAGATGCATGTATTGGGGAATATGCCAATACAGCAAAACTATCCACAAAGGACACATCGGATAAAAATCCGGACTCAGACGAGGATGTCCACAAAGGACTCAGCTGAGGAAGAAACAATGAGATATTACTGGCTATCGGGTAATAAACTCAAAGAGAGACATGTTATCAAAACACCGGTTACTAGGTGAGAGAACAATACGCCCAGGGGGAAAGAATATCTAAGATCGGTATAGGCGAGAGATATCAATCCTCCGAAACATTTGAGGAGAACCTAAAAGGCACATCTCAACTCAGGAAACTCTGACTCCATAGGGGACAAAAGTCATAATAGGGAGCAGAAGGAAGGAACACCAGGGATACCGGTTACTAGGCATATAATAGGTGACCAACCAGGCGTGAATTGGGAATATATCCAAGACACTCATCATCCGAAAGGAGGGCTGAAAAAAGCAAACTCAACTTACAGGATGGGCATTCGATTCCACAAGGGAATACGAATCTTACTCAACTGGGGAAGAAAAAGACTCCGACTAAAGAGCGCATGAGATATATTATCTATTACCGTCATAACGTAGATAACATGCTCGCATGGAAGATTATCCATAATCGGTTACTGGGTTAATAAGGGATAAATCGACCGAAAAGAAAGGACATCGGGATACCGGGTATTGGGTATAAAATGATGACCAATCAAAAAGGAGGAACAATCATTACCAAACAAGGGTAAATGAAAGATGACTCGGCGGGGGAGGAATTGCTGGATAAGAGCAATTATCCAGGAGCTATATCACCGGTTACTGGGTGGTATACTCAAAACGAAGGAATATCGATACCAGTTACTGGGTAAAGATAACCAGCAAAGAGGGGATTACATCTACCAGTTACTGGGTAGAAAACCACAGAAATGGGACTTACAACTACCGGTTACTAGGTAGAAGGCCACAAAATCCACTGGGGAAAAAGATGGACAATTATTGGTTACTGAGCAATTGAAAAACTAAACCACAGGGAAACTGCAGGGGAATAACAAGAAAGGAGTCAATCTAGGAGCAAACTAGAAAGACACAATCAAACAAGACTCAACCCGATGAGGATATAACTTAGGGGAGTAATTCCATCCAGATACACAACTGGGGAGGAAACCGAAACATTAATCATCCACGAGGACATAACTCAGTGGGGAATAAAGAAGGAAAGATAGACACTTTCTGGCAATGGGGCTGACTCTATATGGAGAGATCAGACACAACATCTGCTTAGGGAAGAATATTTCACCAATAGCAGGAGATAACAAGCAAAGATATATGGCAAAGAATGCATACATGAATATCTGAATGTTATGATTATGCATGTATATGCGTGATTTATATATGATTAATGCTGACAGACAAACATATCTAACACAAACAGGCTTAAGAGCCACAAACGGACATCCGGTGCAATGTCTTCAAAAAGAAAGACAAGGCCCACAGGAGAAATCAGCTCTGGCGGGGACGATCTAATACCAGGAGACATAGACCACTGTTGAGGATAGCCAAAGCCACAGCTTCCAACTGTCGGGGATTTTCCAACAATTCTTGAAGACAAGATGCTGAATATCAATAAGATACATCGTAGAAGAAACTCTACTGGGGAACTTAACGGATAAGATCCATCGTAGAAGAAATTCTACTAGGGAGCTTATCAAGGAATGACGTGAAACTCTATGGGGAACAACCGCCAAACAGATACTCATCAATCAAAACACTTCCTTCCAATTGATGGAGAAACATCTCTGCTAAGGGGAGAAAGAACAATCTGCTCCGCTGGGGGAGGAAACAACACATCTCCCTCGTCATCCCAATACTAGAAGACACCTTCAAATACGAATGGGATACAAATTCATCAACCCGGATCAAGCAAATCTGCAGGGGATGACTGTAGGCAAACCTACAGGGGAAACTGCCTCTGCTGAGGAGATCGGAGACGAATCCTTCGTCAACACGTGCCATGCTGGGATGAAAGGGACACAAGCCCTTCTCTAACTTCTCTAGACAACTTCTTGCTGAGGAGACAAAAATCTGGAAAGATAGCTCTATAGGGAGCGCATGCCTACTCCGCTGGAGATTCTTACTCATGCCGGGGAAAGACAAACTTCCTCGTAAATAGATAGCATATCAACTTTTATCAATCTATAAGGGATTTCAGGTCAGTCCACACAATAGATGACAACCATATGATCGATAAAACATAAATGCTAGTGCCAGAATCTTTGGGAAGCTGATGATGTATTATTCTTTCTGCGCTCGCTGGGGAGACAAATGAAAGCTGATGAAGAGGATATAAGAATGTCAAAATATGAACAAATGTCTTATCTTTTGGAAATCATATTATCCTTGGGAGAGCACTAAAGACGTTCCATTTATCCTTTTAGTCATTGTGAATGTTCATTTTGTTTAAAATGGTTTATAAAAAATTTGTTCGTTTAAAATAATGATATTCATCAGTTAAAACATGCAAATATTTGTTAAACAGAAACAAGCAAGAGTGTCAAGAATTGGATAAAGGCTCAAATTTATTTAATAGAATGGTAGTTCGCAAATGGCGAGACTTCATGGATCTTTACAAATTTGAAATTGGTGATATATGTTGGAAAAAGGACTACATTGAACATAATGACCATTTCTCCACCAACTCTGAATCCAATGTATTTGAAGCTTCAGTTGACGATGATTGAGCGAGAATCTTTGACAGGAGGCAGCTATAGAGCAAAGTCTTGTCAGGATGCAGTTACTTGTCAAATCCCTAATTTTTCCTAGATTGCCCCAGGGTGAGGTACTCAATCTAGCAGGATATATATATATATATATATATATATATATATATATATATATATATATATATATATATATATATATATATATATATATATATATATATATTTTTTCATGTCTCTAACTTTTGCCTGGACCGCCCTTTCGGGTTTTCAATCCATCGAGACGCTCATTTTTTCCTAAGCCGCCCTTTCGGGTTTTCAACTTAGCGAGTTATTCTGTTTTTACTTTTAGGCGAAGTATTTCTTGACTGCATCTGAATTCATAGGACGAGTGAAATCCTCCCCATCCATAGTTGTAAGCAACAAAGCACCGCCTGAAAAGGCTCTCTTAACAACATATAGTTTAGAGTCCACTTGCCCCTGGAATCGAGCGCGAAAGACAAGACTTTCTTGAGTACGAGGTCACCTTCTCGGAACACACGAGGTTTGACCTTTTTATCAAAGGCTTTCTTCATCCTTTGTTGATATAACTGACCATGACACATGGCAGTTAATCTCTTTTCTTCAATCAGATTCAATTGATCATAACGACTCTGAACCCATTCAGCCTCAGTCAACTTTGCTTCCATCAAGACTCTCATTGATGGGATCTCAACCTCCACGGGGAGCACAACCTCCATGCCATATACAAGGGAGAAAGGGGTTGCCCCTGTTGAAGTGCGAACAGACGTACGATAGCCATGCAGAGCAAATGGCAGCATCTCATGCCAATCTTTGTACGTAACAACCGTCTTCTGAATAATCTTCTTGATGTTTTTGTTAGCAGCTTCAACAGCCCCATTCATCTTGGGTCTATAGGGAGAAGAATTATGATGTTCAATCTTGAACTCGCTACACAGCTCTTTCATCATCTTGTTGTTCAAGTTAGATCCATTATCAGTAATGATCTTATCTGGCACACCATATCGGCATATGAGTTGATTCTTGATAAACTTCACAACCACTTTCCTAGTCACATTCACATACGATTCCTCTTCAACCCACTTGGTGAAGTAATCAATAGCTACGAGAATAAAACGGTGACTGTTAGACGCCTTTGGTTCAAACATGCCAATCATGTCAATTCCCCACATGGAGAAAGGCCATGGTGAGGAAATAACATTCAGAAGTGTCGAGGGAATATGAATCTTATCCGCATAAATCTGACACTTGTGGCATTTCTTCACATATTTGCAACAGTCAGACTCCATTCTCAGCCAATAGTAGCCTGCTCTCAACATCTTCTTAGCCATAACATGTCCATTGGAATGAGTACCAAATGAACCCTCATGGACTTCAGTCATCAACAGGTCTTCTTCGTGTCTATCCACGCATCTGAGCAGAACCATGTCAAAATTCCTCTTGTAAAGCACATCACCATTAAGGTAAAAACTACCAGATAATCTTCTCAAAGTCTTCTTATCTTTAACAGATGCCCCCGGCGGGTAAATCTGACCTTGAAGAAAACACTTGATATCATAATACCATGGCTTATCATCTTTTACTTCCTCAACTGCAAACACATGAGATGGTCTATCCAAACGCATCATAGTAATATTGGGAACTTCATTCCAATATTTCACCACAATCATTGAAGCAAGCGTAGCAAGAGCATCTGCCATCCGATTCTCGTCTCAAGGAATATGATGGAAATCAACCTCAGTAAAGAAAGCTGAAATCCTCCTCGCATAATCTTTGTATGGGATGAGACCAGGCTGATTCGTCTCCCATTCACCCTTAATATGATTAACAATAATGGCCGAATCACCATAAACATCAAGATGTTTGATCCTCATATCAATACATTCCTCTAAACCCATAATACAGGCCTCATACTCCGCCATATTATTCGTACATTTGAAAGTTAGCCTTGCTGTAAAAGGAAAATGTGTGCCCTGGGGAGTAATAATCACTGCCCCAATACCATTTCCATACTGATTAACAACGCCATCGAACACCATACCCCATCGGGAACCAGGCTCTGGCTCTTCATCGAGCATAGGCTCATCGCAATCTTTCATCTTCAAATACAGAATCTCTCCATCCAGGAAGTCGTACTGCACAGACTGATAATCCTCAATTGGTTGATGCGCCAAGTGGTCAGCCAAGATACTACCTTTAATAGCTTTTTGAGCTCGATACTCGATATCATACTCAGATAACAACATCTGCCAACAGGCAATCCTCCCAGTTAAAGCAGGATTCTCAAAGATATACTTGATTGGATCCATTTTGGATATCAACCAAGCTGTATGATTCAGCATATACTGGCGTAAACGCTTAGCGGCCCAAGCCAAAGCATAGCATGTCTTCTCAAGCATTGAGTACCGAGACTCACAATCAGTGAACTTCTTACTCAAGTAGTATATTGCATATTCTTTCTTCCCTGATTCATCTTGCTGACCCAATACACATCCCATGGAGTCATCAAGCACGATCAAGTACATAATCAATGGTCTCCCTTCAACAGGCGGAGACAGGATCGGAGGCTCAGACAAATACTCTTTGATACTATCAAAGGCCTTCTAGCAATCCTCGGTCCAATCATGGCGCTGATCTTTCCGAAGGAGCTTGAATATAGGCGCACATGTGGCAGTCATGTGGGATATAAATCTCGAAATATAATTCAAACGGCCAAGAAAACCTCGGACTTGCTTCTCAATTTTGGGCGCAGGCATCTCTTGTATTTCTTTGACCTTGGCAGGATCAACTTCAATACCTCTTTCACTGACAATAAAGCCCAATAACTTGCCGGAACGGACTCCAAATGTACACTTGTTCGGGTTCAGGCGGAGTTTGTACTTCTTCAAACGCTGGAAAAGCTTCAACAAGTGCTCTACATGTTCAACTTCCATTTTCGACTTTGCAATCATATCGTCAACATACACCTCGATCTCCTTGTGCATCATATCATGAAACAAGGTAGTCATAGCTCGTTGATACGTGGCTCCGGCGTTCTTCAAACCGAAGGGCATCACTCGATAACAGAATGTTCCCCAAGGTGTGATGAATGTTGTCTTCTCCATATCCTCGGGTGCCATTTTAATCTGGTTATAACCAGAAAATTCGTCCATAAATGAGAAGACATTGAATTTAGCTGTATTGTCTACCAACATATCAATGTATGGTAGAGGAAAATCATCTTTCGGACTAGTTTTATTCAAGTCACGGTAATCCACACACATTCGGACTTTTCCATCTTTCTTAGGCACAAGCACAATATTGGCCACCCATTGAGGATATGTAGAAGTCACTAGAAACCCCACATCAATTTGCTTTTGAACTTCTTCTTTAATCTTCACTGACATATCAGGATGAGTTCTTCTGAGCTTTTGCTTTACAGACACACACTCAGACTTCAACGACAAGAAATGTTACACGATATCAGTATCTAGACCAGGCATGTCTTCATACGACCAGGCAAAGACGTCGACATATTCTCGTAACAACTTAATCAACCCCTTCTTAACAGATTCTTCCAGGAGTGCTCCAATCTTCACTTCACGAATGCAGTCTTCAGACCCCAAGTTGATTGTTTCCAGATTCTCAAGATGTGGCTGAATGATCTTCTCCTCGTGCTCAAGCAGACAGGGAATCTCATCAGGAATCTATTCAACATCATCTTCTTCTGCTTCAAATACAGGGAACTCAAAGTTGGGAGATGGTGTTGGATCATTATGTTCAATGGGTTTAATTAACCTGCATAATGATTTTGAGTATAAAAGAGATTTCAGAATTCAAACAAGACAAATCATTATGCAGATGAAAAGATTGATTTTATTCTTTCTTTTAGGGTTTTATGGTGATCACCAATTTCATGCAAAAAACAAAAAGGAAAAATAATATGGAAAAACAAACATTTAACATGTGATTATTGAATGAATATCATTGTATTAATCAAATATGCCAACAATGTCTTCACTTCTCCTTTTGGCATGGGAGAAGGGTTTTCAAACAAAATGAACACATTACGTTGACTTATGGATAACTGTTGGAACATCAACAGCGACCCAATTATTGCAGATTCCGCCAGGTATGACAAAGTTGCCAAGGTCTTCCTCTTCATCATCTTCAACAATGGCAGCAGCCTCCTGATCTTCAACAGTGTGGATGAAACCTCCACTCTGAAATAACCCACGCTCATTGGAAACACCTGAAGAATACCCTATGCCAGCTCGGGACTTGTTATCTTCCAATTTGATCATTTGCCCCAAACCAGAAGTTGCACCATGCTCAATGGCCAACTTCGCATCATTGTAGGAGACAAATGAAGAAAGTCCTTTCCTTGAAGGCTCAGCAATAGATAAGGCTTGGAACGGAGTTCCAACCTCATCCTCAGCGTCAATATAGGAGAAGGAAGATAAATTATTGACCAAGAGAGCCTTCTCTCCCCCTATCACCACCAACTTTTTGTTTTTCACAAACTTCAACTTCTGGTGTAGGGTGGATGTCACGGCGCCTGCTTCGTGAATCCACGGTCTGCCAAGCAAAAAACTATAAGACAGATGGATATCCATGACCTAGAAAGTGATCTGGAAATCACTAGGTCCAATCTTGATCGGGAGTTCTAATTCGCCGATCACAGTTTTCCACGATCCATCAAACGTCTTCACAACCAATCCACTCTGCCTCATGGGAGGCCCCTGGTACGAAAGTTTAGCAAGAGTGGACTTTGGCAACACATTAAGAGATGACCTTGTGTCTACCAACACATTGGACAAGGCATCATCTTTACAGTTCATTGAAATATGTAAAGTCAAATTATGGTCTTTTCCCTCCTCAGGAAGATCAGCATCACAGAAGCTCAAATTGTTGCAAGCGGTTATATTCGCAACAATGCTATCAAAGTGTTCTATTGTGACATCGTGATCCACGTATGCCACGTCCAACACCCTCTGCAAAGTTTCGCGGTGTGGCTCGGAATTCATCAATAAAGATAATACAAATATCTTTGATGGAGTTTGTAGCAGCTGATCAACAACATTGTATTCACTCCTTTTGATGAGCCTTAGCATCTCATCACCATCCTCTTTCAAAATGCCAGACTGGCCAACCAGGATAGGAGTACTATTATTTTTAGCAACAATAGGGTCAACACCCTTCACAATAGGATCAAGATTATTAGAAGAAGAAGTCCCCACGGGACCAGCAGGATTAACGACAGTTCTTTTCACGACATCTTCACGGGGTTTCGGCTGCGCTGAGAAAACACGACCACTACGGGTCACACCACTGACGTCTGAAATGCTCACCACGGAAGTTGAGGGCAACGACGCCTCCTTCCCATCTTCTAGCATAATTGCGTTGTATCAATAGGGAACAACTTTGTCGGATACATACGGGACAGGACCCGCCGACTTGATCACAAGGTGATACCTTCTTCTTGCTGCCATCATACTTGACAACAACAGGCTCAGGAATTTTGAACACCGGGGTGATAACATCAACTTCGTCCTCATTACGATTCTGAAGTATTTCAATCATCCCCTGATCAATCATCTCTTGGATGTCCTTTCTAACTTGTCGGCATCCTCTCATTGATAGTGCACACCTGGCACCTATCATGGTCATGCTCGTAGTGGCTGTGTTCACACAACAACTTATGCATCTCAACCAAGATTGCCTTATGTCATTAACATAAAGAACTTTATATTTTCCAGGGCATCCCTGGACCATATTGACAGCTGCTTTCCCATGCTCGGGCAATGGGTTCTTCTTTACATTTGGACCTACGTCCTCAAAAAATAATATACCGCTTCTCACGAGGTCTTGCACCTTGGTCTTCAACGGGTAACAGTTCTCCACGTCATTTCCGGGAGCACCGGAATGATATACACAATAAAGTTCTGGCTTATACCACCACTGAGGGTTGGTTGGTACAGCAGGAGGGTCTCGTGGAGTGATCAGTTTTCTGTCTACCAAAGAAGGATAAAGCTCAACATAAGTCATCGGAATCGGGTCAAAAGTTACCCTCTTCCTCTCGTAGTTGCTGGTGCTGGTGTTATTATTGTTGCGAGGCTGGTAGGCCTGTTGTTGTTGACGATGTTGTTGTTGATGATGATGAACTTCTCAAAAAGCATGTGCTATATGAGCCACCTGGTGTTGGTTGACGGCAGGACGCACATCCTTCCTCCTAACAAAGGGCCTTCTTTTTGTGTGAGAGGATACATCATGTGTCTCTCCCTCCTTCTTCCTAGCAAAGCCTCCATACTTCTTTGCTGAGGAGCTGTCATCTTTGGATAATCGTCCTTCACGGACCCCTTCTTCCAATCTCATCCCCATATTCACCATTTCGGTGAAGTCTGAGGGAGCATTGACGATCATTCTTTCATAATAGAAAGAGCTCAAAGTCTTCAAAAAGATCTTTGTCATCTCCTTCTCTTCTAGGGGTGGCACTATCTGAGCTGTCAACTCTCGCCATCTTTGGGCATACTCCTTGATGGTCTCCTTGTCCTTCTACGACATTGCCCTCAATTGGTCCCTATCTGGAGCCATATCCACATTATATTTATACTGCTTGACGAAGGCCTCGTCTAGGTCGTTGAACGAGCGGATGCTAGCACTCTCCAGCCCCATATACCACCGGAGCGCAGCACTAGTCAGACTATCCTGAAAGTAGTGGATAAGCAGTTGGTCATTATCTGTTTGAGTTGACATCTTGCGAGCATACATCACAAGATGGCTGAGCGGGCATGTGTTTCCCTTATACTTCTCAAAGTCAGGCACTTTGAATTTAACAGGGATCTTCACGTTGGGCACCAGGCACAACTCAGCAGTACTTTTACCAAAGAGGTCCTTACCCCTCAGAGTCTTCAGTTCCTTGTGCAGCTCAAGGAATTGGTCTTTCATCTCGTCCATCTTTTCATAAACATCCGGGCCCTCAGACGGCTCGGAATGATAGATGGTGTCTTCAACACGGTGTAAGGTGTGCACAACGGGAGGTGGTACAGATAGGACCGGGCTAGATGTCGGCAAAGAAGCGAGAGTAGGAGCAAAACCCTCTGGCACAAAACTAGCGGGCATTCCCCAAGGGAACCCGACTGGCATAGACGGAGCAAAATGGGCCGTTGCAGCAGGCACGGTAGAAGATGCTATCTCTGATATGACAGTCCTCGCGGGAGGAGTTGCAGGAGTTGGCGAAGCTTGACTTTGGGCAGCCAGAACTGACTCCATCATGGCAGTCAGCCTAGCGATCTCTTCCTTCAAGTCCCTGTTCTCTTGCTCTAAATGCTCCATTATCCTCGGATGATTGGCTCTGGTATTATACCGGTGCGTCAGCTTGTCTTCAAAATAAATGAAGAGCAAAGAGTTAGACCACTGATCAAGAGCTTGGTACAAAACCGGCTTATGCATATGATGCATGCAATTCATATGATTTGTTTTTTTATCAAAGGAACTTTATAGAGATCTATTTGAAAATATTTAACTGTTAAGACATATATGGAATACTCATAGCAATAATATTTAGAAAAAATTTACACCAATGAAGTAGTACAATTTTGGTAACCAAATACAATACAAGAGGAAAGGAGAGTAAACATTCTATGGAGCCCTAGAAACAATCGTCCAAAGCCCTCGAGATCGGAAGATAGGCTGCACGAAGCCTCTTCACATCTCTCTCATAAGCTGCTTCCATATCGGCCTTCTCCTTGGCTAGTCGATCATACTTCCTCTTCCAAAACCTGGATGACTGAGGAAGAAGAGAAGTAACCACATCATCAGGCTCATCAATAACCCCATGCTCTAGAAATTCTATCACTGCATCCTTATCTTTGAGCTGCTGAAGAAGTTCCTCTCGTTCACGAACCCATGCACGCGACTGGTCTTCATCTCTCAACTCCTCTACTCCTTGGTTAGGGAGGGTTGAAGGCCCAACCATAATCATAGGGGTAGGTCTCGGATACTCGTATGGGATGCGGTACTCAAGGACTCTCTCCCTCACCCAAGCGGTGTAGGGCTCCAAAGCAATACAATTCTTCGGACCAAGCTCATTCCTACCCTTCTTATGAACTTTGCGCCAGACGCGGACCATCCTACCCTTCAAGTTCTGGGGATCTTTACCCTCTTGAAAGAACACACCTTCCAACAAAATATTGTTAGGTTTATCCTTTAAGGGGAACCCAAGCTGACGGCGAGCCAAAGCAGGGTTGTAGTTAATTCCACCACATGTACCAAGAAGAGGCACATTGGAGAACTCACCACAAGAGTCAATAATATGAACGCCATCATAAACACGGTTATACCAAGAGATATCATCATTAGTGAGAGACATGAGTCTCGCAGACCACCGTAGACATCCCTTATTCTCCTTGAAGGCGAGCGTCTGAGGTAAGTGTGAAATAAACCACTTGTACAACAGAGGCAGACAACACACAATGGATCCACCACCCTTTGCATTCCTCATATGTAAAGAGAAATAAGTGTCACCCAACAGAGTCGGAACGGGATTAAGAGAGGAGAAAATCCTAATAGCGTTCACATCCACAAAATTGTCGATGTTGGGAAATAACACTAGCCCATAGATGAGGAGTACAAATATGGCTTCAAAGGCGTCCTCACTCATGGCCTTCCCAAACAAAGTAGCTTGGGCAATGAGAAAATCAGATGGGAGACCTTGAATTCCACCTTTGGTAGTCATATGAGCAACAATATCAGATCCATCTATGTGAAGCATATCAGCAATATCTTGAGAAGACAGAATCTTCTCCAAACCACTGAACGACAACTGATCAAGAATAGGTATACCCACATGATAGGCATACTCCTCAAGTGTAGGCAAAAGTTGGAAATCCAGAAAAGTGAAGCACTGATACAAAGGATCCTAGAACTGCACCAACACACTCATCAGACCTTCATCCATCTTGGTAGAAAGAATAGACAGAAGCTTCCCATGGCGAGATTTGAACTCCAAGGGCTCTAATATATAAGATGTCAAACTCCTTAACACTTTCAAGTCGGGTTGTCTGAAACTGTACTTCTTCGTATTCCTTCTTTGCTTATCCATGTCTGCAAATTTGCAAATAGACCTCTTAAGTTCCTTGAAAATCTTTATTGTTGATGATATGAATGCAAATGAATGCATGAATGCATGGATGCAACAATCACACTCAAGGATCAAGCAAGTCACACCACACAAAGGTCACGAGATGGCTCACGTCATCATCAATATCAATCATCCATTTTGGTGGATTATGGTTTACACCTTATCAACACCCAAGTTCCATTGATATTGAGAATATACGAGAACGGATCAACCGTGAATCAAGGGTTTGTTGTAAGTCACGAGCATGGAGTCTCGATTAAGAACCATCCAATGGGAGTGTACTATGGTTAAACCTGACAATCATGTTCTAAAAAGGTCCCCATAGTCATCATCTCATCTTTCGGATATTATCGGATAAAACGACTACTCCAAACTTTGACGGCTACAGTTGCTTATTGTTGAACGGCAAAACACATGGCTTTTGACGTTACCATCGCCCGATGGATTTGGTGGAAAGAGTTCGACTCCAAACTTGATGAAATTAACTGGGAGATGGAAATCCTCGTTCCAAACGAAGGAAATCTAGATTTGATTCACTCGGATCCAAAAATGGTGGATCGTGGATATCGTAAGAATCAAATGTTCTGCTCTGGAACTAAGTGATGATTAGAGAGATTAAACTGGTGATTCTTGCGGTTGTTCAAGGTTCTGATGCAATGGAGAAAAAGTTAACCTACAAAATTAGTACTCTAACGCTCATGTCAGTAAGAAGATAAGAAGTAAAGTTTGAACGGATACGAGATTCAATACCTGAGAAATGGTGGAGTCCACTAAATAGGAAAGTTAGTTGTCAACTAAATATATGTGAGGGCATGAAACACAATCAACCGTCAAATCGATTTGGATGGCGAGAATATACTTCGCCAATGGACTCACCTCTGTAGTAGAGCAAATGAAATCCACTTTTTCTGCTTAATGTTTACACTGCATCGGAGTTGGACTTCGCCTTTTGGACCTCACGGTGACCCATAACAACATCCATTATCGTTCATCTAACTTCTCAAACCAATTAAATAAGCAAGTAGAAAACTCTACGTTTGTTTTACTTCTATTTTCAAATCATGCTAAACATCCAATTATTTTATATCTCTTTTTTTCCTACCAACATTTCCCTTATTTCCTTTCCTCATTCTAACAAAAAATTAAAGTTGAAACAACATAGCAATAATCAAGATCCCTTTATAGAAAACCACTGAATCAACATATAAATGAAAAACAATAATGCAGTAAGGCCAATAAATCAAACTTAGAAGATGAAGGATATCTCAAACAATGTGAAACTATTTATAGCCATAACAAACACACAATACAAAAACTTAGTTGGATGCTCAGACGTGTAATGAATTATCAAGATGAAGAAAAATGTCAAAATGTCATCAGTAAGAGAAGCAAGAGTATCACCTTGTTTCCCTTGATCTTGGTAAGATTCAAGTCTCAAAATACTTCCTTAAGGTTGCTGGAAATGCAACTCTTCAACAATAAACAAGGCATTACAATTGAAGTCAAATTTTATAGAGTAACCACTAACCACAGCTATATAAAAGAACTGTACACAAGGAAAATAGAGCATAACACCCAATTTGGAATTTCCCTGACTAATGCAGAAGTAGCAAATCCATGCAATGTCCTTGCTAACCCAGATAGGCAGGCACACTTTTTGAGGAATTGCAACTGAATCTTTGTTTTTTCGAAACGGTGTATAATGTAGAACACAAATGTGTTTTGATCATCATCAAGCCTTACCAAACCCCAGAGTAAGGTCCAATTCATCCATTCCTACCTCGTGAATTCTCTCCCCTTCCCACGGCTTCACGACTCTTCCATTCTCAAAGTCAAAATCTGAGCCTCTACATCTCTCAGCGGCTGAACCTGAAGTCCATTGCATGCCTTCATTCATATGAATCATATCCATCGAACCCTGGGGAGTAATCTTCTGCATTACTGGTTTCATGAGATTAAAAGTAGGGGAAGGAGGAGCTGCACCGTGGGCAGTTGTTGTCTGAAAACTAACCCACCGACCAGAGTCCACTGTTGAAACATCTGACTCATCACATTCCGGAATGGTGGATGGGGGTAAGTGGTTACGACGCGAGGGGCTTGACGGTGCAGAGGTAGCGAAAAGAGGGTGGCGAAATGAGGAGTTAAAAGAACCATTAGAGAGGGATTCAAAATCTGCTTTTCTCTTTGAACTTCTTGGAGAAGAAAGAGGTGGAGTAACCGGAGCACTGTTGGAAATCCTAAGGGGTGGAAGATTTGTAGGGATAGAAGTTATGTTGCGAATGAATGGTAAAAGAAAGGAAGAGTGGTTTGTAATTCCATCCATTCGAGTTGGACTCGGGAAAGACGATGAAGTTGGACTTGCATGGTAGGATGGTATTGGACTCGGGAACGAAGAGGATTGTGGACTTGGAAACGAAGAAGATTGTGGACTAGGTTGAATCGAAGAACAAGCACTCATATTCGGCGGAGTTCCTCCAATCTCATTTGGCAGTGGTCTCTTACTTCCCTGTTTCAAATTCATTAACTCATATTAACATATGCACAAGAATCAAAACTTTCTATAACACTTCACATCAACAATTCTCCAAAAAAAAATAGTATTAATTTCTTCCAATTTAGTAGTTTATAATTACATTCTCTACAGAAATCAGTTTCACCAAGTAAACATTATAGTGCAACATAGGAACAAAATGGAATCAACATACCTAATTAAAGGTCAAAGATCCTAAATAAAGGAAATTAACCAACAAGCTCAAGAAACTAATTAATTTAGTTAAACTAAAACAACTTAAATCCGAAAATTACAAAACCTAGGTTAATTAATATAAGATCAATTCAAAGGTTCAATTTCAATTAACACAAAACAAATTCACTGAAATTGAACTAGATCAGGACAAAAAAGCAAGTAAAACTGAGAATTAAACAAAGTAAATCCAAATTTAAAAGCATAATTAAACCAGATCTGAGATTGAGTTTTAGTTTGAACATTCACCTTTCGATAAGTAGTTCCATCTTCTTCAACGATCCATCCAGCTTCAGAACAAAGAGCTTTCAAAACCTCGTTGTTATCACAGTGCTTAGGAAGCTTGAAGTTACCTTGAGCTCGAAGACCAGAATAGATCTTAGCAGCAATAGCTCTTCGTCTTCTCTCTCTTCTCTTATTATTTTCTCTCTCTTTCCATGTCGGTAACCTCCCCGACGATCCGCCGCCGGTCATGGCTCCGGCGAAGTCCGTAATGGAAAGAGAGAAGATTGTTGTGGTGTGGTGTTGTAGTGTGTGAAGATGTAGAAGTAGAAGATGAGAAAAGAAGAAGAAATGTTGCTTCCTTTTTTAGTAGATTCTTCTTTCTACTATTGCTTCTTCTCTCTCCACCCTTTTCACACTATCCTAGTTTTCACTTGCTTAATTATTGTTGGAGTTTTTTTATTTTTTATTTTTTATTTTCAAGAAAATAAATTGGATTGGATATGGAGATTGGAGAGGGATGGACCCCAGTAACATTGATCAGAACATCAGGTTAATAAATATATTTGATATTTGTACTTTTTTTTATTATTAAAGGACTGTCTTAAATTTTAGAATATAGTAATATTTTTATCTTGAAGTTAAACATTAACACGGTTTATTTCCGCCGAAAATTAGATATTAAAACCATTATATTTAACAATTTAATAACATATCATTTCTTTTAAGTAAATCAAATTATTCTCATGCATAACAGTTACTATCTCCGTCAAGTAATAAATTTATTAATTAGAAGTTTTACAAATTTATCTTAGAAGAGATAATCATTTAATATTTATATAAAAATATTTAATATTAATAATAGAACAAAATGCTAACTTTATGAAATCTATATAAGTAACAGAACTATTAATAACGTCAATTGGTAGTTTTATTAAAACATAGACGGTATGATGCGGTAACTCGTAACAAATTATTTATTTATTTAAAAAATAAAAAATTAAAAAAAATTATTAAATTATTTAAATAACCAAGTTTAATTTTTAGTGATTAAAAAATACATTTTTTTAAAATTATTTTAATAGTATAATATAATTTTATGTAAAAAATATTTATAAAGAAATTTTTTATAAAAAATTTAAATAAAAATTTGGTTTGAATAATTATTCTTAAAATATTATTTTAAATATTTCATTCTTTTATTAAAAAAAATTAGACATCAAAATTTTAAAAAAAAAATATTTAATTTTAAAGCTATTTCAAATAGTTTTTCATAAAAAAATATTTTTAAAATATAATTTTTGAAAAAATTACGATTTCGATTATATTTTGATTTTCAATAAATAATATATATTTATTTTATATGATTTCAACCTTAATTTTTTAATTAAAAATAATAAATATATAAAAATTTGTAATATTTTAAAAGTAATTTTAAAAAATCTATTTTTTTGAAATAAAACAAACACACCCAAAATTAACAAAATTAAGAATAATATGGTTTGTACCATTAGCATTCTTTTGCTACCTAACCTTATTCACAACATATATCCAAATCATAAATAGCATTAAATTTAGGCAATCTAATTAGTACTAAAAGATTCATAGAGTTTGATATATTTGCACAAACTCAAGAGATCTAATAATCCCTTATGAGTTAGTCCATTTCTGGCATTTCAAAAGTGTATGTTACTCCTATGTATCACCACAAAAGCGTGTAAAATCAAGTTATTTGAAATAGGAAACATGCCATCAGAGGCCTAACACATCTCTCCTTCACGAATCGCAGATGACTTGTTGGTTAACAATTGGCATTCTTACAGTTGTGCACTATAGCTTGCTTAATCACGGATACTACAGTCCATTTATGCGGCGTAGACTCAACCACGCGAACGTGGTCCACCTATGCCTGCTAAATAGTTCCCTATCCCCTAGGTCAGTACAAGAAAATAACACAAAAATTATTAAAGTGTTCATTTTAATTAGTAGTAGTAATGGTGTGTTTAGATATAAAAAATTAAAAATTTATCAATATTAAATGAATTTGACAACATCAAAATATTTTTGTCAAAATGTGTTAGTAGTATGTAATCGAATACTTCATCTAATAAGTATGTGATGATGTAAATTTGAATATATCTTGAGGAAGTATTTTCAAATATTTCATTTCGTCTTATTTATAAGAGGTAAATTAATTAAATAATTAACATATTTATTATATTATTAGATTGTTTATATTGATTGTTGAATGAATTTAAAAAATAACTTATCTCTTATAAATAGGATTGGAAGGAATAAAATCATCATATTATTATTTATTTTTCTTGAAACTCGAATAATCTAATTATTCCAAGAATCAATACATAAATACACTTGAGAGACTCTCTTTTAAGTGTAAGTTTTTTCCTAGAATATTGAAAGAGGTGGTCTTGTGTTGGTACACAAATATTCTCATGTTCTTTATGATCAACTATCAAAATATTTGTATAAAGTTTATTTACTAGTTCTTAGCGAGCAAATACCGCAAGGTGTCCACCATCAGTTTATTTTATGTACGTTAGGGACAGTGAGATACTCCAAAAATACCTGGTGAGATTCATTGAGGTCGTCATCAAAGTGATAAACCTTAACTAGGAGATGTTCATGAGAGCTTTTCAAAATGAGCTTAATGCTGAATATTTCAATGAGTCATTTGTTGTCGTACCTCGGAAAATGAGAACACGACCTCACAAAGTGCAATCGCACGCTCGCATAATGGATTTAACAGAGTCGCCACCGAACTTTATTTATTTCCAAAGAGGAAAAGGAAAAAATCGATAAAACCCCTAAAAGAACGACAAAGACCATGGTCGTCGCAGTCAATTTAGGATCTGAGAGGCGATTATGCAAGGGGAAGGTATTAACATCCCTCACATTCGTTGTACTCAGCGGGAACCATTTGTTAGTTATGCGCATTAGTGTTTGTGAAGACAAACTTCTCAAAGTGTTTTGATGAAGACATGCTCGACAAGCAAATATTCATTGCAAAAGGAATGCCTCAAGACTCAAGCATAAGCTTCACTTTCAAAAGCATTTCAAAGTCTTGAAGATTGCTATTGATTTGATCAAAGTGTTAAGGTATTAAGTTCTCAATCTCTCTATGATGAGTCAAGTGCTCTAGTTTTTTTCATCAATACATATCTTGGTTGTTTAGGCCTCTTAAACTTTTCATTTGGCCCTTACACTTCACTTTCAAATGCATTTTGTCATTCTGCTTGTGTGGTAATCGGTTACCAGTATTAAGGTAATCGGTTACCAGTATTAAGGTAATCGATTACCAGTTATGTGTGTTGCCCTGTGTGACAAATTTTACAGCATGTAATCGATTACCAATTATGGGTGTTGCCCTGTGTGATAAATTTTACAGCATGTAATCGATTACATCTTTTAGGTAATCGATTACACAGTTCATTTTTTCAAAATTTTAAACGTTGGCTCAGGTGTAACCGATTGCACCATATTGGATAATCGATTACCACTGAACCAATGGCAGAAAACATTGCATTCTTTCATGGAAACTCTTTCTGAAATGTGTTCTTGAAGCATGACATCCTTTCATGTATCATAACCATTTAGAGAGGTGTCTAAGGGTTATATATAACATATTTATGCAAAATTTGAACACACCTCCTTTTCACAAATATTTTCAAACAATCTTCTTCAATCATATTTTCAAATTATTTCAAGTGTTATTGATTAAATTTTATGGTGAAACTTTTTACACAGATTTTTCATACACATTCATATAGTTTCATCCATATCATCATTAGAGCACTTGTTTGTCATAAAGAAGTTTGATTACTTTAAAGGAGAAGATCAATCAATAGATTGATAAATTATTCCATTTTTCAAAAACTTATAAAAACTCATACTATTATTTTTTTTCCTTGTTGTCCAGGATTATTGGAAACAAGAGGTTCATTAAAAGGGGGGATTGTTCTCTTTTTGAACTTGGTGAAAGATCCAAGAGGATTTTTCTTGGTATGATTGTTAGTGTTTATATAGAAAGACTAGGAAGAGTCTTGTAAAAGTTCTCACAATAGTAAAATCTCTTTCATGTTGAAAGGGGACTGGAGTACTCTTGATCTGTGAGGGGAACCAGGATATCTCTCTGTGTTCTTTACTTTATGCACTTTACCATTCATTGCATAACCAAACTAGAAAAGAAAGAACAGGTTTTCATAAAAACCAGAAAAAGTTTTCAAAGAACTTAATTCATCCCTCCTCTTAGGCGCATACTCAACCTACAATTGGCATCAGAGAAGGTTATTGGTAACTTACTCCTCAGATCTAGAAAATGGCTTCCGCAAGCGTAAATCCGGATTTTAAAGATGGTGGTAGTAGCAACAAACCCCCTCTATTTTTTGGAGAATATTTTGACTTCTGGAAAATCCGCATGAAAGCATATTTAGAAGCACAACGAGATGGTATATGGGAAACCGTTGAAAATGGTCCACATAATTCAACTAGTGTGGTCAATGGTGTTGGCACTCTAAAGGGTAAAAGTTCATATGATGAAGACGATAAGAAAAGAATACTTAATGAAAAGAAATCTATCAATATTCTTCAAAGTGCATTAAGTATGGACGAGTTCTTCCGTATATCTCAATGTAAATCGGCAAAAGAAATATGGGACACTTTGGTGGAAACTCACGAAGGAACCGCTGAAGTTAAAAGATCCAGATTAAACACATTGAGTCAAGAATATGAAATGTTTAGAATGCATCCCGGAGAATCCATTTTTGCATTGCATAAAACATATATTCACTTGACGAATCATGTAATTGCTCTCGGAAAGACCTTTACAAATAATGATCTCAACCTTAAAGTGCTAAGATCTTTGACTAGAGAATGATAACTAAAAGTAACGGTCATATCGAAGAAGAAAAGTCTTTCTACTATGACGTCCGCATCATTATTCGGAAAACTCCAAGAACATGAACTTGAACTTGGAAGACTTGAAAAGCATGAAAGTCAAGAGAAGAAATCCAAAGGAATTACTTTGAAGGTAGACTCTAAGGAAGATAATGATGATGGCGCACTGAAGGAAGATGAAAATTTCATGCTCCTTGTTAAAAGGTTTGGTAAGTTCTTTGGTAAAAATGACAAATCCTTTTATGCAAAAAGAAATAAACATTTCAGGAAAAGGGAAGCTTTCACATCTACACAAGATGTCACATGCTATAAATATGGAAATCAAGGTCATATAAAGCTGGATTGTCTGAAACTCTCCAAGAAAGGTGGCTTTAAAGGTAATACGGAATTCAAGAATAAAAAGGTGTATGTTGCATGGGAAGATAATGAGATAAGTTCTTCATCCGGATCGGAAAGCGACGAATGTGCAAATTTAGCATTAATGGCTTCACACCATCCTGACGATGAAGAAGATGAGGTTAGTAACAATTTTTCTATTTATGATAGTGATGCACAAGGTCCTATAAATGAACTTTTTAAAGAATGAAATTTTTTGTATAAAACTATATCATCTCAAAAGAAACTAATTCAATCTCTAGAAGAAAAAGTCGTGACAATGGAAAAAGATGTCGATGATGAAAAATAAAAGGTGATTAGTGAAAAACAGAATTTTGTATGTAAAAAATGTGAATTACTTTCCTTCCATATTGTCCAATTAAAAAGGGTTCTTGAAAAGTATGAGAAAGTACAAATTGGGTTGGAAGGTGTCCTTAGTCAACAAATATATTCCAATGAAAAAAGTGGACTTGGTTATTCAAAGTTTTCCAAACTAAGTTCTAATAAAACTATCTTTGTTAAAGCTAATGACCAACCATCCAAAGAGAAAGTGAACAATCCAAAAGATATTTATCATTATCCTAAAAGGAAAAGATTTTCTAAAAAGAAATCTTATGTTCCTAGATATAGAAGTAATTTTGAACCTACTTATTTTTATTGTGGAATAGTTGGTCATACTCCTAATGCATGCTATGTTAGAAACTTTAGCATAGCAAGTGGGCATTACGTATGGGTAAAGAAAGACACTAATTATGAAGGACCCAAAGAAATTTGGGTACTTAACAAAACGTAATTTTATTTTGTAGGTATGCTTGAAAACCACATCAAACCTTTGGTATCTTGATAGTGGTTGTTCCAAGCATATGACGAGAAACATTAACAAATTTTCAAATCTAGCATTAAAGGCCAAGGGTTATGTCACATATGGAGATAACAACAAAGGGAGAATTCTTGGTATAGGCAAAGTTGGAGCACCACCTTTCACAGCTATTGAATATGTCCTTTATGTCGAAAGACTAAAGCACAATCTTCTAAGTATTAGCCAACTTTGTGATAAAGGCTTCAAAATCAAGTTCGCCAAGGATGAATGCTTAATTGAAGATGAAGTCTCACATGAGGTAAAACTCAAAGGTACGAGATTTAATAATATATTTATGATTT
Source organism: Lathyrus oleraceus (assembly GCF_024323335.1). Lineage (NCBI taxonomy): Eukaryota > Viridiplantae > Streptophyta > Magnoliopsida > Fabales > Fabaceae > Lathyrus > Lathyrus oleraceus. Next base: position 451,878,675 of record NC_066580.1, read on the forward strand.
CCCTTGATGATGTGTCTTTGAAGGTAAAATTTCTTATGGCAAACAATAATGAGTCATGGCTTTGACACAAAAGATTTGCTCATATTCATATGGAACATTTGAATAAACTAATAAAGCATGATCTTGTTATTGTATTTCCTAAGATAAAGTTTGTCAAAGATACATTATGTGATGCATGTCAAAAGGAAAAACAAACCAAATCAACTTTTATATCAAAGAATGTGGTGTCCACTTCAAGTCCACTACAATTGTTGCATATGGACTTATTTGGTCTATCAAGAACAAGAAGCTTAAGAGGTAATGTATACACTTTAGTTGTTGTTGATGATTTCTCTAGATATACTTGGACATTATTTTTGGTACAGAAAAGTGATGCATTCAAAGCATTCAATAAGTATGCTAAGCAAATCCAAATTATAAATCTCTAACTATTTCCTACATAAGAAACGACCATGGTGAGAATTCCAAAATGACTCTTCAAAGAGTTTTGCGAAGAACATGGATTTTTTCATGATTTCTCGGCACCAAGGACTCCTCAACAAAATGGAGTGGTGGAGAGAAAGAATAGGTCACTTGTGGAACTTGCAAGAACAATGCTTAGCGACTCAAATCTTCCAAAGTATTTTTGGGTGGATGCGGTAAGCACGACATGCTATGTAAGTAATAGAATTATTATTAGACCTATCTTGAAAAAAAAAACCTTATGAACTCTAAAGGAAGGAAACCAAACATATCTTACTTTCATATATTTGGATGCAAATGCTTTGTCTTAAACAATGACAAAGACAACCTTGGTAAGTTTGATGAAAAGTCCGATGAAGGTATTTTTATTGGCTATTCTCTCACTAGTAAAGCATATAGAATTTATAATAAACGAACTTTAACTATTGAAGAATCTATGCATGTTTGTTTCGATGAAACTAACCCTCCCAAGGAGGATGTTGTTTGTTGTGATGATGATGATAATGTAGATGTTCCTCAAGAAGATACTTTCAAAGGCATCAATGTTAATCAAATGAAACATCATGAAGAACCAATTCAACAAGAGTCAAATGATAATGATCTACCTAAAGAATGATAAACTCATAGAGATCATCCAATTGATAAAGTCATTGGTGATATTAGTCAAGGCGTTGCAACAAGATTAAACCTCAAAGATGCATGCTTGAATATGGCATTTGTTTCACAAATTGAACCTTCCAAAGTTGATGAAGCCTTAGGAGATTACCAATGGATAGTTACTATGAAAGAAGAGTTAAACCAATTTGAAAGGAATCAAGTTTGGGAACTTGTCCTTAGGCTAAGTGGTAAACACATCATAGGTACCAGATGGGTGTTTAATAAAAAGCTTGACGAGAATGGTATAATTGTTTGAAACAAAGCAAGGTTGGTGGCCCAAGGATACAATCAAAAGGAAGGCATTGATTTTGAAGAAATGTTCGCTCCAGTTGCAAGGTTAGAAGCTATCCGTTTATCACTTGCTTATGCAGGTTCATTAAACTTTTAGTTATTCCAAATGGATGTCAAGAGAACATTCTTGAATGGCTACATCAATGAAGAAGTCTATGTCAAACAACCCCCGGGCTTTGAAGACTTCAAGAATCCTTCACATGTTTTCAAGTTGAGGAAAGCTCTTTATGGCCTAAAGCAAGCACCAAGAGCATGGTATGATCGTCTCAGCAACTTTCTTTGTGAAAAGGGATTTGAAAAAGGTAAAGTTGACAAGACCTTGTTTATTAAGAAAATAAAAGGTAACACTTTATTGGTTCAATTCTATGTTGACGACATCATATTCGGCTCAACAAACAAAGAAATATGTGAAGAATTTTCATTAATGATGCAAGGAGAATTCGAGATGTCCATGATGGGTAAGATGAACTATTTTATTGGACTCCAAATTAGGCAACTAAAGGATGGCATCTTCATCAACCAATCAAAGTATTGTAAAGAGTTGTTGAAAAGATTCGACATGGATAGTTGCAAGGCAATGTCTACTCCAATGGGATCTGGATCTTATATTGATCAAGATGAATCAGGTGTTTCAATTGATATCACAAAGTATCGAGGTATGATTAGTTCCTTACTTTATTTGACGGTAAGTCATCCTGATATAATGTTCAGTGTGTGTCTTTATGTGTGTTTTCAAGCCAATCCAAAGGAATCGCATCTCACCGCTATTAAAATGATCATGAAGTATCTCAAAGTAACAACGAATGTCAGCCTATGGTATCCTAAAGGTTATATTTGAAATTTAATTGGTTATTCTGATGTTGATTATGCAGGAAGTAAAACTGATAGAAAGAGAACTAGTGGTCCATGCCACATTCTTGGAAATGCATTAGTATCGTGGGATTGCAAGAAACAAGCATGTGTTTCCCTTAGCACTGCCGAAGCTAAATACATAGTAACAGGTAGTTGTTATGCTCAAATACTTTGGCTTAAGCAACAACTTCGTGACTACGGACTAGATCTTGGATGCATTCCTCTATGTTGTGATAACACAAGTGCGATAAATATTACAAAGAATTCGGTCATGCACTCAAGAACCAAACATATTGACATTCAATATCATTTTCTTTGTGATCACGTGCTTCAAGGAGATGTAGAAGTCACATTTGTGGATACTCATAATTAACTCGCCGAGATTTTCACAATACCATTGGCACGAGAATTTTTTTACAAAATTCAAAGGGAACTTGGAATTTTAGATGATTGTGACATTTGATTCTTCAAAAAACTAATCAACTCAAATACAAAGGTACACTCTCTTATTGCCCAATATCTTTTATTTTTAAATGTATGTATGTGTTTTCTTGCATGAGTTTGAAGAAAAATCAATTTTGTGTGTCCTTACAATGTTTGTGTAACTTGTTTGTTTCAAATAAAGTTGCCAAAGGATATGTTAGATCATATGTAATTGTTGACATTTTAAAAGTCATTGCATGGTGATCTTGTTGAAGTCACTGTTTTTTCTCTTAAGGTAATCGATTACCACTTGGGGTGTAATTGATTACATCCCTGAGTATGTGATTCACTACTATTTATGTTTTTGATGTAATCGGTTACCATTTTGGGTGTAATCGATTACATCCCTATTTACGTGATTCTCTTATGTCTCTGTTTATGGTGTAACCGATTACACCTCATAGGGTAATCGATTACACCTGATCGTTTCATATTTTTTTAATTAAATATGTGTCATTTAGATAAGTGCTTGTTCATATTTTTCGTGTCTCTCAACAAGCTATTCTTGACAAGAAGAATCCAGCTTCTTCCTGGGTACTTTTGTTTTCAAAGAATTTGATTGTAAGTGATAGGACACTTCATTACTTGATTTCTTATGTTTTGATGCCTAAAGACTCAAATCACTCTCAAATTGGTGATATGGAATTACAACTTATGTATTCTATCAAAAACAAGATTCGGGTTAATTGGGCATATACCATCATGTACCACATGAAGCATCAAAAATCCCTAACTGGTGGATTACCCTATGCTAGGATAATCACCAAAATCTTGGAAGGATGTGGTATTGATCTGAAAAGGGAACCAAAGAAGAAGATGATTGCAAAAGAATGTGAGATCAACGCTTCAACATCGGTTAGGAATACCGGTATTTTTTTAGATATGGATGGTATGTATAAATACAAGGATAAATCCTCAACCTCTTCAAATTCTCCTCCACCGGCTCCGGAAGGAGGTTACTCAAATGAAGTCCCCTACAACAAAATCTACTCAGTTGAGACTATTATGATGAGAAATTATCGTGAGCAAAAATTTGAAATGGCTTCTATCAAAAGACTTTTAGAAAACCTTACCAAAACTCAAAACCCGAATATGAGTGATGAATAAGAAAGTGATGAAGATCAAGGAGAAGATGAAGAGGATATGGGAATGTTAGAAAGTGACTAAAGTGTTTTTAAAAAACAATTGTTATGTTTTGTGTTTCTTTTGTTATGCTGAATTTCTCTCTCTTTAGAATCATGTTTTAATTAGTAAGTATGAACAATTTGGTTGTGTATTAAGTTATGTGTGTTATGTTTTTTCATGTGTTCATATTATTTGCCTTATCAACATACAACATATATGTGTTATATTATTTTCGTTTTTCCCATCCTTTTTGCTAATGGCAAAGGGGGAGAAGATATATTTTTGGTTGTTGTATGTTGTTTATCTCTCTAACAATGCAGCTAGTAAATCATTCACTTTAAAAATCCATCAATCTTCGATCAAGGGGGAGCTTCGATCAAGGGGGAGTTTTCAATTGTTAGAGAAAGCAAGATTGGATCAAATTTTCAATAAAGAGTTGTCATCATCAAAAAGGGGGAGAATATGAAGACAAGCTTCTCAAAGTGTTTTGATGAAGACATGCTCTACAAGCAAATATGCATTGAAAAAAGAATGCCTCAAGACTCAAGCACAAACTTCACTTTTAAAATCATTTCAAAGTCTTGAAGATTTCTATTGATTTGATCAAAGTGTTAAGGTATTAAGTTCTTAATCTCTCTATGATGAGTCAAGTGCTCTAGTTTTTTTCATCCATACATATCTTGGTTGTTTAGGCCTCTTAAACGTTTCCTTTGGGCCTTACACTTCACTTGCAAATGCGTTTTATCATTCTGCTTGTGTGGTAATCGGTTACCAGTATTAAGGTAATCAATTACCAGCTATGCGTGCTGCCTTGTGTACAAATTTTACAGCATGTAATCGATTACATCTTTTGGGTAATCGATTACACAGTTCATTTTTTCAAATTTTTAAACGTTGGCTCAGGTGTAACCGATTACACCATATTGGATAATCGATTACCACTGAACCAATGGCAGAAAACATTGCATTCTTTCATGGAAACTCTTTCTGAAATGTGTTCTTGAAGCATGACATCCTTTCATGTATCATAACCATTTAGAGAGGTGTCTAAGGATTATATATAACACATTTATGCAAAATTTGAACACACCTCCTTTTCCCAAATATTTTCAAACAATCTTCTTCAATCATCTTTTCAAATTATTTCAAGTGTTGTTGATTAAATTTTATGGTGAAACTTTTTACACAAAATTTTCATACACATTGATATAGTTTCGTCCATATCTTCATTAGAGCACTTGTTTGTCATAAAGAAGTTTGATTACTTTAAAGGAGAAGATTAATCAATAAATTGATAAATTATTCCATTTGTCAAAAACTTGTAAAAACTCATACTGCTGTTTTTTCCTTGTTGTCCATGATTGTTGGAAACAAGAGGTTCATTAAAAGGGAGGATTGTTCTCTTTTTGACCTTAGTGAAAAATCCAAGAGGATTGTTCTTGGTGTGGTTGTTAGTGTCTATATAGAAAGACTAGTAAGATTCTTGTAAAAGTCCTAACAATAGTAAAATATCTTTTATGTTGAAAGGGGATTGGAGTACTCTCGATCTGTGAGGGGAACCAGGATATCTCTCCGTGTTCTTTACTTTCTGCATTTTACCGTTCATTGCATAACCAAACCAGAAAAGAAAGAACAAGTTTTCAAAGAACCTAATTCACCCCCCTCTTAGGTGCATACTCAACCTACAATGTTAGCCTAGAAATGTTAGGGCTTTCGGGTTATTAAAAGGAAAGAATATGAAAAAAAAAGGTTTATATTTTATTAGGGTGTCTGACGAGATTTTGAATCTCGCTCTTACGTATCTCCGGGTGAAATGGAGAGCTCAAGGCTACATAGTTTTAGGTATAAAATTTTTCTTTATTGGTTGATTTTAGCGAAAACTATTTTGTCTCAATCGGTAGAAAAACATTGCTTGCTACCCAAAATAGATGAGAAGAGGGTGTTTACATCATATTGAATTAAATTTTACATATCAACATTCACAGGAAAATGTCACGTATCTCAACTCACACATATATGGACGAAGCGTTGTTTTGCATCATCTCGAGAGGAAATATCTTTCGTTTGTGAAAAGGGTTCGAAGTTCGCACAACAACGATAAAATAGTTTGATTGGTTTGAATGTATTTTTGGGTGATGATGAGATCTCAGACGAGCGAGAATTACATCTCATTTCCCAACTCTCGGGAGCTCATGGACTACACCACGTTCCTTTTTCATCTTATTTGAGAAAGAGTTTTAAAAAATTTAGGTGTTTTTGGTTTCATTGAAAAAATGAACTCGATGTTTGATTGAGGTTTATTACAAGTTATGGAATTGATTGAAGGATGATGAGTGTTTGAATTGGAGATAACTACATCTCGGATCCCAACTCTCAAGAGCTCGTGGGCTACACCCTGTTCCTTTCATCCAATTTATTAAAAGTGTTTAATAAGAATTAAGTGTTTTGAATTTTGATTTAGAAAAATGGTTTAATGTTGAATCAAGCGTTTTATTATCATTACAAATGGATTGAAAATGGTTGATAGTTAAATGGACTTGAAGGTTTTAAAAATGGATTGATATCGAAGTGGATTTAGAGTGGGAATGGTGATGAAAAACTTGGTGTACACCAAGTGTTTTTGAAAATGGAACTTGGTATTGACCAAGTGTTTTTATTGTTTGAAAAGGTTGTTTTTTATTTTTGTTTTTGTATATTATTTAATTAGTTTATCTAGCTAATAAAAATAAAAACGAGAAAATAAATACAAATTACAAACAAGGGATGGGGGTACATTTTGTCAATGGGGAGTATTAAAGCGAGTAAAATGCAAACCCATCAAACAAGTAAATGCAAACAAACAGAAAAAGAGGAGTTCATTGTAAGAAGGTTCAAGAGTAAACCACATGATAGAAGATAGTAGCACACACGACATATGCACAACACATGTTCATTGTAATTGAATCGAAATAAGTACAGCAAAATTGAAGCGTGCACGAATCAATATCATAATGCAAGGATGTGAATCGATGTCACATAATGTAAATATGTGCAAAGCCATCGAAAGTAGGGTTTCAAGTTCGATTTAAGTGTAACGACATTGGATTGTTGTAAGTTAACGCGAAACATATCATCACAAAATAGATCGGAATGAGAATGGACTTAAAACGCTCAAAAATGAAATAATAATGAACGGGATTTAAAGTGCACAATGGTAAAACACATTATATTTAACTTGAAATGATGTAAACCTTGTAATCGAAATTGAACTAAAGCGTATAGCAAAGAAATGCACGCAACACTACACATGATTTGCTCAAAGTTGGTTTGTGCATAACAACAATATAAGTAGAATATCGTACGCAAGGGTTATAACATGGAGAAATTAAATCATTATATCAAAATAGAAACAAACTCAACAACATAAATTATTTACAAAGTTACGAATTTACTTACAATGATCAAAGCATAATATAAAATCCAGCACAACCTAATCGAATTCAACACAATAATAAATATTATCGAAAAGCAAACTCAACATAGAGATGTATGTGAAACTGAGTCATTACCAAGAATCAAATACTTTTGTCAGAGTATGACTGAGAAGTCGTGCGACTTATCGGAAAAATATGACTTCTTTTGGAGTAGGAAAATGGTGAATGATACAACAGTAAAATCAACATCGAATAACTATAGAAAATTCAAATGTGAATAGGACATAAAACCTGCACAGAAGTCAAACAGACAGCAATCCAAATCGAAAAAAACTTCGCTAATTCGAAACCGACAAAAATAGAGTTGAAGAATAGAGTTCAGTTGAAGGAAAACAAGTTGTGTTTATTAAAACAAGATTTGTTTATGCCCTTAGAAGGTTTTGATGATAACAAAGTATTTAAAGAACAATAGAGTTTGCTAACATTTTGTTTAAGTGTGCAGGATCACAAACATAGAACTAATCCTGATTATTAGCATATGAGGATAAGTAATTTAAAGTCTGATTCTGATTGATTAGAATCTGAACAAGTTCATTGCCTCTGAAGGCATCAGACTCTGGCCTCATGATCCAACTTCTGATGACAGCTCAGACTCTGAAGGTATGGAGAGCAGTTGATCCGTACACTGATCTAAAGCAGTCTTGTCTAATAAAAACCCTAGATTTCTGGACAAAGTCAACTAGGGTTTTCGTTTTTTAAGGCTCAAGAAAAAGAGATTTGGCACCTTTAATCTGTTCTACCTTTTGGTAGATACCTAGTATGATGAAAGATATTGAGTGCAGTGCTATTATTCAATGGATAAAGCTTCAGACTAGATACAAGTCTCCAATATCTCTCTTGACATTCTTCTTCACTAAGTTTGCACATTATGTTCAAACCCCTCAATGACTCTTTTTAAGTCTCTATAAAATAAAGTTGAAGAGTCAAAGGAAGGCCATAACATCACAACACATTATAAGATCTTTGACATGACTCTGAGTTGTAATTTTTATAACTATTATAGCTTAAAGATCATAAGATTTCTTATCTTTGATTATCTTATAAATCTTATAAATCTTAGAAAAGTTGAAAACCTTTGTGATTGTTGCGCAATTGTTATAATTGTGTATCAAAATATAGTAGTTATATTGTCTACTAAACTTTTATTTAAAGTATAGGAAGTCTCTTGCCTGCATGCTTGAGCAAGAAAGTCTATTTCTAGATTGATTGAGCAAGTAAGTCTATTGTCTAAGGACTTGAACAAGAAAGTTTATTTCTAGGTTGATTGAGCAAGAAAGTCTTTTGTCTGAGGACTTGAGCGGAAGTCTCTTTCTAGGGTGATTGAGCATTGAAGTCTCTTGCAAGTATGCTTCAGAAATTTGTAACTTGTTTGGTTATAGTGAAAAGCTCTTGTTGAGGCAAGGGAATTGGACTACTCTCAGTTGAGGAGAGGAACCAGGATAATCTTTGCATGTTACTTGCATTTACTTATGAATATTATATTTCCCTTGTTGTGTTTAATTATGATATTAGAGTCTGAACATTGTTTAGAATCTTAACTTACTGGTTCAAAATAAAAACGAATTTTAAGTATACACAATTCACCCACCACCCCTTCTTGTGTATTTTTCTCACCTTCAGTTGGCATCAGAGCACGGTCTGTACTAAAGAATTAACTGCGGTATAGAAAAGATCTTGAGAAAAATACTTTTTTCATCATGCCAGAGAGTTCTAGTATTACTAGCTCTGGTGAAGAACCCCATCATTGTAATAACAATCATGATCAAAGTACATTTGGTTAAAACACCTATACTGCTAGACCATCAACATTCAGTGGAGACTCCAATGAACTTGAATGGTGGAAAATCAAGATGTACAGTCACATAATTGGTCTAGATAATGAGTTAGACGATATCTTGGAAGATGGCATTAACTTTCATGTTGATGGTGTTGGAATGGTTTTTGACAGAAAGTCTCTCACTCCTGATCAAAAAGATTTATAGAAAGCATCATAGAGTGAGAGGCATTCTTATTTATGCTTTACCTTATTCTGAGTATGTAAATATTATTGATAAGTGTACTGTAAAGACTATCTTTAAATCCATATGTGCTACTTATGAATGTAATCAACTGGTTCAATAAGCTTAAGTTAATCTTCTGATTTAGAAATATGAGTTGTTTAAGATGAAGAATGATGCGAACATTGAATCTACATTTTCAAGATTTTAGGTTCTTGTGTCCAGACTTTAGGTCTTGAACAAGAGTTATACGATTGTGGACCATATCAAGAAGATTCTTAGGAGTCTTCCTATCAAATTCAGACCCAAAGTGACTGTTATTTAAGAAGCTAAATACTTAAACTCCTTAAGTCTTGAAGGTCTTATTATAAATCTCCAAATTCATGAATTGGAGCTAAATGGAGATGAACCTGAAAAGCAGGTTAAAAATGTGGCTTTAAAATTTGTGAGGGGATCTGAGAAATCCTCTCAAAAGCTCAAAGAAGCCACTCATGATGAAGCTTCTGATGAAGAATTTGATGATGATGAACTATCATTTTTCATCAAAAGATTTAAATATTTGGCCAGAAAGAAGAACAAATTCTCTGGTAAGAGAGACAACTTCAAAGGGTCAAGTTCTGAAAGTACAGATTATGATGATTGTTACAACTGTAAGAAGCCTAGTTATTTCATTGTTGAATGTCCTGATCTTCAAAAAGAACAGAGCAAGAATGAGAGCTTCCAGAAGAATAACTTCAGAATCAAGTTCAAGAAAAGTCTCATGGCAACATGGGAAGAACTTGACAATGAAGGAGAAGATGAAGAAGTCAATATTGCTTTGATGGCCTCAACCTTCTCAAACTCATAATTTGAAGTTGATTCTGACTCCGAGTTAGAAGACATAGAACAAGTATTTTCTAATCTCTCCGAATCTGATCTAAGTACTATGTATCATGAGCTTATGGAAAGATGCCAGCAGAAAGTCGGGCATATAAAAACATTGAATAAGCAATATGATTTGTTAAAAGAGGAACTAAAACTTTCTAAAGAAAAAATTGAAAGTCTTGAAAAAGAACAAATTGCTTCAATGAAGAATATGTATGACAAATCTCTGGACAAAAATGAATTAGCTCTTCAAGACATTATTATATCTGGTTATTATAGAATCAAAATTGCCTCCATAATTTATGGAGTAGGTAAGATAAAAAGGGAATTTTACTAACCAAAACACAAAAATATGTCTTTGCATTTACCTAACTCTTTTGAAGGTAGGGCATGATCTCCATTGATTCATCAAGTTCATATCTAGGGTTTGAGACCCTCATGACAAAGAGCACAACCATGAATTGATCCAAGAATGGTTATGAGAAACATATATGAGTTCCATTGATTCCTACATGTTATACTAATCAAGTTTTCTTCAAGAGTTTGAGGGTGATTTGCCTTGGAAACCCTAGTTTGACTAGGTATCTTGAGTAACTTCTCCAACAAGCTATCTCATCAATTGATCAAATTTCTCAAGGTAAACTTCAAAATTCATCATATTATGCATATATGAGCTACCGTGAGCCAAGAAAGTCAAAAGAATTGAAGGTTAGCAAGTTGGTTGATGGTGGTTGGCCAGATGAATTCATCTGATCAAAACTAGGTCTCCCTAGACCCTATCTCCTACATTTTTCACCATATGAAAATGATTCCAAGAGAAACGTTACTCTACATGACATTCTAAACAACTTTCATGTTGAGACCTAGAGCTAGTTTTTCTTGTAAAATAATTTTCTATGTTGAAACATTATAGGTCATTTTGTCTAAACCCTAATTTGAAAGTCAACTTCCCAAGGCCATAACTTGCTCAATTTTTATGAGATGAATATTTCCAAGTTTCACAATAAAATTCAAGGCGTCTACTTCAACTTTTATGTTTGGAGTGAGAGCTAATTCAACTTTTATGAGCATGTGATATGAGGTTACATTATAGGTCACTTTTGACCTATACCATTGAACAAGTGATTTTTCCAAACTTCAAAAATGGATAACTCTATCATTATAAATCCAAATGACATTAAATTGGTGACCATTTTGAAGGTATTTTAAAGAGTTACAACTTTGATGAAGATACCTTTCTCATTTGAAGCTCACATAAAAAGTTAAGCAAGATGGAATATTGAGATATATGGCTTGACACTTAGAAAAAATTTCAACATGTTGAAATTTCCAAACTTCCACCTCAAAATTCTCCATGTTCCAAGCTCCAACTGAAAAAGTGTTGAAAATCAAACTTGTTCCCCTTGATCCAAGCCTTCCAAAGAACCTAACTTCATGCATTTAGGATGACATTTGCTAGGTCTGGGCATGGCTTTAACAAAGCTGCATCTTTGGCAAGAATCAAGCTTCAAAACTTCAGTTCACTTTGCCTTGCCAATCAAGCTTACATTCAGACTTCATTTGGATTGATTTTGGACCTTTTTGTATTGCATCATAGGCCTGCACATGTCCATGCTCTCATGCCATCAACATTTCTAAATTTGGACAAAATTTAAAGTGTGCAAATATCATTCATTCATGCTATAAATACATGCTCTCTGTGCTCATTTAAAGGACACCTTGCACGCCAGCTTTGCCCCCCATTGAAATCCTCTCATTCCAAAGGAAAACCTGTTAAATTTCAACTTAAAATTTGAGTTTGAATCTCAACTGTTGGAGATTCAAGAACTCCAGGATCCAAAGCCTTACAACCTCTCTAATCACTTCCTGCTAGCTTCTCAAGTGTGATCAGATCGTGTTTGGAGTAAGCCACATCAAGAACTGCATAACATTGAAGGTAATTTTCAAAAAACTTCATCTCTTTGATTCTCTCTTAATTCTACTCAACTCTCTTGGATCTTTAGTTGTCTGAAGTCCTACCAATGTAGGCAAGAAGATTGAGTTGCTTAGAGGTCAAATCGAAGCAACTCAGTTGACACACCTCAAAATTCAACTCCTCATATCTTTCTATATATGTGGAGTTAGTTAAAATTGAGGTCAGATTCGTGCTCTACGCCATTTTTTCTTTTAGATCATGTCCTCCTTTTTTATTTTGGTGATGGTTGAAGGTGGACCAGTCCGGTGAGGTCCACCGAAGAAGAAGACCGAAGCTACAACTCCGGCCGTGTGTTGGCACGTCTCCAACCATAGGATCCATTTAAATTGATCTAATCTCACGCGTTTGTTCTGATTACCATTCCTGTGGCACATTGACTCAAGTCCAAGATGGAAAGCGCTCTGATGACCATTCGATCTGCCACCTCAATTAATGAGGGAGATCAAGTGGTCCACGTTTTTTTAATTTTTTGATTTTAATTTTTATTCCTTTGATTTTCATTAATTCATATTAATTTTAATATTAATCCAAAAAATATGAGAGTTTCACCAAAAAAATTTAAATAATTTCCTCTTTCATATTCTGAATTAAAATTATTTTTTGGATCATTATTAATATTTTTCATGATTTAATTAATTTTGCATTTGTTTTTAATTGTTTAAAAATACTTTTAAGTCTTTAAAAATTCTGAATTTTTTTCTCCAAGGTCCTTTGATCTTGTTTGACCTATGATAAATCTCATGGCCATTTATTTGGTGTTTTGATGAGGTTTTAGGAATTTGACAAACCATATTTAATTTAAATGAATGGATGATATTAATTTAGTAAAAGTCCTCCTTTGATCAATTTGAGTTTTGATCAATTCCCCTCCCTCTTCACCTCATTCCCATTCTTTATGCATTCATCTCATTTGGCCTATGATATCTCAAAGTCCTAAAGCTAGTTGATTGAAAAATTAACATGAGTATGGATGAGATTAGGCCACCTCTTTTGCATATTCTTTTTGTGTGTGGTATATTTCATGAGCGTAGTCCATTATACTATGTCTCTAACATGCATTAACACCAAAATTCTATTGCCCGACCTCGAATAGTTGTGACTTCTATATAAGTCCAATTACGATTGCTTAACATAGCGTTAAACTTGTGACATAAAAGGCATAACATTCTAGTTAGTGAGATTGTAAGTCTCCCCTCTTTCATGGTATTGTGTGGAAACTTGGCCTTTTTTCCTTCCTTTGGAAGATGTCTTGGCTCAAGGATCCATGCTTGTGATAAGTTGGTTGAGTGTTCTCCAAAGAATGTCTAAAAAAATGAAAAGCAAAAGCAAAACAATACTAACCTCTAACCTATTAACAACTAACTTTTAATTTCAAGCCATTTACTTTAATGTCATTTAATTCTAGCTTTTATTCATTTTCCATTGTTCATATCATTTTAATTGTTTATATTAATGCAATTTTCACTTTGTCCACTTGGACCATATTGTGTGATATATCTTGTTTGTATATACTTTGCTTGTTTGTGTGGTCTTTGACCATTAATGTACATAATAACAACAAAAACCCTAAAAAAACTTTTGTGTGGACTCTTGGCTTGATCTTGGAAAAATGGACTTAGAACTTAGGCAACATTCCTATGCTAAAGGACTTGGCCAATGCCAACTTATTGAGAAACCAATTGCTTGCAATTTGAAACTTCATCTGATACATTATTCAATATCCCTTTGAGTTCATCTGCAACATGATCATTGTGTAGCTGTCATTTTGAACTTGTGATTTATGGAATTCATCTGTTACATGGGCTAACTTGAAGGAGATCATGGAGTGATTAAAGCTTGGATGTGGCTATCTTTATTTGATGCCTTTGCTCTTCAAGATAATATAATTGTCAATTTGTGTGTTGCTTGATTCTAAATATCCAGGGGAATTCTAGGTTTCTATTGACATTCTTGTCTATTGGATTGCTACCCATTTGGTCAGATCTTTTCAACTCTTAACTTTTAATTTTGTGCATAGGATTAGTCTCCTCATATTCTCCCCATTTATTTAATTTCAAAATATCTCCCTCTCTTTTCAAAATCTTCTTTGTCTGAACTTATTTTGTTCTCAACTTTGACCATTTTGCAAAAAAGATAGAAACTTTGGCCTTATGCCATTGCATTTTCAAACTTATCTTTCTTAAATCAAACTTGTAAATAAACTTAACTATACTTGACTTAAACTTTTAAAAGTCCAAAAATAACTAACTCATTCAAACCATTTTTAGGCCCTTGTGCCTTTCAAATTTAATTTTTGTTAAAAGCAATTCATCCATTTTGAAATTTGTATCACGAACTACGAGGTTTTGATCCCTCATTTTTATGTTGGTACGTAGGCACAAGTACGAAGGGCTTGTAAAACACAAAAATATAATTAATGAATTCTTTTCCCATCTCCCCATTCTATTTGTTTGTAAATATCATTTTTGTACCAAATACATATGCACACAAAAAGGGCTCCATAGGAGTACCTAGGACACTTTGGGTGCTAACACCTTCCCTCTGTGTAACCAACCCCCTTACATGTAATCTCTGACATTTTATTAGTTTTGATTTGAAAACTTCTTACTTTTGGGTTTTCTCCGTACTTTTTCCATTTTCCCTCGGAGACAATAAAAGTGCGGTGGCAGTCTTGTTATTTGATCTCTAGCTTATCCATAGCTTGATGATCATGAATTTACCGCTACAACATTCTTGAGGTACCACTTGACGACTTCTCTTTTCACTCTATGGAAAATGTTGAAAAATGGAAATATGTTTATCAAAGAAGGTTAGCATATGAAAGGGAATTGGGGAAGGATGCATTTGAATGTAAAAAGGTGTTGAGTCTGATTCAAGAAGCTGGTCTGATGAATACTGTAACAGGTTTTGGGAAGTGCTATGAGATGCTGGTCAAAGAATTTATAATGAACATCTCCAAAGAGTGTGATAACAAAAGGAGCAAGGATTTCAGAAAAGTGTATGTCAGAGGAAGATGTGTGGATTTTTATCCTGAAATAATCAACAGGCTCTTGGGAAGAAATGAAGAAGAACAAGCTGAAATTGAAGTTTCAGATAATTTCATATGTAAAGAGATCATAACTAAGAAAGTAAAAGAATGTCCAAGGAAAGGAAAATTGTATGCTAGTGCCTTAAGTGTCAAGTATGCTATTTTCCACGTAAATGGAGCTGCTAATTGGGTGCCTACCAATCACACCACTAATATAGCTATTCAGCTAGGTAAGTTCGTCTACATTGTTGGGACCGAGTCAAATTTTGATTTTGAGGCTTATGTTTTTTATCATACTATGAAACATGTTGCATCTTATGCTGTAAAAATGCCAATAGCTTTTCCCTCTTTGATTTGTGGAGTTATCCTGAGTCAACACCCCACCATATTGATCAATTATGACAGTACCTACAAAAGGGACCCTCCTCTCTCATTGCATTATAGACTGTTCATTGTGAAACATGTCCTATACATTGTCATGACATCTGGACATACTTCTTTAAGGTCCACTGATAGAACAAGCATTCTTACTGAGCTGAAAGACACATGCAAGACTTTGGATGAGACTATAAAGAATTGTACTGAAAGGAAATGCAAACTTGAAATGTTGGTTAAGGCTCTTTCTGAAGAGGAAGGTGGTGAGAAAGATGATGGAACTGATGAGGAAGAGGAAAATGAAGACATAATTGCTACTAGTGATGAGGAAGAGACTAGCAGTAATGCAGATTAATGTTCTCTAGTTATTTTATATGTTGTTCCTGAATTTGTTGTTTTTTGTGGGCTATGCCCTAGAATCTATTTTGTGCACCCTTAGGTGATTCTTGGTTTGTAACCCTCTTAATCTTGTGTGACTAACTTTGATTGTATGGTAATTGTGTTTTGTTTTAACAACTTTATGCTAAAAATGGGGATTAGATAGTGTGTTTTGACTGTGTTGGACTGGTATGTTTGTTTGTTTGGATGGGTTACTCTTTGAGGGAAAGCATGTTCATGTCTGTAGGTGGAGTCTCCCTTAGGGAAACTTAACCCGTTGTTGTGATACTCAGGGGGAGCGTCTGACCTGGTGATCTGGTTCTGTTGTTCATGATGTCAAGAATAATGTCCTGACATCCTGTCTAAGACAGGAGAATTTTTTTCTTGTGCACCTTTATTTTTTACAGGGTGAGGCTTGTTAATTCGCTGCACTTGCCTCTGTTGACTGTGTGGTAAATGATGTTGTATGATTTCTTATTGATATACATCCCCTTGTCTATCCCTTCCATTTATTGACACCTGACCATTGCAAAGATTGTTTTAGCCAAAAATTGCCAAAGGGGGAGATTGTTAGGTTTGTCTTTTGGTGATTGGCTGCTTTTTGGAAAAACAAGTATTTGCAAGATGTCCTGACATGTTGCTTCAACATTTTGCATAATCTAGCTTGCGTTAGTTATGAGATCTAGTATCTTTAATTGTGCTTCCTACAGATTCTCTGAAGAGTTAGTTTTGGTAATCTATTGCGGGTTTCCCTATGATTAAAGAAGATCGTATCTTGACTTATACACGAAGGAACAATGTCAAGACATATTAGGAAACATTTGATTTTATGAGAATCGTATCTTCAGAAGATTGAAAAGAGATCTTGGATCTGCTTCATATCAAAGACTAATGCCCATGCGTATCAATGTTATATACAGAGGAGTTCTTAACCTAGGAATGGATCAAAGCAGTGTAGAATTATGTTATCATTAGGGTTTCGTGTGTGTGTTTTATGTGAGCCATTCGAGTATCACATTGATACTAGAATTGGACTGATTGTATTAAGTTGTAATTTATTATCCCTTAGAAGCTTTTAAGTAAGAGCGGATTGTGCTTTTGTGTTGCGTGTTAGCTTGTGATTGAGGGAAGTGAGAGGGGTCTCATATCTAGGGTTGCTCTAGATAGATACATCCACAAGTAGAGCTTAGGAGAGAAGTCTGTAAACACTGAGGTTGTTCAGGACTTCAAACTAATTTTGTGATAATGGATTTCCTTCCTGGCTTGGTAGCCCCCAGATGTAGGTGACGTTGCATCGAACTGGGTTAACAATTGTGTGTATTATTTACTGTTTTATTTATCTTGCTATTGTTTGATGTGTGATAATGTGCAGACCCTGAGGTCGTGACATCGTGTTTGACATCAGGGATCTGCTCGCCAGATTTTCACGACTAAATAACCTTTCTAGTTGAATTAGAAATTTATAATATAAAAAATTAAGTTATCTTAGAAAACAACTTACATTGATCAAGGTTGATCAAGTTTTCTTCCTTTCATCCTATGCATGTCATTCGCTTTTTTAAGTGTTAGAATTAGGTTCAATGCTTGTGACTTTTCAGCCAACACTTCATCTTTTACTAGTTCATTAAACTAATAAAGAATTAAGTTTTGATTGAAGAGCTATAAGCATTAAACCAAATTCCAACTCTCAAAGAGGAAGAAAATTACATAGAATGCAAGAAAGAAAACTTGATAAACCTTGATCAATGTAAGTTGTTTTCTAAAATAACTTAAGTTTTTAATTATGAATTTTAAATTCAATTAGAAATGTTATTTAGTTAGTGAGGGGTTGGTAAAATACTTAAACCACATATGACATGATAAACTCATATAATATAAGTGTTGGTTTAACATAGTGAAATTTGTAATATACAAGGTATATGATTAAAAATCGATAACATACAACATATAAATCATCATCGACAAGATTGACTTTTATCAACAACAATATACAAATTTTATCAATAACAGCATACAAATTTTATCAACAACATACAACTTTTATCAACAACAAACAGATTTTATCAAAAACCTACAACTTTTATCAACAACACTTACAAAAGACTATAACTAAAGTAATCTAATTTGAGTAAATACCTTCACATTGTAATAATTATTCAAACCCCTAAAAACATCCTATTGATTCACCCAAAACTACTCATGAGCATTTTGATACAATTGACATACATACAATGCATAAATATTGCATCATGTGAAACCGAAATAAAAAAACGTCATCCCAAATGAAAACCCTTTGTAACATTAAATGGATGGAGCAGGTCGTGGAATGACGTAATTTTAAAGTTCTTTAAAAGTGATGAATATTATAACCTATACAAAGAAAAATGGAGGCAAGCATATGAATAACATGATTACATTTACAAAATACTATTAATCAACTAATCTAATATGAGTAAATACCTTCATATTGTAATCATTATTCAAACCCCTACAAACTTCCTATTGATTCACCCAAAATTTGTCATGATCATTTTGATACATTTGGCATACAGTGCATAGATATTGCATCATGTGAAACCGAAATCAAAAAACACCATACCAAATGAAAACCCTTTGTAACATCAAATGGATTGAGTAGGTATAGGAATGACGTACCATGAAAGTTCTTCAAAAGTGATGAATATTAGAACCTATACAAAGAAAAATTGCATTTACAAAATATTGTCAAGAAACTAATCTAATCTGAGTAAATACCTTCACACTGTAATAATTATTCAAACCCCTACAAACTTCCTATCGATTCACCTAAAATTTCTCATGATCATTTTGATACATTTGGCATACAGTGCATGAATATTGGAACCTATACATCAAATGGATGAAGTAGGTATAGGAATGACGTACATTAAAAAATCTTCAAAAGTGATAAATATTAGAACCTATACAAATAAAAATAGAAGTAAGTGTTTGAATAACATGATTACCTTTTAAAATAAGAAGAAGAAGGAGGAGGAGGAGGAGAAAGATAAAGAAGAAATAATGTTGATCTTGATTACCTTTTTGTATAAAGAAGATAGATGAGTATTTGGAAGTGGAAAAGAGAGATGTTAGGGTTAATGTTTTGAGCTAGACGGTTATTCTTTGGTGAAAGTTATACACACACACACACACACACATATATATATATATATATATATGTAATTTAATAGTATATGGACAAGCTCATTTTGTAACAAAAAAATAAAAAAGTTATTGGTGAAAGGATTCGAAGCATGTAACCTTCCATCTATCACCATGTTGTTTGTTTGAACCTATGCTGAAATATAATTTAATAAAATAAAAGTCAAAGTTCAGATGCGTTAAGATGAGTTATTACTACAAATGCTTAAATGATCGTCATAATATGGTATTACCAAAGGTATATTTTGTAGTAGTGATCTCTCACTAATGGATTACCACATCTTCTACATTTGAGGGATGACTCGTCCACTCTCTTGTTACCTAGCCAAGGTAAGATTGCATACGACTGAAGTTATGAGCAAAGGAGACGATCTCCCTCGAGGAAGGACTAAAACTATAAATTCCTAACTCAACAATTTAGTTAGATATCACTTATTTAAATAACAGAAACCTAAAGTCCCTAGCTTGATCAATTGCAAACAATGTCACCTCTATTGTACTCGTTGCAAGTACAAATAATATAATAGTAAAATCATTTATTGTGAAGTTTTTTTGTCATTTTTATCATTTGTAAAAATTCGAAGTTAAATTAAAACTTAAAAACTAGGAATCAATATGTAATTTTTGAAAATCTAAAGCACTAATTTAATTATTAGGGATTAAGTTTTTTTTGAATATTCTAGGGTTTAAGTTTTAAAAAATATAGATACTAATTTTCAAAATTAATAATAATTAATTTAGCATTCACACTGTATAGAATAAAAAGGATAATTTTAAATTCCTTACTTTCATGTCGTTTTAAATTTCATATAATAAATTTGGAGAAAAAACTTGATAGATTCTCATCATTTTAATAATTCTCCCTATTTTTTTTTATCAAAATATTAATTTTGGCCAATTCATTTTAAATTTTTTTATGAAATAATTTTATGTCATTAAAATTTCCTGCAATTGTATCCAAAAAAAAAATCATCCAAAAAGACTCTAATGGTGTGTTTGGATAAATTATTTTAAAAAAATTGTTGTTACATTTTTTGGGTCATTTTTATAAATGTTAAAAGGTTTTGCTCAAATTTAAAAAATATAGACCGATTTACATTTTCCAAAATTTTAAAAGTCTGATTTGTAAAAGTTAAAATTTATTAGGGACTCATTTTTAGTTTTTTGAAAATTTAGGGGATCCATTTAAAATTTTCAAAAATTATGGGACCAACTTGCAAAATCTATAAAATTAATAATAACTAATTTGATATTCAAAATAGGGATAGAAATGGGTACCCATGGGTACATATACTAGTCCCCCGCTACCCGCTCCGTTTAGTAAATATAATACTCGTACCTGTCTTATATCCGTGCAGGTATCAAATGATTTTGAGATACCCATGGTTATTTTCGATTACTCATGGAGAGCTTTTTTTAATTGTAATTTATTATTTTTTCTTATATATGATGTAAATAGAAAATTATGTGTATAACTTTTGAAGAATATGCCGAAGAAAAACATGAAAGCGCATAGTATTATTTAATATTGTTTACGTGATTTAAGTATCTATTTCATTTTGATATTTTATAATTTGATTATTGTTTCATTGTATATTTGTGATTTATATACTATTTCAATTCATCTATGTGATTGTAATATTCTTTTTATTTGATTATAATCACTTAGGCTACTTAATTGTACCGGTGAGAACCGTTTCATTTCATAATATATTCATTTGATCCTTGTTAGCTATTTCTTTTTTGAGCCTATGAAAGTTATTGATTTTTCATTTCCACATGAGTAGCTTGAATCACAAGTTAGAACATTTGAATTTTGAATATTTGGTATTTGATTCGAATCATGTGTTATATTTGATTTGAATGATTCACCTATTGAAAATTGGAATTACATTCTGGATCAATTGGTTCAGATCAAAAATTGAACATGATTCGTATCATAACCCCATTTGATTCGAATCAAGTGCAAATAATGATTTCAATCATTTGCTTTAAAAAGTGTCTTTTTTTGATACTGTCCATATTGATTTGAATCAAATATCATTCTTGATTCGAATCAACCCATATAAAATCCAATTTTCCATCACTTATTTAAATCATTGTTTCTTTTGGTGAAAGTAACAATTGTGGGAAACCTATGGTGATCTGTAGAGACAAAAGTTGTAATTTTTGTCTTCTCTTCTTAGTGTGTTCATCTTTACACCATTCTTCTCTCTTCTTATCTAAACACCAACCTTTTGATATTGAATCCATGTTAATTCTTTATCATTTTTTTGTTGCATCTTGTTTTGTGCAATTTGGTTATTGTTCTTGTGTGAATTTGAGAATGAGTTAATCAATCTTGTTGAGGATTTGATCAAGCGCTTGATAACCATTAAGAACCAATACCCACTTACCTAGAAACTTATTTCAACCTTGTGTGTGTGTGTGCTCATCATTCATCAAAGCTAAATTACTTGATTAATCGCTCGTAATGTCAGTTGTTGTTGAGATTATCTGGCATTGTTCACCATCTTCATCCTTAGTATTTTTACTTGTTCATGGACCCTTCTATAAAGAATGAGTGTAAGGGAGACTAGTGGTACCTTAGGGTATCTAATGTGCCACTAGTCTCCCTTACACTCAATCTTTAGAGGAGACTAGTGGTATATTAGGGTATCTAATGTTTTTATGTGTAGCTGATTTTTTATTGTAACAGGTGCATGTATCATTTCTTAAGTGAAGTTTAACATTGATAGATTAGCTAACAAGATGAGAGTTTCTATTATACTCCAAGTAATTCTTTGGCAGAATCAAGTATCAATGGTCTGTAAGGAGGAGTTGGAAGTTGTCATTCTTTGGTGGTGTTGGAGAAAGATTTCTTATAGACAAAGTTGTCTAATATAAGCTCAGTTAATGGTAATTATTCAGACAAGAAATCTGTGGGATCAAGAGGATAGCCATATAAAAATACTTGGAGCAGGTTACTGTGGATAGTTAGGTTATTGGATCAATATCTTGAGGGATCATGTATTGCGTTAGCATTTTAGTGCCAACTTCATAAGAGGGAATTATAGTGTGATAGTTCTTTGTAATCAAAATGATGTAATCATTTTATCATCATAGTGGAGGATCATGATTATGTTCTCATGGTATCATCCATTGTATGTAGGCAAAGCGAGGACGAATGTCGAAATACTATATATCTTTTTGTATCTTTTTTTTTCCTTATCCTTTTACTTTACAGGCATTCATTGATACATATTTGTTGTTGCATATTTGTAAGATTGCATTGATTGTATACCATATAGGTTGTAGTGTGTTTATATCAATTTAATGTATAAGTTTAGGTCTGTGGTGTATCAATCTTAAGGAATCGATACGAAGTCAATTATGCATAGTTAAGAACATCTAAGTAATGTGTTTTTAAATTGCTTTGTTTAAAGCGACTTTGATTGTCATGCAAGTGATTTGCATTAGAAGCAATCAATCTCATGGGAACCTCATGTATTATTTCATATGGCTTGATTCATTGAGATGCTTCAAAACTCTCATTTTTGTGTTTTACTTCCGTGCTTCTTAAAATCTCTTATTTCGTTATATGGGATCTAAAAAGTTTTTCAAATTGTCTAAAAGGATTTTGGGTCTATTCAACCCCCTTTCTAGACATTGTTGTTTCCATATTCTCACCCAACAAAATGTGCACAACTAGGGTTTTAAGTGAAAAGAAGATTATCAAGTCAAATTAAATGCTATTAATGAATTAAATTTATTAAGTACTAGAATGCTGACTCGTGCTTCGCACGAGTATATTAGAAATAAAACAACATTTTTGTATAATAGTTGATATTTTATTTTTTATTTGCATATAAAATTTATTTTGTAGGCCATTTAGATTATTTTTGCAATTATACTATTAATATTTTAATGTGAAAGACAATAAATTAGAAAAAAATTTACTTTTTAGTCAATAATATGTGAGATTAAACTACACATATTTATATTATATCTATTTACATAGACAAATTATCTAGATCTTTATTTGTAAGAAATCATAAAATTTAGACCTTTATTTTATATGTGTGGTTCATTTACTCATTATATTAATGCTAAATTTTAATTAATAAATTAATTTAGTTACATTTTTTATCAACGGTTATTTTCATTAGAAATAATTTTTTTTTTATAATAGTTGGATTTTAATTTTTTATTTGTATATAAAATTATTTTGCAGGCCATTTAAATTATGTTTGCAATTATACTATTAATTTTTTAACGTGAAAGACAATAAATTAGAAAATTTTATTTCCATCACACCAACCATTGATCTCTTTTTATTTTACTTTTTTTATTATAAAATATTATTCTTTTTTGGATATTATATTTATACAAAATAATTAATTAATATATTCTAAACTTACAATTTTATTATAGTATATTGTATTTTTATTAATATAGTATTGAATTTAATTTGACAACTTTTATTTTCACCCTAATCAATAATAAATATTTTATTAAAAAAGTATTTTTGTTTAGATTCGTTTTATAAATTTAAATTTATTTTATCATATCATTAATTCGAAGAAAGATAGAGGATATCATTTTATGTGCATCATTGTATGAAATTTAGATTACTCGACAAAATAATGCATATTTTTTATTTTATATTTTTTCACTAATAAGATATAACTGTAATTTGTTCCAAAATTTATTTATTAAGTAAAAATTGATGAATTTCAATCTACTTAAAAATTAAACATAATAAAGTTATAACTTAGTCATCAAAAATAAATTTTGTATTGTTTTTAGGAATGACACAAATTTATTTTAAAAAATTAGATAATAAAATTAATTGTATCTAAGTTATCAAAAACTATAAAAAGAAACAATTTTAATAATAATTACTCTAATTTAAAAAGTTATCTAACTATTAAGGTAAAAAATATAAAAATTCTTTTTCCTTTCGTTTTCATTTAAATAAGTGGTTTCACATATATTTTTTGTTTTTCTTTATGATTTTGTCATCTTAGTGCGCCGTTGTGTTGGTTGTCGTCTTATTGCGGCGTTATTTTGTTTTCTTGTCTTAGTGCGGTGTTTGTTTGGTTTAGATTGACATATTAGTTTCGACTCAGTGCATATTCAACCAATGACTTTCACGTTGTCAACATTGCAGACTTGGAGATATGGGTACTCCGAGCATTTTAATTTCGTCATTTTTGTAGGCTTTGTCACATGTGTTGGCGTTTTATTATTATATGTTATTTGTTGAGAATGTAATTCATGGTGTCGAAGCATCTTACTGTCGAACCACCTAGATGTCGAAGTGTCGAAATGTTGAGGAGTTGGCCTCGACATGGATCTTTACTTAGCCAAAATTTGCAGTGTTAGCAAAATTAGGTATTTTGGGCTTCACTTGAGGAGCAAGACAACCCAACTCTATAAATAGGGAGTAACCCTTATTGATTGTAAGATAACACATACTTACAGTTGCAAAGGAATAAATAATTCAGTCTGAGAGCAGGGAGTTACTCTGTAGAAATTCTTCTTCTTCTTCTTCTTCTTCCTTATTCGAAAACCCCAATCTCTCTTTCTTCCCCAATTCAATTTTGTTTCTTTTCATTACCATTGTGCACTGAAATCTTGCAACCAAAGTTGGTTGATTTACTCGACTGAAGAGCGAAGAACAAGAGGAATAATCAATCAGAGCGGTTGATTCTTGTTCATGAAGATTCCGTTTGGAATTCTCCATAGGTTTTAGTGGATTTCTTGAAGGGAAATTGGTGAATTTCCAACATCTTGTATATAGAGCACTGACTGAGTGATTCGTGGGAAGAAAAACACGATGGTGATGAATAATCCGAATGAGCATTTTTTGGCGAGTCTCCTAATTTTGAAGAATCAGAATTATGAAAATTGGTGCAAGCAAAAAAAGTTTGTCTTTCGCTATCAAGATCTTAGGGATATTATGAAGGAGGGAGTGACACCGCTTGCAACAAACGCGGCGAATGAAGAAAAAGTTGCACACAAAGAATTGAAGAAGAAAGATTATAAAGCTATCTTTATAACTTATCAGTGTTGATGCATACAATTTCAAAAAGGTTAGTGATGTTGAATCAGCTAAAGAAGCATGGGAAATTCTTGAAAAATCGTTTGAAGGCGCAGAAAATATGAAAGAATTGAGGTTACAAACTCACAAAAGAACGTATGAATTGCTTCATATGGAAGACAACGAAAGTATTACTGATTTTTTCACTAGGGTTACAAAACCGATGAATCAAATCAAGGTATGTGGAGAAGTGTTGACATCAAGATCGATTGTCACAAAGATCTTGAGGTCATTGG
This sequence comes from Lathyrus oleraceus, assembly GCF_024323335.1. Taxonomy (NCBI): domain Eukaryota; kingdom Viridiplantae; phylum Streptophyta; class Magnoliopsida; order Fabales; family Fabaceae; genus Lathyrus; species Lathyrus oleraceus. The sequence goes on from NC_066580.1 coordinate 451,904,136, forward strand.
CTCCAGAGTTCGACCATATTGTAGTAGCTATAGAAGAGTCAAAAGATTTGTCAACATTGACAAAGGAAGACCTTCAAGAGACCCTTGACTCTCATGAACAAATAATGGTTGAAAGAGATATAGGCAAGTAGAAGAATGATGTGGCTCTGCAGGCACAACCAATAAGAGAAAAGAAATGTAAAGGTAAGTGGTTCGGGAAAAAAAGGTAAAGGAGGCTACAACAACTCAACTGGTCAAAATCAGCAAGAAAGAGGTTGGTCGAATCAAAGAAAGCCCTCATATCAAAACAACCAAAGAGGTGGTGCTGCAGGTAGAGGAAGACGTGGTTGTCGAAAACTTGACAGAAGTCACATTCGGTGTTTCAACTGTCAGAAGTATGGTCACTACTCTAATGATTATTCTGAAAAACAAAAGAATCAAGATAATGATGCAAAGTTTGTAAAGCATGAAGAAAAAGATATGTTGTTAATGGTCACAACAAGACATGAAGAAAGATTATATGACCAATGGTACTTGGACTCAAGATGCTCATAACACATGATTTGTAGGAAAGATTGGTTTGTTAGCATGAAACCCTTAATGAAGAACATGGTAAAATTTGCAAATGACAATACTCTAGCAGTGGAAGGTATTGTTGATATTCTAATTATGAGGAAAGATGGAAAAAGGTCAGTAATTTCCAATATACTGTACATACAGGCATGAAAAGCAATTTGCTCAGCATATGGCAGTTGGTCGAGAAGAACTATAAAGTGTTTATCAAAGACAAGATGATGAGAGTTTTCGACTCAGATGGAAGGTTAATCTTGAAGGCAATTGTAAGACCCTAGTTTTGACCCTAAGATCCCTCATGGCATCATGTTATTGCACAAGTGCATTGCCTCAAGGATCATAGCATGTTTGGCTCCTTAACCCTAGGGTTGGAACTTGTTTGAGTGTGTTGAGACCACCAAGCATGCTTGTATTGTATATTATTGCTTTTCTTATTTTGATTACTAACCAAAAGCACAAAAATATGTCACTAACTCTTTTTATTTTGAAGCTCAAGTGATCATGTACTCCAATGCTCCTAGGAGGCTCCTAAAGCCCAATGAAATGGCTAGATGAAGATGAGAAAAAGAATGAAAATAGTCCACAATGCCCCTAATCATCATATATGTCTCCCAAGTATCTCAATTTTCCAATTTGATCAAGATGACCCAAAGGGCTTGAGGATTGTTTCCCAAGGAAACCCTAATTCAATTGTGCTTTGACTGTGCCTTGCCCATGAAGCAACCTCAACCTATGAATCTAGGGAAGTTCTTTCATTCATCATTTTATGCATATATTAGCCTATTTGAGCATCCTCAATCATTTATTCATCAAGGTTGGAAGTTTGGCCTTGAAAAGTTGACCAGTCAAGTCATCAGACTAAGCTGAGCACCATTGAGATATAACTTTTAATGTGTTTGTCAAATGAAGATGACCCAAAAAGAAAAAATGTTCTTAAGAACCATATGAACAACTTTAATGTTCATCAAAAATACATTTGAAACTTGTAAGGTTATCATTAATTTCAAAACATTATAGGTTATTTTGACTGAAACCCTAATTTTGGGTCAACTTACCATGGACATAACTTCATTAACATTTATGATTTTAAGGTGAGACAAAATGCATTGGAAATATTGAGATGTCTAATTCAAATTTTATGTTGGACAAAAATTCATAATCCTAAAATAAATACATGTGATAATACAAAACATTATAGGTCATCTTGGACCTAATTCATTGAATTTGAAAAAAGTACCCAACTACAAATGCCTATAACTTTGTCATAGAAAATCTAAAGTATGCAAACTTTGAGTCTAAATTTATCACCTTGAAAATACCTACAACTTTGACGTTGGAGGTTTTTCCATTTGAAGCTTGAATCATGAAAACAAAGGGGTTTGATTAGGCTTACTTTTGGTGAAAATTTTCAAAGGTGACTTAAACATGTTTTGTACTTGGGTTTTCACAGCCAGTTTTCATTAATTTCCAAATACCAAATGAATTTTTTCCCAACATGACTTTTGTTCCTTATTTCAAAGGCTTTCCAACCATTACTCACATTACTTTTTTTGACTTACCATTTAGGAGTTTCAAAGAACTCTTCATTTATGTGCATTTTGGCATTTCATGTTATAACTTGGTATGCAAGCTAATTCCACTTCATGTACACGTCCAAATCCGTTCCAAATGAACTCAGCATGGTTTTGCACCCATCATTGGGCCTCACATACGCCTGTACAGGCCCATGCATATCCAATTTCAAATGCCATGCACACGAGGGAAACATGATGCACAACCAATTTCAGCTATAAATAAGCACTCCTTCTCATTCATTCATCAACCTTTTGGAGATCTGAAACGTTGCAGCATTGAAACCATAGCCATACCAAAGCAATTTTTCAGAATTTTGTTCTCACTTTCGAGCTTGAAATTCAACATCATTAGTTGATCTTCAAAGCTTAATTCCTTAACCTTTCATCTCCACTGCATCCCTAGAGCAAAGAGGAGTCAAGATCCTGAAGAAATCGTGGCCTGAAGTTCTCCAATTCAGAGGTATACCTTCAAACTTTTTGGATCTAGAACATGCAATTCAATGTAGCTTTCTCTTGTTTGTGTGGTTTTCTGAAGTCCTCACACTTGAGCCAAGCCAATGGTGGTTTCAATTTTCCATTTTGTGCATTTACAGTTGGTATACCATGATCTTCCACTTCACATTTCTCTCAATATAGGAAGAGTGAGAAGGATCCATGGATATAGTGTTGATCTCCATCACACGAGCTTCAATTTCATGTCCTTACTTTCCATTTTTGTTAAGTTTTTTTCTCTACAACTGGTGGCCGGAGGTTGTTGTTCCACCGGAGAAGATGGTGGTTTCCACCACCACCACCACATGTGTCACTCTTGGCCTTTGGATCATGAGTTCAGGATCTAATCTTGGTCCTTCATTGTGTTTACTTTATTTAATTCATATTGCTGCGCATTTGACTCGAACACACGTTGCGCCCTCACATCTGAGCCATTCAATCTTGCCACGTCAATTAATGAGGTGCATCACGCGGATGTGGTTTTTTTTCCATTTAATTCATTTTCTTTTATTTTCAGTTAATTGATTTGATTTTCAAAAATTCATAAAAAAATTATTTGAAGTCATAAAAATATGAGACCAATTCCAAAAAATTTCTTAACAAATCTAGTTTCATACTTTGATTTTTAATTATTTTTGTGACTTCATTTAATATTTTTTGTGAATTATTTTATTTTTAAAAGTTTTAATTCATTTTAAAATACTTTCTGGCTTTTGAAAAATCCAAAAATATTTCCCTAGCACCTATGGATCATGATAAGTCAATGAAAAATAGTCTCATCAATTTCTTATTTGATTTGAGATTTATTTGAGATTTTAGTTCATATTGTGTTATTTTTTAGTGTTTTTAATTATTTTTAAATACTTTCTGATTTTAAAAATTGGTGAGGAAATTAGTCAAAGCTTGTTTGACCATGTTGAACCTATGAGAATTTAATTGGACTTGTTGAAGTTGATTTGAATTGAATTTGAGGTTTGACCTTATTTTTTATTTGCATTTTATTTTAATTCAAAAAATTACCAAAAACTATTGTTGACTTGTTGACTTGTTGACTTGCAATCTTCATTTCTTTTCTATTTGGTGTTGATTGATGTTGGTTTGATCCACATTTGATCAATTGGATTTGATACTTGTCTTCTTTTTTCCCTCCCTTTCATCTTCATCCCATTCTCTCCATCAATGACCAATGAGTTAAGTTCTTATGGTTGGTCTTGACAAGTGAGAGGTTTAACCTTCTTTGATTCAAACCAAACTCAACTTGATCCATGATTAAGTGAGTTATTTTGTGTCCAAGATAGGTTGCTTCTTGGTCAAGCAAATAACCTAAAGACAATACAAGGCCCTTCCCCTTTTGTTTTGGCATGGCAAGTTTATGGAGCTTGGCTGACTAGTCATGATCTCTAACTTGTGTTCTTTGCCTATATTTTTATTGACCGGCCTCAGATAGGTGTGACTACTACATTAGTCCACTTACGATTGCTTAACATAGCGCTACATTGTCTTATGACAAGCTAACATAACCTTTACTAATTACTAACTTTAATTTGAGCATTTAATTTTCTTGCCATTTACTTTTAATGTCATTTATTTCTTGCTCATTATCCATATTGATTTTCCCTTTGCTCACTTGAGCACATATTTTATGTTTATGTCATTTTATTTTTGCTCATCTGAGCCCATTACTGTATATAAATATATTGTTATATTATGTTTGCTTTGTGTTTGTTTTATGTGAACCAAATGCAAAAAGGGAGAAAGGACTTAGAATTAGGACTTACCTATGCTTAAAGGAGTTCAAGAGCAACTAGGCCTCATGCCTTTAGAATGCAAAACTTGTTGAAGAGAAACTAGGCCTCATGCCTTTAGAATGCTAAATTTCAAACTTGATCTTCAAGGACTTCTCATCCAAAATTATTCTTTGTCCATTCCCCTTATTGTGTTTTGTGAACTTTTTGATGTTTGCTTTTGTATGATAGGGATCCTACCTTGAGATTGTGAAAAGAGGACCATTGTCATGAGTAGCCAAGCTAAGAGACAAGCCAAATGGAGATCCTAGAAGCTTGAATCCAAATTGTGTGTTTGCTTGTTTGTGTGCTAAGTCCAAAGGAAAGGAGCATCTTGAGTCATCTATATGACTTCAAGAAAAGGAACTCCAAGGGTTTATCTTTTCTATCTTATCTTTGTATGCTTTAGGACTAGCCCTTCTCTTCTTCTCCCCACTCTAACCAAGCTAAAAATCATTTTCAAAACTTTGACTTTGTTTCAAATTAGAAATGCAGGCCTTAAGACTTTGACTTTTCAAAACCATTTTCATCAATACTCATTGTGAATAAATCTTAATCCAACTTTGACTTTATTTTGTAAATAAACTTAACTTGTAAATATAACTCATTTCAAGTTGTTTTTGTGGTTCCAATGGCCACCTTATTAAAACCTTTTCAAAAACATTAGTTATAGGTTTGAGTTATCATAGTGGTTGATGTAAATCTCACCTCATCCTTAGTGGTTGGATTATAAGTCTTCCAGGCTTATTATAGGGTTAACCCCTCACTAGCATGTTCAAGCCTTTCTCACATGGTGGATTGTTGATTTAGGTTGAGTTTTCTCCCTTTGATAACAAGAGACCTTAAGGCTTTTGGTCAAATCAATTCATCAATCTTTGAGATTTTTACCCCGAACTACGAGGTTTTGATCCTCCTTTGTGATGGTACGTAGGCAATGGGTTCATCCATTCAAACAACAAAATTTGTAAATATAATCTATTCTTCTCTCATCCCTCCAATCTTTTGCCCAAATCTTTTCACAAATACCAACCTACAACATATATTTGCAAAAAGGGTTCCCTTAGAGTACTAAGGATGTTTTGGGTGCGTAAAACCTTCCCATTTCATAACCAACCCCATTACCTAGATCTCTGACATTTTTATTAGTTTTTGATTTGAAAAACTTCTTACCTTGGCTTTTGTTTGCTTTTTAGCCTTTCCTTTGGACAAATAAAAGTGCGGTGGCGACTTGAATTGTATGTTTACTTTTGGTTTAGTCAATAAACTTAAAGGTAACGAAAACCCCGCTACAGCAATTATATCTTAGAATAGAACCTTCAGGATTGAACTTAATGTGTGAAGGTAGAGAAAAACAAGAAATGGGGGTTTGAATTGTTTTCACAGGAATTAAAAGATTTTTGCAACAACACACACACAGAATAAATAATAACAACATAAATGATTTACCCGGGTTCGCTTGAAATTCAAAGTTACTCCAGTCCACCCGACCAAGGTGATTTTGCCTTCAACAAGGACTTAATCCACTAATCTCAACAGATTACAAAGTTCGTCTAAGAGTCTAACAATCTCTTAGCCCCCCTCAAGTCTACACACCTAAACAAGTCACTTGAGGAGTCACAAACAATTACAAGAATTACAATGTGTTTAGCTAGATGCTTTTAGATAAGCAATAAAGATACAATTTAAGAATAGTGAAGGATAACCACACAATATTGACAAGCAACTCCAGTATGGAAACTATTTCTTACAATAATAGTTATGAATGAATAATCAGAGTATAATAATGTTGTTGTATCAAAGTTGTGAGGAGGCCCTTATATAGCACTTGAGATAATACCATTGGGGGAAATCAATAAAGATTTCGTGCCAACTGTGGGAGATAAATGTAGTAAATTTCTTGTCCTTTCCATAGCAGTCTTGAAGCATAATCAAATGTTTCCTTAAAAGGATTGTACTAAAATTTGAATGCTTCCAACTTAAGTTCCTGACCAGGTGACATTTGAAGGCGTGTTTTTGAGCATGTGTTAGAGTGAGGTGAGCATGATCAAAGTCTTTAGAGTTAGAGTCTTAAATATCTATTGCAGAGTCTTCAGATAGAGTTATTAGAATTATATCATCAAAGCTTGAACTTCAGAGTCATATTTTTCATGTGATTGCTCCTCATATGCACTATGTTCAAAGTCTGGTGTGATTTCTCTTTATGTTGGGTCAATGCTTATGGACTAATTTATATGCCAGATATTCATTTCTTGATAATCAGAAGGTGACTTATCAGAGTCATTTTAACTTAGAATCCTGCACACTTAAGAAAATTGTTAGGGTACCAGATTATTTTCATTCTTTGTTATCATAAAAACTTAGAGATGTATTGTAGAACTAAAATCTTATTCTAACAATCTCCCCCTTTTTGACGATGACAAAACTTAGGATTTTTATGAAACAATAAGAACTTTTAGAGATACTAAATTGAAATAGATTAGAGTCAGATAGAAGAGTGAATCCCCCTGAGATTAGCAATCTCCCCCTAAGTCTGATACTTGAAAAGAAAATTTTAAAGATATTTAGTATCAAATATGGGTTCTGGGGTAGAGAATTTCTTACCACATCTTCTTAGGTTGCTTGACTTGATTTAGTAGTTTCTTAGATAAAAATTGTAGTTTCCCTTGACTCAGATAGGTCCTGAGAATTGACTTAGAACTATGCAATAAATTCATGTCAGAATGTAAGCAGTGCATTTCTGAGATTTAGATAAAATAATTCATCAAAAGACTTCTCTATAATTCTCCCCCTTTTTGTCAGACTCAAAAAGTAAATAATTTAGAAATTCATTGATGAGAAGAAAAACTTCAGAGATTACAGCGAGAAAGGAGTAGAAACTAAGCCTTAGAATTAAAAACACTTAGAAAAAATATTACAGAGAAATCCTAAAGTGTCTAAGGTTTAGGTGGAGGAGGCATCCTCTGAAGCAGCTCAACTAGAAGGCTCTAAATGTTGGTGTTGACCTGGTCTTGTTTGTCGAGTATGGCTATGACTAGTTGCTATTCCTTCTACAACTCTTCCAAAGTTTTTATGATCAGAGGGGCAAGATCAATTGTTGATGACTCTCCCTGAGTCAGAGAAACCTCAGCGGTTTTCTCAGATGCAGCCTTCTGAGCAGCTTCTGTGGCCATTACTGCTTCTGTTTCAGCTTTCTCTCTAGCAGCAGCTTTTGCAGCTGCTTCCTCAGCAGCCTCCTTGGCAACTTTCTATGTTGCTTCCCTTTCAAGAATTGGTTCAGAGGGTTCAGGAATTGGTTCAGAGGGTTCAAGAATTGGTTCAGAGGGTTCAGGTACAGAAGGAGTTCTTTCAAAATCAGTTGTGGCTTGAAAGTCTTTAAGGTTTGAGGAGGTTGGGTCAGGGTAATCTGAACTAAATTGTTCAGGGTCGGAGGTGAGGTCATAGTACAGAGGGCAGTTGTAGGTGGTGGAGAGGGTTGGTGATAAGGGTTCGTTGAACATGAGGGATTCAGAGTGGGGGATGAATGTTGTTTGGAGGTTGAAGAGAGGTAAAGGAGGAGGTGTGATGGTTCTGAGAGGGATGGGGTCAGAGGTTATGGGTTCTTATGGAATGGTTAGATGGGTTTGGTTTAGAAAGAGCTGGTTTGGATGGTGTTGGTTCAGATGAGGTAGGGAGTGAGGTTATTGGTTATTGAGATTTGGATTTTTATGTGGGAGCGATAATATGTGTAGTAGGTGGAGTGGAGGAGGTTGTAACTGTGGTTGAGAGTGTGGAGGTGGTAGAGGGAGTGATGAGGCAAGTTGCCTAGAGCCAGAGGAATTCAGAGCTTCTGAGATAGCGATCTTACTAGAAGGTGCTGAAGAAGAGGTCAGAGGAATTGGATTCTTCTTGGTCGCTGAAGACTCTCCCAGCTTGAGAATCTTCTTCTTTTGAACAGTCATCTTCTGAGAGGGTTCCCTCTTTCTCTTCAAGAAGTTAGGAGGATGATCTGGGAGCCAATCCATGTTGAAGCCAAATGTCATAGCCTTAAGCTTCTAGATCTTGCAGATATTGTAGTGGTGTATTCGTCACTTTATGATTTATTGATTAAACCAAAAGCAAAGCATACAAAGAATCGAGTCGCCACCGCACTTTTATTTATCCAAAGGAATGGCTAAAAAGCGAACAAAAGCCTAAGAAGTTTTACACATAGAAAACTAATGAAAAGATCAGAGATCTGGGTAAGGGGTAAATTACGCAATGGGAAGGTGTTAGGCACCCAAAATATCCTAGGTACTCCTAGGGAGCCCTTTTCACACTTGTTGTACGAAATGTTATTTGTTATGAAATATTTATTGTGCAAACATGGATTGAAAGGATGAGAAAAGAATATACAATTTTATTGTTTTTGTGTTTGAACGGATGAACCCGTTGCCTACGTACCTTTCCATGGAAGGTAAGGATCAAAACGTCGTAGTTCGGCTAAAAGATTTTCAAAATATGAGTGGGTTCATTTTAAAACAAAAGCCCTAAGGTCTTTCGTTATCCACGAGAGAAAACTCGACCTTATACAAACAACAAGTCCACCATGTGAGAAAAGCTTCAACTTGCTAGTGAGGGGTTAACCCTATAATAAGCAAGGAAGTCTTACTATTCACTAAGGACAAAAGGTGAGATTAACATCAACCAACTAGGATAAATCAAACCTATGGCTAATGTATGAAAACTTATCAAGAATGGACAAAGCCACAAAACAATTGAATGAGTTGGATTAACCAATTAGAATTTATTCACAAAAGATGGTCAAAGTATGATTAGAATTTGATTCAAAGAAGTATTAAGAAAATGAAGTTTGAAAAGTCAAAGGCTTAAGGCCTAGGTTTCTAATTTGAAAAGACATGAGAATGTTTGCACAATAGTTTTCAAGTTGGTATTAACATGCAAGTGGAGGTTTAAAGAAATAAAAGATGGTGGGTGAGGGAGTGTAAAACTTCTTAGATGTTCACCTCTTGAAATCATATGGAAGATGATTCAAGTGATTCCCTTGGAATAGGCAACAATGCACAATAACAAATAAGCAAAACAAATGGATACCGGATGCCAAATACTGGACTTACACCAATCTCACTGAAGCACAAATAATGGATACCAGATGCCAATCACTGGACTTATACTAGTCTCACAAAAGAAAGAAAGAAAACCGGATACCGGATGCCAATCAATGGACTTATACCAATCTCACAAACAAACATGGATACCGGATACCAATCAATGGATTTACACCAATCTCCTAAAACAAAACAAATGATACCAGATGCCAATCAATGGACTTATACTAGTCTCACACCATATCATTGGAACAACTGCCAAGTAATGGACTTATGCTTGTCTCCTCCATGGACAAAGCAAAAATGCTATAAAGCAAGGTTTATGAAATGATATACAAATGATGATGATAAATGCACAAAGGCAAACTCAAGCAAATATGCACAGATGAATCAAGTAAGCAATCAATCAAAGTCAATTAGCACACACTATATACAGGCAATTAGGCTCAAACAAGGTTAGACTTTAAAGTCAACTGGAATAGGGTATGTTGTGCTCTTAACCTTAACATTGAGAGTTAAGGTGAAGCAGATGAAATGGAGATGAGGGGTGTGCATCATAGCTTCTATCCCTGGCCTGGGAGAGCTTTGAATATTAGAAGGTGTGGGAGTTCAGAAAGTGGGAACTCTTCTCCACAAGTGATTGACTCTATAGATCTTGGGTTAATATCCACAATGCATCAACATGTTATGTGAGCAAAGGGATGACACACTGAATAGTAGGAGATGGACTGCACATCTCTTTTATCTACCAATTGCCTTATCAAAGGACTTTTCCTGCTTAGCACAAAAATAAACACACAAGAACATGGCCTCTTAAGGAGGGCTTCAGACAGGTGCCTGCCCAAGTAACAGGACAGGTCTTCCAGACTACATGAAGAAGAGAGGTTATACCTAAGTGGTTAAGCAACCAAGCAAAATCAAGTTCAAAGTGAACTTAAGCAACTTATGTACCTGTGGAAACATCAAACAAATCAGTATACAACTCAGACAATCAACCAACAGTTAATATCAACAGTCAAACCCAATAAGCAAAGGCACAAGCCACAAGTCAAGCTCAAATGCGTTAACAACCCTACAAAACACACAATGTTAGTAGTCAAAGGAAAACATCAAATGCTCAAGTGATGGAGCATCATGAACTATATTACTCAGATGTTCAACCTGAAATCAAAGCTCAAACATGAGAAGCAAACCACTAGGTCAAAGCCTAGGGTCGAAGATGGAGAAAAAATTTAAAACAGAAGCTGAAAATTAACATGAATCAACTTCAAACACATCTTGAAAATATCCAAAAGGTCTCACATCAATATCAATTACCAAATCCATTTCATGATCAATTGAAGTTCATGACTATTTTAAAGATCAAAAAGGACCAACCAGAATGAAAAATCACAATTAAATCAGAAATCAAGCAAATAATTCCAAGAAAATTCATGCTCAATCACAACATCCATAATATGCATCACACACAAAATCAGAGCATTTGGAGATCAATAGGCAAGGCAAACACATCACATAAGATGAACAAGCAAAGGTGTGACACACATTGTCTCACCTACGTTCACATGATCATAAAACAGAAACCACAAATGGTAAAAATACAAAATCAACACCAAAATGTCAAGCAAAGTGTCTAGTTTCATCATGCAAATTTTCAGATTCATTGGATTAAAACTCAGCATTTCACAAAAGATATGGCAAGCAAGGTACAAAAAGCATACATGTTCACAAACCCTAGGCAAAATAATTTTCCAGCCAAGCACCACTTGAGTTATCATGATGATAAAAAACTAGAGAGAAAAAGAAACACAATGCAAAAACCCTCACATTTTTTGGATCATTTTTGGATTTGATATGATTTTTAGAAGATAAAGAAAAAAATAAAAAAATGTATGAAGCATGGTATGAATAACATGGAGGGAAAACAAATAAAATGTGAAGCATATTTGAATTGTTGCAAACACGGGGAATCGAAGGGAGTATCATTTTGAAATGGATTGGGCGCCAAGCAGCGAAACGCTGCGTTTCATTAAAGCCAGGCCTGGTCAACGAAAGTCAGCGCGGGGACAGCCAATAGAAGGCATGCATGGCAAGTGTTCATGACCAATCACGATTCAGCCCTAATCTAACACATTCAGAAATGGAAAAGCGTGGCATATGGATTGAAAGCGTTGCCTAAACATGAACGCTGTAAGGAAATCCGCAGGAAACTGGCAATTAGCAAGAACACGATGAAGATCATGAAGATCTTCATCCATTTTTCCAGAAAAAATTCAACTGTTCCAGAACTCAAAAACAAGCATAGCATTGTAAAGATCATTCATCAGGCATCACGAATCCACAATTATTTCATCAAAAACACATCACACATGCACGGATCGAAGAAGATAAGTTTCATCAACCAAAGTTCAAACAAACATATCTCACTCAAATCAACACGAAATTGCACGATTCAAAGCCTAAATTACTCATCATAGCAAGATCTATAACATCATGTCAATGAAAATCAAAATTATGAGAGTTGATTTTGTGACCTCTTGTAGAACAGTTCTGGAATCAGCTGGATTCAAGCCTTGCAATGCTCGAACAGATCTTCCAAAGTGCTTGTGAAGTTGATTGGATGAAGAATTGAAGCTCAACTGCACACGATTTGGCCTGAATTTTGATTTGCCATGGATGAACTCAAGCTTCCATATGCTGTAAAAAGGCACGAATTCCTTTGGTTCTTGCTTCAAACATGCTCCATGATGCTTCCAGATGATGAATCAAGCAATGGATGATGAATTGGTTTGAAGAAAATTGAAGAAAGTTTGAGAGAAAAAATGTGAAAAATTTCTAGATCTGAAAATTATGAATGTTGTTAGCAGAAAAAGAGTTAGGATTAGGTTTATATAGGTCCTGTTAATCCAATCCTTAATCATGCTTAAGCCAATGCAATTGTAATTAGCCAAAATGGAGTGTGAATGCAAATTAGCCATTTCACCTTATGCATGGTGTGCATGGTGAACAGTGCACGGGTTTATGATTCTATTCCACTTAAAACATCATTTTGGAGCTATTGGAAGTGGTGGAATGCTTAAACAATACACTAATTTTAAATTTCAAGATTTCCCTCCAAAAATTCAAGAATTGGCAAATAATTATGTGATGACAAATGATGAAATGCAATGCAAGATTTTGAAATTAGAGGTCAAAATGAGAAATTAGCAAAAAGAAACACTTGAATTGGAGCTATGGTTGAGAAGTTATGCACATTTGAAGCTTCAAGTACACTTGGTCATGTTTTGATCATATCTCCTTAACCACACATGAGAAATGGATGATCTTGGACTTTTTGGAAATGGGAGAGAAAGATTTACAATTTTCATGTTCAACAAAATTTCATTTGAAGCATTTTTGATGATGTAATTTGAAGTTGAAGCTAGGTTAAAACCTTTCCATTTTTGGCAATTTTGAATTATAGGTCACTTTCTATTTTTGGAAAGTTTTGACCTGACTTTATTTTCTTCAATGTTGATGTTTGAAATGTCAAATGAGACTTGTTTGAACATGAATGAAGTATTTCTAGGCTCTTCCCACCTCCAAATCCACAGTTGACCTGGCAGTTGACTTTTCTAGGCCTTTAGTTGACCTGGCAATGTTCAGATGAGATTCAAGCCTCTACCACTTGGGATTTTGCTTCAAAATGATATCATAGCTCATATGAACTCTTGTGAATGATTGTGGTGTCCAAATTCTCAAGAATGGCCACCACTATAGCTCAATGACTGCCTTTGACTGCTTTGACCTAATGTTGCTTCATCTGCAAGACAAAGGTTAGATGACATATTTTTGTACTTTTGGTTAGTGGTTAAAAAGAAAAGCAATGATATAAAAATGCAAAACATGCTTGGTGATCAAGAAACACTCTCAAAAGATAGCCCACCCACAAGGAAGGAAGCAAGGTGCACAAAGATCCTTGAGGCAATGAAATGATATGATATGATGCCATGAGGGATCTTAGGGACAAAATTGGGGTCTTACAGATATCATACTAAAACTTTTGGAGGATCAATCTTGATGAAAAGATACATCTCATTCTCTTTCTCTCTTTGGTCCTTCAATGCTTCCCATGAGGTGTTTCTGGTGGGTTTGACAAGGACCTTGTCAATCAGTCCCATACTCTTCAGATTCCTCCCATTGAGAGGCTTCCCAACGCCCATTATGAAGTCTTCCATCAGATTCAACTGAATGAGATGATCCACCAGACCACTCTCAATCAAAATATCTGAAATCAACCTGCCCAGAGGGATGTAGTTCCTTGGCTTCATGTTGTTCCTGGTATCTTTAATAGAGTCTCTTAGGTATTTGAAGAGAAGAGATGGTAGGTTGAGCTTCAGACCCTTGTGCAGACAGTAGAGGATGCACTTCTGATCTGTGTTGATGTAGTCAAAAGAGCTGGATGATGGGCGGTGGTGGATGCATCCCAGAATTATCTTGAGCTACACCCTTAGACTCTTGTGGAGCTCTTGATTCTTATAGGATGTTCGTCCTTCAGGGTATTGGGAGAAGATGGTGGGGATGATTTCCTAGGACATGTACTTAGCCCTAGGATTTATGTTGTAAATTCTTCTTCCCTCAACCTTCTCCATGTTCAGAAGCGCAGTAATAAAGTTCTCAGTTATTACTATCTTGATACCCAGAACATGATAGACGATGTAGTGATCATCGCAGTCAGTAAATCTCCAGAATTCTTTCACCAGATTTGTGTAGATAGGGTCATAGAGACGGTTAAAGTAGGTGAGTCAACCTTGATTCTTCAATTCTGGTGTTAGATCCATACCATTGTCTTTGAGGTTTTCAAAGTCCACCAGCAACTCACATAGAACTTCCAGTTGTTCAAATGGTGTTGATTGGTTGATGTGGGTTGGATGATTAAAGAACATGGGGTTCTTGATAGGAGGTTGTTGTTTGAAGAGCAGTAGTGGATGCGACTTATTGTGGGGATTCAACCTGTTGTTTTGGGGCATTCATCTCTTGGAGAATTCGAAGACTTGTTGTTCTTGAGCATTCATAATGAAGTTGTAGAGAAAAAGATGAAGAGGAGTTGAAGAGAAAAGTAAGAGGTTTTAGGTTTGTGTAAGTAGTGAAGAGTGAAAGTGTGAAAGTGGGAGTCGTGGGAGTATATAAACAAAATTAACAAATTGCAAAAACGACAGTGGTAACTTGAGAAGGAACACAAAATTAATTGTTGCTAAAACCAAGTTTTGACAATCATGGAAAAAATTAAATGTAGCTAATGATGAGATTCTAATCTCAATATTTATACACTGTTCGAGGGGATCTCAACAGTTTGGCTCTTGAGTTATGAGCTAGACAGGTGTCTAGAAGAGCCAGAGCCACACGTTTGAGAGACCACATGTTGATGTATCTGGAGTTAAGAATACCAAAAGGTTTCTAACTAGAGAAGTTTCAGATAAAGATATCTTCTAACTTGTAGAAGTGTCAGAATCAGAATCAGATAAACATCATATGCTTGAGTCAAAGTCTAATTTTACATTAGAGATGAGGAGCACAGGTTCAGAGTCATTCTGAGGAATCTGCCATATTTAAATTTTTCAGAATGAAGAGAAATATATCTTCAGCTAAGGGTTTTATAAAGATATCATCTCATTGATGGTTTGTATCTATAAATTGTAAAGCAATTGTCCCTTTCTGAAAATAATCTCTAATAAAGTGGTGTTTAATTTCTATGTGCTTTGTTCTAGAATGTAAAATTAGATTCTTACATAAGCAAATAGCAACAATATTATCATAAAAGATAGGAATGTTACTCTCATAGATCTGAAAATCCTCAAGCCGATTCTTCATTCAGAGCATCTGAGTGCTACAAAGTGAAGCTGAGATATATTCTACTTCTGCAGTTGATAGTGCAATGGTTGATTATCTTTTGCTTGCCCATGAAATGAGGTTTCCTCTCATAAACTAATAGTTCCCAAATGTGCTTTTACGTTCTAACCTATCTCCAGCATAATTTGCATCACAATACCCAGAGATCCTATACTCTGATGTTTTCTTATACTTCAAGCCAAGATTAGGTGTTCCTTTCAGATACAAAAGGATTCTCTTAATAATAATTAAGTGAGATTCCCTTGGATCTGACTGAAATCTAGCACACAAAAATATGTTGAATAATATATCAGGATGAGAAGCGGTCAGATAAAGGAGAGAGCCTATCACACCAAGATAGAGTTTATGACAAACCTTTTGACTTACCTATTCCTTCTCTAGAATGCAAGTCAGATGCATAAGAGTCTTGGTTGGCTTGCGTTCTGACATGTCAAATTTCTTCAGAAGATCTTTTATGTATTTTCTTTGATAGACATTGGTGGCTTCTGATGTTTGAATGATTTGGACACCCAGAAAGCACTTCAGTTCTTGCATTAAGCTGATCTCAAATTCTGCCTGCATTAACTCCCAAAATTCTTGGAAAACAGAGGGGTTAGCAGAACCAAGTATTATATCATCAACATAAATATGACAAATCATAAGATCATTTCTGATGTTTTGCAAAAGAACTCCACTTTGTCTTTGATAAAATCATTTTCCAGAAGAAATGAACTAAGTCTTTCATACCAAGCTCTAGGAGCTTGTTTCAGATCGTAAAGAGATTTCTTAAGTTTGAAAACATGTTCTGGAAGTTTTGAACTTTCAAAGCCAGGAGGTTGATGGACATACACTTCTTCAGAAATGTAACCATTCAGAAACACACTTTTGACGTCCATTTGATATGATTTAATAGAATAATTAACAACAAAGGATACAAGGAGACAAATAGATTCTAACCTCACAACTAGAGCAAAGGTTTCATTGTAGTCAATTCCTTCTTGTTGACTATAACCTTATGCCACCAGCCGTGCTTTATTCCTGACAACTTCACCATTTTCATTTAGCTTGTTTATGTAAACCCATTTAGTTCCAATCACATGGGTTCCCTTGGGTCTTGGTACAAGATCACAAACGTCATTTTTGCAAAACTGATCAAGTTCTTCTTTCATTGCCAAAATCCATTCTTTATCTTGAAGAGCTTTTTCACAGGATGTTGGCTCTATCAGAGATACTAGTCCTAGAAGTGTTCTTCAGAAACTTTGAATGTTGATCTTGTTCTGACAGGTTCATCCTTGTTTCCCAAAATTATTTCTTCAGAAACATTTTGCTTATTTCTTTGTCTTTTCTGATTGATTATGCATTCAGGTACTTCTGAATTTCCTCTTTCTGCTTCTTCAGGACCAATTCTCTTTTCGTTCGAACCTGCAAGTGTGATTTCCAGATATGCAAATTTCACAACTAGCTTTGACTTTTCAGAGTCAAGTGTATCATCAAATATGACATGAATTGATTCTTCCACAATTTGTGTTTCTATATTATATACTCGATATCCTTTAGAACATTATGAGTATCCCAACATAATACACTTTTGTGCCTTAGAGTCAAACTTATTCAGATAGTCTTTAGTGTTCAAAATAAAACAAGAGCATCCAAAAGGATGAAAATAAGCAATGTTGGGTTTTCTTCCCTTGCACAGTTCATAAGGAGTCTTCTCCAGAATAGGCATGATAGAGATTATATTCTGAATGTAACATGTTGTATTCATAGCTTATGCCCAGAAGAGCTTATCCATATTATTCATGTAAGACCCCAATTTTGACCCTAAGATCCCTCATGCAATTTCATCATATGCATTAGCATTGGGACCATACCTTGGCATCCTCCTTACACCTCTTTCATTGGGTTTGTTTTGGGAGAGATCACCAAGCACTTTTTGATTGTATTATACTTGTATATTATTATTTTACTAACCAAAATACCAAAAATATATCTTTGTATTTGTCTAACTTTTTGTAGGAAGGGCATGATCTCCATTGATCTACCAAGTTCATATCTAGGGTTTGAGACCCTCATGATAAAGAGCACAACCATGAATTGATCCAAGAATGGTTATGAGCATCATATATGAGTTCCATTGATTCCTACATGATATATTGATCAAGTGTTCTTCAAGATTTTGGAGGTGATTTGCCTTGGAAACCCTAGTGTGACTAGGTATCTTAAGTAACTTCTCCAACAAGTTATCTCACCAATTGATCAAATTTCTCAAGGGACACTTAAAAATTCATCATATTATTCATATGTGATCTACCATGAGCCAAGAAAGTCCAAATAATTGAAGGTTAGCAAGTTGGTTGATGGTGGTTAGCCAGATGAGTTCATCTCATCAAAACTGGGTCTCCCTAGACCCTATCTCCTACAATTTTCACCATATTGTCGCAGCTTAAAAAAGGGGAATGCGAAAAAACAACCGGCGAAAGAAAAGACAAAAGAGTTTCCACCGTGCGTTATTTATCCCAAAGGAGGGAAAAGAAACGCTCGAAATAAACCTGGAAAAAGGAAAGGAAAAGACAAGGTTTCGCAACCAAATCTTGGGTTCGGGAGTCGGTTATGCGAAGGGAAGGTATTAGCACCCCTACGCATCCGTAGTACTCTACGGGATCCACTCTTGTTGTCCTTGTCTAAAGGGTATGGGTTTATCTAATGTACTATTTACTGAAAGAGGGGTCAAAAGAAAATGACTCGCACGGATGTCGCATCCACTGCATACGTATCTCATCTGAATATGAGAATCAGAGTCTTCGTAGCTCGGCTACCTATGGGTTAAAGAGGAGTCTGCTCGCTAAGACATCGCGTCTTATGCCTACGTATCTCATCTGGAATGAGAATCAGAGCAAGCCGTAGTTCGGCTACCTACGGGTTAAGGGTTGTGTTTCTTAGATGAACGACGTTACTACGCAATCTACCGGATGCTCGACCTTTGGAGACTTACTCGCATGTAGTAGAAGGAGTTAACATGTTCTTAGGAGAAGAAAAATCAATGAGTTTGTTGTGTTTCAGGAATGCTCATGCAAAAAGGAAGTCCTAGACGAAGGAACAGTGCTACCTTAATTGACATGCAAACGAGAGACTATACGAAGCCTAGCAACCCTATGGGGAGACAATCACCATATAAAACAAACATGCATAAAGTAAACACGCCAATAAGAGGGCAAAAAACATACATGGGTAGGGCTTTAGTCAATAGGGGTCATATCAACCTCGACAAACAAGCCATGGAAAGGTAATTAAATAAGCTCTTAACCACTGACACTGAACGTCAGGGTGAGCAGATCAAAAGGGTAATAAGGATAAGACCTCGTAGCTCTTAACCCTGGACAGGGTGAGCTCACGACAAAAAATGGGGATTCAGAAAGGTGGAACCCTCTCCACAGACCGACCAGACAAAAGATCTCGGGCTTTTGTTCTGAAGCATCGACGCGTAGTGCGAGTATAAAGAACGACACACAGAATAACCGGGGATTGACTGCTAATCCCTTTTATCCGTCAATTGCCTCTTTATGGAGGTCTTTAGTACTGGTGCCTCTTCTTGGAGGTCTTTGGGCACAAAAGTAAACAAACAAAAGAAAACATTGCCTCCTGTTGAGGTCTTCCAGCTAAGAAAGCGGTAAAATGCGGGAAAAATAAAGGGATCAAGAGATCTACCCCACGGATAAAGATCCGAAGTAAGAGCAACTAAAGAAATAAGAAACCCAGAGATCTCTCAAGCTAGCACCATCAAGGAAAACAAATCAGCAAAACAATCAGAATAAATCTCCAAATGGTATCCCACAAATAAAGTGGAATACCAAGCAAGCTATCTCTTCAGGAGTCATGTGAGCCCTCACAAAACTCAACGAACAGGTTAGAGAAACAAGATAGGGTGCAATCAAGAGTTGCACCAAACATAAGAATCATAGCAACAACAGTGTCAGGTGAACAGTGCACGGATGCAGTAGAAAACATGTCATAGCAAAGCGCGAAACAGATTGGAAAGCAAACAGAAAAAATCAGCTACTGTCGCGATCGCTACTGCTTCGCCTAGCGAAGGCTTAGCGAAGCGTCGCTGCAGGCTCGCCTAGCGATGCGACTAGCGAGTGCCTACGGGTTCTGGATTTTCCATGG
Organism: Lathyrus oleraceus; assembly: GCF_024323335.1. Lineage (NCBI taxonomy): Eukaryota > Viridiplantae > Streptophyta > Magnoliopsida > Fabales > Fabaceae > Lathyrus > Lathyrus oleraceus. The sequence goes on from NC_066580.1 coordinate 451,923,654, forward strand.
ATAACAATACGATTTCAGAAATTAAGTGGTCAAACACTCAAGGCATTGTTTTACACATTCATGCACATCTAAACCAAAATGCAAAACCTATTGATACCTACTCTTCCAAATTTACCCATAACGCCTCATACATTCAGAAATTTCACATTGAAAGCATAAAGTAATGGGAATAAGGCAGACCTGATTGGAGAGATCGAAAGAAATTGAATTGCACCGTTGGGTTTGCAAAGCAATGTTAGGGTTTGTGTGAGAAGTGTGTGAGTCAGAGTGAAAAGTCTCAGAGTCCGAGTGAATTTGTTGTTCTCTTCAGTCTCTAGAGGCTGCTCTGAATTCTGTTAGCTTTTCTCTCTTTGTTCTCTTTTTTTCTCTTTTTGTTTCACTGAAACTTTAGAATTTATAACCTGATTTTCGTGGCTTTGTGGGCTCAAATGAGAGATGTCCAAGTCCAGGATTTTCTGTTATATTTTAAAACGCGTGCGCTTCGCCTAGCGAAGGATTTGCTCGCCTAGCGAGCATGACAGTTCAGATTTGCTAAGCGAACCACACTGCTCGCCTAGCGAGCATGACAACTCAGGCTCAGACTTTTGCTCCTTCGAGATTAGCGTTTTGAATGATGAATAGACCCCATTTCAACATGTTGGAAATAACTCAAGTCATTCCCTTGTGTTGACTGATCACCCAGATAGAACCCACAAAGTGTCTTGGATGACGTTCAAGCTTCTTGGATCTGATTCTGATTGATATGATGCAATGCAATATGAAATGTTAAATGACCTAAAAATGAATGTATGAATGAGGGGGGGAAACATAATCCCATGCTTCCAGGAAAAATGAAGGGTAAATTTTGGGGTATTACAGCTGCCCATATTCAATCAACTGGAGACCCGAAAAGAAGATAGCAGCGGCTTTCGCACGTTCGAGCTATCAGGGGATTGAATATAATAAAAGCCTGAAAATTTACACTGAAGTGAAGTGAAGTAACAATGCCTGTCAGAATCGGCAAGGAGGTGGTCTTGAAAGAAGAATCTGTCTGGTACGGTGAGAGTCGGTCTGAATACCGAAAAAGAATGTTAACCTGGATACCAAAATAAATGGTAACACAGAAATAACCATGGCCTGAATGCCGCTCATCAGTCTGAATACTAGAAATGACTTCGATCTGAGCATCGGAAGATATGAGATTATTGATATCGGTCTGAACACCGAGAGGCTGGCCTGAATGCCACTTCGGTCTGAATACCGGAAAAACTGGCCTGAATGCCACAAGTTGCGTCGACCTGAACGTCGGAAACTTCTTCGATCGGAAAATTGGCTTGAATGCCACTTCGGTCTGAATACCGGAAAATTGGCCTGAATGCCACAAGTCGCGTCGACCTGAACGTCGGAAACTTCTTCGATCTGAACATCGGAAAATCGGCCTGAATGCCACTTCGGTCTGGACCCCGGAAAATTGGCCTGAATGCCACTTCGGTCTGAATACCGGAAAAACTTTCATGCTTGTCAGTATCGGCAGAAATAGGGAAAGATAATTGAGGCGGCACGTGGGCCAACGACCTATGCTGGGGGTAGTAGGCCACGAACAACCTTCAGTCTGAGCACTGGAAACAACTTCTGGTTTATCACTTGGGATACCGAGAATGTCTTATGCGTACATGCGTATGTTTGAATTTTCCAATGGCGTAATGCTCCATGAAAATGGAAATGCTACACGATTTGGGAGGATGCAATGCAATATGATTCTATATGCAGGGATGCAAAATGCTAGGTTAGAGAGAACGCCAAGCTGGGGGCAAGGAATTCTGCTGGGGAAATGATCACCATCTTCTGGACCCTGGAAAGGCTGCTGGAGATGCACAACACAAAGACCTATGTGGGGAAATGACCCGCCACACGGTGTTCTAGCAATGACGAAATACCGAGACTCTGACTGGGGAGAGAATGGAATTGAGAACTTGTTGTTGAGGAGAGCGACAGTGGTTCTGGCAACCATAATCTGTGAGAGAGACGACTCAGTAGGGGAAGCAAACACCGATACGGTACCGTGACTCTGCTTCAAAGAAAGAGACCATGGGTCTAGCGTCGAGATCATCGATCTGGTATCGAATTCTGAGGAGCAGCCGCTTCTGCTGGGAAGATACAGCCTGGCACTGTCAACTCCGTTGAGGATATACAGTCTGGCACTGTCAACTCTACTCGGGAGTGTATAGTCTGAAACACAACAGCTCGAGGAAGTGTAGTAGTGAGAACCTGTTGGGGATTGAAGAATCCAATGCTCGAATCAGCTATGCAAGGATAAGATACCAAATTCCAACTGTTGAGGAAAAACATCCGCGATCACTTTATGGGGACCTTAAGGAAATGCCCCGGGTGTACGTGTTCTGAATAGACGATCCAAAGCACTTAAAATTTGCAGCAATTTTTAATATTTATTGAGCATGTACCTGTAAAGCTCTTATGTTTCATGATGCAATGTTTATCAAAAATTCGGACGTCATTTTACACACAAAACAGTAAAATGAAAATGAACACAGAGATGTACTGAATAACACGATTTTATTGATTGAGTGGCCTCTGAATAGGCATTTACATCAAGAAGCAATCCATGGAAAGAGGTAATCACACAAAAGATAAAAACAGAAATTAATCTAATGGCAATGTGAAATGGATTCCTATCGGGTTCCAATTCTGCTATGACTCGCTCGTCTTCAAGATCCTCCAGATGATCAACTTTCTGAAAAAGGTGATTGGACTGTTTCCTACCCTTCGAAAATTTCTAGTTATCGACACGAGATGAGATTCAGAACTACTCAGAACGCAGTCATTCGCTTAATCCCTAACTTTTGCCTGGATCACCCTTTTCGGGTTTTCAATCCACCGGGATACCCATTTTTGCCTAAGTCGCCCTTTCAGGTTTTCAACTTACCGGGTGTATAATCTTTTCATTTTTTAATCCCTAATTTTTTCCCGAACCTTTTCATTTTCTTGGTTCGTCAGGACGCCCATTTTTTGCCTGGACTATTCTTTTTATTGTCCAGCGGGTCTATTTTATGCGAAGTATTTTTTAACTGCGTCTGAGTTCACAAGGGGAAGTGAAGTCTTCACCATCCATAGTTGCAAGCATTAAGGCCCCACCATCGAAAATCTTGGTGATAATGTATGGTCCATCATAGTTATGAGTCCACTTGCCCCTGTGATCTGTTTGAGGAGGAAGGATCCTTTTCAACACCAAATCTCCAACTTGGAAACATCGAGGACGCACTCTCCGATCAAAGGCTCTCTTCATCCGACTCTGATACAACTGCCCATGACAAATGGCTGCCATTCGCTTCTCTTCGATAAGACTCAACTCATTGAACCTTATCCTAATCCATTCAACTTCGTCTAACTTGACATCCAACAGGACTCTTAGAGAAGGAATCTCCACTTCCACAGGTAGGACTGCTTCCATACCATACACAAGGGAATAAGGGGTTGCCCCGGTCGATGTACGTACTGAAGTATGGTACCTATACAAGGCAAAGGGTAGCATCTCATGTCAATCTCTGTACGTAATGACCATCTTCTGCACAATCTTCTTTATGTTCTTATTTGCTACCTCAACAACACCGTTCATCTTAGGGCGATATGGGGAAGAATTGTGATGCTGAACGCTGAAGTTCTTGCACAACTCTTTCATCATTTTATTATTGAGATTAGAACCATTATCAGTAATGATTCTTTCGGGAATCCCATAGCGACAAATGATTTCTTTCTTGATGAATCGAGCAACCACCTGTCTGGTGGCATTCGCGAATGACGCTGCTTCGACCCACTTGGTGAAATAGTCGATGTAAACAAGGATGAAGCGATGCCCATTGGAGGCGGTCGGCTCAATCCTTCCAATCATATCAATGCCCCACATAGCAAAAGGCCACGGCGAAGACATCACATTCAAAGGATTTGGCGGCACATGTACCTTATCAGCATAAATATGGCATTTATGGAACTTCCGAGCATATTTGAAACAATCAGATTCCATGGTCATCCAATAATAACCTGTTCTCAACAATTTCTTAGCCATCGCATGTCTGCCGGCATGAGTACCAAAGGAGCCTTCATGAACTTCCTGCATTAACATGTCCGCTTCGTGTCTATCCACGCATCTGAGCAAAACCATGTCGAAGTTCCTCTTATACAACACATCGTCTTTGTTCAAGAAGAAACTGCCTATGTGCTTAAGAAAATAGCAACAGTATTATCACAAAAGTATAGGAATGTAAAATTGGATTCTTACTTAAGAAAATAGCAACAGTATGTGTGCTTTGCTCTAGAATGTAAAATTGGATTCTTACTTAAGAAAATAGCAACAATATTATCACAAAAGATAGGAATGTTACTCTCATAGATCTGAAAATCCTCAAGCCGACTCTTCATTCAGAGCATCTGAGTGCTGCAAAGTGAAGCTGAGATATATTCTACTTCTGCAGTTGACAGTGCAATGGTTGATCATCTTTTGCTTGCCCATGAAATGAGGTTTCCTCTCAGAAACTAATAGTTCCCAAATGTGCTTTTGCGTTCTAACCTATCTCTAGCATAATTTGCATCACAATACCCAGAGAGCCTATACTCTGATGTTTTCTTATACTTCAAGCCAAGATTAGGTGTTCCTTTCAGATACACAAGGATTCTCTTAACAATAATTAAGTGAGATTCCCTTGGATCTGACTGAAATCTAGCACACAAAAATATGTTGAATAATATATCAGGATGAGAAGCAGTCAGATAAAGGAGAGAGCCTATCACACCAAGATAGAGTTTCTGACAAACCTTTTGACTTACCTATTCCTTCTCCAGAATGCAAGTCAGATGCATAAGAGTCTTGGTTGGCTTGCGTTCTGACATGTCAAATTTCTTCAGAATATCTTTTATGTATTTTCTTTGATAGACATATGTGGCTTCTGATGTTTGATTGATTTGGATACCCAAAAAGCACTTCAGTTCTTGCGTTAAGCTCATCTCAAATTCTGCCTGCATTAATTCACAAAATTCTTGGCAAACAGAGGGGTTAACAGAACCAAATATTATATCATCAACATAAATATGACTAATCATAAGATCATTTCTAATGTTTTGCAAAAGAACTCCACTTTGTCTTTGATAAAATCATTTTCCAGAAGAAATGAACTAAGTCTTTCATACCAAGCTCTAGGAGCTTGTTTCAGATCGTAAAGAGATTTCTTAAGTTTGAAAACATGTTCTGGAAGATTTGAATTTTCAAAGCCAGGAGGTTGATGGACATACACTTCTTCAGAAATGTAACCATTCAGAAACACACTTTTGACGTCCATTTGATATGATTTAATAGAATAATTAACAACAAAGGATACAAGGAGACAAATAGATTCTAACCTCACAACTAGAGCAAAGGTTTCATTGTAGTCAATTCCTTCTTGTTGACTATAACCTTGTGTCACCAACCGTGCTTTATTCCTGACAACTTCGCCATTTTCATTTAGCTTGTTTATGTAAACCCATTTAGTTCCAATCACATGGGTTCCCTTGGGTCTTGGTACAAGATCACAAACGTCATTTTTGCAAAACTGATCAAGTTCTTCTTTCATTGCCAAAATCCATTCTTTATCTTGAAGAGCTTTTTCACAAGATGTTGGCTCTATCAGAGATACTAGTCCTAGAAGTGTTCTTCAGAAACTTTGAATGTTGATCTTGTTCTGACAGGTTCATCCTTGTTTCCCAAAATTAGTTCTTCAGAAACATTTTGCTTATTTCTTTGTCTTTTCTGATTGATTATGCATTCAGGTACTTCTGAATTTCCTCTTTCTGCTTCTTCAGGACCAATTCTCTTTTCGTCCGAACCTGCAAGTATGATTTCCAGATATGCAAATTTCTCAACTAGCTTTGACTTTTCAAAGTCAAGTGTATCATCAAATCTGACATGAATTGATTCTTCCACAATTTGTGTTTCTATATTGTATACTCGATATCCTTTAGAACATTATGAGTATCCCAACATAATACACTTTTGTTCCTTAGAGTCAAACTTGTTCAAATAGTCTTTAGTGTTCAAAATAAAACAAGAGCATCCAAAAGTATGAAAATAAGCAATGTTTGGTTTTCTTCCCTTGCACAGTTCATAAGGAGTCTTCTCCGGAATATGCATGATAGAGATTATATTCTGAATGTAACATGTTGTATTCATAGCTTATGCCCCGAAGAGCTTATCCATATTATTCATGTAAGACCCCAATTTTGACCCTAAGATCCCTCATGCAATTTCATCATATGCATTAGCATTGGGATCATACCTTGGCATCCTCCTTACCCCTTTTTCATTGGGTTTGTTTTGGGAGAGATCACCAAGCACTTTTTGATTGTATTATACTTGTATATTATTATTTTACTAACCAAAATACCAAAAATATGTCTTTGTATTTGCCTAACTTTTTGTAGGAAGGGCATGATCTCCATTGATCTACCAAGTTCATATCTAGGGTTTGAGACCCTCATGACAAAGAGCACAACCATGAATTGATCTAAGAATGGTTATGAGCATCATATATGAGTTCCATTGATTCCTACATGATATATTGATCAAGTGTTCTTCAAGATTTTGGAGGTGATTTGCCTTGGAAACCCTAGTGTGACTGGGTATCTTGAGTAACTTCTCCAACACGTTATCTCACCAATTGATCAAATTTCTCAACGTACACTTAAAAATTCATCATATTATTCATATATGATCTACCATGAGCCAACAAAGTCCAAATAATTGAAGGTTAGCAAGTTGATTGATGGTGGTTAGCCAGATGAATTCATCTGATCAAAACTGGGTCTCCCTAGACCCTATCTCCTACAATTTTCACCATATGAAAATGATTCCAAGATAAACGTTACTCTAAATGACATTCCAAACAACTTTCATGTTTATACCTAGAGCTAGTTTTGCTTGGAAAATCATTTTCTATGTTGAAACATTATAGGTCATTTTGTTTAAACCCTAATTTGAAAGTCAACTTCCCAAGGCCATAACTTGCTCAATTTTTATGAGATGAAAGATTTCCAAGTTGAAAAATAAAATTCAAGATGTCTAATTCAACTTTGATGTTTGGAGTCAGAGCTAATTCAACTTTATGAGCATGTGATATGAGGTTACATTATAAGTCATTTTTGACCTATACCATTGAACAAGTGATTTTTCTAAACTTCAAAAATGCATAACTCTATCATTCCAAATCCAAATGACATGAAATTTGTGATCATTTTGAAGGTCTTTGAAATAGCTACAGCTTTGATGAAGATACTTTTCTCAATTTAAGCTCACATAAAAAGTTAAGCAAGGTAAAATATTGAGGTATATGGCTTGACACAAAGAAAAAAATTCAACATGTTGAAATTTCCAAACTTCCCCCTCAAAATTCTCCATGTTCCAATCTCCAAATGGAATAGTTTTGAACATCAAACTTGTTCCCCTTGCTAGGTCTGCGCATGGCTTTAACAAGGTTGCATAATTGGAAAGAATCAAACTTCAGTTCACTTTGCCTTGCCATTCAATCTTCATTCAGACTTCATTTGGAATCATTTTGGACCTTTTTGCATTGCATCATGGGCCTGTACATGCCCATGCACTCGTGCCATCAACATTGCTAATTTTGGACAGATTTTTGAAGTGTGCAAATATCATTCATTCATGCTATAAATACATGACCCCTGTGCTCATTTGAATCACACCTTGCACGCCAGATTTTCCCCCATTGAAACCCTCACATTCTAAAGGAAAACCTGAGAAATTTCAATTTGAAATTTGAGTTTGAATCTCAACTGTTGGAGATTCAAGAACTCCAGGATCCAAAGCCTTGCAACCTCCTAAATCACTTCCTGCTAGCTTCTCAAGTGTGATCAGATCGTGTGTGGAGCAAGCAACATTAAGAACTGCATAGCATTGAAGGTAATTTTCAGAAAACTTCATCTCTTTGATTCTCACTAATATCTACTAAATTCTCTTGGATCTTTGGTTGTCTGAAGTCCTACCAATGTAGGCAGGAAGATTGAGTTGCTTAGAGGTCAAATAGAAGCAACTCAGTTGACACATCTCAAAATTCAACTCCTTATATCTTTCTATATATGTGGAGTTAGTTAAAATTGAGGTTAGATTCGTGCTTTATGCCCATTTTTTATTTCAGATCATGTCCTCCTTTTTCATTTATGTGATGGTGATGACTGAACCAGTCCGGTGAGCCTCGCCTAAGAAGGTGACCGGAGGTCCAGCGCCGGTGGTGTGCTGGACAGGTTCTAAGCCACATGATCATTTCAAAACGTTTTAATCTCACGCGTCCATTGTGATTACCATCCCTGCAGCGTGCTGACTCGTGTGTTTGATGAAACGCGCCTTTTAGGCCACTTGATTTGCCACTTCAAATAATGAGGGAGATCAAGTGGCTCACGTTTTTTCACATTTTCTGATTTTTGTTTTATTCTTTTTTTTCATTAATTCATATTAATTTTAATATTGATCCAAAAAATATGGGAGTTTTACCAAAAAAATTCAAATAAATTCCTCTTTCATATTCTGAATTAAAATTATTCTTTGGATCATTATTAATATTTTTCAGGATTTAATTGATTTTGTGATTATTTTTTAATTGTTTAAAAATACTTTTAAGTCTTTAAAAAATCTTAAATTTTTTCTCCAAGGTCCTTTGACCTTGTTTGACCTATGATAAATCTCATGGCCATTTCTTTGGTGTTTTGATGAGGTTTTAGGAATTTGAAAAACCATATTTAATTTAAATGCCTTATTTTAGTATTTTTAATTTGAATAGATGCCAATTAATTTTGTTGACCAATTGTGATGACTTGTTTGAGTTTGACTCTTGTTGTTGGGCCTTGGTCAAGGTTGATTTGACTTTATCAAGTTAATATCATTGGATTTAGGGGATTCATGGAATATACATTCCATCTCCCGAAATGAATGAAAGATATTAATTTGGTAAAAGTTCTCCTTTGACCAATTTGAGTTTTGATCCATTCCCCTCCCTCTTCATCTCATTCCCCTTCTGTATGCATCCATCTCATTTGGCCTATGACATCTCAAAGTCCTAAGGCTAGTTGATTGAAAAATCAACATAAGTATGGATGAGATTAGGCCACCTCTTTTTGCATATTCTTTTTGTGTGTGGTATGTTTCATGAGCATGGTCCATTATACTATGTCTCTAACATGCATTAACACCAAAATTCTATTGCCCGACCTCAAGTAGTTGTGACTTCTACATAAGTACAATTACGATTGCTTAACATAACGCTAAATTTGTGACACAAAAGGCATATCATTCCAGTTAGTGAGATTGTAAGTCTCCCATCTTTCATGGTATTGTGTGAAACTTGGCCTTTTTTCCTTCCTTTGGAAGATGTCTTGGCTCAAGGATCCATGCTTGTGATAAGTGGCTTGAGTGCTCTCCAAAGAATGTCTTTAAATGAAAAGAAAAAGCAAAACAATACTAACTTCTAACTCATTCACAACTAACTTTTAATTTCAAGTCATTTACTTTAATGTCATTTAATGTTAGCCTTTATTCATTTTCCATTATTCATACCATTCTAATTGTTTATGTTAATGCAATTTTCACTTTGTCCATTTGGACCATATTGTGTGATATATCTTGTTTGTATGTACTTTGTTTGTTTGTGTTGTCTTTGACCATTAATGTACATAATAACAACAAAAACCCTAAAAAACTTTTATGTGGACTGTTGGCTTGATCTTGGACAAATGGACTTAGAACTTAGGCAACATTCCTATGCTAAAGGACTTGGCCAATGCCAACTTTTTGTGAAACCAAGTGCTTGCAATTTGAAACTTCATCTGATACATCATTCAAGATGCCTCTGAGTTCATCTGCAACATGATCATTGTGAAGCTGTTATTTTGAACCTGTGACTTGTGGAATTCATCTGTTACATGGGCTAATTTGAAGAAGATCATGAAGTGGCTAAGCTTGGATGTGGTTATCTTTATTTGATGCCTTCTCTCTTCAAGATAATATAATTGTGCATTTGTGTGTTGCTTGATTCTAAATGTCGAAGGGAAATCTAGGTTTCTATTGACATTCTTGTCTATTGGATTGCTACCCATTGATCAGATCTTTTCAACTCTTAACTTTTAATTTTGTACATAGGATTAGTCTCTTCATCTTCTCCCCATTTCTTTAATTTCAAAATATCTCCCCCCTCCTTTTCAAAATATTCTTTGATTGAACTTATTTTGTTCTAAACTTTGACCACTTTTTGAAAAAATAGAAACTTTGGCCTTATCCCATTGCATTTTCAAACTTCTTTTCTTAAATCAAACTTGTAAATAAACTTAACTATACTTGACTTAAACTTTCAAAATCCAAAAAAGAACTAACTCATTCAAATCATTTTCAGCCCTTTTGTGCCTTTCAAACTTAATTTTTGTTAAAAGAAATGCATCCATTTTAGAATTTGTATCACGAACTATGAGGCTTTGATCCCTCATTTTTATGTTGGTACGTAGGCACGAGTCCGAAGGTCTTGTCAAACACAAAAAAATATAATTAATGAATTCTTTTCTCATCCCCTCATTCTATTTGTTTGTAAACACCACTTTGTACGAAATACATATGCACACAAAAAGGGCTCCCTAGGAGTACCTAGGACACTTTGGGTGCTAACACCTTCCCTCTGTGTAACCAACCCCCTTACCTGTAATCTCTGACATTTTATTAGTTTTGATTTGAAAACTTCTTAATTTTGGGTTTTGTTCATACTTTTCCCTTTTCCCTTGGAAACAATAAAAGTACGGTGGCGACTCTTGTTATTTGATGTCTTGGCTTCTAAGGTCTATATTGGAAAGAGTAATGTCTAACCACAACTACTTGTGTGACATTATTAATCCCAACATGACTTCCACCAAGTGAATGGACTTGCAAGTCAACTTGCTAAGGAATAACTCCACACAAGTCAACAAGACTATGTCATTCTCCTATCCTAAGTGCACTCGAGTTCGGGTATAGAACTCATCTCACCAAGATCACCAAGCATACAAAGAATTAATATTCAATCATTACATACAATACAGTAATCCCAAATTGCACAAAAATATGTCACAAAATAATATACAATACAATACAACACAATATGAAAAGTAGGCAAAACCCACTAGGCAAATTGTCCCCAGCAGAGTCGCCACTTTTCTGTAGCGGGGTATTCGTTACCATTAGAGATATTAACTAAATACAAGGTAAATCATACAAGTCGAGTCGCCACCGCACTTCTATTTATCCAAAGGAATGGTTAGAAAGCGAACAAAAACCTAAAAGTTTTATCAAATCAAAAACTAGTAAAAATGTCAGAGATCTGGGTAAGGGGGTTGGTTATGCAATGGGAAGGTTTTAAGCACCCAAAACATCCTAGGTACTCCTAGGGAACCCTTTTCATATTGGTTGTAAGGTTGGTATTTGGTGAAAATTTGTTTGTGCAAACATGATTGAAGAGGTGAGAAGAGAATATACAAGTTTATTTACATTTTATGTTTGGATGGATAAACCCATTGCCTACGTACCATCTTAAAAAAAGATTAGGATCAAAACCTCGTAGTTCGGGGTAAAAATCTCAAAACAAATTGGTGAATTGATTGGTCCAAAAGCCTTAAGGTCTTTTGTTATCCAAGGGAGAAAACTCAACCTAAAACCACAAATCCACCATGTGAGGATATCTTCAACATGCTAGTGAGGGGTTAACCCTATAATAAGCATGGAAGACTCATTGTTCATCACTAAGGATATAGGTGAGTATTACATCTACCTCAAGGATAACTCAAACCTAATAGCTAAAGGTTATGAAAAGTTTTTTATAAGAAGTAGCCATTGAAACCACAAAAGTATTTGACTGAGTTATATTTATCCATATAAAGTATATACAAAATATGGTCAAAATTGACTTAGAGGTTCAATTCAAAATAAGTGTTATGAAAAGGTTTGAAAATCAAAAGCATAAGTCTTAGGTTTCTAATGTTTGAAAAGAAGTGTTAAATGTTTGCACAAAAGTTTTGACTTGGGTTAGAGTGGAGGGAAGAAGAAGAAAGGCTAAAGTCCTAATCATACAAGAGATAAGGGAAAAGAGAACAAGACCACGAATGGAGTTCCTCTCTTGAGATCATATTGATGATCCAAGTAGCTCCCATCCTTTGGAATATGCAAGCAAAATAATAGTAAGCTCAAGCAATCAACAATCAAGTTAGCTCTTGGAAAGCTCCTCAATGGCTCTTAGATCTCTCTCTCTTAGAAGCTCATGGCAATGGTTCCTCACTTAGGCTCAATGTTGGAATCCCTAGCACAAGAACACACACATTAAAAAGTTCCATCAAACAATCAAGAATGAACAAGAAGGAGTTTTAGAGATTGGTCCTTTCAAAGTTCTCTTCAACATTTATAGCATTCTAAAGGCCCAATGCCTAGTTGCTCTTTGACTTTTATAGCACTCTAAAGGCCCAATGCCTAGTTGCTCTTTGACTCCAAATTTGCATAGGAAAAGTCCTAAAGTCTAAGTCCATTTGTTCATTTCTTTACATTTGGTCCACAACAATCAAAACACAAACACAATGATATATACACAATTATGTGCTCAAGTGAGCAAAAGGAAAATTGCATTAACATAAACATGTGCTCAAGTGAGCAAAAGGAAAAGCAAATGAATAATATGTACAAAGATAATAAATTGCATAAAAGTAAAGTGCAAGAAGTAAATGTTAATAGTTAATGGTTAATGTTAGTAGTTAGTGTGCCATAAGGCAAATTTAGCGCTATGTTAAGCAATCGTAATTGGACTTATGTAGAAGTCACAAATATCTGAGGCCGGTCAATAATAATGTAGGCAACAACACAAGTTAGAAGTCTTGATTAGTGAACCAAGTTCCAACAACTTGCCATGCCAAAAAGAGGAAGAGAAATGATCTTGTATTGGTTTAAGTCCTTTGCATGATTTAAGAAGCAATTTATCCTTAATGCAAAGCCATTCACTTGATCATTTGATCAAGATGAGTTAGACTTGAATCAAGGAAGATTAAACCTCCCTAATCAATGCTAACTTATCAACCTTTAACTCATTGATCAAAAAAAGAAAAGAAGAAGAAGAAGATGGATAATGGAAATGAAGAAAATAAAGTGCATCAAATGAAAAGGAATGTACCAATCCATAAATGTTGACCAAAGATAGGGAAGATCAAGGTCAAACCATAAAATCAGAAATGAGATGAAGATTGGAAGTCAAGAAATAAACAAAATATTTTTGGCATTTTTAATATTTGAAAATAAATTTGAATTAAAATATTAAAGAAAGGTCAAACTTCAAAATCACTTCAAATCAACTTTGAAAAGTCCAAGTGAATTATCCCAAGTTCAACAAGGTCAAACAAAGTTTGACAAAAAAAATTAGCATTTTTAAAAGTCAGAAACTATTTTTAATCAATTAAAAATGAATAAAAATAACCTAATTGAACTAAAATCTCAAATAAATCTCAAATCAATAAAAAAATTGATGAGAATATTTTTCATAGATCCATCATCATTCAAAGAGGTTAGAAAAATATTTTTGTATTTTTTAAATATTAAAAACTATTTAAAATGAATTAAAAATAACCAGAAAAGAGAAAAATCACAAAAAATATCAAATGATAAAATAAAAAATATTAAAAATCATTTTTAGAAACTAGAATTAAAAGCAGAAATAATGCAATTGGTCCCATATTTTTTGGAATTAAAATGAGAGAGTTATGGATTTTTGAAATAAAATAAAATAAAATAAATAAACTGGAAATTAGAAAAATCAGCAAAAAGGAGAGGCGTTGGATCCAGTTCATTAATTGACCTGGCAGAGCAGACAGATCTTAAGTGCGCGCCTACCAAATGCCTTAGTCAAACGCGTCACATAATGCATTTTAAAAACTCATAATAAACAAAGGCCATGATTCAATATGGGAAAGTGATCAAACGGTCCTGATGCAATCTGGCAATGAGACGGTGGCCAGCGCCAGCGTCTTCTCCGGTGAACTCCGGCGAAGATCAAAAAAATGCAGAGATTCAAATGCTCACTAAAATGGATGATCCAGGCACCATTCGAAAGGTGAAGTGATGTACATCACTCCTATACCATTCACTTCCACTCTAGATTTCTATTAAGAGAGAAATCAGAGATGGAAGTTTGGTGGTGTTCATCATGAACTTGCTCGATTTCAAAAATTAGGTACTCAGTAATGATGCCTCTATAGAGAGGACTTCAGACAACACAATATCAAGGCCAATGGATCAAAGTATAAAGAGATTCGAAGCAAAAAATAGTTGATCAAAACCTTTGGATTATGAAGCTTTGAGTCTCTTTCCTTGGTTCCTTTTGCAAAACAGAACTTCAATGGATCAAATGATGAAGGTTTAGGAACTTTAGATCTGAAAATTCAACCAAATGCAATTGAATTTCAGATCTGAATTTTTGAAGAAAGATGAACTTAGTTCCTTTGGTATGGTTAGGGATTCACTCTTGCAGCATTTCAGACGCCTTTAGGTTGGAGAATTATGAAGCATAGCACATGTATTTATAGCTGGAAAGGGCTGAGTGCATGAGTTAGCTCGTGTGCATGGCAAATGGATTTCTCATTGCATGGGCTTGTGTGATCATGTGGAAGGCCCAATGAAGATTGAAATGGCCTGTTGGGTTCATGTGAATTGCAAATGGACGTGTACATTAAGTGTAATCAGCTCATGCATGGCAATTTGAATTGAATTTCACAAAATGCACTTAATCTTCATATCTTCGAAAGTGGTGCTTCCAAACTCCAAATACTACCTCATGAGTAATGGTTAGAAAGCTTATTTCATAAGGAACAAATGATATGTTGACCAAAATTTCAATTGGGCCTTGGAAACTAGTGAATTTTGAGTTTAAAGTATAGGGTGTAAAACATGCATAAGTGAAGTTTCCAAATTTGGCCAATGTTCAAGCCCTTCTGTCTCAATGATTCAGGCTCCAAATGATAAACCCTTCAACATCGAAGTTGTATATCTTTTCAAGACAATCAATTTGGACTTAAATTTTGCATCATTTGGATTTTTAATGAAGAAGTTATGGGCACTGGAAGTTGGACTCTTTTACATTTCAATGCATTTGACCCAAAGTGACTTATAATGTTTTGCATTATCACATGTATTTCGTTTGAGATTTTGAAATTTTTCTCAACATAACATTTTAAGTAGACACAATAATATTTCCAATGAATTTGGTTCCACCTCAAAATCATAAAAAATGGACGAGTTATGTTCTTGGGAAGTTGACCCAAAATTAGGGTTTCAGTCAAAATGACCTATAATGTATTGGAATGGCTGATGACCTTCCAAGCTTCAAATCCAATTTTCATGAACATTAAAATTGTTCATATTGTCCTTAAAAACATTTTTTTCTCTTGGGGTCATCTCCATTTGACCAACACATGAAAAGTTAGGTCTCAGTGCACTTCAAAATAGTCAGATGAATTGACTGATCAACTTCTCAAGTCCACAACTCATATCTTGATAAATTCATGATTGAGGGCACTTAGATAAGTTCAAATATGCATGAAATGATTAATTAAAGGACTTCCCTTGATTGTATTTGACCATGGGTTGAGGTTGCTTCAACAGCAAGGCACACTTGGTACACAAATGAATTTGGGTTTCTTTGGGAACAAACCTCAAACCCCTTGACTTGCTTTGATCAAAATGATGAATTGAGATACTTGGGGAGGCATATTTGATAGAGGAGAGCTTTGGGAATCATTGCAATGCTTGCTTTCATCTTCTCATTGCACAAAGGATCTCCTAGAAGCTTTTGACCTTGTGATTGCTCAAGCTACAAACAAGAAATGTTAGTGACATATTTTTGTGCTTTAGGTTAGTGAATAAAATGAGAAAAGCAATAATATACAATTCAAGCATGCTTGGTGATCTCAAAACACTCACAAGAGGTCCCACCCAAAGGTAAGGAACCAAGATGCTTAATGATCCTTGAGGTTATGCAAATGTCATGTTATGATGCCATGAGGGATCTTAGGGCCAAAATTGGGGTCTTACAGCAGCAAGTCCTTAAGTGCGAAACATCAGAGGTTCCCCAAGCAATTAACCCTTCGGGTATTCCTGGTTGTTTGTGTTGATTTGGTTCCCCTGCGAAGTGTTTGTTCCCTAGCAGAGTTCTGATTCTTTTCCCCAACTAAGTTGGTTGATTCAGCACCTTGCGGCGTGTTATTTCCCCGACAGAGTTTGTGCATTCCCCAACGGAGTTCACGTTTCTTCAGCAGGTTTGACCTTTAGGAGAGTAAGATGTTTTTCCTAGTAGATCACGTTGGTTTCCTCACCAGTCGCCATCCGACTCACTCCCAGTCAGAGTTTTCTCCTGGTTTCTGAGCAGTTGTTTTGTGTTTATCTTCTGTATGGTTATCTCCCATTTAATATGGCGTTGACCTAAAATTCTCGGCAGACTCGATAACTTCGCCTCTCCTCAGCAGATCTCCTCCCTTGGCTAGATTTGAGCCTTTGGTTTGTTGATTTCTCTGTTCTCTAGCAGTTGTCTCCCTTTTTTTGTGGATTGACCGAGGATTGTACAGATGATTCAAATTCTTTACAACACCTTTGTATCCTTTGTGATCGTTTTGTCAGCATAATCATCATATATACATATACATATACATTCATATAATTGCATAATTGCATATTAGCACCATCATATTTGTTTGATTTGTCGATTTGAGATTCTCATTCTTTGTATGGTGGTACTTTATCCCCATACAAGTTCGGTGTCTGTCCTCCCTCAATTGTAGAGTGTCATCCCCTTATGCAGAAACACTTTAACCTTTCTCCTCTTCCCCATTGAGTTGTTCCTCGTGGATGATTATTACTTTAGTGTCCTCCCCAGTTGTTTATCTGGATGGAATCACTCCCCTTGAGTTATGTTCTCAATGGGTTGAGTCTTGATTGGCTGTTTCTTTCTAGCTCTTACCTAGATAGATGCTTTGAGTCTCCTAAGAGTTTATTACCCAGTAACTGGTAATATTCTTCTTAGTTTGCAGTTTGTTACTTCTTGCTCAATACCCAGCATAAGTACCACTATTTTCCTAGCAGTGGAGTTCCCAATGGTTTCATTTGTTTTTTATTATCCAGGATGTATATCCTTGACATGTTCACCCTAACTAGTGACATATATCTTTCTCTCCCCTGCCCGAGTTTATCCTTGATATTTTTATCCTAACCGATGACGGATATTCTCACCCTTGGTATTCTACCCAGTAAAAAGGTAGTTGTAATCCCTATTGTGTTCCCCAGAGAGTTAATCCTTGATATGTTCATCCTAACCGATGACGGGTTTCCTTCTCTTTATGGTATTCTACCTAGTAATCGGTAGTTATAAACCCTACTTTTTCCCGCAGAGTCTATCCTTGATATGTTCATCCTAACCGGTGACAAATTTTCTCTTCGTTGGTATTCTACCCAGTAACCGGTAGTTATAAACCCTAATTTTTCCTGCAGAGTCTATCCTTGACATGTTCATCCTAACCGGTGACGGATTTTCTCTTTGATGGTCTTCTATTCAGCATCTGATATATGTAATTCCTACTTTCTCCCCTTACAGAGTCTATCCTTGATATGTTCATCTTAACCGGTGACAGATTTTCTCTTTGATGGTCTTCTATCCAGCATCCAATAGATGTATTTCTTATTTTTTGTTCAGTTGGTTTATCCTTGATATGTTCATCTTAACCGATGACGGGTATCCTCCTTGACAATCCCAGACAAGTTTATCCTTGATATGTTCATCTTAACCAATGACGAATCTTCTTCCCTGTTGAGTCTATCCTTGATGTGTTCATCTTAACCGATGATGGATATTCTCACCTTTGGTCTTCTACCCAGTAACTGGTAGTTGTAAATCCTATTTTCTGCAGTTTTTCCCAGCAAGGCTATTCTTACCCAGTAACCCGTAATGAATACTCCCTCCTGGATTTTCTCAGCGAGTCATCCTTGATATATTCATCCTAACCGATGACGGATGTCCTCTCTGTCAGATCTTTATTATCTCCTCACCTAGTAACAGGTAGCAGATAATAAATTTCTACTCCTCCTGTGTTGAAGTTTATTTCTTCCCCAGTTGAGTTGAGTGCGTTTTTCCTTAGTGAAATTGCTTTCCCTGCATGATTCAAGTATTCCAGTTTTATCCTGACTTACTCGTATCCCTTGTAGATGTTGTTGTTTCCCCGGCTGAGTCTTTCCATTTTGTATGGAATTCCTCTAGTCCCCCAGCAGTTATAAGTCGTAGCCTGGCCTACGCATAACCCCTTTATCCCCCAGAGTCTTTGTCTCCCTAGTGAGTTTTCCTTATGGAATACATTATACTCCTGCGGACTTTCGGTCTCTGATTTCTTTTCCTTTGTGGAAATATTTTCCCATAAAGGATTTACTTTTACATTCATATCATATACATTATGAGGTCTCTTAGGGACCAAAATTTGTTTCTATATGTTGTTATTTAAGCCCATTCTACTGAGTCGACATGAAGATTTTAACCTTCGCCTCCTCAGTTAGAATGTCCTTAAATAGGGGCAGTTGTAAGACCCCAATTTTGACCCTAAGATCCCTCATGCAATTTCATCATATGCATTAGCATTGGGATCATACCTTGGCATCCTCCTTACCCCTCTTTCATTGGATTTGTTTTGGGAGAAATCACCAAGCACTTTGTGATTGTATCATACTTGTATGTTATCATTTTACTAACCAAAATACCAAAAATATGTCTTTGTATTTGCCTAACTTTTTGTAGGATGGGCATGATCTCCATTGATCTACCAAGTTCATATCTAGGGTTTGAGACCCTCATGACAAAGAACACAACCATGAATTGATCCAAGAATGGCTATGAGCATCATATATGAGTTCCATTTATTCCTACATGATATATTGATTAAGTGTTCTTCAAGAGTTTGGAGGTGATTTGCCTTGGAAACCCTAGTTTGACTGGGTATCTTGAGTAACTTCTCCAACAAGCTATCTCACTGATTGATCAAATTTCTCAAGGGACACTTCAAAATTCATCATCTTATGCATATATGATCTACCATGAGCCAAGAAAGTCCAAAGAATTGAAGGTTAGCAAGTTGGTTGATGGTGGTTGGCTAGATGGATTCATCTGATCAAAATTGGGTTTCCCTAGACCCTATCTCCTACAATTTTCACCATATGAAAATGATTCCAAGATAAAAGTTACTCTAAATTACATTCCAAACAACTTTCACGTTGATACCTAGAGCTAGTTTTTCTTGGAAAATCATTTTCTATGTTGAAACATTATAGGTCATTTTGTCTAAACCCTAATCTGAAAGTCAACTTTCCAAGGTCATAAATTGCTCAATTTTTATGAGATGAAAGATTTCAAAGTTACACAATCAAATTCAAGATGTCTAATTCAACTTTGATGTTTGGAGTGAGAGCTAACTCAATTTTTATGAGCATGTGATATGAGGCTACATTATAGGTCATTTTTGACCTATACATTTGAACAAGTGATTTTTCCAAACTTCAAAAATGCATAACTCTATCATTCCAAATCCAAATGAAATTAAATTGGTGACCATTTTGAAGGTCTTTGAAATAGCTACAGCTTTTATGAAAACACTTTTCTCATTTTAAGCTCACATAAAAAGTTAAGCAAGGAGGTATATGGCTTGACACTTAGAAAAATTTTCAACATGTTAAAATTTCCAAACTTCCACCTCGTGATTCTCCATGTTTCAAGCTCCAAATGAAAAGGTGTTGAACATCAAACTTGTTCCCTTTAATCCAAGCTTTCCAAAGAACCTAAGTTCATGCTTTTTAGATGAGGTTTGCTAGGTCTGCGCATGGCTTTAACAAGGCTGCATAATTGGAAAGAATCAAACTTCAAAACTTTCGTTCACTTTGCCTTCCCATTCAAGCTTCATTCAGACTTCATTTGGAATCATTTTGGACCTTTTTGCATTGCATCATGGGCCTGTACATGCTCATGCACTCGTGCCATCAACATGTCTAATTTTGGACAGATTTTTGAAGTGTGTAAATATCATTCATTCATACTATAAATACATGACCTCTATGCTTATTTGAATCACACCTTGCGCGCCAGCTTTGCCCCCCATTGAAACCCTCACATTGAGAAGGAAAACCTGAGAAATTTCAATTTTAAATTTGAGTTTGAATCTTAATTGTTGGAGATTCAAGAACTCCAGGATCCAAAGCCTTGCAACCTCTTTAATCACTTCCTGCTAGCTTCTCAAGTGTGATCAGATCGTGTGTGGAGCAAGCAACATCAAGAACTACATAGCATTGAAGGTAATTTTCAGAAAACTTCATCTCTTCGATTCTCACACAACTCTACTCAATTCTCTTGGATCTTTGGTTGTCTGAAGTCCTACCAATCTAGGCAAGAAGATTGAGTTGCTTAGAGGTCAAATCGAAGCAACTCAGTTGACACCTCAAAATTCAACTCCTCATATCTTTCTATATATGTGGAGTTAGTTAAAATTGAGGTCAGATTCGTGCTTTACGCCATTTTTTCTTTCAGATCATGTCCTCCTTTTTCATTTATGTGATGGTGATGACTGAACCAGTCCGGTGAGCCTCGCCTGAGAAGGTGATCGGAGGTGCAGCGCCGGTGGTGTACTGGACAGGTTCTAAGACATATGATCATTTAAAAATATTTTAATCTCACGCGTCTATTGTGATTACCATCCCTGCAACGTGTTGACTCGTGTGTTTGGTGAAACGCGCGTTTTAGGCCACTTGATCTGCCACCTCAATTAATGAGGGAGATCAAGTGGCTCACGTTTTTTCACATTTTCTGATTTTTGTTTTATTCCTTTTATTTTCATTAATTCATATTAATTTTAATATTGATCCAAAAAATATGGGAGTTTCACCAAAAAAATTCAAATAAATTCCTCTTTCATATTCTGAATTAAAATTATTTTTTGGATCATTATTAATATTTTTCATGATTTAATTGATTTTGTGATAATTTTAATTGTTTAAAAATACTTTTAAACATGGTTTGTTCAAAGAACCTTGGACACAAAAGGCATAGCATTCTAGTTAGTGAGATTTTAAGTCTCCCCTCTTTCATGGTATTGTGTGGAAACTTGGCCTTTTTCCTTCCTTTACAAGATGTCTTGGCTCAAGGATCCATGCTTTTGATAAGTGGGTTAGTGTTTTCCAAAGAATGTCTTAAAATGAAAAGCAAAAGCAAAACAATACTAACTTCTAACTCATTAACAACTAACTTTTAATTTCAAGCCATTTACTTTAATGTCATTTAATTTTAGCCTTTATTCATTTTCCATTATTCATACTATTCTAATTGTTTATGTTAATGCAATTTTCACTTTGTCCATTTTGGCCATATTGTGTGATGTATCTTGTTTGTATGTACTTTGTTTGTTTGTGTGGTCTTTGACCATTAATGTACATAATAACAACAAAAACCCTAAAAAACTTTTGTGTAGACTGTTGGCTTGATCTTGGACAAATGGACTTAGAACTTAGGCAACATTCCTATGCTAAAGGACTTGGCCAATGCCAACTTTTTGTGAAACCAAGTGCTTGCAATTTTAAACTTCATCCGA
Organism: Lathyrus oleraceus; assembly: GCF_024323335.1. Taxonomy (NCBI): domain Eukaryota; kingdom Viridiplantae; phylum Streptophyta; class Magnoliopsida; order Fabales; family Fabaceae; genus Lathyrus; species Lathyrus oleraceus. Next base: position 451,945,338 of record NC_066580.1, read on the forward strand.
TACATCATTCAAGATCCCTCTGAGTTCATCTGCAACATGATCATTGTGAAGTTGTTATTTTGAACCTGTGACTTGTGGAATTCATCTGTTACATGGGCTAATTTGAATAAGATCATGGAGTGGCTAAGCTTGGATATAGCTATCTTTATTTGATGCCTTTTCTCTTCAAGATAATATAATTGTGCATTTGTGTGTTGCTTGATTCTAAATGTCCAAGGGAATTCTGGGTTTCTATTGACATTCTTGTCTATTAGATTGCTACCCATTGGTCAGATCTTTTCAACTCTTAACTTTTAATTTTGTGCATAGGATTAGCCTCTTCATCTTCTCCCCATTTCTTTAATTTCAAAATCTCTCCTCCCCCCCTTTTCAAAATCTTCTTTGATTGAACTTATTTTATTCTAAACTTTGACCACTTTTTGAAAAAATAGAAACTTTGGCCTTATTCCATTGCATTTTCAAATTTCTTTTCTTAAATCAAACTTGTAAATAAACTTAATTATACTTGACTTAAACTTTAAAAATCCAAAAAAGAACTAACTCATTCAAATAATTTTCATGCCTTTTGTGCCTTTCAAACTTAATTTTTGTTAAAAGCAATGCATCCACTTTGAAATTTGTATCACGAACTACGAGGTTTTGATCCCTCAGTTTTATGTTGGTACGTAGGCACGAGTCTGAAGGTCTTGTCAAACACACAAAAATATAATTAATGAATTCTTTTCTCATCCCCCCATTCTATTTGTTTGTAAACATCATTTCATACAAAATACATATGCACACAAAAAGGGCTCCCTAGGAGTACCTAGGACACTTTGGATGCTAACACCTTCCCTTTGTGTAACCAACCCCCTTACCTGTAATCTCTGATATTTTATTAGTTTTGATTTGAAAACTTCTTACTTTTGGGTTTTGTTTTTACTTTTCCCTTTTCCCTTGGAAACAATAAAAGCGCGGTGGCGACTCTTGATATTTGATGTCTAGCTTATCCATAGCTTGATGATCATGAATTTACCGCTACAAGTCTTATTGATCATGGTTTTCGTCATTTCTTGGAGAGTCTTATTCTTCCTTTCTACAACTCCATTTTGTTGTGGAGTTCTAGGACAGGAGAAATCATGGGATATTCTATTAGAGTAAAAAAGTTCTTCAAAAAGTTTGTTTTTAAATTCGCCACCATGATCACTTCTGACTCTGATAATCTTATAGTCATATTCATTTTGCACTTTTGAACAGAAAATGATGAACACAGAATGTGACTCATTCTTGTACCTTAAGAATTTCATCCATGTCCAACGATGTAGTCACCAACAATGATAAGTCCATACTTCTTACCATTTACTGACGTTGTCTTAACAGGTCCAAAAAGATAAATGTGTAGAAGTTCCAAAGGTATGGAGGTGGAAACAACATTTTTGGTTTTGAAAGTAGTTTTAGAAAATTTCCCTTTCTGACATGCTTCACAAAGAGCATCTGAAGAAAACTTTAGCTTAGACAGGCCTCAGACTAACTCAAGTTTAGTTAGTTGAGAAATTCTCCTCAAGCTAATGTGACCCAAGCGTCTATGCCACACCCATTTCTCTTCCTTAAAAGACATCAAGTATTTCACGTTTTAGTTTTTCAAATCTGAAAGTTTATTTTATAAATGTTGTTTTTCCTCTTTCTAGTGAAAAGGACTATGCCATTTTTCTGATTGACATCCTTGCACGTTTTTTGATTAAAAATAATATCATAACCGTTATCACTTAATTGACTTATGGATAACAAATTATGCATTAATCCCTCAACATAAAGAACATCCAAAATAGAGGGAAGAGATTCGTTACCAACTATTCCGATCCTCTGATTCTTCCTTTTTTATTCCTCCAAAGCCTACGAAATTAACATTTTTAAGTTCCAGGTCTTGGAACATATGCTTTCGTCCCGTCATGTGTCACGAACATCCAGAGTCCAGGTACCATGTTTGGTGTCTTAATTCTATTGTATAGGATATCTGCAACATACACTATTTTATCTTTTGGTACCCAAAATCTTTTGGGTCCTTTAGGATTAGTTTTCCCAGAGTTTCTGAGAACTTTGAGTTTTCTAGCATTACAAAAAATTTATGTTTGTGTCGGTGTATAATGGTAAGAAAAAAGAGATTTTGGTTTGTTTTTTATAGAAGGTTTCTGATCATATTCATCAGAGTCATAACCAATTCCTCTTTTTCTATTATGAATTACATCATAGATCATATAAGCCATTTTACTTCTATCTAGGCTGTTGTTCAGAAATTTCTAAAAGGTTTTATCATATTTGTATATGATAGTGTCAAAAGTAGGTAGAGCTTTAGAAAGAGTATCCTAAAGTTTTTAACACTTCTTACTTGAAAAATACTTTTCTCTTTCAAGAATAAAATTATTTACTTTGAGTTCACAAACTTCTTTCTCAAGCTTATCACACTCTTCAACAGTCTCTTCATGAACCTTTTTCAGGTTCTTGAATTTATGTTGAAGCTTCTAATACACACTCATAGATTATGACAAACAGGATTCAAGATCATAACGAGAAAAGTCTAAGAATACCTCTTCAGAGTCATACTATATTTCAGATGAACTTCTAGAGGTAGTGGCCATGAATGCTACGTTTGCTTGCTCCTCTTTAGAATCAGATTCTAGAGCTTGAGATTCAGAGTCGTCCCATGTTGTCAGGAGTCTTTTCTTCTTTGCTTTGAATGATTTCTTCTTGAAGCTTTCTTTTCTGGATCTATCCTTCTTTAGCTTTAGACAATCATTTTTGTAGTGTCCAGGCTCTTTGCATGCATAACACGTTACTTCCTTGTTGGGTCAGCCTCTGGAGGTTGAATCTGGACAGTCTCCCTTATGTATGGGCCTTCTGAAGTTGTTTTTCCTCTTTCTCCAGAGCTGTTTGATTCTTATGGAAAGAAGATATAATTCTTCTTCATCATCGGAATCTTCATTCTCAGAGTCATCATCTTCTTCCTCTTCAGCTTGAAAGGCTTTGTTCCTTTCTGGCTTTCTTCTTTCTGGTCTTTACTTTAGAGAAAAAATTTTGATTTTCTTCTGAGGTTCATCTTCCTCTAGCTCTATTTCATGACTTATGAGAGAGCTAATAAGTTCTTCAAGACTTATGTTGTTCAGATCCTTTGACAACTTCAAAGCGGTAACCATGGGTCTCCACTTCTTGGGAAGACTTCTGATTATCTTATTGACATGATCTGCTGTAGTATATCCTTTGTCTAAAACCTTGAGAACATCACTTCAACAACTTCATCATTTTCCATTTTGAAGGCTTCATACTTCTAGATTAAGGCCAGAGCCTTAGTCTCTTTAATTTGGTTGTTGCCTTCACGTGTCATTTTCAAGGAGTCAAAATATCTTTAGTTGTTTCCCTATTTGTTATCTTCTCGTACTCGTTATAGGAAATAATGTTTAATAGAATGGTCTAAGATTTGTGATGATTCTTGAAATTACACTTCTGATCGTCACTCATTTTGCTTCTTGGAATAGGAATACCAATTGTAGAAATGGGTAGCTCATAACTGTTTGCAACCATATCCCATAGATCAACATCGTAGCCTAGGAAGAAACTGTCAATTATGTCCTTCCAGTAGTCAAATTTTTCTCCATAAAAAACTGAAGGTTTTGCATTGTAGCTACCTCTTTCATTTGTGTTGGCTGATTAATCACCATTTGCATTAAGTTTTTGTTACTAATCCGACAAGAAACCGAGGCTTTTGAAACATTGTGCAAGCATTTTTGATACTTTTCGAGTCAATTTTACTTTCGGTATTACATTTAAGCATTTCCATTCATTGCTATATTTTAATTCTATTTTCGTGATTTTATGCGTGGGATAGTTGTGTTTTTATCCGACAGGTCCAGGTAGAAGAACCAGGGAACTCAGAGCGAGACAATGCGAGATTTCGGCAAGCAAATGAGTAGAAAACCCCCATAAATGAGGCCTGACACGGGCCGTGTCAGGCAAAGGAGGACATGGTGTAGAAGACAGTGGTCTGACACGGCCACCCGTTTCAGTTGACACGTGTCGTGTCAGGCATCATCCCCAACCGTGTCACCCATGTCCGGGGCGTGTCAGCTGGGACAGTAGGTTGACACGGCCACCCGTGTCAGCTGACACGGGCCATGTCAGGCCAAGCCCAAAAATTCCCTTTTTCTAGGGCATTTGTTCGTCAGGCTTTTTCAGAGATATTTTTGGACATGTCCAACTGCTGCTTGGAATTTTCACTATAAAAGAGGACCTTCTGCCTAAGGAAAAATCATCTTGGAATACAACAAAATACAGTATTGTGAAGCAATCAAGTGTTACAAAGAGCAAGGCATTCAGAGAGCTGAAGGTTTTCATGAGCAGGAGCGATTGAAGATCGAAGTCATCCAATTAGTTATAATGTATAATTTTTATCTTGCATTTGTTTTAAACAATATGAGTAGCTAAACCCCCCAATGCTAGGGGGTGTCCCTGATTTAGAATTGTAATGAATTTGAGTTTACATTTGCATTTATAATATTATTTTTATGGTAACCTTTTGAGGTGTTTATTGCTTTCTCTTTTGGACCAATCGAGATTGATTTGTGATTATCAATTAGGTTGGACCGCCATTGGTAAGGTTTTCATAAGGTTTCTCTACAATAGATATCACCTAGGACTAGGGATACCCTGTATGAACCAGAATATTCTTGATATTATAAAGCTTAACATCACCTTAATTGCCTATGGACATAGAAATTAGGGTAGATTGATTAAAGGTTTTCTCACTAAGGACTTGGGAGAAAATACCTTTGAGAACTGGTAGTAATTGATATTTGTTGATACAATAGTAACTCAGAGCTGTTATAGGGATAAATCATACACCTTCTCTGTCATTGTTCCTTTTTCCCTGTAAACCTTTATTTTCATCCTTATTTGCTTTTACCTTTAGTCTTATATTTTTAAACCTAACAAATTAATACTTTTTGTTTAATTGAATGATAATTTAAACTCGATATTGACTTGTAGTCCTTGAGATCGACATTCGGGGAATTTCCCCATTATTACTATAAAAGGCAAAATAGTACACTTGCTATTTTCCCGATAAAGTTTTTGGCGCCGTTGTCGGGGACTGCAAAAGTATAGAGTTTAATTTTAAATTCAATTAAAATTTTGTTGCTCTGTAATAAAATTATTTTTCTGTCATTTATAATTTACTAATTTGTGTATGCGAGGAGAACCCTCATCTGAATTTCTTTTTGACACAGAGATCGAGAGAACCCTTCATCTAAGACATGGAAATCAAAGAGTGGATTCCAAAGAAGAAAGTACCTCTGATCACTCAGAAGTCAAAGAACCAATGGCTGAAGTTCCTCCAATTCCACCTCCTCCACCTCCGGAAAGACTCCTGGGTGACTATGGAGGTGCAAATGCACCAGATGGTCGATTGACCATTGTCAACCAACCGGTGAATGTGACGAATTTTCAATTACATCCTAGCATAATCAATCAATTGGAAAGAAAACCTTTCACCGGAAAGGTTAATGAAGATGCCAACAAACACCTGCAAAGATTTCTGACCATGAGCACCACGCTGAAAATTGATGGTCATACTGATGAAGCAAATGAATTAAGAATGTTCCAGTTCACTTTAGCTGAAGATGCAGAAGAATGGTTTTATTCTCTTCCTGCCGGCAGTATCACATCATGGGAAGAGATGGAAACTGCATTCTTAAATGAGTACTTTCCAGCATCAATATTCCTGAGAAAAAGGTATGAAATTCTTAATTTCAAACAGAAGGATGGTGGATCATTGGGAGACACCTACAAAAGATTCAAAAGGGTCTTAGTAGCGTCTCCAACTCACAATATGGATCAAACCGAACAAATGCAGATGTTCGTTAATGGGCTGAAAATAAAAATAAAATAGTTGATTGATACAGCAGCCGGTGGCTCAACAAATTTCTCAACAGCCATTGGTATTAAGAGGATTATTGAAGCAATAGTTGCCAATGAGCATCTGGAATTATACGACAGGTGTACTAGTCAGCCAGAGGGGGTGATTGATCTAAAATTAGAAACAAATAAAATCCATCTGGAAGACACAGTTGCTGCCGAAGTAGACAAGAAGTTGAAAGATATGAATATAGGTACTTAACAGATAGTGTAGGTCTAACCAGCTCAGGCTAGCACTTGTGAAATCTATAATGGACCTCATCACACAGTCTATTGCTTTGCTACTGCACAACAAATTGAAGAGATCAAATTCTTGAAGCAGAATAATCCCTACTCTAACACTTACAACCCAGGTTGGAAGAATCATCCAAATTTCTCCTGGAAAGATCAGAGAGGGAATGTTCCGCAACAAGGTACAGGGCAATATCAGACTCAGTATCAACAATAGCAACAACAATAGGCCCCTAAAAAGGCTGAATGGGAAATCGCCATTGAAAAATTAGCAGCCAACAACATGCAGTTTCAAGAAGAAACCAGTAGGGGTGTTCAAAACCAAACCAAACCAATAGAAAACCGCAAACCAAACCAAACCAAACCAAAACCGCAAAAAACCGCATTTGGTTCGGATTCGTTTGGGTTATTTTTTAATAAAACCGCACGGTTTGGTTTGGTTTGCGGTTTGTATTTTGCAAACCGAACTAAACCAAACCAAACCGCATTATGTTACAACCCAAAGTTCACTTATCCCACATCCAACCCAAACCTCAAACCTAGTATGCCTTAACCTTACAATTACAAACGATTTTCTCTTAATCACACTTAGGTTTTCAATTTCAACATTCTTAAATCTCTCATAGTAGTATCACACATTTTTCTCATCTTATTTTCCATGTAGGTCTCTCCTATTTTACTCTAATAAGTCCTCTATTATGTTCTTTCTTTTTTATCTTTTATGTTACTATTTTCTCTTCCAATTATGTTTTTATTGCACTTTTCTTCTCAATCTCGCATCTCTTATGTTCTTTTTTTCATCTTCTCTAATCTCTCATCTTATATGTTTTTTTATGTTTTATTATAATGTCTTTGATATTATTTTATGCTACTATTTATATTTGTCTTTTATTCCACTTTTGTCTAATCTGGTTTTTTGTATATTGAATTAAACATTTTTGTCTAAATATGATGAATTTTGATGTTATTCAGTAATGGATGAATGACTAAACACAAAGTTATGTCGTTATTTATAGGAGTATATATGGCTCAATAAAAATATTATAAAAAACCGAACCAACCGAACCAACCCAAACCGCATTGATTTGGTTTGGTTTGGTTTGGTTTTATATCTAAAAGTCAACCGAACCAAACCGAACCGCATGCTTTTTTCTCTTGCGGTTCGGGTGATTTTTATCGCAAAAACCGCCCAAACCGCACCGCGAACACCCCTAGAAACCAGGACTAATCAGAAAAACACCATGGACTCCATTAAAAATCTCGAAGTCCAAATGGGTCAGATAGAATAACAGTTAGCTTTAAATTCTCAAGCCCCGGGCACCCTACCTAGTGGTACGATAACGAATCCGCGGGAACATAACATTGTTAACGCTATTGCAACCCAAAGTGGAAAGTCAACGGAGGAAAACAGTGCTGAAAAAGATGGATTGTTAGAAGTGGATTTAGAAATCAAGGAAACCAAGGACCAAGATGAAGAAGTGATACTACCACCTGTCAAGGAGAAAGAGAAGGTTTCAAAACCAGACATCAAACTCCCTTACCTTCCAAGATAGAAAAAGAAAGATCAACATGAGAAAATTTTTGAGAGGTTCCTGGAAATGTTCAAAAAACTGGAAATAAACATCCCTTTTCTGAGGCATTAGAACAAATGTCAATATATGCCAAGTTCATGAAAGACATCATCTCCACGAAGCGTTCCACTAATATAAACCTGATCATCCTAATTGAAACATGCAGTGCCATTCTCCAAGGCATGAAAATCCTAGTGAAAAAGAAAGACATGGGATCGGTTACTATTCCATGCACTATTGGTGATAGAAAATTCAAGAAGGCTCTGATTGACTTAGGAGCAAGTGTAAGCTTGATGCCACTGTCCATCTATAAAAAATTAGGCATCGACACTATTTAAGATACTCGAATGACACTTCAGTTTGCAGATCGCTCTGTGAGGCGACCTTATGGGATTGTGGAAGATGTTCTTGTAAAAATTGACAAGTTTGTTTTCCCAGTTAACTTCGTCATTCTAGAAATGCCTGAAGATGAGGAAATTCCTCTCATATTAGGCAGACCTTTCTTAGAAACAGGACGGTGTATGATAGACATCAAGGAAGGAACTATAACCCTCAAAGTCTATGATGACGAGTTAAAAATAGATGTGAGGAACACAATGCAATACAAATATGATATTGACACAAGCCACGTTATAAAGATGATAAATCAAGTAATTGCTCAAGAAAATGAAAGGCATAGACCCCAGTCACCACTAGAACGGGTCTTAAGTCTATCAATTTTTGAAAGTGATGAAGATGAAGGAGAGTCTGAGGTGCTCGCTATGATGGAAAAACAACCTGAATGGATAAGATCTAGACCACACCGGTGGGAAGATTTAAGACCACCACCACCATCAGATGTCACTGAAGAACCAAAAACAGGTGTAAATCTGAAGCAGTTACCAACAAATCTGAAGTATGTATTTCTGGACACTGAAAAGAAATACCCAACTATTATCAATGCCAGTCTACAAAGTGTCCAAGAAGCAGAACTCATTCAAGTGCTAAAAAAATACAAAGGCGTGATCAGATGGCCAATTGAGGACTCAAAAGTTATAAGTCCGACCGTTTGCATGCACAAAATCTTAATGGAAGATGATCACAAACCAGTGGTGCAACCACAACGAAGACGTAACCCAGCCATGAAAGAAGTGGTACACAAAGAAGTTGTAAATCTTTTGGATGCATGCTTAATTTATCCTATTTCCGATAGTTCTTGGGTAAGTCCAGTCCATGTGGAACCAAAAAAAGGGGGAACTACGGTGATACAAAATGAGAAGAATGAGTTAATTTCAACCTGAATTGTTACAAGTTGGAGGGTGTGCATAGATTATAGAAGACTAAACGTGGCAACACGAAAGGACCACTTCCCATTACCATTCATTGATCAAATGTTGGAAAGGTTAGCCGGACACGATTACTATTGTTTCCTAGATGGGTACTCGGGGTACAACCAGATTGCAGTTGCCCCCGAGGATCAAGAGAAGACTGCATTCACATGCCCCTATGGTATTTTCGCTTATAGAAGAATTCCATTTGGGTTGTGCAATGCACCAGCCACTTTTTAAAGGTGTATGACATCAATTTTTGCTGACATGCTCGAGAAGCATATGGAAGTATTTATGGATGACTTTTCCGTATTCGGTTCTTCATTTGATAATTGTTTGACTAACTTGTCACTTGTGTTAGAAAGATGCCAACAAACAAATTTGATCATGAACTAGGAAAAGTGTCACTTCATGGTACGTGAAGGAATAATCTTGGGACACAAGATCCCCAACCAATGTGTCGAAGTGGACATAGCAAAAGTGGAGGTAATAGCTAATTTACCACCTCCGGTAAATGAAAAAGGCATCCGGAGCTTCTTGGGACATGCGGGGTTCTACCGCAGGTTCATAAGAGATTTCTCCAAGATCACAAAGCCACTAACTAGTATACTGGTGAAGGATACACCATTCCTGTTTGACAATGAGTGCAGGCAAGCCTTCGAGACTTTGAAGAAGGAACTTGTGTCAGACCCATAGTTATTACCCCTGATTGGTCTCTCCCTTTTAAGATAATGTGTGATGCTAGTGATAATGCAGTAGGGGCAGTACTAGGGCAACGCAAGGAGAAGCTCTTGCATGTGATCTATTATGCAAGCCACGTATTGAACCCTGCTCAAATAAACTATGCAACCACCGAAAAGGAACTCCTAGTGGTTGTGTACGCGTTTGATAAGTTCAGATCATATTTGTTAGGATCAAAGGTAATTGTGTATACTGACCATGCTGCTTTAAAATATCTTTTCGCCAAACAGGAATCAAAGTCAAGGTTGCTGCGATGGATCCTACTACTACAAGAGTTCGACCTGGAAATCAGAGACAAAAAAGGTAGTGAAAACAATGTTATTGATCACTTGCCTCAGATGACTCTGATTCAAGAAACAGAAGAAACACACCCCATCAGAGACGAGTTCACCGACGAACTTATCCTAGCCATTACACATATCACATGGTTCGCCGACTACGCAAACTTTGTGGTAGGTGGACTAATACCTGATGACTTTGACTCTAACAGAAGAAAAAACTTTTTGCATGATTGTAGGTTTTATATGTGGGACGGTCAATTCCTTTACAAAAAGGGATTAAATGGCTTAGTAAGGAGTTGTGTTCCAGAGGAAGAGCACAGGGGCATCCTAAAAGCCTGTCACAACTCAAAATATGGAAGACATTTTAGTGGAGATAGAACTGTAGCAAAAGTCCTCCAGTCGGGATTGTACTGGCCTACACTGTTCAAAGATGCCCAAGAGATGGTAAAAGAGTGTGACAGATGTCAGAGAACAGGAAACATATCCAAGAGGAATCAGATGCCTCAGAATGCCATGTTAGAGGTAGAACCAGTTGACTATGTGTCAAAATGGGTGGAAGCAGTCGCATTGCCCACGAATGACGCGAAAGTGGTAATAAATTTCCTCAAGAATTGTATATTTGCAGGGTTTGGGGTACCAACAGCACTGATTAGTGACGAAGGTACCCACTTCCTCAACAAGCTGATGGAGAACCTGCTAAGGAAATACAATGTCAAGCATAGAATCGCCACACCGTACCACCCCCAGACTAGTGGACAGGTTGAGGTATCAAATCGCCAGATCAAGAAAATCCTAAAAAAGACCGTTAACGCCTCACGAAAAGATTGGTCAATCAAGCTAGATGATGCACTCTGGGCATAGCGAATAGCATTCAAGACCCCAATAGGTATGTCCCCGTATCAACTAGTATATGGTAAAGCTTGTCATCTGCCGCTCGAACTAGAGCATAGGGCATTTTGGGCTACCAAATTGCTCAACTATGATCTGTCCAAAGCGGGTAAATCTCGGATTCTTCAATTACAAGAGCTGGAAGAATTCAGAAATCAAGCATATGAGAATGCCAAGATATACAAAGAGAAAACCAAAACATGGCATGACAGGCGCATTCAGAAGAAAGAACTTCAGGAAGGACAACTGGTCTTATCATTTAATTCAAGGTTGAAGCTATTCCCAGGGAAATTAAGGTCAAGATGGTCAGGACCCTTTGTGATACAAAAACTATTTCCGCATGGAGCCGTTGAACTAAGAAATCCCGCAAACGGAGTCACGTTCAAGGTGAATGGGCAGAGAGTCAAACCGTACCTACAAGACCAGGAGGGTGGTCTAATAGAAAAAATCCGTCTCACCTAAACAGACGGAGAACCATCGAGCCATGCGACGTTAAACGAAGCGCTTCATGGGAGGTAACCCACGTATTTTAAATTTAATCAGTTATGTGTGTTTGTAGGTTTGCACAGGAGCTCCACAAGGAGAGAACATCACGTCAACAAATGTCTAAGTCATGAAAAAGGATAATCAACGTGGCCAGAGGTACCGAAGGTTGAACAGGAGAAAAAGCCAAAAAACGGCCAAAAGGGCAGCCTGACACGGCCACCCGTGTCAGCTGACACGAGCCGTGCCAGGAGGGTGCAAATTCAGGAAAAAAAGTGGAAAAATAGTGGCCTGACACGGGCCGTGTCAGGAACACTGAAAGAGAAAGGGAATTTTTGTTATCAACAGTAGGCTGACACGGGCGGCCGTGTCAGTTGACACTGGTGGCCTTGTCAGTAGACACGGCCTGTGTCAGGAGCACTGAAGGTAACACCCAAAACATGGTGTTGGACAGTAGCATGACACGGCCACCCGTGTCAGACAGGCAGAAATTTTGAATTTTTTTTGGAAATCCGAATTTTTCAGTGGGACCCACCTATTTAATCCAACTTAACCACATTTTTCCCCATTTACCTTATCACTATCAGATTTTTATTACACTTTTATCATTCTCTCTCATCATTCTCACTCTCCTTCTCTCTAAACCTCACAAACTCGATTAAACCTCACAAATCTCATTACCTAAAAGCTTCCATAACCATCACTTTCACTCTCCTATTGCCAAAACACCCTTCACAAATATTACTCCACTCGTCATCCCTGTTCTAACCAAGGTTTCGGAATTTCCTAACTCCCTATTTCAAATAATTTCTATTTTTGCAGGTCCAAAATGCATATGAGGAGAATTCTCACTAGAAAGCAAAAGCTTGCGGAGATGGCAAAGTCACGGAAGTGACCAAGCCGGAATCCAAATCCACATAACATCGTGTTTGACAATCCGGAACAAGAAAAGAGGTATCAAATCCACCGGAAGCGAAAGCTCACGCCGACAAGGTACATGTGTGACCATACTCTGAACGCACCGGGGCTCAAAATGGAGGTATACTGGATGTTCCACATTTTAGGAATGCTAGAGTTCATGAGCCTGGAAGCGCCGATATTCGAGCGCATCACGCTCGAATTCCTCAGCACGTTGGAATTCCAGCTCGAAAATAGGTGGATAGACAAGACTATGTATTATTTCGGCACTTGCGTTTCTGCTTGTTTAATAATTATCATGAATTTGCGATTGAGGAATTGGCAGGGATACTCTGACTCCCTCTGTACAGACCAGAAGCGGTTCCAGATGGGTTCTCACTTAAGGATTTCTGGATTGCCATCACCGGGAGGACGGATTACACCTCCAAAGGTGTTCAGGCCTCCGGCATCCAGAATCCATGTTTCCGGTATGCTCAGAAGGGTTTGGCCTACACCCTGTTTGGAAGAGGCGATAGCACCAGGGTAGCTACTCATAGAGAGCTATTCTTTATGTACTCGATGGCACAAAACAAATCCATCAATGTAGTTGCCTTTGCAGCGGACTATCTGGGCAGAGTTGGTAGAGTCGACTCTGGATGCATCTCCGTAGGTGGCATGATCACTCAAATCACTGAGCATTTCGGGTATCAAGCTATTTTACTCGAAGACATGCCAATTGCAGGTAAGACCAAAATTGACATGTCCGCTCTAATTCAACAAGGTATGATTGTTGTTGCCCTTACTTATTATTCTGCGCTTATCCATAAGAGGTTTATTATAGCTCTGCCGGATCTGGACAGAGTTGCTATTATTGACTGTGCCAACTGGTTGTATGTGAGCGCTGACCCCGACGCGGAGGAAGGCCACGACACTGACCATTTTACTGCAGGTGATTAGTTTGTAGATGACCAGGTGGATGCCACGGTGGCAGAAGAAGAGGAACCTCAAGCACCTCAGAAGCAGTTTGTACCACCACATCAGGAACCTACCCAGCAGGAGGCACGTTTATCTTCCTGGTCCACTGACCAATGGACCTGGGTACAAACCGAAGTAGGTGACTTAAGGACGAAACAACAACGGCAAGGCATTGAGCAAGTCCGACAGGGGGAAATGTTGGATGAGATGAGCAGCATGATGCGACAGTTGATCTGCATTTTCCGCATCCACCTCCTCAATAGGGTACTGTGAGTGTCCTCCTTCGCTCTTGTTCGCAAACATTGGGGCCAATGTTTAGTTCAAGTGTGGGGGAGATTTTATGTCTTTTATTGTTATTTTCAGTATTTTGTTATTTTATCTCAGTATTGCATTATTTTACTTTTGTGCATTCTAGATTTGGTTTTTCTGTTTGAAGGTACATTATGTTGCGAGTGTTTCAAGTCTGTGAAGATATGTTGGAAATAGTAATGATCACGATTGGGAATGGATGAAAGGATCACGCCATTTACCATTGCTTATGGTGAAGGATATCCCCAGGAAGTTGACACTGCTGAAAGTAAGATCGGACGCAACGTATATAGCTTAACCAACATAAGTGTCTTATACATTCTGAAGTAAGGAAGAAGTCGCACCAGGCTAAGGAGTATTGTGGATACTGTCAAAGCTTAACCAAACAGGGTGAGTCATAAAAGGCCAAACACATGGATCATCATGAGCGATATTCAGGTTTGTCTTTATCACTCTAAATTTGTGTAGATTCTCTGGGACTGTCACTGCATGATTACACACACTAAGGCACTTTGTTTGAAAATAACCCCGAGCCTTTCTAGCCATCCTAAATGATTATATCCATTGTAAACCCCATTTGACCCTGTACCCATTTGTTTGTTTAAACCCCATAAATTTACCCCTTGGCAAAAACATTTCCTTATCCTGTTCAGAGTCATGTTAATACATTTAAACTATGTTGAAAAGCTAGGTTTGAGGTAAAAAAACCCAAGAGCTCCCAAAGCCAAGAAAGTGCAAAACAAAAAGGAAAAAAAAAGTGAAATAGGAAATCATCGAGAGAAAAGAAAAAAGAAAAATAAAAAAAAGTATAACTCGAAGATTAAAAAGAAGAACGAAAAAGGGCACTCGGTGGAAAAATAGAAAAAAGAGAAATTCGAGCAAAAGAAACCAACACAGTAGGTAACACCGACTCTGAACCAAAAGCCACTTATTTCCCGTTTTGTTTTAATATCAACACCCTAACCCAATCCAAGTTACAATCCGAAAGACCTCAAAAGTGTGTGTGTTGTGTGTACGTGATATGAAAAGAGAGACTATTCAAACTTGCGAGTTGATATTGCATATTCTGAATTATGAGTGAAAACACTTAACCCTGAGAGAACTGGTGAGAATGTGATATATGCTGATAGGTGAAATGGTGCTTTGAAGTGGAATTGCGATTAAAAACTTACAAAGAAAAAACAAGACTTATGGAAGGAAGAGGGAAGACGTTAGTGAATGATCTCAGAAGTGTTAGGAAACATAAAGAATCCGAAGGAGTGACACACAGTGTTATCTGAAACATTACTTGCGGACAAGCAATGAGCTAAGTTTGGGGTTATGATCAATCACCATTTGCATTAAGTTTTCGTTACTGATCCGACAAGAAACTGAGGCTTTTGAAACACTATGCAAGCATTTTTGATACTTTTTGAGTCAATTTTACTTCCGGTATTATATTTAAGAATTTCCATTCATTGTTATATTTTAATTCTATTTTCGTGATTTTATGCGTGGGATAGTTGTGTTTTTGTCCGACAAGTCCAGGTAGAAGAACTAGGGAACTCTGTAACACCCCGATTAAAATAAGATAATTATTTAATTTAAGTTGATATTATATTTATTAATTTAATTAAATAATTGGAATTTTGGAATATTATTATTATTATTATTATTATTATTATTATTGGAATAATAATTATTGGGAAATATATATAAGTTGGGAATAAGGAAAAAGAGTTCCATTTTTTGGTAAAAAGGGTTTTTACGTGAAAAGCAGAGAAGCGGCTGAAAAGAGGAAAAGGGCAAAGAGACAGAGCAAGAGGAAGAAGGTTGGAGAAGAGAAAAGCTTGAAGCTTAAAGATTCGCCGGATTAACTCAGGTAAGGGGGGTTTATCGTCGTTTAATGGGTATTATAGATGAACATGTAATGGGTAGTGATAAACCGTTGAATTGACCCTAATTGGGATGTTGAATGCTGAAAAATTGTGTTGGATAAGTTGTGTAAAAACGGTAATTGAATCTGTAATTGGATGGGTAGTGATTTCCCGAACGTATAGCTTTTTACGGAATTGGAATCGGAGGTCCAGAAGTCCTCCAACGGCGGAAAATGCGGAGAATTCTGCATTCTGCTTCGTGTTAGCGCAGGAACAGCTTTCTGTCTCGCGTTAACCGGTTAACCCAGGGTGTTAACCGGTTAACACTGTTAGGAATTGTGATGTATTGCTGTTTTGCTTGCGTTAACCGGTTAACCCAGGGCGTTAACCGGTTAACACTGTTGTGATTTGTGAAAATTGATGTTCTGTCTGCGTTAACCGGTTAACCCAGGGCGTTAACCGGTTAACACTGTTGAGTTTTGCCAGAAAGCGTGTTCTGTGTTGCGTTAACCGGTTAACCCAGGGCGTTAACCGGTTAACACTGTGTGAAAAGTGAAAAATTAATATTTGAATGTTGCGTACATATTTGATGGTTGGCCTATATCGGTGTATGATATAGTAGGGATTATTTCCCGTTGTTTTGAGCAGTGTAGGTATTGGTAGAGTGTGCTAATACTGTGATTGAATTAATTGGCATGACATGATGTGATTATGTGATAAATATGCTGATGATGTGTGAAAATATGCATAATATTGTGAATGTATATATTATGTGTGTAATTGTAGATGGACTATTTTATTGCTTAGAGTGTGAGCATATGTCCATTGTGGATTGTTGTTGATGGTTGTATGCTAGGTGAATTAGCATGCATAATGTGGCTTTATGGTGGTAGCTAATTCCTATGGTGAGGAATTAGTGATGTTAGTCATTTTGAACTGTTGTTGATGTTTGCATGCTAGGTGATTAGCGTGCATAGCATGGCCCTTGGGGTGGTAGCTAATTCCCATGGTGAGGAATTAGTGATGTGAGTCACTAGGTCTCAAATGAGTGGGACTAGTGTGCTTGGTAGCCGTACCTGGATTTGGTCGGTGAAGTTGAACTATATGTTCACGAATAGTCGGTACCGCATGCATGGAGTCTCATTGCATAATGTATGTATGGCGTATAATATGAATGGATGTATTCCAATATTATACGTGTCTTTTGTGTTGGTGTTGAGTATGAATTGAGATTATAAGTGTGCTTTATGTTGGTGTTGAGTATGATGTTTGAGTTGATGTGCCGTTACTGAATGTGTGTTATGATTAGGGTGATGAAATGTGTTAAATTACTTAACATGACATGATATTTTATAATGCTTATTATATCGATTGAGGAACTCACCCTTACAACTATTTTTCAGGTAACGAGCAGTGATTGAGTAGAAGCTAGTGCTTGGAGTCTAGTGTAGTCTCCTTAGTGGGTCATGCTCTGATAGATGTAACACCGGGACGGGATGTTTTACCTTGTTGAATAATTTTACATGTAATGTGTTACATGTTTTGCATGATTGATTTGATTTCTATCCGCTGCGTATTGTGAAAATGCTTTATGTTTTGAATTAATAAAAGAGCATGACAGTTATCATGGTGAATGGTGTGAAGTGTTTGTGTGACACCCTTAATTGCATATCTACTCTGATTGATATATGTTGTTATTTTAATTAAATATTTGGGGTAATTTAGAAGGGTGTTACATTAGTGGTATCAGAGCATAGTCGGTCGAGTCGAGTCGTAATTGTTCTGTTTCCCTGTACGTGATGGGTGTTGTGCAACCCTATCAGTGCTTATTGTTTAGCTTTTTGGGCTTTCAGAATAGAGATGGCTGGAAGGGGTAGAGATGATGCTGCGATTGCTGAGGCTCTGGGTATGCTAGCTGGAGTACTTGGAGGGAATCCGAATGTTGTGGGAATGGGAGCTGCTCGTCAACTGAGTGAATTCCAGAAGAACAATCCTCCAATGTTCAAGGGAGCATACGATCCAGATGGTGCTCAGAAGTGGTTGAAGGAGATCGAGAGAATCTTCCGAGTGACTGAGTGTGCCGATAACCAGAAGGTCAGGTTCGGTACACATATGCTGTCAGAGGAAGCAGATGATTGGTGGGTTGCTACCCGCACTGAGTTGGAATCTGCTGGGAATGCTGAGATCACGTGGGCTGTGTTCAGAGAGAGATTCCTGAGGAAGTATTTTCCAGAAGATGTTAGAGGAAAGAAAGAGATAGAGTTCTTAGAATTGAAGCAGGGCAATCGGTCTGTTACTGAGTATGCTGCTAAGTTCACAGAGCTGTCGAAGTATTACACTCCCTATGATGAGGCTACTGGGGAATTTTCAAAATGTGTGAAGTTTGAGAACGGGTTACGTCCCGAGATCAAGCAGGCTATTGGGTATCAGCGGATTAGAGTGTTTTCTGATTTGGTTGACTGTTGCAGGATTTTTGAACAGGATACCAAAGCCAGAGAGGAGAGCTATCAGCAGAGGGTTGATAGGAAAGGCAAGAATCAGAATGATCGTGGGAAACCGTATGCAGCTGGCAAAGGTTTCCAAAGACAGAGTGGGATGAAGAGGCCTAGTGGGGGAGACTCCAGTGCCCCTGCTAAGTGTTACAGATGTGGTCAGGCTGGACATCGTTTCCATGAGTGTACCAGTGTTGAGAAGAAGTGTATCAAGTGTGGCAAAGGTGGTCACTTGGCTGCAGAGTGCCGGTTGAAGACTGTGACTTGTTTCAACTGTGGAGAGGTGGGTCATATTAGCCCACAGTGTCCTAAGCCGAAGAAAGAGAACCAGTCGGGAGGCAAGGTCTTTGCTTTATCGGGTTCTGAGACTTCTGCAGATGATCGTTTGATCCGAGGTACGTGTTATATTAATGGCTTTCCTCTTGTAGCTATTATTGACACAGGTGCGACTCATTCCTTTATATCTTTGGATTGTGCTATGAAACTTAAGTTAGAGATATCTGAGATGCATGGAAGTATGGTGATTGATACTCCTGCGAAGGGTTCAGTGACTACTACTTCAGTTTGTTTAAATTGTCCTTTGAGTATTTTTGGTAGAGACTTTGGGATGGACCTAGCGTGTCTTCCACTAGTGCAGATTGATGTTATCTTGGGTATGAACTGGTTGGTGTTTAACCGAGTT
The DNA here is from genome assembly GCF_024323335.1 of Lathyrus oleraceus. Lineage (NCBI taxonomy): Eukaryota > Viridiplantae > Streptophyta > Magnoliopsida > Fabales > Fabaceae > Lathyrus > Lathyrus oleraceus. The sequence continues at coordinate 451,963,994 of NC_066580.1, forward strand.
TATATCAACTGTTTTGACAAGACTGTGATCTTTCCTGAAATTGAGGAAGGGAAGAGTTTGTTTCTATCTGCAAGGCAGGTGAATGAGGCAGTAGCAGAAGGGGCAGAGTTGTTTATGCTGTTAGCGACCTTGGAGGCTAAAGATAAACTGGTGATTTGCGATCTAGCCGTGGTGTGTGATTTTCCTGATGTGTTTCCGGAAGAAGTGAATGAATTGCCGCCAGAGCGTGAGGTTGAGTTATGGATTGATTTGGTACCTGGTACTAGGCCGATATCGATGGCTCCGTACCGTATGTCTGCTGTTGAGTTAACTGAATTGAAGAGTCAGTTGGAAGATCTGTTGGATAAGAAATTTATTCGTCCGAGTGTGTCACCGTGGGGTGCACCAGTGTTATTGGTTAAGAAGAAAGAAGGTACTATGAGGTTGTGTGTGGACTACAGGCAACTGAATAAAGTGACGATCAAGAATCGGTATCCTTTGCCGAGGATTGACGATTTGATGGATCAGTTGGTTGGTGCGAGTGTGTTCAGCAAAATAGATTTGAGATCGGGGTATCATCAGATACGTGTGAAAACTGAGGATATTCAGAAGACTGCTTTCAGAACAAGGTATGGACATTATGAGTATTCTGTAATGCCTTTTGGTGTGACTAATGCGCCTGGAGTATTTATGGAGTATATGAATAGGATTTTCCATCCGTACCTAGATCAGTTTGTTGTGGTGTTTATTGACGATATTTTGGTGTATTCGAAATCTGAAGAAGAGCATGCTGAGCATTTGAGAATGGTTTTAGGAGTTCTACGAGAAAAGAAGTTATTTGCTAAACTATCTAAGTGTGAATTTTGGTTAGAAGAGGTCAGTTTTCTTGGTCATGTGATTTCAAGAGGTGGTGTTGCTGTTGATCCTTCTAAGATAGAAGCGGTATCTAAGTGGGAAGCTCCGAAGTCTGTTGCTGAGATTCGAAGTTTCCTTGGTTTGGCTGGTTATTATAGGAAGTTCATTGAGGGATTTTCTAAGTTGGCGTTACCGTTGACGATGTTGACTAGAAAGGGGCAAGCGTTTGTTTGGGACTCAAAATGTGAAGAAGGTTTCCAAGAGTTAAAGAGAAGGTTAACTACTGCTCCTATTCTGATATTACCGAGTCCGTCGGAACCATTTGAGGTTTACTGTGATGCTTCATTGTTGGGTTTGGGTGGTGTGTTGATGCAGAATAAGCAGGTTATAGCTTATGCTTCGAGACAACTGAGGGTTCATGAGAGGAACTATCCGACGCACGATTTAGAGTTGGCAGCTGTGGTATTTGTTATGAAGTTATGGAGGCATTACTTGTATGGGTCAAGATTTGAGGTTTTCAGTGACCATAAAAGTTTAAAGTATTTGTTTGATCAGAAAGAGCTGAATATGAGACAGAGGAGATGGTTAGAGTTTCTGAAGGATTATGACTTTGGTTTGAATTACCATCCGGGTAAAGCAAACGTAGTGGCTGATGCATTGAGTCGGAAATCATTGCATATGTCTATGCTAATGGTTAAGGAATTGGATTTAATTGAGCAGTTTAGAGACTTGAGTTTGGTGTGTGAGAGTACTCACAATAGTGTTAAATTGGGAATGTTGAAGTTAACGAGTGGTATTCTGGATGAGATTAGAGAAGGTCAGAAATCCGATGTGCTTTTGGTTGATAAGTTGACTCTAGTGAATCAAGGTCAAGGTGGTGAATTCAGAGTTGATGAGAATGGTGTTTTGAAATTTGGTAATCGGGTGTGTATTCCGGATGTTACCGAACTTAAGAAGAGTATTCTCGAGGAAGGACATCGTAGTGGCCTGAGTATTCATCCTGGAGCTACGAAGATGTATCATGATTTGAAAAAGTTATTTTGGTGGCCGGGAATGAAGAGAGAAATTGCGGGTTTTGTTTATTCTTGTTTGACTTGTCAGAAGTCAAAGATTGAGCATCAGAAGCCGTCTGGGCTAATGCAACCGTTGGCTATTCCAGAGTGGAAGTGGGATAGTATCAGTATGGATTTTGTTTCTGGTTTACCGAGGACAAGTAAGAATTTTGAAGCTATTTGGGTAATTGTCGACAGATTGACAAAATCGGCTCATTTCATTCCGATCAGAATGGATTATCCGTTAGAGAGATTAGTTGAGTTGTATATTGAGAAAATTGTAAGTTTGCATGGTATTCCGTCGAGTATTGTTTCGGACAGAGATCCTAGATTTACATCGAAATTCTGGGAAGGTTTGCAGAAGGCTTTGGGAACTAAGCTGAGATTGAGTTCTGCATATCATCCGCAGACTGATGGTCAGACTGAGAGGACGATTCAGTCACTAGAGGATCTTTTGAGAGCTTGTGTTTTGGAAAAGGGAGGTGCTTGGGATTGTTATTTACCTTTGATTGAGTTTACCTACAACAATAGTTTTCATTCGAGCATTGGTATGGCACCGTTTGAAGCTTTGTATGGTAGGAGATGTCGGACGCCTTTATGTTGGTACGAGTCCGGTGAGGGTGTTGTGGTTGGACCGGAGATTGTTCAACAAACTACGGAAAAGATTAAGATGATTCAGGAGAAGATGAGGATTGCTCAGAGTCGTCAGAAGAGTTACCACGACAAGAGGAGGAAATCACTTGAGTTTCAAGAGGGAGATCATGTGTTTCTTCGTGTTACTCCGATAACTGGGGTTGGTCGAGCTTTGAAGTCGAAGAAGTTGACACCTCGATTTATTGGTCCTTATCAGATTTTGGAGAAGATAGGGGAGGTAGCCTATCGTATCGCTTTACCGCCGTCACTTGCGAATTTGCATGAGGTTTTTCATGTGTCTCAGTTGAGGAGGTACATTCATGATCCGTCGCATGTGGTCCAAGTAGATGATGTACAGGTGAGAGATAACCTGACTGTTGAAACATCACCTATGAGGATCGAGGATCGAGAGTTGAAGCAGTTGCGGGGTAAAGAGATTGCCTTGGTGAAGGTAGCTTGGGGAGGACCAGCAGGTGGAAATGTGACTTGGGAACTTGAGAGTCAGATGAAGGAGTCCTATCCAGAGTTATTCGCTTGAGGTATGTTTTCGAGCACGAAAACTCTTTTAGTGGGGGAGAGTTGTAACACCCCGATTAAAATAAGATAATTATTTAATTTAAGTTGATATTATATTTATTAATTTAATTAAATAATTGGAATTTTGGAATATTATTATTATTATTATTATTGGAATAATAATTATTGGGAAATATATATAAGTTGGGAATAAGGAAAAAGAGTTCCATTTTTTGGTAAAAAGGGTTTTTACGTGAAAAGCAGAGAAGCGGCTGAAAAGAGGAAAAGGGCAAAGAGACAGAGCAAGAGGAAGAAGGTTGGAGAAGAGAAAAGCTTGAAGCTTAAAGATTCGCCGGATTAACTCAGGTAAGGGGGGTTTATCGTCGTTTAATGGGTATTATAGATTAACATGTAATGGGTAGTGATAAACCGTTGAATTGACCCTAATTGGGATGTTGAATGCTGAAAAATTGTGTTGGATAAGTTGTGTAAAAACGGTAATTGAATCTGTAATTGGATGGGTAGTGATTTCCCGAACGTATAGCTTTTTACGGAATTGGAATCGGAGGTCCGGAAGTCCTCCAACGGCGGAAAATGCGGAGAATTCTGCATTCTGCTTCGTGTTAGCGCAGGAACAGCTTTCTGTCTTGCGTTAACCGGTTAACCCAGGGTGTTAACCGGTTAACACTGTTAGGAATTGTGATGTACTGCTGTTTTGCTTGCGTTAACCGGTTAACCCAGGGCGTTAACCGGTTAACACTGTTGCGATTTGTGAAAATTGATGTTCTGTCTGCGTTAACCGGTTAACCCAGGGCGTTAACCGGTTAACACTGTTGAGTTTTGCCAGAAAGCGTGTTCTGTGTTGCGTTAACCGGTTAACCCAGGGCGTTAACCGGTTAACACTGTGGGAAAAGTGAAAAATTAATATTTGAATGTTGCGTACATATTTGATGGTTGGCCTATATCGGTGTATGATATAGTAGGGATTATTTCCCGTTGTTTTGAGCAGTGTAGGTATTGGTAGAGTGTGCTAATACTGTGATTGAATTAATTGGCATGACATGATGTGATTATGTGATAAATATGCTGATGATGTGTGAAAATATGCATAATATTGTGAATGTATATATTATGTGTGTAATTGTAGATGGACTATTTTATTGCTTAGAGTGTGAGCATATGTCCATTGTGGATTGTTGTTGATGGTTGTATGCTAGGTGAATTAGCATGCATAATGTGGCTTTATGGTGGTAGCTAATTCCTATGGTGAGGAATTAGTGATGTTAGTCATTTTGAACTGTTGTTGATGTTTGCATGCTAGGTGATTAGCGTGCATAGCATGGCCCTTGGGGTGGTAGCTAATTCCCATGGTGAGGAATTAGTGATGTGAGTCACTAGGTCTCAAATGAGTGGGACTAGTGTGCTTGGTAGCCGTACCTGGATTTGGTCGGTGAAGTTGAACTATATGTTCACGAATAGTCGGTACCGCATGCATGGAGTCTCATTGCATAATGTATGTATGGCGTATAATATGATGGATGTATTCCAATATTATACGTGTGTTTTGTGTTGGTGTTGAGTATGAATTGAGATTATAAGTGTGCTTTATGTTGGTGTTGAGTATGATGTTTGAGTTGATGTGCCGTTACTGAATGTGTGTTATGATTAGGGTGATGAAATGTGTTAAATTACTTAACATGACATGATATTTTATAATGCTTATTATATCGATTGAGGAACTCACCCTTACAACTATTTTTCAGGTAACGAGCAGTGATTGAGTAGAAGCTAGTGCTTGGAGTCTAGTGTAGTCTCCTTAGTGGGTCATGCTCTGATAGATGTAACATCGGGACGGGATGTTTTACCTTGTTGAATAATTTTACATGTAATGTGTTACATGTTTTGCATGATTGATTTGATTTCTATCCGCTGCGTATTGTGCAAATGCTTTATGTTTTGAATTAATAAAAGAGCATGACAGTTATCATGGTGAATGGTGTGAAGTGTTTGTGTGACACCCTTAATTGCATATCTACTCTGATTGATATATGTTGTTATTTTAATTAAATATTTGGGGTAATTTAGAAGGGTGTTACAAACTCAACATGAGACACTGCAAGATTCTGACAAGCAAAGGAGCAGAAAACCCCGGTACAAAGGCCTGACACGGCCACCCGTGTCACCTGACACGGGCCGTGTCAGGAAAAAGAGGATGTGATGTAGAAGACAGTGGCCTGACACGGCCACCCGTGTCAGGTATCATCCCCAACCGTGTCACCCATGCTAGGGGCGTGTCAGCTGGGACAGTAGGCTGACATGGCCACTCGTGTCAGCTGACACGGGCCGTGTGAGCCGAAGCCCAAAAATTCCCTTTTTCTCGGGCTTTTGTTCGTCGGGCTTTTTCAGAGATATTTTTGGACATGTCCAACTGCTGCTTGGAATTTTCACTATAAAAGAGGACCTTCTGCCTAAGGAAAAATCATCTTGGAATACGGAAAAATACAGTATTGTGAAGCAATCAAGTATTACAGAGGCATTCGGAGAGCTGAAGGTTTTCATGAGCGGGAGCAATTGAAGATCGAAGTCATCCAATTACTTGTAATGTGTAATTTTTATCTTGCATTTGTTTTAAACAATATGAGTAGCTAAACCCCCCAATGCTAGGGCGGTGTTCCTGATTTAGAATTGTAACGAATTTGAGTTAACATTTTCATTTATAATATTAATTTTACGGTAGCCTTTTGAGGTGTTTATTGCTTTCTCTTTCGGACCAATCGAGATTGATTTATGGTTATCAATTAGGCTGGACCGCCATTGGTAAGGTTTTCATAAGGTTACTCTACAGTAGATATCACCTAGGACTAGGGATACCCTGTACGAACCAGAGTATTCTTGATATTATAAAGCTTAACGAACCTTAATCGCCTATGGACATATAAATTAGGGTAGATTGATTAAAGGTTTTCTCACCAAGGACTTGGGAGAAAATACCCTTGAGAACTGGTAGTAATTGATATTTGTTGATGCAATAGTAACTCAGAGCTGTTACAGGGATGAATCATACACCTTCTCTGGCATTGTTCCTTTTTCCCTGTAAACCTTTATTTTCATCCTTATTTGCTTTTACCTTTAGTCTTATATTCTTACACCTAAAAACCAAATTAATACTTTTTGTTTAATTGAATGATAATTTAAACTCGATATTGACTTGCAGTTCTTGAGATCGACATTCGGGGAATTTCCCCATTATTACTATAAAAGGTAAAATAGTACACTTGATATTTTCCAGATCATTGGCCATGAAGTTTTTCTCACCCTGGGTCTCTCTACACGGTTAAGTGTTTAATTCAAAAATCAATAACAGAGTCGAAGCTCTGATACCAATTGAAGGTAGAGAAAAATAAGAAAGGGGGTTTGATTTTTTTCACAGGAATTAAAAGATTTTTGCAACAACACACACATAATAAATAATATCAACACAAACGATTTATCCTAGTTCGCTTAAAATTCAAAGCTATTCCAGTCCACCCGACCAAGGTGATTTCACCTTCAACAAGGACTTAATCCACTAGTCTCAACAAATTACAAAGTTCGTCTAAGAGTTCAACAACCTCTTAGCCCTCTCAAGTCTATAGACCTAAACAAGTCACTTGAGGAATCGCAAACAATTACAAGAATTACAAAGTGTTTAGCTAGATGCTTCTAGATAAGCAGTAAAGACACAATTTAAGAATAATGAAGGATAACCATACAATATTGAGCAGCAGCTCTAGTATGGAAACTATTTCTTACAACAATAGTGGTGAATGAATAATCAGAGTATAATTATGTTGCTATATCAAAGTGTCGCAACCTGAAAAATACAGTGCGAAAAAAAACAACCGGCGAAAGAAAAAGACAGGAGAGTCGCCACCGTGCGTTATTTATCCCAAGGGAGGGAAAGGAAACGCTCGAAGTAAACCTGAAAAAAGGAAAGGACAAGACGGGGTCTCGCAACCAAATCTTGGGTTCGGGAGTCGGTTATGTGAAGGGAAGGTATTAACACCCCTACGCATCCATAGTACTCTACGGGATCCACTTTTGTAGTTTTTGTCTAAAGGGTACGGGTTTATCTAATGTACTACTTACTAAAAGGTTAAGAGAAATGACTCGCGTGGATGTCGCATCCACTGCATACGTATCTCATCTGAATATGAGAATCAGAGTCTTCGTAGCTCGGCTATCCTATGGGTTGGGAGATGTGTGCTCGCTAAGACATCGTGTCTTATGCCTACGTATCTCATCTGGAATGAGAATCAGAGCAAGCCGTAGTTCGGCTAACTACGGGGTTATGGATTGGGTTTTGGACGAACGACGTCACTACGCACTCTACCGGATGCTCGACCTTTGGAGACTTACTCGCCTGTAGTAGAAGGAGTAAACGTGTGTTATGGAGAAGAACAATCAATAAAGGGTATGGGATGCTCAAGGGCAAAAGGCAGTCCTTGACGAAGGAACCGCGCTACATGTGGGGATATGAATACAAAACACAAAACATGTATCTCAAAGTAAAATGCCACCAAGGGCTCAAACATTGCCTCCTATCGAGGTCTTCCAGCTAAGAAAGCGATAAAGTATGAGAGAGGGAAAAAATTACCACACGGATAAAGATCCGAAGTTACAACAATTAAAGGAATGGGAAACCCAGGGATCCTTCCATGCTAAACACCATCAACGAAAGTGAGTCAGTACAGGTAATCGGAATGAAACCTCCAGGGGGTATCCCACAAATAAAGTGGGAAACCACGCAAGTTATCCCTGCAAAAGTTAGGTGCCTTCACAAAAACTCAACAAAAGGGTTAGTGAAGCAAAATAGGGTAACCAAGAGTTGCCCTCAAATCAAAATGTAATCACATAAATCATGCCCTTTCAATTCACTAAAAGCTCATAAAAAGCAACCAAAGGTAGGAGGCCTAAACCTCTTGTCAAACACATGCATCAAAAGGGTATCAAATTCACCCATAATACCTCATATATTTAGAGCATTCAAATTAAAGGCATAAAGATGATGGATATAGAGCAAACCTGATTGGAGAAGAAAAATCAAATGGCAGGGTTTGCTTGAGCTGAAAGTCTGTGAGTCAGAATGAACCTTTCAGAGTTGCCTGGAGGTTGCTGCAGAGTAGCTTGTAGGTTTCCCTTCAGGTTTTGTCCAGTGTTTTGTTCCAAGGAAACCTCAGAGCATTTTGCTTCTCTCCCTTTTTCTCAAGTGAATCTCCCAGTGTAACTCCAAGTGTCTTTTCCTCTACTGAAACCTCAGTATTTATAGACTGATTTTCGTGGGTAATGGGCTTAAATGAGGGAGACCCAAGTCCAAAATAATTTGTTATATTTTATTTATTTATTTTAATTATTTAATTAATTAATTAATTAATTAATTAATTAATTAATTATTTTTTTTTTTTCGTTTTCGTTTTTTTTTTTTTTTTTTCGTTTTCGTTTTTGTTTTTTTTTTTTTTTTTTTTTTTTTTTTTTTTTTAGGAAAAATGAAGGGTAAATTTTGGGGTATTACAGCTGCCCCTATTCAATCAACTAGAGACCCGGAAGGAAGATGACAGCTGCTTTCGTGCTTTCGAGGTATCAAGGGATTGAATACAATAAAAGCCCAAAAATTTGCACTGAAGTGAAGTGAAGTAACAATGTCTGTCAGAATCGGCAAAGAGGTGGTCTTGAAAGAAGAATCCGTTTGGTACGGTGAAAGTCAGTCTGAATATCGAAAAAAGAATGTTAAACTGGATACCAAAATAAATGGTAACACAGAAATAACCATGGCCTGAATGCCGCTCAGCAGTCTGAATACTGGAAAGGATTTCGATCTGAACATCGGAAAATTGGCCTGAATGCCACAAGTCGCATCGACCTGAACGTCGGAAACTTCTTCGATCTGAATATCGGAAAATTGGCCTGAATGCCACAAGTTGCATCGACCTGAACGTCAGAAACTTCTTCGATCTGAACATCGGAAAGACTTGGCCTGAATGCCAATTCGGTCTGGATACCGGAAAACTTGGCCTGAATGCCACAAGTCGCATCGACCTGAACGTCGGAAACTTCTTCGATCTGAACATCGGAAAATTGGCCTGAATGCCACAAGTTGCATCGACCTGAACGTCGGAAACTTCTTCGATCTGAACATCGGAAAGACTTGGCCTGAATGCCACTTCGATCTGAATATCGGAACACTAGCCTGAATGCCACTTCGATCTGAATATCGGAACACTGGCCTGAATGCCACAAGTCGCATCGACCTGAACGTCGGAAACTTCTTCGATCTGAACATCGGAAACTTGGCCTGAATGCCACAAGTCGCATCGACCTGAACGTCGGAAACTTCTTCGATCTGAACATCGGAAACTTCATGCCTGTCAGCATTGGCAGAAATAGGGAATGATAATAGAGGCGGCGCATGGGCCAATGACACTTGCTGGGGATAACAAAGGTAAGTCATGAACAATCTTCAGTCTGAGTACTGGAAACAACTTTTAGCTTATCACTTGGGATACCGAGAATGTTTTATGCTTACATGCGTATGTTTGAATTTTTCAATGGCGTAATGCTCCATGAAAATGGAAATGCTACGCGATTTGGAAGGATGCAATGCAATATGATTCTACATGCAGGGATGCGAAATGCTGGGTAGAATGCCAAGCCGAGGCAAGGGGATCTGTTGGGGAAATGATTACCATCCTCTGGGCTCTGGCCAGGCTGCTGGAGATACACACCACAATGAACTCTGTGGGGAGATGACTAGCCATGCGGTGTTCTGGCCATACTGAGACTTTGATCGGGGAAAGAATGGCATTGGAAGCCTGCTGCTGAGGAGAGCTACAATGATTCTGGCAACCACGGTTTGCGAGAGATGACTCAGCAGGGGGAGCAAACACTGATACGGTACCGAGGTTCTGCTTCAAGAAAAGAAACCATGGATCTGGCATTGGGATTATCGATCTGGCATCGAACTCTAATGAGCAGCCACTTCTGTTGGGAAGATACAGTCTGGCATTGTCAACTCCGCTGGGGAGTGTATGTCCTGAAACAACCGCTTGGGGAAATGCGGTGGTGAGAAACTGCTGGGGATTGAAGAATCCAACGTTCTGATCAGCTCTGCAGGGATAAGACACCGAATTTGTCTGTTGGTGACTTCACTGGGGAAGATATTCACGATCATCTGCAGGGAATTTTAAGGAAATGCCCCGAGGGTATCTGTTCTGAATAGACGATCCAAAGCACTTAAAATTTACAGCAATTTTAAATGTTTATTAAGCATGTACCTGTAAAGCCCTTATGTGTCATGATGCAATGTTTATCAAAAATTCGGACGTCATTTTTGCAAACAAAACAGTAAAATGAAAATGAAAACAGAGATATACTGAATAACATGATTTTATTGATTGAATGGCCTCTGAATAGGCATTTACATTAAGAAGCAATCCCTGGAAAGAGGTAATCGCACAAAAGATAAAAACAGAAATTAATCTAATGGCAATGTGAAATGGATTTCTATTGGGTTCCAATTCTGCTATGACTTGCCCGTCTTCAAGATCCTCCAGATGATCAGCTTTCTGAAAGAGTGATTGGACTGTTTCCTATCCTTCAAAAATTTCCAGTCATTGGCACGAGATGAGATTCAGAACTACTCAGAACGCAGTCATTCGCTTAATCCCTAACTTTTGCCTGGATCGCCCTTTTCGGGTTTTCAATCCACCGGGATACCCATTTTTGCCTAAGTTGCCTTTTCAGGTTTTCAACTTACCGGGTGTACGATCTTTTCATTTTTAATCCCTAATTTTTGCCCGAACCTTTTCATTTTCTTGGTTCGTCGGGATGCCCATTTTTTGCCTGGACTATTCTTTTTACTGTCCAGCGGGTCTATTTTATGCGAAGTATTTTTTAACTGCGTCTGAGTTCACAGGGGAAGTGAAGTTTTCACCATCCATAGTTGCAAGCATTAAGGCCCCACCATCAAAAACCTTGGTGACAATATACGGTCCATCATAGTTAGGAGTCCACTTGCCCCTGTGATCTGTCTGAGGAGGAAGGATCCTTTTCAACACTAAATCTCCGACTTGGAAACAACGAGGACGCACCTTCTGATCAAAAGCTCTCTTCATCCGACTCTGATACAACTGCCCATGACAAATGGCTGCCATTCGCTTCTCTTCGATAAGACTCTACTCATTGAACCTTGTCCGAATCCATTCAACTTCATCTAACTTGACATCCAACAGGACTCTTAGAGAAGGAATCTCCACTTCAACAGGTAGGACCGCTTCCATACCATACACCAGGGAGTAAGGGGTTGCCCCGGTCGATGTACGTACTGAAGTGCGGTACCCATGCAAGGCGAAAGGTAGCATCTCATGCCAATCTCTGTACGTGACGACCATCTTCTGCACAATCTTCTTTATATTCTTATTTGCCGCCTCAACAGCGCCGTTCATCTTAGGGCGGTAAGGGGAAGAATTGTGATGCTGAATGTTGAAGTTCCGACACAACTCCTTCATCATTTTGTTGTTGAGATTAGAACCATTATCAGTAATGATTCTTTCGGGAACCCCATAGCGACAAATGATTTCTTTCTTGATGAAACGGGCAACCACATGCCTGGTGACATTCGCGAACGACGCTGCTTCGACCCACTTGGTGAAATAGTCGATGGCAACAAGGATGAAGCGATGCCCATTGGAAGCAGTCGGCTCAATCTTTCCAATCATATCAATGCCCCACATGGCAAACGGCCACGGCGAAGACATCACATTCAGAGGATTCGGCGGTACATGCACCTTATCAGCATAAATCTGGCATTTATGACACTTCCGAGCATATTTGAAGCAATCTGATTCCATGGTCATCCAATAATAACCCGCTCTCAATAATTTCTTAGCCATTGCATGTCCGCCGGCATGAGTACCGAAGGAACCTTCATGAACTTCCTGTATTAATATGTCCGCCTCGTGTCTGTCCACGCATCTGAGCAAAACCATGTCGAAGTTCCTCTTATACAGCACATCGTCTTTGTTCAAGAAGAAACTGCCTGCCAATCTTCTCAAAGTCTTTCTGTCATTGTTGGATGCCCCTGTAGGGTATTCTTGATTCTTCAGAAAGCACTTGATATCGTGATACCAAGGCTTGTCATCGACTACCAGTTCAGTAGCAAACACATACGCGGCCCTGTCAAGGCGCATCACATCGATCCTGGGGGCATGGTTCCAACGAATTACCTTGATCATGGAGGATAGAGTAGCAAGTGCGTCTGCCATCTGGTTCTCATCACGAGGTATATGATACAATTTTACCGTTGTGAAGAAAGTCAACAGTCTTCTCGTGTAGTCTCTGTAGGGGACCAGAGTGGGCTGGAGAGTATTCCAATCACCATTCACTTGATTGATCACCAGAGCTGAATCTCCGAAGATGTCCAGAGTCTTGATTCTCGGATCAATGGCTTGCTCAATACCCAAGATACAGGCCTCGTACTCAGCTTCATTATTTGTGCACTCAAAAGTCAAACGAGCGGTGAAAGGCATGTGGGCACCCTTCGGAGTAGTAATGACAGCGCCAATTCCACTACCTCTAGCATTGACAGCCCCATCAAACAACAAAGTCCACTTTTCGTTTGGATCAGGTCCCTCCTCAACAACTGGCTCTTCACAGTCTTTCATCTTGAGGAACATGATGTCTTCATCAGGGAATTCAAACTTCATTGGCTCATAATCATCAGTCGGTTGCTCGGCAAGGTAGTCTGACAGAATACTCCCTTTGATGGCCTTCTGTGACGTATACTGGATGTCATACTCTGTTAAAATCATCTGCCAACGGGCAACACGTCCGGTGAGAGCCGACTTCTCAAAGATGTACTTCACTGGATCCATCTTAGAAATCAACAAGGTAGTATGGTTCAACATATACTGCCTCAGTCGGCGAGCAGCCCAGGCCAAAGCACAACAAGTTTTCTCAAGCTGCGAATATTTGATTTCACAGTCGGTAAACTTTTTGCTAAGGTGGTATATGGCATGCTCTTTTCGACCAGACTCGTCATGCTGTCCCAATACACACCCCATCGAGTTCTTAGTCACTGATAGGTACATTATCAGAGGTCTCCCAGGAACTGGAGGTATAAGGATCGGAGGTTTCTGTAGATACTCTTTTATCTTCTCGAAAGCCCTTTGACAATCTTCATTCCACCTGATAGCCTGATCTTTCCTCAGCAATTTGAAAATTGGCTCACACGTGGTTGTTAGGTGAGAGATGAACCTTGCAATGTAGTTCAACCTCCCTAAGAAACTACGGACTTGCTTCTCCGTTCTTGGCTCTGGCATTTTCTGTATCGCTTTTACTTTGTCGGGATCCACCTCAATCCCTTTTCCGCTAACAATAAAACCCAGCAATTTTCCCGTTCTCACCCCGAAAGTGCACTTGTTCGGATTAAGTCTCAGTTTGAATTTCCTCAAACGCTCAAACAGTTTCTGCAAATTCACCAAATGTTCTTCTTCTATCTGAGATTTGACAATCATATCATCCACATAAACCTCGATTTCATGATGAATCATATCATGGAACAGAGTTACCATAGCTCGTTGATATGTTGCTCCGGCATTTTTCAGACCAAACGGCATCACCTTGTAGCAGAAGGTGCCCCATGGGGTTATGAAAGTTGTCTTTTCCATGTCCTCTGGTGCTATCTTGATTTGGTTATAGCCAGAAAAGCCATCCATGAAGGAGAATACCGAGAACTGAGCTGTATTATCCACCAAAACATCGATGTGAGGTAATGGGAAATCATCTTTAGGGCTAGCTCTGTTCAGATCCCGGTAGTCGACACACATCCGTACCTTTCTATCCTTCTTAGGTACTGGGACGATGTTTGCAACCCATGGCGGATAATTGGTGACTGCTAGAAACCCTGCATCCAACTGCTTTTGTACTTCTTCCTTTATCTTGACAGCCATCTCTGGTCTTGTTCTTCTGAGTTTCTGCTTGACCGGAGGACAACCTTCTTTGAGAGGCAAGTGGTGTACCACGATGTCTGTGTCCAGTCCAGGCATGTCCTGATAAGACCAGGCGAAGATGTCAACGTATTCTTGCAGCAATTCAATCAGCCTTTTCTTCACATTATCTTCCAAAGCAGCCCCTATTTTGATTTCTCTCTTGGCGTCTTCGGTGCCGAGATTAATCACTTCAACAGACTCTTGATGCGGTTGAATAACCCTTTCCTCTTGTTTCAATAACCTGGTAAGTTCTTCAGGGAGTTCACAATCTTCATCATCCTCTTCTTCAGCTTGAAAGATTGGATTTTCAAAGTCGAAGCGAGCCATAGCAGAACCGTTATCAATAGGATCCGGTGATGTGCATCTGCATGAGTGATGGTATGTGCTTATGAGTGTGAACAAGAAGTGAAAACTAAACAAAACATTGCCATTTTTTTTTATTTTGAAAAACTGCAAAAATAGAAAGACAAGGAACGAAATATTTGAATGCAAAAAGACATCCTTTATTTATGATAAAAAATGCAAGTGTCACATAGATGGGCCCTACAATGAGTCATTACGCCCTGGGCGGAACGTAAGACTTGGATATGCATGAATAAACAAAGAAAATTACTCTTCAAGAAGAGTGACTTGGATAATCTCTTCAGAAGACCAATTGTTGATGACTTCACCCGGGATCCTCGGACGCACCCAGTTGTCAATGTCACAATCACTATCCCCATCTTCTTCGTTGACTGCAGAGACTTGACCATACTGAATGATGCCAGCGCTGGAGAAAGTAATCGGCCCCTGATGAGTCTGAGGCGTTGAAGTACACACATCCGAAACATCGGAATCCATTTCAGTTACATCATGGATTACAGAATCAGTAGGAACAACATCTGTGAATTCATCAGTAGCATCTTCAAACCCTTCTCCCTCAACCCCTTCCATAGACTCTTGGACAGACAAATCTTCAACCTGGAGGATACCTTTGTCGAGCAAGGCCTGGATACCCTGCTGTAGCTTCAAACAACCTCCACTCTGAGTGGCACAATCCAAACAACCCTTCCCACAACCGGGGAAGACATCGGCCTTCAGCAAGCATCCTTTGATATCCAACAATGGAGTCTTCAACTTCAACACATCCTTAATGGACTTGGCTTCTCCCTCTACCAAATTAACATTTGTACCACCATGCTAGGGCATGGGATTGTTGACGACATTCGGAGCCGGTGCAAGGTCGATGGCCTTTGAATCTATGAGGTCTTGAACTACGTGCTTAAAAGCTTTGCAGTTCTCAATATTGTGGCCAGGTGCCCCAGTGTGGAAGCTACACCTAGCGTTGGCGTCGTAACCCACCGGAAGTCTACCAATAGGAGGAGCCAGAGTGCGCAATTGTACAAGTTGTAGTTGTTGAAGACTAGAAAGTAACTGGGCGTACGACATTGGAAGGGTGTCGAAACGCCGGTCCATCATCCTTTGCCTCTGTTGATAAGCGGGTCTGTTACCCGGTTGTTGCTGCTGTTGATACTGAGCTGGTTGACGTTGTGATTGTTGTTGTTGTAGTGGCGCTGCAGCTGGAATGGTCACCCCTGCGGCAGTACCTGTTATGCAAGACATGCTAATGAATATGCAAATGCAATGACATGTTTATCAATTCCAAAGGTATTCTACCCCCTTGATTCCAGTCTCACATTTGATAAACAGTGTAAAAAAAAAAAGACTAAGCCGTTGATGAGAACCAAGAAAATTCCGACTAGAATCAAGTAGAAGATATAAACCCCACAGAAATGGATAAACATGTGTTAAATGATATGAATGCAAATGATGTGATGATGTGAATGCAATGCAGTGGCATGTCAATCAGGATTGCTGTATCTGCTTGAACATCTGTCAGGTTGCACTGTCTGGAGAGAAATCAAGAGCACACCGAACAAAGGTCATGGGATGGATCATGTTATCCTTAATATCAACCACCCATTTTGGCGGATTATGGTTTACACCTTATCAACACCCGAGTTTCATTGATATTAAGGATGCCTGATCGGATCAACCATGAATCAAGGGTTTGTTGCAAGTCACGAGCATGGAGTTTAGGTTAAGAACCACCCAAAAGGAGTGTACTAAGGTTCAAACCTGCCAAACATGTTCTACAAAAGGTTCCCATAGTCATAATCCCATCTTTCGGATATTATCAGAGGAACGACTACTCGTATTCCAACAATATTCTCAAGAGAGACTCTTATGAGTGTAGTATCGTGTAACAATCGTATCAAATCTTACATTTGAACGACTTTCGCACTACGTCCTACGAATAGGCCAAGATGGGTTAGGTAAACTAAGGTCCTTGGCTTCTTAGGTCTATATTGGAACAAGTAATGTATAACCACAACTTACTTATGTGACATTATTGATCTCAACATGACCTCCACCAAGTGAATGGGCTTGCAAGTCAACTCGCTAAGGAATACTCCACACAAGTTGACAGGACTATGCCATTCTCCTATCTTAAGTGCACTCGAGTTCGGGTATAGAACTCATCTCACAAAAATCACCAAGCAGCCATAGCCAACCAACAGATACAGCAATGATATGTACACAATGAAATAAGGTAAAGCAGGTAAATAAATAACTGTACAAAAGCATGAACACCCAATAAACAAACAAACTACAAAAGCTAGGAGGGACTCGCTTAGGGAAGATGGACCAGCAAGAGGTCAACTTCTTAAAGATCCCCAGCAGAGTCGCCAGCTGTCGCAACCTGAAAAATACAGTGCGAAAAAAAACAACCGGCGAAAGAAAAAGACAGGAGAGTCGCCACCGTGCGTTATTTATCCCAAGGGAGGGAAAGGAAACGCTCGAAGTAAACCTGAAAAAAGGAAAGGACAAGACGGGGTCTCGCAACCAAATCTTGGGTTCGGGAGTCGGTTATGCGAAGGGAAGGTATTAACACCCCTACGCATCCATAGTACTCTACGGGATCCACTTTTGTAGTTTTTGTCTAAAGGGTGCGGGTTTATCTAATGTACTACTTACTAAAAGGTTAAGAGAAATGACTCGCGTGGATGTCGCATCCACTGCATACGTATCTCATCTGAATATGAGAATCAGAGTCTTCGTAGCTCGGCTATCCTATGGGTTGGGAGATGTGTGCTCGCTAAGACATCGCGTCTTATGCCTACGTATCTCATCTGGAATGAGAATCAGAGCAAGCCGTAGTTCGGCTAACTACGGGGTTATGGATTGGGTTTTGGACGAACGACGTCACTACGCACTCTACCGGATGCTCGACCTTTGGAGACTTACTCGCCTGTAGTAGAAGGAGTAAACGTGTGTTATGGAGAAGAACAATCAATAAAGGGTATGGGATGCTCAAGGGCAAAAGGCAGTCCTTGACGAAGGAACCGCGCTACATGTGGGGATATGAATACAAAACACAAAACATGTATCTCAAAGTAAAATGCCACCAAGGGCTCAAACATTGCCTCCTATCGAGGTCTTCCAGCTAAGAAAGCGATAAAGTATGAGAGAGGGAAAAAATTACCACACGGATAAAGATCCGAAGTTACAGCAATTAAAGGAATGGGAAACCCAGGGATCCTTCCATGCTAAACACCATCAACGAAAGTGAGTCAGTACAGGTAATCGGAATGAAACCTCCAGGGGGTATCCCACAAATAAAGTGGGAAACCACGCAAGTTATCCCTGCAAAAGTTAGGTGCCTTCACAAAAACTCAACAAAAGGGTTAGTGAAGCAAAATAGGGTAACCAAGAGTTGCCCTCAAATCAAAATGTAATCACATAAATCATGCCCTTTCAATTCACTAAAAGCTCATAAAAAGCAACCAAAGGTAGGAGGCCTAAACCTCTTGTCAAACACATGCATCAAAAGGGTATCAAATTCACCCATAATACCTCATATATTTAGAGCATTCAAATTAAAGGCATAAAGATGATGGATATAGGGCAAACCTGATTGGAGAAGAAAAATCAAATGGCAGGGTTTGCTTGAGCTGAAAGTCTGTGAGTCAGAATGAACCTTTCAGAGTTGCCTGGAGGTTGCTGCAGAGTAGCTTGTAGGTTTCCCTTCAGGTTTTGTCCAGTGTTTTGTTCCAAGGAAACCTCAGAGCATTTTGCTTCTCTCCCTTTTTCTCAAGTGAATCTCCCAGTGTAACTCCAAGTGTCTTTTCCTCTACTGAAACCTCAGTATTTATAGACTGATTTTCGTGGGTAATGGGCTTAAATGAGGGAGACCCAAGTCCAAAATAATTTGTTATATTTTATTTATTTATTTTAATTAATTAATTAATTTTATTTTATTTTCGTTTTTCTTTTCGTTTTCGTTTTTTTTTTTTTTTTTTTTTTCGTTTTCGTTTTTTTTTCGTTTTCGTTTTCGTTTTTTTTTTTTTTTTTTTTTTTTTTTTTTTAGGAAAAATGAAGGGTAAATTTTGGGGTATTACACAAAGTTGTGTGTTTTAGCAAGTTGTGAGGAGGCCCTTATATAGCACTTGAGATGATACCATTGGGGGGAAATCAATAAAGACTTTGTGTGAGCTGTCGGAGATAAATGTAGTAAATTTTTGTTTCCTTTCCATAGAAGTCTTGGAGCATAATCAAATGTTTCCTTAAAAGGATTGTACTACAATTTGAATGCTTCTAACTTAAGTTTCTGACCAGGTGACATTTGATGGCGTGTTTCTGAGCATGTGTCGGAGTAAGGTGAGCATGATCAGAGTCTTCAGAGTTAGAGTCTTCATATCTCTCTTGCAGAGTCTTCAGATCGAGTTCTTAGAACTAGATCATCAGAGCTTGAACTTCAGACTCAGATTCTTCAGGTGGTTGCTCTTCAAATGCATTTTGTTTAAAGTCAGATGTGATTTCTCTTTGTGTTGGGACAGCGCTTCTGGACTAATTCAGATGCCAGATATTCGTTTCTTGATAATCAGAAGGTGACTTATCAGAATAATTTTAACTTAGAATCCTGCACACTTAAGAAAATTGTTAGGGTACCAAATTGTTTCATTCTTTGTTATCATAAAAGCTTAGAGATGTATTGTAGAATTAAAATCTTGTTCTAACAATGTGATAGAGCACAAGTTCCTTGCAACTGCATCTAACAGGGATGAATGTATATGGGACTATAGACTTGGTCATGTCAACTTCAAAGACACCGGAGATGTGAAGAGAAGAAATGTGGTTTCAAGGTTACCAGAATTTGACATTACAAATGAAGTATGTGAGGAATGTGTGCAGGTGAAGCAGCACAAGAACAACTTCAACAAGGATGCAGGAAGCAAGTCAAAGGAAGTCCTTGAAGTCATATACTCTGATGTATGTGGTCCTATCCAGGTGGATACGATTGGAGGTAATAAATACATTGTCACATTCATAGATGATTTCAATTGAAAACTATGGACTTGCCTGATCACGAAGAAAAGTGAAGTGATCGAGGTATTTGCCAAGTTTTAAATTTATGGTCAAAAGGCAAAGTATTCGAAAGCCAAGAATCTGAGGATGGATGGTGGTGGAGAATATGTGTCAAAAGATTTCGACATGTTATGTGAAGAAAAAGGGGTTGTTTATGAGGTGGTGCCACGTTACACTCTACAGCATAATGAAACTGCAGAAAGGAAGAATAGAACCATCGTGAATATGGTAAGAAGTATGTTAAAAGGTAAGCATTTACCCAATGAATTATGGGGAGAAGTTGTGTCGACTACAACATATATCTTAAACAGATGTACAACAAAAAAGCTATATGGAATCACGCCAGAAGAATGTTGGTCTGGTGTCAAATCTAGCTTGAGTCATCTGAAAGTATTTGGATCTAAGCACATAGACATGTGCCAGATCAATTGAGAAGAAAATTTGATGACAAGTCGATTCAGATTATCCTAATAGGGTATAATTTGACTGGAGGTTACAAGTTGTTCGACCTAGTGAACAAGCAAGTAGTGATCATCTAGGACGTGATCATAGAAGAGCTTAAGCAATGGGATTGGACTTAAAATGTCAAGAACGATTCAGTGAGAATCTTATGTGAAGAACCAACAAGTGAAGTCGAAAGAGAAGTTCAAGAAAAAGAAGTCAGAGGTCAAGCAAGCACAAGCAGGCCTCAAAGGACAATATACATGCCTGCAAGGTTACAAGAATGTGCGATTACATCAGATAATATGGTCGATGATGAAGGTGAGTTGGTATAATATTCTTTCTATGTAGATGTCGAACCATTCAATGCGGCTAAAGGATTCGAAGTGGGTGAAAGTGGTGAAGGAGGAACTGGAGTCCATCGAAGTCAATAATACTTGGTCACTTGTCGAAATTCCTCAAGGCAAGAAGGAAATCAATTTTAAGTACGTATACAAGGTGAAGTTAAATCCCAAAGGTGAAGTAACTCGACACAAGGCAAGGCTTGTGGCAAAAGGATTTATTCAGAAGGAAGGAATTGACTCCGATGAAGTTTTTTCACCTGTTTCTAGGATCAAAACAATCAGGTTGGTTGTTGGTATAACAAACATTAACAACTGACATATATGTCAGATGGATGTGGAATGTGCATTCCAGAATGGCCCCTTACATGAAGAAGTTTATGTTGCACAACCAGTTGAGTTTATGAAACATGGTGAAGAAATTAAGGTATACATGTTGCATAAAGCCTTGTATGGACTTAAGCAAGTTCCAAGATCTTGAAATAAGAAGATAGACAATTTCCTAAGGGGGGAGGAATTTGTGAAGTGCATAATTGAGCATGGAGTATATGTAAGAAGAAACAATAGTGAGTTGCTTATACTATGTTTCTATGTTGATGACCTGTTGATAAAAAGAAGTTGTCAGAAGGAGATCAAAGATTTCAAACATGATCTAAGTGAGGAGTTTGAAATGTCATACTTGGGAAATCTCTCATATTTTCTTGGCATCTAATTCTACAAGAGTAGTAGAGGCTTGATGATAAACCAAATAAGATATGAAGAAGAAATACTCAAGAGATTTGAGATGCAAGATTGCAACTCAACTTCGACTCCAGCTGAGCCCAAATTGTAATTGTCAAAAGATAAAGATGAAGATGATGTTGATCCAACGTAGTACAGAAAACTCATTGGATCACTTCGATACTTTTGTCACACAAGGCCTGATCTAGCATATAGTGTAGGTATGATGAGTATATTCATGCAGAAGCCAAAGGTATCACACCTAGTAGCGAAGAAAAGAATTCTAAGGCATCTGAAAGGAACTCTCGACTATGGCATTTTGTTTCCTGCAGCTGATGCATGAAAAGAATTCAAGCTAGTGGGATACACTGACTCAAGTTGGTATAGTGATGTTGAGGATAGAAAATCCACAGCTAATTATGTGTTTATGCTAGGTGGTTTACCAGTTGCTTGGAGTTCGAGAAAAGAACCAGTAATAGCATTGTCATCGTGTGAAGCAGAGTACATAGTTGCTTCTCTTTGTGCATGTCAAGCAACCTGGATGGTAAATTTGGTCGAAGAGAATACAGGGAAGAATCATGGTTCGATTACCATGAAGATAAACAACATATTTGCTATCAATCTAGCGAAGAATATGATAACGCGTGGACGAAGAAATCACATCGAAATGAGGTTCCATTATCTTCGAGAGCAAGTAGAAGAAGCAAAGTTGAACTTGGAATATTGCATAACTAAGAATCAGATTGCAGACATCATGATGAAAGGAGTGCAGGTCGAAGTATTCAAGAAGTTAAGACCTATGATGAATATATATAGCTTAGACACAATGAATTAGGTAGTGTGTTGAGAATGTAATTCATGGTGTCGAAGCATCTTGATATCGAAACACCTAGGTGTCGAAGTGTCAAATGTTGAGGAGTTAGCCTCGACATGGATTTTACTTAGGCTCAATTTTATAGTGTTAGCAGAATTAGGTATTTTAGGTTTTGCTTGAGGAGCAAGTAAACCTAACTCTATAAATAGGGAGTAACCCTTATTTATTATAAGATAGCACATACTTGCATTTGCAAAGGAATAAAAAAAATCAGTTTGAGAATAGAGGATTACTATGCAGAAATTCTTCTTCCTCTTCTTCCTTATTCGAAAACCTTAATCTCTCTTTATTCTCCAATTCAATTTTGCTTCTTTTCATTACCATTATGCACCAAAATTTTGCCACCAAATTTGGTTGGTTCACTCGACTGAAGAGTGAAGGATAAGATGAGTAATCAATTAGAAAGATTGATTCTTTTTCATCAAGATTCGGTTCGGAATTCTCCATAGACTTTGTTGAATTTCTTGAAGGGAAATTGGTGAATTTTCAACACTATTAATGTGGGTGTTATGATTTTGTTTATAGATTCATCATTTTCAGTTTATAGCTATTTTGAATTTGTATTATTCGATGTATTCTATCAATTTGAATGAATGAATGTCATTTTTAGTCCAAAAAATAAATAAAATAAGTACATAATGTACAAAATTTAAATATAATTACAAACTTATAAATCTATATAATAACAAAAATACATTAAATATTTAAATGACTTAAAAATCATTATAATATCATTAATATTTTCGGTCCTAATAAAAACCCAGTAGAACATGAGGTAAAGGAAACTTAAAAATTGTTTTTTGCTAATTTACATGTGAAATTGAAACCAAAAACAAACTTCCGCTCATACTAAATCAAAGTTCTTCAAACAAATTTTTAACACGCGAAAATAAGCTAAAATAACATTAGATCTTTTACTAACACAAACAACAAAACCATTGAAACTTTAAATAACACAAATATATTCAACTTCTAATTCTAAAACATAATACTTCAAAGACTTATTATTTTTCAGCATATTTTATGTTCAACTCATACTAAATTAGAGTTCTTCAAACATATTTTCAACATGTAATATTTTTTAATGTTACCTTAAACAACATATATGATCAACTTTTAGACAGAAGAAAACTATAAAACTATTAGTTTTATAACTTATACATTAAGATTCATATAAAGGTAAACTATAAAAGTCTCATACCTCGTTGAAAAAGTATATAATATTGTTGTTCATACATAATATTTAAATTTTCAAACTATTTTCTACAATACAATCCATTTCAAAAGAGTAATTCAAAATTATGATGCCAATTATAAGAAGATGACTAACAAATATAGGACATAATTTTTTTTTACCATATAAGAATCTATCTTTCGATAAAATTCTCAAATATATCTTTAATACATGTCCATAATATTTTATACAATGAAAGATTATAATCAATCTTTCAATAAAATTATCGAAAATATCTTCAAAACATGCACATAATGGAAGATTATGGAAATGAAAAAGAAAAGCTAAAGAGAAATAGAAGATTATGAAAATGAAAAAGAAAACATAAGGAGAAATAGAGTTTTAGTGAGACAAAATAAGTCTATAAACCAATAAAAGTTGGTGAGTCACTTCTGTTGAGAATGTATCAAGTGTGAGTAGTGTGGATAATAGTCCCACATTGGTTGGAAATATGGAGACTTGAGCATTTATAAGTGAGAGAATCCATCCACCTATCACCTTAAGATTTTAGGTGAATATGTGGTGTGTCTCTCATAAAGGTGTTGCTCCAAAAAGAAGAAGTTCCACAATGTTCAATGCTCCCTAGTGAAAAATGAATTGACTTACTTTTATCGAAAGTCAACGGTGCCACAAGGGTGGTGAGTAAGAAATGCTCTGTTGAAGAGTGACAACGGTGCCAGGATAGTGAATAAGAAACATTATACGCGGTACAATAGTTTATGGAGTAAAAAAGAGCTTCCACTTGAGGGGGGGCATTATGGACTCACACCTGAGGGGGAGTGTTGAGAATGTATCAAGTTTGGATAGTGTGGGTAATAGTCTCACATTGATTGGAAATGTGGAGATTTAAGCATGTATAAGTGAGAGAATCCACCCACCTATCACCTTAAGGTTTTTGGTGAATATGTGGTGTCTCTCAGTTGGGTGTTTCTCTAGAAAAGAAGTCCCACAATGTTCAATGCTCCCTAGTGAAAAACTCTCCCAACAAATGGTATCATGATCCTTTGGTTCGAGAAAAGGATTGACTTACTTGTATCGAAAGTCAACGGTGCTAGTGTGGTGAATAAGAAATATTTCTTTGAAGAGTGTCAACGGTGCCAGTGTGGTGAATAAGAAACATTTTGTGTGGTACAAGAGTTTGTGGAAGTAATACGAGCTTTCACTTTAGGGGAGCATTGTGGACTCACACTTGAGGGGGAGTGTTGAGAATGTATCGAATGTGAGTAGTGTGTGTAATAATCCCACATTGGTTGGAAATGTGGAGAAAAATTCAACGGCGCCACAAGGATGGTGAGTAAGAAACTTTCCGTTGAAGAGTGTCAACAGCATTAGGATGGTGAATAAGAAACATTTTGTACAGTACAATAGTTTGTGGAAGTAAGAAGAGGTTCCACTTGAGGGGGAACATTGTGGACTCATACTTGAGGGGAGTGTTGAGAATGTATCAAGTGTGAGTAGTGTGGATAATAGTCTCACATTTGTTGGAAATATGGAGACTTGATCATTTATAAGTGAGAGAATCCACCCGCCTATCACCTTAAGATTTTGGGTGAATATATGGTGTGTCTCTCACAAAGGTGTTGCTCCAAAAAGAAGAAGTCTCACAATGTTCAATGCTCCCTAATGAAAAACTCCCCCAACAACTTTATCCCTCTTAAATATCATTATAAAATAAATAAACGTGCAACCATAAATATGAATAAAAATAATAAAATAGTATAGAGTAAATTCTACCTTAAACAATATCAGTATGAATCGAATAGTAACGGTCATAATTAAATATTTTAATTTTAAAAAATTATCAAAGAAATGAAGTTATTATTTTATTTATAAAATAAGATAAATATCAAAACAAAATTGAATAAAAAAAATTGATTGATCAAAAAATCAATAAACACGAAACAATCTCCACGGATTCGGCCAACAAAGCAAAAAGACAAAACAAATAAAACACTAAGTAACATTAGCCTAGCTATATATCTCCTAACCTTAGGAATCTTCCAACTCCTATACACAATAGTATCTATCTATATATATATATATATATATATATATATATATATATATATATATATATATATATATATATATATATATATATATATATATATATATATATATATATATATATATATTGTTCTCATAAACTCTATCATTTCTATATTTCAAAACCTCATAAATGATCTCCGTAGCAATACTTTTTAGCAAACTCGCCCTCCAACCTTTACCTTTACTGCTCTTATGCAACCACTCTAATTCAATGTTCTACTCTTTTGGTCCATGATGGGTTTGCAACCACTTTAAAACTCTCTTCCAAATATCTCTCAGTTCAACACACTCAAATAACAAAGGTTGAATGTTCTGTTCAGATCGACAGAAACAACAAGTTGTGTTATCCAACAAACCCAATCTATCAATCTTTGATTTCGTTGCCAACCTCATATGACAAGCAAGTAAAATGACAAACATTGCTTTTGGTCTAGCAAAATTGTCATAGAATATGTTTCTCCAATTAGCCTCATGTTCCTTACTAAGCAACTCCATATACACTTTTTTTCATATTGAACATGTTATCCTCCATAACCTCATTACAAACCTTTCTTACTAAGCAACTCCATGTACACTTTTTTCATATTGAACATGTTATCCTCCATAACCTCATTCCAAACCTGCATATGCTTCACATTATCTCTAATTTTCAAATTCGAGAAGTCATACATGATATTTAAAAATATTTATACTAATATAATGTTTAAGTTATAACTAAATTTATTTAATTAAATAGTTAGTTTTAAATAATTTCCTAAAATTGTTCATCCTTTTATTTTTTTTATTTTTTAATCAATATAAACTTTGATTAATTCAATCCTCCTTTAATTTTAGTTTAACTCTATATATTCTCTCATATTTGATAACATTAATTTTAAATTATTTTACCCTTTTACTTAGATATATTTAAGTTTACTTTTTCAATAACCTAACTCCTAATTATTATTAATGTTATTTTTTTGACACGGTAATGTATTCTTACTCTTAAGTTTCATAATTTTCTTCTTTTTTTAAAAACGGTCAATAGTATTAATCTCTTGTCGAATTGTTAGAGTAATAATATATATATATATATATATATATATATATATATATATATATATATATATATATATGACACCCCTACAATATCAGTGAGATTTGCTTTACACTCTGGTAATTCTCCCTCGTAACATGAAGATTATCCATGTCTATACCTCTTATACGCACTATTTTAGCACATATCCCATTTATCAGTGACTTAATGTATGATGTTATTGCATCTCGTAGAATAATCTGAGACTTTAGCACATATTTCATTTATCAGTGACTTAATGCATGACGTTATTGCATCACGTAGAATAATCTGAGACAAGAGGAACTGCATGAGAGAAAGACAAGAGACACTGCATATTTTTAAGTCCCACATCAAAAAAACTTTCATCAAATGGAAGTGTTTATAAACTTCTTTTACCCGATATGTTCCAAATCTTCAAATATTAGGCTTTGAAAAGATCATGGGGCTTTAAGCCTTAATGTAATGTTTTAATAATTAATTTGTAAATAGATTTTTACAACATTTATTAATAAAAATAATTTAAGAAAAATTAATACAAAAAAGTAAAATAAATATATATATATATATTAATAATTAATTTATAAATAGATTTTTATAACATTTATTAATAAAAATAATTTAAGAAAAATTAATACAAAAAAGTAAAATATATATATATATATATATATATATATATATATATATATATATATCCATAATAGTGATTTGAAGATTTCTATATATATATATATATATATATATATATATATATATATATATATATATATATATATATATATATATAAATCTTCAAATCATTATTATATATATATATATATATATATATATATATATATATATATATATATATATATATATATATAATGACTTGAAATATAAGCTAGATTTTTGTATTTTTTAGGCTTTGAAGATTTTTTTAATAATGATTTTTGTTTGGAGATTTTTAATAGTGGTACTTGAATATTATATTATTATTATTGTTATTGTTATTATTCTAATTTATAATAATGGTAGCTAGATATTATTATTATTATTTATTTATTTATTTATTTATAAGAAAAATATGTAATAAATTGGAGTATAAGGGCTACTCAAGCCCTTACAACAAAACAATTCAATGCAATCTACGACACAAATTCAATTGACTTAAATAGGATAGCAAAACGAATCATAAAAAGATACATACTTGTTATTTTTTTACTCTAGATTTTGCCAATATCAAGCCAATAATTTGCTTCGGTTAATAATTTCCTCCAAGTTATGAACTATATCATTAAACAGGACATCATTTATGATATTCCAAATCCTCCACACCACCGCCATCCAGCATCCACCTCTAATCTTGTTCTTCATTCTTCTCTTCAATTGGAACATGAAATTATTGAAGTGTTGAGAAGCTGAAATTCCCACCACATTCGCTATCCCTAGCCAGTTGTATATACTCTCCCACACTTCTCTACTTTTGTTGCAATGGAAGAATAGATGGGATAAGTCTTCTTCCCTTTCAAATCATAAAACACATACTTTGTTATGCTCACCTTGTATAATGTTCCTCCTAACAAGCTGGTCCCGATTAGGTAACCTATCAATCAATAATCTTCATCCAAAAACTTTGATCTTCGAAGGTGTGCTTGTTTTCCACAGACTGCACAAGGACTGAACCTGTTCAACCTGCAATGGATTAGTTGCAACAACCTTTTCTCTCAGCATATTATAACATGATTTTGCTGTGAAGATGCCATCTTGTTCTGGACACCACTTTACTATATCATCTTGTTGGTGAACAAACTCAAACTCCTTTAAAAATATATTATATCTCATTCACTTGCCATGCATCAAAATCATTCAGACTGTTCATTATGTTCTTGTTGATCCCCAAGTTCCAATACCACTCACCTTGCTCACAAACTCTCACCTCATCCACCTTGTCATCTTGAAGTTTTGATAGCTAAGAAATGAAAGGTAATTCCTACTTCGGAGTTTTTTCAGTATCCATCTCCTTATCCATAATGGTACAATGTTCCCCAATCCCACCCTGAATACCACTTTGTCTATGAATGTATCCATATTGGACTTGTCTTCCAATGTGAATCTGCCTGCTGACATAACATCTATCCACCAAATAGAAGCCTTCTTGTTTGTACTTGCCTCTAATCCCTTATGATTTTGTAATATTGAGTATTTGTATCTTGCTTGGACAATCTCCTTACAAATTTCTTTATCTTCATTCATTAACCTCCACCCACTTGTATAATAGTGCTATGTAGAAAGCACCAATGTATCTTACTCCTAAACCCCCCACTTCTTTTGGTTTATATACATTTTCCCAATTGACCCAACTTATATCTCTTTTCTCTTCTTTTCCATTCCATAAAAATCTACTTTCAATTTGTATAATTTGCTTGATGATCTTCTTAGGTGCTTTGAAGAAGGACATGGCATGGATTGGAACATTAGTCATCACATCATTCAATAAGGTTACTCTCTCACCAATAGCTAGATTCCTAGAATTCTAACTTGACAGTTTTTCCTCATTCTTTCGATCACCAACTTCCAAGTGCAATATCTCCTAGGGTTGGCTCCTACAAATATCCCTGGGAACTTAAAGGGAAGTTCATATATGCCGCAAGATAGAAGTTGCGAAGCTTCTTCCATAAATGACTTCTCAAGGTTAATACTGTACATATTTCTCTTATAAAAGTTCATCTTCAACCCTGACACCATCTCAAATCCTTTGAGAATTGACTTAATACTCCATAAGTTTTGTCATGTTCTTGTCCCCAAAATAAATGTGTCATTTGCAAACTGCAATGACCTATATTCTACTGGATCATTCACTTTGAATCCCATGAAATCATCATTTTCTGCAACTTTATTGATCAATCTTGCGAGGCCCTTTGTTACCAATATGAATAGGAATCATGATAATTGGTCACCTTGTCTAAGACCCCTTTCCACCTGGAAATCTTTTGTTGGGCTTCCATTAACAATTACTAACATGCTACTAATAAAAGCACAGGTTTCCCTCCATCTTCTCCCGTTTCAAACTAAAACCTAACATATGTAATATCTCCCTTGGGAAACTCCAGTTGAAACTATCATATGCCTATTCAAAGTCAACTTTAAGTATTAAACACCCCTTTCTTAATGTAGGGTCAAATTAGTAAAAAAAGAGAATTAGGGTTTGTGCCTAGAGTTGCCATCAAGATGACATGTGGCTAGAGTTGCCATCATGACAACCTTGGATTTATATTAAGTAGATAACAATTTTAAATGATATTTAAGTAATATTTTTAATTATAACGGATATGAATACTCGGAGGTACGAGTACCATCATATATGTATTCGTGCCCGTAAGGAAACAGGTAATTAAATATCTGTTTATTTTACATGTGGATACCTATTAAACTATGCAGCCCATGTCCATGACGGGTTTTACCCGCAAGTACAGATTTTTCATCCCTAATTCAAATCTATGAAGTGGATGAGGAATTTAAAATTTCTTAATTTTTGTGTTATTTAAAATTCCTTAAATTTAACTTCAACAAAATACTTCAAAGATCTTTTTAACATTTTTCATATTATTTTATCAAAAAACATAGATTTTAATTGTATTGTTTAAAATTCTTTTAAAATATTATTTTTCTTCGTTAAATTTAGTCATGCAAACACACTTTAAGGGTGATTATAAAAAAGAAAATTGTATTATCAATAATATTATTTCAATATCTATTTAGTTTATATAACACGTGTTTGTTTTAGCTTTAAAAATAGATTTTTTTCTTTATATTTTTAAAATAGATTTTTTTTAAATGTGTTTTTAAAATATTGCTAATTTTTTTATATTCGTTTTTTCTAAATTGAAAAACTAAATTTTGATATCCTATAACATAAACATTTATTATTGAAGATCAAAACATAGTCGAAATCACAATATTTTAAAAAGTTGTATCACAAAAATGATTTTTATAAAAAGTTATTTCAAATAGTTTCAAAATTAAGTGATTTTTGAAATTTTGATATAAAAAAAAGTTTCAATAAAATGATAAAATACTTAAAATAACATTTTAAGAATAACTATTCAAACTAAATTTTCATAAAAAATTTCTTTGTAAATAATTTTTTACGCAAAAATATATAACACTATAAAAATTATTTTTAAAAAAGGCAAAACAAACGGATCCTATGAAACCTACATGATTTGGTGAATTTCAAGTAATAATAAAGTATTTTAAAAATGTGTTAGAGGGTATGTTGTTAGCACTCCTTCTTTTTATGAATAATGTTTATAATTGACTTTTTAATACATATTTTCTAACACTGACTCTTTAATTATTTTAAATCATCCAGATGAGTTTCACCAAATTTAAATGGAAACCACATTATTCAGTTGGATTCATGTGAATTTTAATCAATAATAGAGAGTGTGTTTGAAAATATATGTTAAAGAGTGTCTTGATGACACTTTTTTTATATCTCTTTTTTTATTCCTGTATTATATACCATGTTTTCTACCGCGACAGAATAGGAACCAACACATGCATACTTTTTTTTATAAAACTATACATTATATGTAAGCCTCAAAATGGATTTCATGTAGTACCAAATTGTTGTAGTACCAAATTATTAAACAACCCTAAATATGATTTACATCATAACCAATATGTTGTGAACATATTTTACAAAATTAGTGTCAGTCTAGCCTATAAATCTCATTGAACAAAGATGCTTAATGTGTACAAACGTCTTTTAAGTCTTCCAGTGATAATGGTGTAGCATCGTTAAACATCTATATAAAAATTGAAGGGAATGTAATATGAAATAATTAATATGTGGTAAAAATGATTAATATGTTAAATATATGTACATGCTCCCAAGAATCAATAATGCCAACTGAGACAATGTTTATCATGTGTTTTATTACATAACAACCACACTCATATCCTCCTAGTTATTTTCTCGTCTACAAATTTGTACATTACATGAATATATAACCATACATATAATCATACATAAATGAATGTCACAAATAATACACTTATCAAAGACGTATAAAATCTGGGCCTTTATAGTTTATTTCAACATATTTATTCCCTCCACAACTCTATATATTGAAAAAAATTAAATTTTACACGCTAATATAATTACAAAGGCAATAAAAATATTACTAAAAGTCTCATAAAATATAAACTTACATAGAAACTATACGTTTCATCTTTAGTTCAAATAGTTTAACTAAGGAACATATCACAATTACCATATTATGTTGAGGATAGATGATAATCAATTGATAATAACCACTGACCGAATACGAACATAATTAGTTATTGGTAGAATATGTAAACTAAATATAATAGAACCTAGAATTTTAAAATTACTCACGAATGGATACACAGTGCTAAATATCATAGTTTATTCCCATCTCTTAACTGGGATGTTAAGTATGTTTCAATTTCTTTTCAAGAATTCGATGTAAATCGCATACTATATTGATCCAAGAATATGAAAATATCTTATTTATTTTAGGCTTAATACCCTTTTTCGTCCCGTATGTTTAGCTCTGGGTTCTTTTGGTCCCTTAGTTTTAAAAAGTACCATTTTGATCCCTCAGTTATTCAAAGTGGTTTTTCGTTTATCCTTACCGTCCAAAACGTTAAACAAAACCAATTAAGATGCATAGGTGGCACACACGTGTATTACCTTATGATTACCTGAAAATGTAATACATAAAAGCCAACACCTTTATCCTCGCATGTGTCTCAAACCCAGAACGTGTATCATCTTTCTCAAACCTAGAACGGAGAACGAAGAAAGCACAAAGAAAGAAGAACATAGAAAGAACGAAGAAAGCACCCAAATTTCTCATCTTTCTATAATACTGGTAATGTTCGTTTTTTCCTTTTAATCTTCGCCCAATTCTATTTTAGGGTTCATCTGGGTTTTCATTTTAGGGTTTTGTGCTCCTGATTCAAAATGTTGTAATTTTTAAGTATATTATGGATGAATATGTGCATGTAGTTATACACCAAAGGGTTTTTTATAAGGTGATGATGAGTCAAGTTATTGGGGTTCAGTTGCTGAGATGAAGTGTAATATTGATAAGTGGGGTTATTTTGAGGTGTTAGGGATTGTTAAAGAACTGGGATATGAGAAGTCTAGAACAGTAATATACAAGGACCCAACATTTGGTTTGTTTAATTTGAGTGATGATAAAGGTGCCCAAGAGATAATTGATTTATGTAAGGTACATAAGAGTGTTCGCTTGTATGTGCAACATTCAGTTTCTCAACCTGATTACTATGATGGACCTATAAAGGATGTGTAACACCTCAAAATTTGCCCTCCTCTCTTGGGACTAGCATATCATATTGCATATCATTTTTTGGTCATTAGGCATTGCATATTGCATATCACGTGGTTACATTGTACAAGTCATCCTCACAAGTCTTGAGCAGAAGATGAAGAGGTTATGTGCAAGCTAGGGTTTCAGTGGATTGGATCATTAATCATCTGAGGGTGGTGATTCAAGTTAGGGTTTTGATTCTCAAGGAGATTGGTCTTCATCTTGTTTGAAAGGATACATCATCATCATGGTTTGTTATCATCAAGTGTTGGAGCATAGTCCTTGAGATTAGGGTTTTCACCACTGGTCAACCATAATCAATTGCATTGGGCCAATCAGGGCATAGCAAGGAGATGGGGTTTATGATGGATATTGTAAGACCCCAATTTTGGGCCCTAAGATCCCTCATGGCCCACATCATATCATATCATGGCCTCAAGGATCACTGCATGCCCTGGTTTCCCTCCTAGTGGGTAGGTTGCCTTGTGAGTGTGGTTCTTGATCACCAAGCATGTTTTGCATTTGTATATCTTTTCTTTTCATATGTTTACTAACCAAAAAGTACAAAAATATTGTCATCTAACCTTGTTACTTGCAGCTGAAGCAATCATCAGCAATTAGGTCAAAGACAGTCAGCAGTCAGTCAAAGCAGTGGATGGTGGCCATTCTTGCAGAATTTGGGCACCATGATCAATAATCAAGAGTTCATATATCTTGGGACATCATTTGAAATCAAGTTCTCAAGGAATTAGGGTTTGGAATTCATCAGAAGTGGTTCAATCATCCAAAACTCTAGAAAAGTCAACAGAAAGTCAAACTTGGTCAACTGTGGATTTAATCAGTGATTTGATGGATGAAATTGATTTGAAGGAGTTCATTCATGTCTATATAAGCCTCATATATCATGTCCAACCTCATCATGGAAGAATTTGGAGTCAAACAGAAAATTTCCAGAAATAGAAAGTGGACCTGTAATTTCAACTACCAAAAATGGAAACTTCTTGATCTTAAACTTACATCATGATACAAGCTTCAAATGAATTTTTGCCCAACATGAAAGTTGAAGATCTTGTTCTCCCATTTTCAAAAAGTCCAAGAACACCCAAAACCCATGGATGGTTTGCAAGATATGATCAATTCAATTTCAAAATTTGTGAACTTCAAATGGCCATATCTCATGATTCCTTTGGCCAAATTTGATGGGGTTTTTTCCTACAAACTCCATTTAATCCCCTCTTTCCAAAAATGCATTCATCATGTGCTAAAACCTTGCCAATCAAAATGGCATTTTTAAGCTTGACTTTATTCATTTCAAGTGAGCAAAAAAGTTGACTTTTTGATTTGGCTATTTTTAAGCAATTTGGACAATTGGGAATGGTTTGGCATGTCATTTACAACTTATCCAAAGCCCAATTTCGTGCAGAACTTGCACCTCCACTTCCATATGTCAAAAATTAGCAAATGGTGCATTTGACTTCATTTAAGTTAACCTTGTTTAAGACATCATTAACCAAGTTAAAACAGTGATATATAAGTCCATTTTCTGCTCATTTGAACCCTAGACAGCCTCCATCGCTCAGAAATTCTCATGCTCTCTCATTTTGCATTTTGACATACTTGCATTTTTCTATTAAAATTCAAGAGAACCACGAGCAAGCTTGCATTGCTTCATCATCCATCATCATTGTGAGTGGTTTCCAAGTGTAAACTCCCAGCTGGAACTTCATTTTCGAGCTCTGTTTTTCCATGGACCAGCAATGGCAGATCGAGATTTGAAGTATTCTAAGCTTTGCTGAGCCAAATAACTTCAAGTGTTCATCATTTCCAAGCATTGTGGACCTCTGTTTGAGCTGGAAACATCCAAACAACCACTGTTCCTCGATTTTCTTCACAGCCAAGTAAGATTTCGACTATCCTTTTTCTCTAATCCATGCCATGTGTTAGATAGAGCTTGCTTAGCTGAGTCCATGGCAACTTGTCTCACTTGAAATGGTTATGATATGCATGAGAAATCTGAATTTCCATTTGTGTGCTCAAACTTGTTTTCACTCGATTTGCCTTGCTTAGGATGAGTTAGTGAGATTGGATGTTATATGTGTGATGTATGTTGTCTGATGATGCCATTGATATGCTTGATTTGTTGTTCCGGGCATGTTGGAAATTTCGAGTTCATGAAGGTGATGAAGTTATTGCTACTGTTGTGATGAACCCTAATATTTTTCCAGAAACCCCAGCTTCACGTATGCGTGTGTGTTGTTTATTGTTGTTATTTTTGTTGCATAATATCACCATCTCCACTGCCATGCTGCTGATGCATTTTGTTTGGATTTTGTTTTTGATGTTGGTGATAACATGAATTTGAGTTGCTGCTGCGTATAAACCCTAAGGGTTTTGGAACCCAGAATTTCTGAACCCAGAAACATGATTGGTCCGAGCTACTGTTCCATTGGTTTTAACCAATGAGAACATTTCATTTCCCATACCCTAAACGCACAGTTTTGATTAATGAGGGGGTATTTACCAGATTGCCACTCGGTCAACTTGTTTGACCACCATTTCATGTTATGTTGCTCATGTTATTCCAATTGATACAACATCTTACAAAAATCATTTCTCATTCATTTTAACTCCAAAAATCCTGAAATTTTTTCCATAATGTTCACATGAATGTCTACTATTTTGTCATGATTTTTATTGAATTTTTGGTTGGCTGGATTTTAAATGGCTCTAGGTTTCTTAACATGTATGCTTATTTGATACCTTTTGCCAATCTTTTTGTGAAATGATCATGTTGCATCCAATGACCTTGAAATTTTTTGTGGTTAACCTACATTCATTCATGCTCATTTTGATGTAAAGTTTGTGCATTTATCATATGGGATGTGTGAGATATGAATTTTTGAAGTAGGGTGTGACAATTTGTGTCACACCAATGTTATGCAATTTCATGATTTTTGTTGACATGCTTCCTGGCCTTCAATTAATGTGAAATTTTGCATGAGACATCTCTTCTATGTCTAGTTGATGTGTGAATTTTCTTGGATTTAATCATGCCATTTCCTATTTGTTTGAGATTTTCCTTCTCTGCCTAGTCCATTGTTGATTTTGTGTGACACTTCTTGCCATTTCATTTATGAAATTCTCATATCTTGTTGGATGATCATGAAATTTTACATGTGCATACTAGACATCTTAAGCTTTGCCATGGTGTTGACCCCATTCATTTATCATATGTTATCCTTGAGTTATGATTTTTTGAAGTTGACCCATGATTGTTGACCTTCTTTGTGCTTACTTGAAATTGTGTTGACTTCTTGATTTTAATTGACCATCTTCCCATGATCCAATTGAGCTGAAATTTCATATGCATTCTATGTTATGGATTGTGATTGAGTATGAATTATTTCATAATTTTTGGAATTGATTATGTTTGGGTTTGAGCTTGGTCTTGTTGTTGACCTTTTGTGTGCTCCCATTTGCCATGCTTTGACTTCTTTTGTCTATAAAATGATGATGATGAATGATATGCATGTGGGACCAATTGAGTTTGCTTCTTGATTGTTTAAACTTGACTTTGGTTGACTTTCATTTGCTGTTTTGACTTTTATCATTTGTTTTTGACCCTAGGCTTGTCCTAGAGGTCTCCTGGCTTATGTTTGAGTTCATTGTTTCAGGTTGAGCTACAAATGCTTCAAAGAAACTTTTGCAAGTTGATTAAGCTTGATTGTTTATCATGTGCTAATCTTTGTTTTGTAGGTTGCTTGGCTCATAAGCCTTGTGCCTTGTGCTTTGCATATTTGTCTATCTGTTTGACTGTTGACTCCTGTTTCCTTTTGCTTTAACTGTTGAACTGTATACTGATTTGTTTGACTATTTCAGGTACCATTAGTTGCTTAGTTCTTTGAACTTGCTTGCTTTGCTATTTAGCAATTTGCTTTGAGGTAATCCCTCTTTCTTCATGTAGTCTGGAGACCCGGCCTGTTATTTGGCCGGGCAAACTGTCTGAAGTCCTCCTTAAGAGGCAATGCTTGTGTGTGTTTAATTTTGTCCCAAGCAGGAAAAGTCCTTCAAATAAGGCAATTGGTAGATCAAAGGGATAAGCAACCTATCCCCTACTATTCAGTGAGTCTTCTCCTTGCTCCCATTACATGGTTGAAGTATTGAGATCAAAACCCAAAATCTATCGAGTCAATAATGTGGAAAGAGCTCCATCTTTCTGAGCTCCCACACTTTCTTAAATGCTCCCCCCTGATCAGGGATAAGAGCAATGAGGCACACCCCTCATCTCCTTTCATCTGCTTCACCTTAGCCTCTCAATGGCAAGGTTAAGAGCAATCTTTTACCCTATTCCAGTTGGCCTCAGTGCCTAACCCTCTTGTGTGAGCCCCCTTGTTTGGCTATAGAGTGTGCTGTTTGATATTCATTGATTGATTGATTGCTACATATACACATATCTGCTTGTATGCTTTATGCATTTATCATCATCATTTATTGCTCATCAATACATAATCATCTCATTTGTCTTTGTGACATTATCATTGTTGTTTGCCCATTGAGGACAATTGTAAGTCCATATCCTTTGGCCATTGCTCCTATGATATGGAAGTGAGTATAAGACCATCACCTTGGCCACTCATCTTATCTTTGCTTGATGCATTTGATTGTATGTGAGGATGCAACTGTAAGTCCCTGCAAGTTGGCATTTGCATTCCTGTGATCATGTTGCTTTGTTTGTTTGTATGTGAGGATACAACTGTAAGTCCCTGCAAGTTGGCATTTGTATTCCTAGGATCATACTGTGTATGTTAGAGTAAGCCCAGGCAGATTGGCATCTGACATCCATGTTTTGCTTTCTTTGTTGATGTGAGGGTGCAATTGTAAGTCCCTGTAAGTTGGCATTTGCTATCCTGTGATCATAATTTGGTTTGTTGGATTGTATGTGAGGGTACAATTGTAAGCCCCTGTAAGTTGGCAGTTGTTTCCCTATGATCATATGTTGCTTTTGTTCTTGTATGTGAGGATCCATTGTAAGTCCCTGTAATGTGGCATTGGTTTTCCTATGAGCATCTGTGGAGTTAACCTAAGTCCAGACAGATTGGCAGTCGACTTCCATATTTCATTCTTGTTTTCTTTTGAGGAGATTAGTGTAAGACCATTGAGTGGCCTCTGATATCCATTTTCTGTTTTAGGAGATTGGTGTAAATCCAGCTATTGGTATCCGATATCCGCTTTTGTTTGTGAGATTGGAGTAAGACCATTGAGTGGCATCCGGTATCATTTGTTTGTTTGTTTTATTATTAATTGCCCATTCCAAAGGACACACTTGAATCATCTTCTATATGATTTCAAGAAGTGAACCTTCTAAGAAGTTTTACTTTCCACCTTCATCCATTCATCATTCATTATGTCCTAAACCTTTTCACACTTTACTTTTCAAATTTGAGATAAGTGTTGTGCAAACATCTTCATGCTTTTCTAACTAAAAACCTGGACTCAAGTCCTTGACTTTTTTTCAAACTCATTTCATAATACTTCTTTTGAATTAATCTTAATCATACTTTGACTCCACTTTCATAATCACAATCAATTAACCTCACCCATTCACTTGTTTTGGCTCTGTCCATTGATAATCTTTTCATGCATTAGCCATAGGTTTCAATTATCTTTGTGGTTGATGTAAATCTTGCCTATCCTTAGTGAGTCGACAGTAAGACTTCCGTACTGAAAACAGGGTTAACCCCTCTAGTACGTCGAAGCTATCCTCACATGGTGGATGTTGGTCTTGGTCGAGTTTTCTCCCATTGATAATGAAAAGCCTCAGTGCTATTGTTTAAAATTGAATCCACCAACTTTTGGAAATCTTTTAGCCGAACTACGGCGTTTTGATCCTTACCTTTGATGGAAGGTACGTAGGCAGCGGGTTCATCCGTTCAAACCCAATAAAACTTGTATATTCTTTTCTCATCATCCCAATCATGTTTGCACAATACTTATGTCATAACAAATAACAATTTAATACAACAAGTGTGAAAAGGGCTCCCTAGGAGTACCTAGGACGTAGTGGGTGCCTAACACCTTCCCATTGCGTAATTTACCCCTTACCCAGACTCTCTGATCTTTTATTAGTTTTCTACGTGTAAAACTTCTTAGGCTTTTGTTCGCTTTTTAGCCAGTCCTTTGGATAAATAAAAGTGCGGTGGCGACTCGAAAATTTCATTGTATGCTTTGCTTATGGTTTAATCGATAAATCATATAGCGACGAATACACCGCTACAGAAAAGTGGCGACTCTGCTGGGGAACAAATCGATCCTTGGTGATATTGCCTACTTTTCACCCCTGTTGTGCTATATTGTTATTTGTTATATGACATATTTTTGTACAATTTGGGATCACTGTATTGATTGTAATGTTTGAATTGCTTGATATACAATTGCTGTTTGCTTTGGTGATCTGTGAGATGAGTTCTATACCCGAACTCGAGTGCACTCTAGGATAGGAGAATGGCATAGTCTTGTTGACTGGTGTGGAGTATTCCTTAGCCAGTTGACTTGCGAGTCCATTCACTTGGTGGAGGTCATGTTGAACTAATAATGTCACACAAGTTATTTGTGGCTAGGCATTATTCTTTCAATCATGTGCCGCAGAAGCCAAGGACCTTAGTTTACCAAACCCATCTTGGCCTATTTTTTTTTAGGACCGTAGTGCGGAGATCGTTCAGATGTCAGTTCTGATACGATTGTTACGCGATACTACACTCATGAGAGTTTCTCTTGAGAATATTCTTGGAATACGAGTATTCGTTCCTCCGATAATATTCGAAAGATGGAACGATGACTATGGGAACCTCTGATAGAACATGTCTGGCAGGTTTAAACCCTAGTACACTCCCTTTGGGTGGTTCTTAACCGAGACTCCATGCTCGTGACTCTCAACAAACCCGTGATTCGTGGTTGAGTCGTTCAAACATTGTTAATATCAATGGATCCCGGATCAGGTGTAAAACCTAAAATCCACCAAAGCGGCTGGTTGATATTAAGAATGTTAGAACCGGTTCATGTACCGTTAATATCAATGGAACTTGGGTGTCGATAAGGTGAAAACCTAAATCCACCAAAATGGATGATTGATATTAGGGATACAATGAGCTTTCCCACGACCTTTGTTTGGTGTGCTTTGTTTGATCCTTGAGTGTGTTTGTTGCATTCATACATTCACGCATTCATCCGCATTCATATCATCAGAGAAAAAAGAAAATTTTCAAGGAACTTAAAGGGTTTATTTGCAAAATTTTCAGACATGGAAAGACCAAAAAGGCATACAAAGAAGTACAGCTTTAAGCAGCCCGATGTAAAAGAGTTAAGGAATCTGACATCATATGTATTAGATCCCTTGGGTTTCAAAGCTCGCTATGGGAAGCTTCTGCCTCTGCTCACCACTCAGGTTGACGAAGGGTTGATGAGTACCTTGGCTCAGTTCTACGATCCGTTGCATCACTGCTTCTTATTTCCGGACTTCCAGTTGTTGTCGACTTTGGAAGAATACTCTCATCTTATTGGGATTCCGATTCTGGATCAAGTGCCGTTCAGTGGCCTAGAGAGTATTCCATCTGCTCGAGAGATTTCCAGTCTGTTGCACATAGATGAAGATCTGATTGGAGCTAATCTGACTACCAAAGGCGGAATTCAGGGTTTTCCTTCCGAGTTCCTCATTGCCCAAGCTACCTTTTATGGGAAGGCCATGAGTGAGGATGCCTTTGAGGCTCTGTTTGTGTTGCTCATCTATGGATTGGTGCTATTTCCCAACTTCGACAAGTTCGTGGACATGAACGCCATTAGGATCTTCTCAGTTCTTAATCCAGTTCCGACTTTGTTGGGTGATGCTTATGTCTCCATGCACCTGAGGAATATGAAGAATGGAGGAGTTATTGTCTGCTGTTTACCCCTGCTGTACAAGTGGTTTATTTCGCACTTGCCGCAGACAGTTGCTTTCAAGGAGAACAAGGGATGTCTACGGTGGTCTCAGAGACTCATGTCTCTCACCAATGATGATATCACCTGGTATGATCGCGTGTATGATACCGTTCAGATCATCGATTATTGTGGGGAATTCCCTAATGTGCCTCTTCTTGGTACATGTGGTGGGATTACCTACAATCCTATTCTTGCACGTCGTCAGCTTGGGTTCCCCCTAAAGGATAAACCTAATAACATTCTGTTAGAAGGTGTGTTCTTTCAGGAGGGTAAAGATCCCCAAGGCCTGAAAGCCAGATTTGTCCGTGCATGGCGCAGTATTCACAAGAAAAGTAGGAATGAATTGGGTCCGAAGAACTGCATTGCTTTGGAGCCATATACCTCTTGGGTCAGACAGAGAGCTGCCACCTATCTGATGCCGTACGATCATCCAAGACCTACACCGTCGGATATGGCTGGGCCTTCAACCCTCCCTACCCAACGTGTAGAAGAGTTGAGAGAAGAAGACCTTTCGCGTGCCTGGATCCGTGAAAGAGAGGAATTGCTGCAGCAGCTCAAGGAGAGGGATGCTATGATTGAATTTCTCGAACACCGAGTGATCGACGATCCGAACGATACTTGGACTTCTCTGCTTCCTCAGTCATCCAAATTCTGGAAGAGGAGGTATGATCGACTTGCAAAAGAGAAAGCTGATATGGAGGCTGCC
This sequence comes from Lathyrus oleraceus, assembly GCF_024323335.1. Lineage (NCBI taxonomy): Eukaryota > Viridiplantae > Streptophyta > Magnoliopsida > Fabales > Fabaceae > Lathyrus > Lathyrus oleraceus. Next base: position 452,005,199 of record NC_066580.1, read on the forward strand.
TATGAGAGAGAGATCAAGAAGTTGTGCACTTCTCGTCTTCCAGCATCCCGAGCTTCTAGGGATCCATAGGATGTCATTTACCTTTTCTCTTTGTAATAATCAAAAATGTTGTATTTCTTTGCTTTGATATATTGAATGAAATATTTTCCATGAGTAATTAAAATGTTTAAATATTCAAAATATTGCAAAAATACCCTAAGGGTTCCTTGAAAACAAAGCATTTGCACAAGCATTTCATGCATCATTCTTGCATAAGCAGGTACCCCTTTGTTTCTGGTCTTCTGGTTCTAACCTTTGTTCTTCATTTATTTTGAAGACAAGCTGACTCACCGGTATTATACAAGAGTCAACTCTGCCAGAATCATGGAACAGTTGGAACAAGAGAACCGAGATCTAAGGGAAGAGGTCGCCAGACTTGGCGCTTTGATGGAGCAACTTCTTGCTGCCCAGAACCAACCTGCTCAACAGCCGGCAACTCCCGTTCAGCGGACGGTTATTTCAGAAGTGGCTACTTCAACGGTGCCAGTCAGTGCCCATCAGCCTAATGCCATGCCTCCCGGTTTTCCTTGGGGGATGCCTCCAGGCTTCATGCCTGATTTGCCAGCTCCAACATTTGCTCAAATGCCGGCATCTAGCCCGGTCCCTGTTCCCGCTCCTCCTGTCGTGCATACCATGCCCAGGGTAGACGACACCATCTATCACTCTGAGGCTTCTGAGGGCTCAGATGTTCATGAGAAGATGGACGCAATGAACGATCAATTCCTTGAGCTGAGAAAGGAATTGAGGACTCTTAGAGGCAAAGATCTCTTCGGCAAGTCTGCAGCCGAACTCTGCCTAGTTCCCGGTGTTAAGATACCAGTTAAATTCAAGGTCCCAGACTTTGAGAAGTATAAAGGGAACACCTGTCCATTGGCTCACCTGGTCATGTACGCCAGGAAGATGTCAACACAAACTGATAATGATCAACTCTTGATCCATTATTTTCAAGACAGTTTGTCTGGTGCCGCGCTCAGATGGTACATGAGCCTGGACAGTGTCAACATCCGGTCTTTCAATGACCTTGGCGAAGCTTTCGTCAAGCAATACAAGTACAATGTTGATATGGCGCCTGACCGAGATCAACTCAGGTCCATGTCTCAGAAAGACAAAGAGTCGTTCAAGGAGTACGCCCAGAGATGGCGTGAGCTGGCAGCTCAAATCACCCCACCGCTGGAAGAGAAGGAAATGACCAAGATTTTTCTGAAAACTCTTGGTTCATTTTACTATGAACGAATGGTGGCAAGCGCTCCCTCTGATTTCACCGAGATGGTGAACATGGGGATGCGTCTTGAAGAAGGGGTCCGTGAAGGACGGTTGGCGAAAGATGATGGTTCTTCCTCTAAACGATATGGGGCGTTTAAGAGGAAAGAAGGGGAAGCACATGCCGTTCAATCTCAGCCGAAACATAGAAGACCCTCTGTTCAGAGGAAGCCTGCGCGACATTCCAATCATCAGCACCAGGTGGCTCACGTAGCGCCTGTTTTCAAGGACAACACTCCTCAACGTCAGCAATATCAACCTCAACAGTATCAACATCAACAGCAATATCAACAACCGCAGTACCAACAACAACAATCTCGTCCACAGCAACAGGCTTACCAGCCTCGTGGGAGTACGAGTAATCAAGCAAACATGGGTTATGAAAGGAAGAAGATCAGCTTTGATCCGATTCCTATGTCGTATGCGGAGTTATATCCCTCTCTGATAGAGCGGAAGTTGGTTTCCCCGAGAGATCCTCCGGCTATACCGGTCAACCCTCAGTGGTGGTATAAGCCTGACCAGCACTGTGTCTATCACTCTGGCGCTCCGGGCCATGACATTGAAAATTTCCTCCAGCTGAAGACTAAGGTTCAAGACCTTATGAGGAGCGGAATTCTGAGTTTTGAGGACTCAAATCCGAACGTCACCAGGAACCCATTGCCTTCGCATGGGAAATCTGTGAACATGATCCAGGAGGACCTTGGGAAGTACAAGGTTAAATATGTCAGCCACATCAGGCAGTCGTTGGTTGATTTACATAAGATGCTGTGTCAGCACAGTTATTTGGAGCATAACCACGACCAGTGCCGCGTTTGTTCGGTTAATCGCTTGGGTTGCGACCAAGTACGCCGTGAACTTCAGAAGCTGTTGAATGAAGGTACCATTGAGATTCTCCAGAATCGCAATGTTGATACAGTTGAACCTGAAGTGAATGTCATATCACCAGTGTTCAAGCTGCCTGAACCGGTTGTTATTCGCTACAATAGCAACAAGCCCAAGGCTTCACCTTCTTTGATCATCAAACCGGCAGGCCCTGTGCCTTATACATCTGATCGAGCTGTGCCATTCCGGTACAATCCTGTTGCTGTCCAGGATGGGGTCGAGGTGCCTTTTCCTTCAACTTCCGTAACCACTGTTGCTGATGTCAGTGGGTTGACCCGAAGCGGTCGTGTATTTTCTGCGCCTCCGAAGGCTACTGTTTCTGATACTGTTAGGCGCCCTGTGGGAACCGCTGTGAATGTTCAGAATCCGGCACTTGATGTTGCCAAACCATCCTCCTCTGTACAAAAGACTCCTGTTTCTTCAGGTGGCCCAAGTGGCATTGTTGATGAAGAATCTGATGAGATGCTGAGGCTCATCAGAAAGAGTGAGTACAATATTGTAGACCAGCTTCTACACACGCCCTCCAAGATTTCTGTCCTTTCTCTGCTGCTGAATTCAGAGCCTCATAGGGAGTCTCTGCAGAAAGTCTTGGATCTGGCATATGTCGATCACGACGTCACCCTGGAACAATTTGATAACATTGTTGCAAACATCACCGCTTGCAACACTTTGAGCTTTTGTGACGCTGATCTCCCTGAGGAGGGAAGAGACCACAACATGGCTTTACATATCTCCATGAATTGCAAATCTAATGCAATGTCCAATGTGCTGGTGGACACTGGATCTTCTCTTAATGTATTGCCAAAATCCACACTCTCTCGTCTGTCATATCAAGGTCCTCCTATGAGGCAGAGTGGGGTTGTTGTGAAAGCATTTGATGGGTCGCGCAAGACTGTGATTGGGGAAGTTGATCTCCCAATCAAGATAGGACCAAGTGATTTCCAGGTTACTTTCCAAGTAATGGATATCCACCCATCATACAGCTGTCTCTTAGGCAGACCATGGATTCACGAGGCTGGCGCCGTGACATCCACCCTACACCAAAAGCTGAAGTTTGTCAAAAACAAGAAATTGGTTGTAGTAGGGGGAGAAAAGGCTCTCCTGGTTAGCCATCTGTCTTCTTTCTCGTACATTGACGCAGAGGATGAAGTTGGAACCCAGTTTCAAGCTTTGTCTATTGATGAACCAATCGAGAAGAAGTCTCCTTCATTCACTTCCTACCGAGATGCGAAGCTGGCCATTGAATGTGGTGCAGTCGCTGGATTAGGGAAAGTACTTGAACTCGAAGATAACCGATCCCGGGCTGGCATTGGCTATGGTTCTGGGGCATGCAATGAGCAAGGTCTGTTCACAAGTGGAGGATTCATCCATGCTGATCAACCTGCAGAAGAGGAGGCTGCTTCTATCTTAGAAGAGGATGCAGAAGATCTGAACAATTTCATCATTCCTGGTGGTGTCTGCCACAATTGGGTCGTTGTAGATGTTCCTACAGTCATCCATAGATCAGAGTAATTGTTCATTTTGTTTAAAACCCTTCTCCCATGCCAAAAGGAGAAGTGATGACATTGTTGGCAAAGCATATATACAATGATGTTTTCATTCAATTAATTGCATTGTCAAACATTTGTTTTTCCTTTGTTTTCACTTTTTGCTTTTTGCATGAAATCAGTGATCACAAAAAACCCTGAAAAACAAAAACATTTTTCATCTGCATAATGATTTGCTTGTTTAAATTCTGAAATTTTTCATTATCCAGAATCATTATGCAGGGATTTCTAAACCCATTGAACATAATGATCCAACGCCATCTCCCAATCTTGAAGTCCTTGTATCTGAGGCAGAGGAAGATGATGTTGAAGGGGATTCCTGATGAGATTACCCGACTTCTTGAGCACAAAGAGAAGCTCATTCAGCTGTATCATGAGAATCAGCAAAACAGTTAAACTGGGGCATTACAAAAAAAAAAAAAAAAAAAAAAAAAAACAAGAAAAAGAGAAGAGGGTGAAAAAGAAGAAAAAATCAAAAATCAGGAAAAAATTTTTCAAAATTTTTCCAAAGGAAAAAGAAAATTATACCCTCAAGTCCCTAGTTGACTGATGCTGAATGGATTCAGAGTCGTTACGACCACTTGAATTTGATTGAAGAGAAGCGATTAACTGCCATGTGCCATGGTCAGTTATATCAGCAGAGAATGAAGAAAGCTTTTGATAAGAAGGTCAAGCCTCGTGTGTTCCGAGAAGGTGACCTCGTGCTCAAGAAAGTTTTGTCTTTTGCGCCCGATTCCAGGGGCAAGTGGACTCCAAACTACGAGGGTCCATATGTTGTTAAGAGAGCCTTTTCAGGCGGAGCTTTGATGCTTACAACAATGGATGGGGAGGATTTCACTCGTCCTGTGAATTCAGATGCAGTTAAGAGATACTTTGCCTAAAAAAAAGAGTATATGCAAATGAAAAAACAGAATAGCTCGCTAAGTTGAAAACCCGAAAGGGCGACTTAGGCAAAAATGAGCGTCTCGGTGGAGAACCCGCAAGGATAATCCAGGCAAAAATTAGAGACTTGAAAAAAGAGAATATTTGCATCCCGCTAGATTGAGTACCTCACCCTGGGGCAATCTAAGCAAAAATTAGGGATTTGGCAAGTAACTGCATCATGATAAGACTTTCTGTTTCATCAGCTGTCTGTTCGTCAGAGGATTCTCGATTCGTCGTCAACTGAAGCTTCAGATACATCGAGATTCAAATTGGTAGAGAAAGGATCATTATGTTCAATGTAGCCCTCTTCCAATATATATCACTGATTTCAAATTTGTACAGATCTATGGAGTCTTGCCATTCGCAGACTACCATTCCATCAAATAAATTTGAGCTTTTTATCCAATTATTTGCACTCTTATTTGTTTCAAATTCAACAAATGTTTTGCATGTTTCAAATTGATAAAATATCATTGTTTTAGACAAATCAAATTTTTCAAAACATTGTTTTAAACAAAGTGAACATGCACAAGATTGAAAGGATACTCAAGAATATCTCAGTGCTCTCCCGAGGGTGGCATGATTTCCAACAGGTAAGACATTTGTTCATACTCCTGGTTTGGTTGTATCTTCTTTCTTCAGATCTTTGTTGAGGCTGTTCCTCAAACAAAGTTGTTGTTGGGGTTGTTCCCCAGTATAATCGCAAGCAGAGTGTTGTCGAAGACTTCGTTTTCTCCAGCAGCAGTTTTCCCTAGCATGGGTGCTTCCTTGTGAGTTTCGGCGGTTGATGGTTTGTCATCTGGGTGCCCCGTCACTTTCTCCAGTGGGTCGTATGCCCCAGACTTTATTTGTCTCCTCAGCACAGTCATGAGTATAGCTGTTGATTGATATCCCCATCGGAGTCGAGAGTAGAGTTGTTATCACTCTCCCCGATGCAGTTGCCAGCGGCATTGTCTGTTTCTTCAGCGCGATTGTTTTCTTTTTGAAGACTCGGTAAGTCAGCGGTTTGATACCCGGTACTTTACCCTTTTCCCTGGCGAAGTCGTCTGCGGAATTGTTGCTATCTCTCTATCAGAGTTATTCTCTTTAGCAGAGCAGGATTTATTTTCCTATTCAGTGGTTGATTCGGGTTGATATCCCAGTATTTGCAACCACCTTTTCCTCAGCATAGTCTGCAGAGTGTTTGTTGTGGCAGTTTCGCCTGTTGAATACTCCTTCATCCCCAGTATGGTCAGATGATGGCTCTAGCATCCCGAGAACGGATTGATTTCCTGACTGTTTGTGATCCCCAGTAGAGTGGCTTGTATTGCAGAATCTACTTGTTGTGATCGGTCTGCTGTGTATATTCTCCCCGAGCAGAGTGGTTCGTCGCATAATCTACTTGTTTGATCTGTCCTCCCTCAGTGGTTTGTTCCCAAGAGAGTAGCCGACAGTTTTCCCCAGTAGAATTGCTTATGCAGTCAGATTCTATTTGGATGATATCATTCTCCCTCAGTGGGTTGTTCCCTAGCGGAGTTATGTGGTGTTGCTTCTACAGCAGTTTGTGCTCGTGCTTATGCATTTTGTTTCTCAGTTGATGCTGGGATCTCCTACAGATATCTTGGGTTTTCTCTTGTTCCCCTACAGATTTGTCTTGGTGGCTGTTTTGCCCGTTGTGACTTTCTGTACCCTGGTTGGGTTGTTTCCTGATATCTTCGATCCTCTGCTTCTTCAGCAGTACCCGCAGATCTTTGCTTCACAGCATGTGGATCTCCGCAGATTGGCTCTCCAGCTGGTTTTTCCCCTGGAAGTGTAATACCGGATGTTTGATTCCTGAACCTGTTTGTGTTAGAATTGTCTGTTTTGTCAGCATTCATCAAACATAAATCACGCATATTCATGCATATTCATAAAACATTCAGATATTCATGTTGCATTTCTTGCCATATATCTTTTGTTTGTCGTGTCTCCTGTTATGGTGATATAGATCTCTTTATAGATCTCCCCAAGCAGATGTCGGGTGTTATAAATCTCTCCATGTAAAGTCAGCCCCATAAGCAGAAAATGTTTATTTTTCCTTCTGCAGTTCCCCACCGAGATATATCCTCGTGGATGACGGTTTCTTCCGTTTCCTCCCAACACATATATTGGGATGGAAGTTCCTATTTGAGTTACATCCTCAGTAGGACATGTCTTGATTCAGTCTGTCTTTTCGGATCATTCCCGAATTGGTTATTTGTCAAATGTCTTGTGCTTCCCAGTGGGTTGTTCCCCAGCGGAATGTTTTTGGGCATCTACCTACAAACCGGTAGTTATAAGTCCTACTTTTCCTGGCTTTCCTGACAGAATTTGTGGTTATACACCTTTTATTCTCCAGCCAGAGGTTTTGGTTTTCTACCTACTACCCGGTAGTTGTAAATCCTATTTTTCCTGCTTTTCAGCAGTTTGTGGTTTGTTATGAACCCTATTTTGGTTTCCCGTGCGGATTTGTGATTTATTCTATCCCCACGCGGAGTTTTTGGTCTTCTACCCCGTATTCGGTAGATGTAAACCCTAATTTCGTGGTTATCTTCATTCAATACTTGATGATGATTTTCCCTTTGCTTGGATAAGTTGCTCAGATCAGCACTTATATCTCCAGCAAGTTTTTGTGGATAATTGCTGTATGCTAGCAATTTTATCCCCAGTGGGTCCTTTCACCGTTTGCTAGTGATTTGTTCCCCGGATCATTGGTTGTATACCAATGCATCCCCAGCTAGTCCCTGTGGATAATTGCCGGATGCTTGCAATTTATCCTCAGCAGATCGCCTTTCATTTACCCTTTTGTTGGTAATGTCTGTTGCTCCCTTTGATTGGTCATCATTATATACCTAGTTTGGTATCCCGATGCCTTTCTCTTCGGTTGATTTATCCTTTATTAACCCAGTAACCGGTTGTGGATAATCTTCCATGCGAGTATATTATTCGCGGTCTGCCGGTAATGAATAATATATCTCATGCGCTCTTTAGTTGGAATCCTTTGTAGATTTTCCCCAGCTGAGCAAGATTCGTATTCTTTGTAGAATCGAATAGCCATCCTTTAACCAGTTTGTGTTTTGGGATGATGAGTGTTTTGGCACACACACCAATTCACGTTTTTTGTCCATCCTTAAACAAGTCTGCTGTTCTAGCTTTCTTCAGGGTGATGAGTGTTTTGGAACACACACCAATTCACGTTTTTTGTCCATCCTTAAACAAGTCTGCTGTTCTAGCTTTCTTCAGGGTGATGAGTGTTTTGGAACACACACCAATTCACGTTTTTTGTCCATCCTTAAACAAGTCTGCTGTTCTAGCTTTCTTCAGGGTGATGAGTGTTTTGGAACACACACCAATTCACGTTTTTTGTCCATCCTTAAACAAGTCTGCTGTTCTAGCTTTCTTCAGGGTGATGAGTGTTTTGGAACACACACCAATTCACGTTTTTTGTCCATCCTTAAACAAGTCTGCTGTTCTAGCTTTCTTCAGGGTGATGAGTGTTTTGGAACACACACCAATTCACGTTTTTTGTCCATCCTTAAACAAGTCTGCTGTTCTAGCTTTCTTCAGGGTGATGAGTGTTTTGGAACACACACCAATTCACGCTTTTTGTCCATCCTTTAAACAAGTCTGCTGTTCTAGCTTTCTTCAGGGTGATGAGTGTTTTGGAACACAAACCAATTCACGATTTCGGATCTTATCCTATAAACAACCTACAACCCGGTTCAGGATAACTTTCCATGCGAGTACATTATCTACGTTTTGACGGCTATAGATAATATATCTCATGCACTCTCTTGTCGAACACTTTGTTTGTTTCCCCAACTGAGTAAGATTTGCATTCTTTACAGAATCAAATATCCATCCTATAAACAAGTTTGCTTTCGCTCTCTTCAGGATGATGAGTGTTTTGGAACACACACCAATTCACGTCTTCGGTCGGTCACCTGTTACATACCTACAACCCGGTATCCTTGGTGTTCCTTCCTGTTTCTTTGTTACCCTCATACCAGTAACATCTCATTTCTTTGGGGATTCCTCAGTGAAGTCTCCTGTTGCTTCTCCCCCAGGAGTCAGCTTGTGTCTTTCCAATGGATTTATTTTCCTTTGGAATTCTTTTCCCCAGTGTGAGTCCTTCACTCCCCAGTGAGTTCTCCAGTCTGTTTTCTGTATTTCCTAATCAGAGTCGTGTCTTGTTCACGTTGTATCAGTTTTGTTTATTCCCAACTAGAGTCTTGTTAGAGTCTCTGTTCCTGGTGAGTGTATTACTCCGATGGATCGTCTTTTCTTCTCTGTGAATCATATTCCCCACAGAACTTGTGTCTTTTGCATACATACCTTTGCATCATGAGGTCTCTTAGGGACCAAAATTTGTCTCATTACTGTTATTTAAGCCCATTCTACCGCGTCGAGATGAAGATTTCTAAACTTCACTTCTCCGGCTAGAATGACCTTAAATAGGGGCATCTGTAAGACCCCAATTTTGGGCCCTAAGATCCCTCATGGCCCACATCATATCATATCATGGCCTCAAGGATCACTGCATGCCCTGGTTTCCCTCCTAGTGGGTAGGTTGCCTTGTGAGTGTGGTTCTTGATCACCAAGCATGTTTTGCATTTGTATATCTTTGCTTTTCATATGTTTACTAACCAAAAAGTACAAAAATATTGTCATCTAACCTTGTTACTTGCAGCTGAAGCAATCATCAACAATTAGGTCAAAGACAGTCAGCAGTCAGTCAAAGCAGTGGATGGTGGCCATTCTTGCAGAATTTGGGCACCATGATCAATAATCAAGAGTTCATATATCTTGGGACATCATTTGAAATCAAGTTCTCAAGGAATTAGGGTTTGGAATTCATCAGAAGTGGTTCAATCATCCAAAACCCTAGAAAAGTCAACAGAAAGTCAAACTTGGTCAACTGTGGATTTAATCAGTGATTTGATGGATGAAATTGATTTGAAGGAGTTCATTCATGTTTATATAAGCCTCATATATCATGTCCAACCTCATCATGGAAGAATTTGGAGTCAAACAGAAAATTTCCAGAAATAGAAAGTGGACCTGTAATTTCAACTGCCAAAAATGGAAACTTCTTGATCTTAAACTTACATCATGATACAAGCTTCAAATGAATTTTTGCCCAACATGAAAGTTGAAGATCTTGTTCTCCCATTTTCAAAAAGTCCAAGAACACCCAAAACCCATGGATGGTTTGCAAGATATGATCAATTCAATTTCAAAATTTGTGAACTTCAAATGGCCATATCTCATGATTCCTTTGGCCAAATTTGATGGGGTTTTTTCCTACAAACTCCATTTAATCCCCTCTTTCCAAAAATGCATTCATCATGTGCTAAAACCTTGCCAATCAAAATGGCATTTTTAAGCTTGACTTTATTCATTTCAAGTGAGCAAAAAAGTTGACTTTTTGATTTGGCTATTTTTAAGCAATTTGGACAATTGGGAATGGTTTGGCATGTCATTTACAACTTATCCAAAGCCCAATTTCGTGCAGAACTTGCACCTCCACTTCCATATGTCAAAAATTAGCAAATGGTGCATTTGACTTCATTTAAGTTAACCTTGTTTAAGACATCATTAACCAAGTTAAAACAGTGATATATAAGTCCATTTTCTGCTCATTTGAACCCTAGACAACCTCCATCGCTCAGAAATTCTCATGCTCTCTCATTTTGCATTTTGACATACTTGCATTTTTCTATTAAAATTCAAGAGAACCACGAGCAAGCTTGCATTGCTTCATCATCCATCATCATTGTGAGTGGTTTCCAAGTGTAAACTCCCAGCTGGAACTTCATTTTCGAGCTCTGTTTTTCCATGGACCAGCAATGGCAGATCGAGATTTGAAGTATTCTAAGCTTTGCTGAGCCAAATAACTTCAAGTGTTCATCATTTCCAAGCATTGTGGACCTCTGTTTGAGCTGGAAACATCCAAACAACCACTGTTCCTCGATTTTCTTCACAGCCAAGTAAGATTTCGACTATCCTTTTTCTCTAATCCATGCCATGTGTTAGATAGAGCTTGCTTAGCTGAGTCCATGGCAACTTGTCTCACTTGAAATGGTTATGATATGCATGAGAAATCTGAATTTCCATTTGTGTGCTCAAACTTGTTTTCACTCGATTTGCCTTGCTTAGGATGAGTTAGTGAGATTGGATGTTATATGTGTGATGTATGTTGTCTGATGATGCCATTGATATGCTTGATTTGTTGTTCCGGGCATGTTGGAAATTTCGAGTTCATGAAGGTGATGAAGTTATTGCTACTGTTGTGATGAACCCTAATATTTTTCCAGAAACCCCAGCTTCACGTATGCGTGTGTGTTGTTTATTGTTGTTATTTTTGTTGCATAATATCACCATCTCCACTGCCATGCTGCTGATGCATTTTGTTTGGATTTTGTTTTTGATGTTGGTGATAACATGAATTTGAGTTGCTGCTGCGTATAAACCCTAAGGGTTTTGGAACCCAGAATTTCTGAACCCAGAAACATGATTGGTCCGAGCTACTGTTCCATTGGTTTTAACCAATGAGAACATTTCATTTCCCATACCCTAAACGCACAGTTTTGATTAATGAGGGGGGTATTTACCAGATTGCCACTCGGTCAACTTGTTTGACCACCATTTCATGTTATGTTGCTCATGTTATTCCAATTGATACAACATCTTACAAAAATCATTTCTCATTCATTTTAACTCCAAAAATCCTGAAATTTTTTCCATAATGTTCACATGAATGTCTACTATTTTGTCATGATTTTTATTGAATTTTTGGTTGGCTGGATTTTAAATGGCTCTAGGTTTCTTAACATGTATGCTTATTTGATACCTTTTGCCAATCTTTTTGTGAAATGATCATGTTGCATCCAATGACCTTGAAATTTTTTGTGGTTAACCTACATTCATTCATGCTCATTTTGATGTAAAGTTTGTGCATTTATCATATGGGATGTGTGAGATATGAATTTTTGAAGTAGGGTGTGACAATTTGTGTCACACCAATGTTATGCAATTTCATGATTTTTGTTGACATGCTTCCTGGCCTTCAATTAATGTGAAATTTTGCATGAGCCATCTCTTCTATGTCTAATTGATGTGTGAATTTTCTTGGATTTAATCATGCCATTTCCTATTTGTTTGAGATTTTCCTTCTCTGCCTAGTCCATTGTTGATTTTGTGTGACACTTCTTGCCATTTCATTTATGAAATTCTCATATCTTGTTGGATGATCATGAAATTTTACATGTGCATACTAGACATCTTAAGCTTTGCCATGGTGTTGACCCCATTCATTTATCATATGTTATCCTTGAGTTATGATTTTTTGAAGTTGACCCATGATTGTTGACCTTCTTTGTGCTTACTTGAAATTGTGTTGACTTCTTGATTTTAATTGACCATCTTCCCATGATCCAATTGAGCTGAAATTTCATATGCATGCTATGTTATGGATTGTGATTGAGTATGAATTATTTCATAATTTTTGGAATTGATTATGTTTGGGTTTGAGCTTGGTCTTGCTGTTGACCTTTTGTGTGCTCCCATTTGCCATGCTTTGACTTCTTTTGTCTATAAAATGATGATGATGAATGATATGCATGTGGGACCAATTTAGTTTGCTTCTTGATTGTTTAAACTTGACTTTGGTTGACTTTCATTTGCTGTTTTGACTTTTATCATTTGTTTTTGACCCTAGGCTTGTCCTAGAGGTCTCCTGGCTTATGTTTGAGTTCATTGTTTCAGGTTGAGCTACAAATGCTTCAAAGAAACTTTTGCAAGTTGATTAAGCTTGATTGTTTATCATGTGCTAATCTTTGTTTTGTAGGTTGCTTGGCTCATAAGCCTTGTGCCTTGTGCTTTGCATATTTGTCTATCTGTTTGACTGTTGACTCCTGTTTCCTTTTGCTTTAACTGTTGAACTGTATACTGATTTGTTTGACTATTTCAGGTACCATTAGTTGCTTAGTTCTTTGAACTTGCTTGCTTTGCTATTTAGCAATTTGCTTTGAGGTAATCCCTCTTTCTTCATGTAGTCTGGAGACCCGGCCTGTTATTTGGCCGGGCAAACTGTCTGAAGTCCTCCTTAAGAGGCAATGCTTGTGTGTGTTTAATTTTGTCCCAAGCAGGAAAAGTCCTTCAAATAAGGCAATTGGTAGATCAAAGGGATAAGCAACCTATCCCCTACTATTCAGTGAGTCTTCTCCTTGCTCCCATTACATGGTTGAAGCATTGAGATCAAAACCCAAAATCTATCGAGTCAATAATGTGGAAAGAGCTCCATCTTTCTGAGCTCCCACACTTTCTTAAATGCTCCCCCCTGATCAGGGATAAGAGCAATGAGGCACACCCCTCATCTCCTTTCATCTGCTTCACCTTAGCCTCTCAATGGCAAGGTTAAGAGCAATCTTTTACCCTATTCCAGTTGGCCTCAGTGCCTAACCCTCTTGTGTGAGCCCCCTTGTTTGGCTATAGAGTGTGCTGTTTGATATTCATTGATTGATTGATTGCTACATATACACATATCTGCTTGTATGCTTTATGCATTTATCATCATCATTTATTGCTCATCAATACATAATCATCTCATTTGTCTTTGTGACATTATCATTGTTGTTTGCCCATTGAGGACAATTGTAAGTCCATATCCTTTGGCCATTGCTCCTATGATATGGAAGTGAGTATAAGACCATCACCTTGGCCACTCATCTTATCTTTGCTTGATGCATTTGATTGTATGTGAGGATGCAACTGTAAGTCCCTGCAAGTTGGCATTTGCATTCCTGTGATCATGTTGCTTTGTTTGTTTGTATGTGAGGATACAACTGTAAGTCCCTGCAAGTTGGCATTTGTATTCCTAGGATCATACTGTGTATGTTAGAGTAAGCCCAGGCAGATTGGCATCTGACATCCATGTTTTGCTTTCTTTGTTGATGTGAGGGTGCAATTGTAAGTCCCTGTAAGTTGGCATTTGCTATCCTGTGATCATAATTTGGTTTGTTGGATTGTATGTGAGGGTACAATTGTAAGCCCCTGTAAGTTGGCAGTTGTTTCCCTATGATCATATGTTGCTTTTGTTCTTGTATGTGAGGATCCATTGTAAGTCCCTGTAATGTGGCATTGGTTTTCCTATGAGCATCTGTGGAGTTAACCTAAGTCCAGACAGATTGGCAGTCGACTTCCATATTTCATTCTTGTTTTCTTTTGAGGAGATTAGTGTAAGACCATTGAGTGGCCTCTGATATCCATTTTCTGTTTTAGGAGATTGGTGTAAATCCAGCTATTGGTATCCGATATCCGCTTTTGTTTGTGAGATTGGAGTAAGACCATTGAGTGGCATCCGGTATCATTTGTTTGTTTGTTTTATTATTAATTGCCCATTCCAAAGGACACACTTGAATCATCTTCTATATGATTTCAAGAAGTGAACCTTCTAAGAAGTTTTACTTTCCACCTTCATCCATTCATCATTCATTATGTCCTAAACCTTTTCACACTTTACTTTTCAAATTTGAGATAAGTGTTGTGCAAACATCTTCATGCTTTTCTAACTAAAAACCTGGACTCAAGTCCTTGACTTTTTTTCAAACTCATTTCATAATACTTCTTTTGAATTAATCTTAATCATACTTTGACTCCACTTTCATAATCACAATCAATTAACTTCACCCATTCACTTGTTTTGGCTCTGTCCATTGATAATCTTTTCATGCATTAGCCATAGGTTTCAATTATCTTTGTGGTTGATGTAAATCTTGCCTATCCTTAGTGAGTCGACAGTAAGACTTCCGTACTGAAAACAGGGTTAACCCCTCTAGTACGTCGAAGCTATCCTCACATGGTGGATGTTGGTCTTGGTCGAGTTTTCTCCCATTGATAATGAAAAGCCTCAGTGCTATTGTTTAAAATTGAATCCACCAACTTTTGGAAATCTTTTAGCCGAACTACGGCGTTTTGATCCTTACCTTTGATGGAAGGTACGTAGGCAGCGGGTTCATCCGTTCAAACCCAATAAAACTTGTATATTCTTTTCTCATCATCCCAATCATGTTTGCACAATACTTATGTCATAACAAATAACAATTTAATACAACAAGTGTGAAAAGGGCTCCCTAGGAGTACCTAGGACGTAGTGGGTGCCTAACACCTTCCCATTGCGTAATTTACCCCTTACCCAGACTCTCTGATCTTTTATTAGTTTTCTACGTGTAAAACTTCTTAGGCTTTTGTTCGCTTTTTAGCCAGTCCTTTGGATAAATAAAAGTGCGGTGGCGACTCGAAAATTTCATTGTATGCTTTGCTTATGGTTTAATCGATAAATCATATAGCGACGAATACACCGCTACAGATATGGGGATCATAACATGGTTTTATGGAGCTTATTGAGGCTAGGGTTTCATCCTTGAGCCATTTCATCAGGGAATTGGGGCTCAGATTGATCAGTGCATTGCCAAATTCATCTATCAGTTGAAAAGTCAACTGTGGTCAACTGTGCTTGATTTTATGGATTTGGAGGTGGGATTGAGTTGGATACACTTCATTCATGTTGGAACAAGTGTTATTTGACATTGCAAAGCTCAAGAATGAAGAAAATAAAGTCAGACAAAAAATTGCCAAAAATAGAAAGTGACTTGTAATGGAAGTTTCCAAAAATGGAAAGTTTTTACCACAAAATTACATGTCCAAGGAAGCTTCAAATGAAAATTTGTTCAACATGAAAGTTGTATATCTTGATCTCACCTTTCCAAAAAGTCCAAGAACTTGAAATTCCGATGCATGGTTGGCAAGTTATGGTCCATTCAATTTCAAAAATGACCCATAATCAAAGTGGCATAACTTTCACATGGAGTGTCCAAAATGAGTGATCTTTTTATGTGCAAACTCCATTTAACATGTACTTTCATGGTGCATAATTGGAATTCATCAAAAATGGTCAATGCAAAAGGTCAATTTTCAAGTGCACAATTAAAAATCCAAGGGCAAAATGGTCCAAATGGAGAAATACTTGGAATTTTGGAATGGGAGTTTTTGCAACACACCACATATGCCAATTAGAGATGGTTTCAACTGTCATAACATTTCAAGGTCCAATATTTGGCTAGGTCATTTTTAAACTTCACTTGAAAATGCATTTTTTGGTATGACATAGTGGAAAATGAGAAGTACAAGGCCAATCAACATGGGATCAAAGCCAGCACATCACAAATGATAATTGGAAGATGTCTGAGTTGTCATACAGCTGTCATGAGCCCTAATGTGAAATGGCATTTTTGCCCTTGCACTTGAAAATGACATTACACTAATCAAATTCATTTTGTTAATTGGTGATTAAGGAGGTGATTAGAGTGAAGTATAAAATCAGAATTGTAACTGAATTTGGATCACAATTGCAATTTCCAAGATTCATAACAAACTTTCCCTCCAAAAGTGCATTTTCTCTCAAATTTCATCAAGCTTTTTTTCACCAAATCTCCATCAAACCTTAACCAAATTGCAAAGTTCTTGTGGATTCGTGTTCATTGAGCCTTCTTCTCCGACTGTTTCATCAAGATTCGTGCTAAAAGCTTCAAAATCACAACTGTTCAAAGTGTGCTCATCAATGGTGAATTGACATTTCTCACACGTGGAGCTGTTTCGGATCAAGCTACGAGTTGCATTCACTTGGCTGAACTTCAATCTTCATCTGTTTTGAAGAATTACGC
Source organism: Lathyrus oleraceus (assembly GCF_024323335.1). Classification (NCBI taxonomy): domain Eukaryota; kingdom Viridiplantae; phylum Streptophyta; class Magnoliopsida; order Fabales; family Fabaceae; genus Lathyrus; species Lathyrus oleraceus. The sequence continues at coordinate 452,021,571 of NC_066580.1, forward strand.
GCAAAAGCTCAAAGAACAACCACTGCCATCTCCAAGGTACCTAAAATCGAATCTCACCATTCTTTAAATTGTGATATGGTTTTGAAAGATCATTCAATGTAGATCAACATGCTAGGCGTAGTTTTTGAATTGGTGAACTGATGAGTGAGAAATCATGCTTTGAATGTTTGGATGTGAAACTTTAAATGCTCGATCCGTGCTGTGTGTTTAGTGTTAGGAAAAATTGATCACATATCCTTAATCTACATGTTAAGACGATTCCAACGGTATATCACTTGTGCATTTTCGTGGCCAAATGCTCGTAACCGAAATCTGGATGAAACACGATGATGAACTGTGCGATTTTCTGGAAAAATGGTTGCATTTGATCCGCTGCAGTGCTTCACCAGTTCAAAATGTTGTTTACCGCCAAGTCCCAGCCAATGGAAACGCCCCACTCCATTAATGGAGGCGACGTCGTTTTGGCCTTGTTTCCTGTAATTACGACCGTGCCATTGGACTTAATTAATTATATCATTTCTTAATTTCTTTTTCATTTTTTATTTTCATTTGTTATGTGAACTTCAAAAAATCATAGATCACTCAAAACTTATCCAAATTTTGTGAAATTTTTTATGCCATGCTCATGAGAATGTGTAGAATTTTATGATGATTTTTGTGAAATTTTTGCACGTGTGGAAATTTAATTGGCCTATTGATTTTGTTCATGTGTACATTTTTGCATGTTTCACCATATCCTTCATGAAATGCTCATGCTTCCAAATAAATGAATGAAAATATTTGTGCTTATTCTGGACATGTTGATGGTGATTTCCATATAGAGTTTGTGAATTTTGGATACTTGGTTGATTAGATATGAATTTTTGGATTAAGGTGTGACAATTTGTGTCACACCAAGCTAGGTCAACTTTCTGATTTTATTTAAAATGCTTAGGGATGTTGGTTTGAGCTGAAATTTTGTGTGGATGATCATTGATGTGTCAAGATAACATGTGATTTTTGCTGGAATTTTTGATGGAGTTTTCTATTTGATTGATAATTTTCTTCACTGTTGGTTCATTTTGCAACATTGTGTGACACATGTTTGTATTTCTTTTGTGAAATTCTCATATGGTATTGGATGAAGATGAAATTTGGTATAAGCATTGTAGACACATTATAGGACATCATGGTTTTGATCCCATTCATTTCTTAATTGTTTTCACTGTTTTATGAATTATTGAAGTGGATGCTTGCTTGAATGTCTTGAATTGGCTTGAATAATTGTGTCTGGATTTCTTGATTTTCATTGACCTACTTTCTTTTGTCCAATTGAGCTGAAAATTGACATGCTATACATTGAATGTGTCCTGTTTAGGTGTGAATTTTTGTGGAATTAATTGAATTGTTTTGGTATGATTTTGAGTGAGATAGCTCTGTTTGGTCTTTTGAAGTTGCAATTTACATGATTGATGTTAAATTGTGCATGAAATGATAATGGTGAATGGTATGAGTATGGGACAAATTGCATTTGCTTTCTATTTGTTTGAATTTGATTTTGGTTGGTTTGCACTTGCTGTTTAGATTTTTTTATCCCTTTTGGACCCTAGGCTTGGCCTAGTGGTCTAGTTTCTCACATTTGGTGTGGATTTTCAGGTTGAAAGGCAAAAAGCTTAAGGAGATAAATGCAAGTTGCAAAAATTGAATTTGTTTGATGTTGTCCACTAACATGATTTTGTTTTGTAGGGTTAGATGCTTGAGCTTGAGCTCATGGCTTGCACTTATGTGCATTAACTTGTGTTGTCTGTATAGATTAACCATTTGCTGTTTACTGTTGGTTTGTCTGAGTACTGATGATACTTGATTAATTTCAGGTACATTTAGTCGCTTACAGTTCTTTAAGAACTTGCTTGCTGCTGCTTGGTTTTTAAACCACTTGAGGTAAGACTTCTATTCTCCATGTAGTCTGGAAGACCTGGCCTGTTACTTGGCCAGGCAATTGTCTGAAGTCCTCCTTAAGAGGCGATGTTTGTGGTTGTTTACTTTTTGTGCCAAGCAGGTAAAGACCTCTATGAGGAAATTGGTGGATCAAAGGGATATGTAATCTATCCCCCACTATTCTGTGAGTCGTCCCTCTGCTCACACGGCTGTGTGTTGATGCATTGGGACACAAACCCAAGATCTTGTGCTGTTGCACAATCGAGTCAGAGTCTTTGAGCGTAGAAGGGTCCCTCCATTCTGGACCCACACTCCTTTGTCTGAAGCTCTCCCTGGTCAGGGATAAGAGCTGTGAAGTCTAATCTTCACTCACCTTTCATCTGCTTCACCTTAGCCTCGCAATGGCAAGGTTAAGAGCGAATACTACCCATGTACAGATGACTTGCTTCGGCAGTCAAACCCATTGTTTGAGCCTCACTTGACTGGTTATAGTGTGTGCTTTGTGAATATTTGTTTGCTCTATTTGCTTGTATGCTTGTATGCTTGCTTTCTTCCTGGATAGGATTAGCTTGCAGTTGTGCAAGTAGGTAGAAACCTCAACATAGGGTAATGATGCATGATAACACTAGGCTCGAGTACAGCTCCCTGGTAGTGTGTCTTCCCTTGGTTTCTGGCTAGATTTTCTTTCCCTTGAGGGGGAACTACATCGCCCTGATCCCCGTTCCAGACGAGGTATGTAGGCAGGAGACCGCGCGAGGTCTCTCCGGGCACTTTTTTTTTCTTTTTGTGTGCGTTTGCTTGTTATCTTCTTGTGTGTCAGGATATGGACGTAAGCCCAGCGATTGGCTGTACGTATCCTGATTGTGTTTGTTTGGTGACGTAATTCCATCGAGTGGTTGTCGGGTTCCAGGTTTGCCTGTTTGTGTGTGTGTCTTGTTTGGCGTGCGTGAGCCGAACTACGGCAGCTCTGATTCTCGTTCCAGACGAGATACGTAGGCATAGGATGCGACGTCCTATCGAGCTCTCTTCCTCTTAACCCCACCTGTGTTGTCCTCGGTGCGCGCGTGTGTGTGGTGTTTTAGCAACCTTTTCTTTTCTTAGAGCGTGGATTCCGTCGAGTACGACGGACGTGAGGGGTGCTAATACCTTCCCCTTGCGTAACCGACTCCCGTACCCTTTCTCTTTGGTCGCGAGACCATGCTTTTTCCAGGTTTCTCTGAGCGTTTCCTTTCCCTATCTTGGGATAAATAACGCGCAGTGGCGGCTCTGTGTTGTTTTGTTTCAGCTCGCCGGTTGTTTTTTTGCGGATGTGACAGGATGAAACTAACAACATAACTAAGGTTGTAGTTAATGTTGATGAAACTGAAGATGTCATTAGAAAACTGTGATAGTGTGTTGAACAACATATCAGAGACCTTCAATAGTGTTATTATTGAAGCAAGAGCTAAGCCTATAGTGACAATGCTAGAATATATCAGAACATACATAATGGAAAGGTGGACAAAAATAGAATGAGATTTGCAAATCTTACTGATGATGACATCTTGCCCAACATTATGAAGAGTTACTTTATAAATTGTTATGTTTTGATACTTTGTAAACTGCTATGTTCTGATACTTTATAAACTGCTATGTTATGTATACTTATAATGTTTTGGTTATTAGGATTTCAAGGATAATGAATATACCAACATATGAATTGTAAGGTATACTCATAATGTTATGTTATGTTCTGTATACTCATAATGTTATGTTTGCTGAGATTATCTCTTGTGTTTCCAGAAGGTTTGCTGAGCATATCTTTGAGGTTAGGCACCTTCAAAATGCTAGAGATAAGTTCAATGTCAACTTGCAAGATCAAAGTTGTACACGTAGGAAATGGAAGCTGACAGCCTTGCTATGTGTGCATGCAATTTCTTCCATGAAAAACAGAAATTTCAAGGTAGAGAGTTACATACCAGATATGTACAAAAAAGGCAAATATCAGGAGGTATACAACCATGTCATCTACCATATTAATGGCTCCAACCTATGGGAAAGGATAACCTATAATGATGTTCAGCCACCAGTATTTAAAAAAATGCCAGGAAGGCCAAAAAAGAAAAGGAATTTGGAGCAAGGTGAAGTTGATGACATTGGTCACAAATTGAGGAGGATTGGACTACATATTAAATGTAGTAACTACAAAAAAACTTGTCATAACAAGCTTACTTGCAAGTATCCACCAACTTAATCTCAACCTCAGACACAACCAACTCAGTCTCAAGCTCAGGGAATACTCAAGCTCAATCTCAGATAAAACCAACTCAATCTCAGACTCAAGGAACTCAAGCTGAATCTCATACACAACTAGCTCAGTCTCAAACACATGAATCTCAGGCTCAGACATAACCATCTCAATCTTAGGCTCAAACTCAAGCTCACACAAAGGCTAAATCAAGTGGTTACAAGACTCCAGTCAAGAAGTTAAGCATTAGGAGACCAACAAGAAGTGTGGGATCACCAGGCCCTACAACTAGGTTATATGCATCAAGGAATGTGGCAAGCCCTACAACTAGGCTCACTTCATCTCAAGCAAGCAAGAAGGAAAAATAGATATTTTAGGCTCACTTCTGTTATGATGTTTTAGGTCATAATGTCATTTATGTCACTTATATTTTGGTACAATGTGTTGTCTTAGGTCTATAATGTCACTTATGTTTTGGTACAATATGTTGTCTTAGGTCTGTAATGTAACTTATATTTTGGTACTATGTTTTGTAAACCTTATATGGTAATTCTGTTATGGTGCAATGAAATACATATTTTGCAAACCTTACTATTGTGGCCAAATATACAAATTATAACAGTTAAGTAACAAATTATACCAGTTAAGTTACAAATTATACCAATGCTGTTACAAATTATACCAGTTAGGTTATACTAGATTGGTAGACATATTAAACTAGTAACTATACCAGGTCATAAACAACATTGCACATGTTATATTAACAATTCATTGATCTCATAAAACAATTGTATAGATTACATTAACAAATTAAACCAGTATCTATACCTGGTAGAAATACAATTCATTCATCCCATAGAACAATTCAATTCCCTTTCAGTGTACAATTACATTAATAAATTGTAAATTAATACATTTAAAGCAACAAAAAAATGAATTTTTCCAAAATGTCTTCCACTTTATTGTGTTATTGAGAGCCCCGTCAAGTTCTTCAATTAATCCTTCAGATTTAAGCAATTTCTAATGTTGATCTTCATTCTCTTTTGTTAAGATTTCCAACCTCTTTTTTTTATTCTTGATAAACATGTCCCTGTCATCTTTCACTACAGTACAAAACAATCAAAATAACCACATCCATTACTTATATTCCCCTGCACAGGTTACATACAACATTACCCACTGTATAAATTCGAAATTGCAAACTTAACAAGATAAATCATACCTTATAATATGGGCATCTCCAAAATTGCTTCCCAAATTTTTTGACTGTTTTTTCCCTTCATAGTACACCAAAATTACCACACCAATAGTTAAATCTCCATTGATTTTTCGAAGAAGCATAATTAAACCCATATCTGAAATTATAGCTCACTTATACACCGTACCCAGACCCCTTTTTCGATGGAGCGGAACTTTTATGAGGCATTATTCATAGATTACAAAAACAAGATGAAGGAAACTTGTGAAGACGATGGCTACTGAAAAAGATGAAGGTAACTTTTGAGCAGTGAAGAAGGTATGCACAAATGCCGTCCACGGGTGAAGAAGGTAGGCACAAATGAGAATTATACACAAAACCTTAATTCACATGAAGAAGACATCTGACATGGAGCTGGCTTGGATGTTAACACTTTCACGTTTAACAGTGTTATTGTGTTTTATCTGCAAAGGATAAATGTGGTACATTTAATACAGTTGAGTGATCAAAATGGTAATTTTTAAAATTAAGGGACCAAAATGAACCCAACGCTAAACATTTGGGACGAAAAAGGTTATTTTGCCTTTATTTTATTCAATACAAAAAATGATGCATGCATCTAAATGGTTAAAAAAATCAAAAAATAAAGTGAGTCATTACAATGAAATTGCTTATGTGCACAAATTTAAAATTGACATTTATTAGAATAGAAGTTGTACTTACATGCACCACAAAGGTAGTATCGTTATGTCCAGTCACTTATTTCCAAATAAAAAATCCTTTATATATTTAGGATCAGAATAGAAAACCTCTAAATATGGATCATGCTATAACTGAAGAGTAATGGATTCTTTAATATCCATGATGAAACATATCAATTTTCTTAATGAATCATCAAAAGAAACTGATATCTCATTTTGGGTATGGGTATGGGCAGTTGAACAAATTTCTTTTGTGCTTTCACCACCTAAAACAAAATTTCCAGAAAATCTATCATATTCATTTGTACTCGGTTGGACAGTTACACCCATTGGTGCCAATTTTTTGCATTATAAAAAGAATATTAATACACAATGCATGTGTCATGTTATAAGAGCACAAAACACAATTTTTACATACCACATAAAGCTCGTCCAACTCTTTATTGCGCAATTCCCGCTCATATGCTAATATTTTCTCCAACTTTTTATCATACATCTCGTCTAACTCTTTCTTTTTCAATTTCTGCTCATGTGCTAATATTTCTTCATACATCTTATTATAGTGCTCATCCATATATTTCTTTTGGGATTCCCGTTCTTGTGACAAATTCTTATAAATGAGCCTGTCCATCTTTTTCTTTTGCAAATGTTTACTCTTTCTCAATATTCTAAAGTATAACCTCAGACCGATGTCTTTTCCAACACCACATACACGTCCATCATGCTTATTTGTTCTGATTTCTTCTACTAATATATAATGACGTACATGTGGAACAAAGAAACCTTGATTGTCCATATCAACAAACATATCTTACACACAACATTAATATGATATCATTACCAAAGCAATTTAAATTATACACACCAAATCCTACATTTAATATTCTAATTGACAAAATAATCTACTTGCAATCTTCTCAGCGACTGCACGTGAGGCATCTGAAGTCAACTCTCTAGTTGACCTTTGTCGAACTCTCTTCCACTTTTCATGTCGTGATGGTGGAAATGAGTTGTGATTATAACTTATTGAGACATTTCCCAATTGTTGTTGTTTATTTTTCATTAATCATTTCTCATAGTTTTCTGTAACCACCATGAGACAATCTATGGGGATATTTAATTGTTTCGTTGTTTTTATTTTATGATTGACTTTTAAAATGTTATAAACATAATGAAAATACTATTTTACATGGTTGTATCTAAAAAACATAAGCATAGAACACAATAAGATTATTTTTTAGAAAATAAGATTATTACTAACCAAGAACTCATTAGAACTATGAGGCTTGATAAACTCCTCCCATACGTGTTTCTCAATATAATTGTAATTCACAATTAGATGTTTAACATCATACTTAGGCTTCGTAATGTGATCACGTGTAAGTTGTGACTTAAAGCTCCTACAACACTCACAAGGATAAGAGATCCATTTATTCTTCAACTTATCTTCATCACTAACTTCTTCAAACTCAAAAATTGACTATAGTTACATCAAGAAGTAGGTATTAGTAATAAAAAATACTATTGAATCATGTAAATTAAAATTAATACCTTAATTTTTGTCTATATGATTTATTTTAAACCAACTGATAATTGGGTTCAATCGTCTATCAAAATACTCACTTTGCTACGTCCAAGAAACATTGCATAAATCCTAAAAAAGAAAAGCATTCTTACGATTACAAGTCCAAGTTTTATAATCAAACTCAATCGGAAACCTAAGACCCGAGTTTCTAACTTTTGTTAATTTAGCCATCATAGTAGCACCTCTAGATTTTCTTTTTCTTTTAACCTTTTTAATAGAACACTCATTTGTATGAGTGACCTTGATGAATAATTCATCTATATTCAAAACAAAAGCAAAATTAAAACAACAACACATAAAAAAAAACCTTCATTAAACCGTCAACAACAACAATAAACCTTCAATAACTCAATAACAACAATAATAACAACACTAAACCATCATTATCTCAATAACAACAAAACTACAATATCTCAATAACATAAAACCATTAATAAATCACTAACAACAATAACACTTAACCATTATTATCTAAATAACAACAAAACTACAATATCTTAATATACCAAAACATTTCATATCTCAATAACAACAACAACAACAACAATAAATATATCACAAAAATATATTGTTACATATCATAACAAAAACTACGATATCTTCATTAATATTTCACCACCAACAACAAATAAACCTTTAGGTTTTAGGCACTAAGCATCAATAACAACAACAACAACAATAACATAATCACAACATATCTCAACAAAGTTACTATTACATGCATGGAATAGATATTTTACGTACCATAAATGTGGTGAAGAAGTCAAAGAGCTAAATATCGTATGAGTTTCGTCTTTCCTACTTGAAAGTATCGTTCATGTTTCTCCTTCGTTTTTTCTTCGTATTTCATTGCCTTGTACAATCTGAAGTGATATTGATGGTTCAAAATGGTTTTTCCATGTTTACTGGAGAAGTAGGTTGAAAATATATGATGGTAAGTAAATGGAGATTACACAACGGTGGACGAGTTGGAGATGAAACATGTTTTGGGTTCTCTTCATTAATGGAAATGAAAAACTTGTTAGGGTTCAAAATGATTTTCCTAAGTGCTTAATGTGGGTTTCGTAAGGCAATAGAAACTAAATATACATGACAAGGAAAACTCTATTTCATGAATAAGAATAGTACATTTCACCACAATTGGATATTCATGCCGTGGTAAAATCCTATTTATTTAATTTAACTTTATAAAAGCGCCAATTTTAATAATTTAAAAATTAAAAAAGGAAAAACATTTTACTACGGTTGGAAATTTCAACTGTGGGGAAATGTGGCTTATATTAAGTATAAAAATAAATTAAAAAGAAATGTGCCACTATAATATTAAAAAAATCACAATTTTATAGGCGTTGAGATTTAAACCCATGAACTGTACACGATTTCCCAACGGTTTCTATATTTAATTATGGTAAATCTAAATTATATTTAATTTAAAAATACATAAAATGATGGCGTCAAATTTGCAAGATGTCACAACGGTCCTACAATCAACCTGGTGAAATGGATGTCATAGTAGGTATTATTTGTAGTTGTGTCAAAATCTGAGGTGCTTCCTTCCTTCTTACTAACGACCATCAACTCAACGATCTCCCTCTTCATTGTACACTTTGAATGGTTGGTTACCCTCAGGGCACCTCCAGTGATTGAAGCAATGTATCGGCACTTCCCTTTGTGCCTTTCGTCTTCTCTGTTGCTCATTTCTTTACCCTTACCCCCAACCAATGCATCATCAACATCTTTGGAAATTACTTCTTCTTAGGAGAGTCCTCAAGCTCCCTCTTGTCGTCCTTGGTATACTTGGACAACCATATCCCTTTTTATCATCCCTTCAATTGCTTCCTTCAACTGGATGGAATTATTGGTGTTGTGGCAGTGAATCTTATGGAAACGAAAATATTTGGACTTGTCAGTCTGAGTGGATTATTTGATTGCAAATAGGTTTCTTATCCTAACCTCTTTGAACTCTGTGTTAGCGCACTCCTTCAAGATCATTTCACGTGAAGTGTTCAAGGGAGTGTACGAGTCAAACCTTGAGCAGGGTATGCGCTCACTTTCCTTTATGGATAACCTAGAATCCTTCTCTAATGACCGACTTGATCTCCCATTCGGGGCCTCGACTTCCTCTAAAGGCTGTAAGCTTTTCTTCATAGTGTATGTACGGTTGGGGTCTACTTAATATATCCTTTAAATTGTAGGCCTATTTTCTCCCAAAATGTTCCCGTAATGCACAATCCAATCTGAGGCCTTTCTCAAGGATCTAGCACTTTAGTCTTTCGTCTGATACCCCAATAACTACTTCTACCTTGGTGAAGCGGTCAAAATACGAGCATAAAGTCTCTTTGTTTCCTTGCGTGACTCTGCAAAGAATGACCATGGTAGTTGGTTGTCTTTTCCTAGAGGTGAAATGGAAGGTGAACCCTCGCACATGTCAGACCGAAAATATATGCTCATGTCTGGAAGGGACTTGTGCCAAACTATGGATGACTTGGTTAGGGTAAATGCAAAGAGCTTGTAATTCATACCCCCTTCGGTATGATAGTAGTTTATCCAACCGTTCGCATGCTCGACGTTTTCATTTGGGTCTTTAGTGATATCGTAACTATGGAGTTTTAGAGGTTTCTCCAGTGACTTCGGGATCCTATTGTTCAAGATGCGGGTGGACAGATGGTTCTCTTACGGGGCTGGACGAGGGCCTCTTCTTCATGTCGTTCCCTTCTCCTAGGGCGTCGGACTTTAGAATGAATGTGGCTTCCTTCCCTTTCTTTAGGATCAAGGGAAGGAGTATTGCGCATGTTTCATCAGCGACTTAGAGATTTTTGGACCTTTTGGTCCTTTTTTTGCTCAGGAGCGGTGGTTTTGTGAGAGGCTACCTCTTGCATAGTATTGTTCCTCGAATTAGCATTTTGTAGACTTTCTTCTATCCGAGTTAGCATTTCTGCCAAGGCTCATGAGTTATGATGTTTAACCATCTAGCGCTTCTCAGCCAGGCATTGTAGGCGATAACGTAGGTCTGAACAAAGGTTTTCCTAAATATAAATATGGTGTATATTTGAAGAATGAAGGAGTTGGAAACACTCCTTGATAGGTCATAGGTTGGACAAAACTCTACGGTGGAGGAACATATGGGCTAGTTGTTATGACTTGATCATTCATCCCTTGAGGAGGAGGCGAAAGTTTCTTGGCAGATTCAACGGATGCAACATCTTGTCGTTGGATGGTAGAGCGAGTAGCTTTGGAGACCACCATTGTTTATGGATACGAAGGATGATGGTTTGAGTCTGAGTATGAAGGGATTGATCAAGAAATGGAGATTCGATTTCGATCAATGGAGATCTAGATTGCTATCAGAACAAATTCAGTCAAATTGATGGAAGTTAGGTTGTGGAATATCAAAGGAATCAGAAGTTAATTTCTACAAACAACGCCAATGTTATGCTCTCAAACTAGATGATGAATACACGTGTCGTTATAGTGGTTTGAGACTTTTGATGCGGTGGAGAGGGGGGTCATCCGCAAGGTTAGCACCCAAATGCTCAAATTAATAAGAAAGTAAAAAATAAAATTTGAATAGGTAATAGTTTTAATAATTGTAAGTGGTGTGCTTTCCTCTTTGAACATGGAGGTGGTTGATAACCACACGCGTGTGAAACAACGTGAGATGCGTTTAACTGTAGCATTGAATTGAAAGATTAACTGAACATTTCAGTGAGAGACACCATGTGATGCAGGAAAAAACAGATACATTTATTACTCGCACGATGATTCATTTTCAATAATTATACTTTCACCTTTTGGACTCGACGAACGATCCATAACACTTACTAGAATCAAACACACATTTTACTTCACTTTAAGTGAAATCAATTTTAAAAGTATTTATCATTTTTATTTTAGAATTACCAAAAACGTCAACATCAATTCAAAAATATTGATACATCTTTAAAATTGGTTTTTTCTCTTCCAAAATTAAAACCAATCATACTTTATAATGACATTGCATTTTCTACTAGTATCTCTTTTCTTCCTTTAAAGGTGTCAATGGTTATATCGATATCCACAAAATATTTTGTTAATAGTAACACATAGGTGAATATGTGACCTCAATCACCACTGTTGCAGACAAGAGTGTCAGGTAAAAACTACTGATGGAAGGAATCGAAATTTACATGGTAGTAAACTAACAGAAATTTCTTATGATTTGCCAGTCTGGGTATCTTGTACTAACTACTAGTATTGTTTTTTGTCTGTCTCTTGTCACTTTATTTTTGTAAAAAATCCAAACAAAAATTTAATACTAATATTATTCTCTTTTTTTATTTAATATTATTTTAATCAATACAATATGATCAATTAAATTGTTTATTATAAGACAGAGGGTATAATAAAAACATAAATATTTTGTTTTTCTAAAGACAAAATAATACACACAAATCAATCAACCAGACCAGTCACTGGTCAAAGTAAGTTGCAGCCCACATGCAAATTCATTGTGTGACGAAATAAAGATAGTAATGTGCATCTCAAAACGGGACCCATAGACATTTATATTATTATTTATATTATTGCCAATTGGCTAAAAGCTTCAACAACATATTACTATAAAACACAAGTGCACGAATGCAAAACATTATTTATACTTTAAAATATTTTTTCTATCAATCCAAAAATCGAAATTACACCTCTTAAAAATGAGTAAGTGATTATTACAATTTAAACTCACACTCATGCATTTAGATGTCACTGCCCATCTATTAATTGAGTTGATGAGTAGTATAATTTATGGGGTGTCACATGTAAAATGAGACATAAATTTTTTATGTAATAGTATTAATACCCCACTTGTTGTGCTAAGGATAGAATTGAGATGGTCCCATTTGTTTTAAAGGTTGTTCATGCATAGGGTTGGATAATGAATACTAGTACTTTTATAATTCTACTACTCCAAGTATATGAAGTATGGGGGCATTGGATTAGGCAAATTAAAATCGTTAATTAGAGTAGATGATGAAGAAACTCTCGTTCGTCCGGTAATTGAGATTGACTATGACGTGACGTGATGGTTAGTTGGAGTGAAGATACGGACAAAGAAGGAGATGTACTATGTGGGTCCCATACAGCATGAACTCACACGTGCGACACAGAAATCCATATGAAAATTGAAAGGAACAGCGTGGGTGGAACAGTGTTTGTAGGGGGACCACTTTTGACGTGTCGGGTGATTAGTATGAACGTAACACACGAGAATGCGGTCCCTCGTAGAAAATGAAATCTTTTTAAGAAAATACTAATTTGTGTAGTAGGGTATATATTAAGAACTAATTGCAGAAATGTTTTTTGAATTTATATATAATTTTTATCAAAATTTTATAAATAATGTTTTTATTATTTTTTTTAATATAAATTTTCTATTTATGAATTGGTTAACATGTACCTCAGGATACAAGTTAGTATTACCTCTTTTTATGGTACAATTACACGTGAGATGAGATCCATGGTTTTCGTGTACTAGTACGATTACTACTGATTCTCTCAAGCTGGGTTAGATTGACTATCCGGGTAACGGGTTACGTGTTTTTTGGAACATGAAAATGGGTCACGTTTTGTACCTTGTTTATTTCTTAGAATTTTGTTGTCCATATATTTTTTTGAAAAGGCTATTGTCCATAAATTTTAATTTCACCAAATTAACAATCCAGTAATTATATATGAAGCTGCTTCTGTGTCCCACATTACCAAGATTTTCAAGCTGTGTGTAGTGCTTATATGTTTTTGGGCACTAGCTATAGCTTTTAGGAGTGAGGTTTAAGCCCATTTAATATGATATCAGATCTTGATTTTGCTATAATGATAATTAGCCTTTTGTATTTGCTTTTTGAATTGCAACTTCTAACTATGGAATGGCCAAATGAACTTTAAGCCATCTACTTTGTCCGTTAAAAAAAGTTGCTAGTTCACTGATAATAATTTTCTTGATCTTCCTTACAATGTTGAAAAAGATGACAATCTCTAATTCCATAGAAGATTTGAAACATCTTCAAATATATATGGGAGGGAAGTTAAGGTAATATGTCCCTTGCTAGATCTTATGCTTTGTTTTTTTATTTTATTTTATTGTTGTTAGTTAAAGATTCTATTATATATCTTCCTTTTCCCTTTTCACTTATGTGTTATTTTACATTATGATTGAGTTATTTAATGTTGAAGTTTACGTACTAATTCAAGTGCGGTAACCGGTTACCACGGGTGTGTAACGGTTACAGTTAGAGCTGACATGCATTCCAGTGATAGAGAATTGAAGGTTTCTTAGGAGTAACCGATTATTAGAAATGGTGTACCTGGATATCTGTTTTGGCGTAACTAGTTACAACTTCAAGTTTTTGTTTTTTCTGCTATTGTATTTGATCAATTTATATTTCAATCATTGTTTAACTTATATATAAGTGTGTAGGATGCACTCTCACCCTAGTTAATGCAATCATTCATTCTCTCTCTCTCTCTCTCTCTCTCTCTCTCTCTCAATTCTCCTCTTTCACTCTCCACACACCAAAATTACTCCACCATTGTTTCACCAACTTTGTGGTTGCTTGTTCTAACATTTGGCATCAAGAGTCTGGTTCAGATCCATAAACATCTTGTGTGCAACATGAATTCAGTTTTCAATGAAAGAATCCATGCAAATTTACCCATTCTTGATGTGAAGAACTACGACAAATGGTGAAAGCAAATTAAGGTGTTGATTGGCTACCAAGATGTTCTTAAGGTGATCAAGAATGATGCCACTCCTCTTGTTCAGAATGCTACTGAAGCGTGGCAAACAACACATAAAGAAGAGAAGAAGAAGGATTACAAATCGTTGTTCTTGATTCATCAATGTGTTGATGGCGACAGCTTTGAAAAGGTTGGTGATTGTGATTCGTCGAAGCAAGCTTGGGAGATCTTAGAGAAAGCTTATTTAGGGGCTGACAAAGCAAAGGTGGCGAGGCAAGAGTTTGACGAAGAGAATACACTCTTGCTCATGATCACGGAAGCGAATTATAGTAATACATCAACTGCAATAGCTCAAAGAATGCATAAAAATTGGGTTGCAGTCGGTTGAATGATACAGTTGACCGGTTGCATGAAGAGGAGGTGTCATGATGAGTATGAAAGGAGTTCAATACAGTGAGAAGTGGTATTTGGACTCGGGTTGTTCAACTCATATGATGGGAAGAAAGGATTGATTTGTCAAAATCAATTGTGCCATGAAGAACAAGTAAAGTTTGCGGATGACACCATTCTAATGGCCAATAGTATCAGTGATGTTTTGATCATGAGAAGGGATGATGGACATTCCTTGATCAAAGATGTCTTGTATATTTCGGGAATTAAATGTAACCTTCTAAGCATTGGCCAATTGCTTGAGAAGGGGTACAAGACTCATATGGAAAACAAGGGGTTGCGCATTTTGGATGCAAAAGGAGTTTTGGTCCTTAAAGCGCCTATGGTTGCCAATAGAACCTTCAAGGTTGAGTTGAATTTTATGGAGCATAGATGTCTTCCTACTGCAGTAAGTAGAGAAGAGTGGATGTGGCACTATCGTCTTGGGCATCTCAATTTTAGAGATCTCAAGAATTTTCAAAAGAGTGATATGGTAATGGGGCTTCCATCTATCAACATAACAGCTGAAATGTGTGAAGAATGTGTACAAGCTAAGCAACATAAGTGAAAATTTAGCAATGATGCAGTCCGGAGAACCAAGAATCACCTTGATGTGGTGTATTCGAATGTTTGTGGATCGATGCAAGTAGATTTCATTGGTGGCAATAAATGCTTTGTCACTTTTATCGACGATTATAGTAGGAAGATATAGACATACCTAATCAAGATGAAGGATGAGGTATTCGAAGTGTTCAAGAAATTCAAGTCCATGATGGAGAGGCAAAGTGGTCACAAGCTCAAAATGCTCAAAACAGATGGTAGAGGCGAATATGTCTCAAATGACTTTGGGAAGTTTTGTGATCAAGAAGGGATTTTATGTGAGGTAGTACCACCCTATACACCACAACAAAATGGTGTAGCCGAAAGGAAGAATCAATCGATTATGAACATGGTGAGAAGCATGTTGAAGAGGAAGAACTTGCGGAAGAAGCTATGGGAAGAAGCGATATCCACAGCTGCTTATTTTTTGGATAGGTACCCTAGAAAGAAGCTAGAAAATGTAACACCAGAGGAAGCATGGTCGGGGTTCAAGACAAATCTGAACCACTTGAAAGTTTTTGGTTCCATTGCATACCGACATGTTCCGGTTCAACTTAGAAAGAATTGGATGACAAGGGAGAGGTGATGATTCTTGTTGGATATCACTCCACTGGTGGTTACAAACTATTTAATGTTCTTAACGGGAGGATTATGATCAATAGGGATGTTATAATCGATGAAATGAAGTAGTTGAAACAAGGTGTAACCGGTTACCAGCAGTCTGTAACCGGTTACCAATAGTCTATAACTGGTTACATGTAGGATGTAATCGGTTACCAGAATCCTACAACCGGTTACAAGTACGAAATTTTGGATTCTGGGGTAATAGAAAGTACAGAACAATATGTCGTCGAAGCCAGAGATGAAGGAAATGTCAGGAGGTCAATAAGGTAAAGGGGTTTGCCTCAAAGACTCCAAGATTGTGAGCTATTTTGTAACAATGAGGTCAATGATGATGGTGATTTTATATACTTTGCACTTATGGCCGAATCTGAACCCGTTAATGCGGAAGAGGCTTTAAGTGATCCAAAGTGGATTTGTACTATGAAAGAGGAGTTGGAATCCATTGAGAAAAATAGTACTTGGGTGCTTGTTGATCTACCAAAAGGGAAAAAGGTAATTGGTGTGAAGTGAGTGTTCAAAGTGAAGGCAAATCCCAAGGGTGAGATAATCAAGCATAAGGCTCAATTAGTGGCTAAGGGATTTTGCAAAGATAAGGTATAGATTTTTAGGAGGTATTTCCACCGGTTGCTAACATTGAAACCATTAGGCTTGTTATTGGTATCACAAACAACCATAATTGGCCTATTTACCAAATGGATGTCAAATCTGCATTTCTGAATGGACCACTTGAAAAGGAGGTATATGTAGGACAACCCCATGGTTTTGTTATGAAAGACCAAGAGTTGAAGTTCTACAAGTTGAGGAAAATGCTATATGGTTTAAAGCAAACTCCAAGAGCTTTGAATAAAAGAATTTACGGTTTTATAAAGGGCATTGGCTTTAAGAAATGTGTATCGAAGCATTGAGTATATGTGAAGATGGATACTAGTAAAGGAGTAATCATTCTTTGTCTATATATGGATGATTTATTGATCACGGGCAATGATGGGGAGTGCATTTCAAAGTTCAAGAGTGAACTTATGCATGAGTTTGAGATGACAGACCTTGGTCTCATGACTTATTTTCTTGGCATTGAGTTTCACAAGTCAAAAATGGGATTGCTCATGCATCAAAGGAGATATGCTCTTGAGATATTGAAAAAGAGTGAAATGGAGCATTGTAATGTTGTCATTTCTCCAGCTGAACCAAGGTTTCAATTGTCTAAGAATGAGGATGAGAAATATGTTGATCCAACTTAATATAGGAGGTTAAGTGGATCTTTAAGTTACTTGTGCAATATATGATCAGACTTAGCATTTAGTATTAGTATTGTGAGTAGATTCATGGAGAGACCGGAGGTGTCTCATATGGAAGCAGTTAATAGGATCCTATGTTATGTCAAAGGTTCTGTTGGCTGCGGAATTATCTTTCCCGCATCGGATACAAGCAGAAAATGCAATTTTCTCAGTTTTACCAATTCTAGTTGGTGTGGAGATAAGGATGATTGAAAGTCTATAGCTGGATACATCTTTATGTTCGGTGCGACACCAATCTCTTGGTGTTCGAAGAAGGAACAGGTAGTTGCACTCTCATATTATGAGTCAGAGTACATTATCGCTTCGTTACGCACATGCTAAGTCGTATGGCTTATGAATATATTAGAGGAGTTAGGCAGCAGTGAGACTGTCACACTCTTAGTTGACAATGTTTCCGCGAATAATCTTGATAAGAACTCAATTGCACATGAGAGGAGAAAGCACATTGAGATGAGGCTCCACTATTTGAGGGAACTTGTTGGTGATGGAAGGTTACGATTGGGATATTGCAGAAGTGAGGACCAAGTTGTTAATTTGCTGACAAAAGGGGTCACAAATGATGTACTCAAGAGGTTGAAGAAGAGCATGGGCATGGTGGAATTGCAACAATTGAATTAAGGTCGTGTGTTGAACTTTATGTAATAATTCAAGTATTGTAACCGGTTACCACGGGTGTGTAATCGATTACAGCTGGAGCTGACATGCTTTCCAGTAGCAGAGAATTGAAGTTTTCGGAGGGGTAACCGGTTGCTAGAAATGGTGTAACCGGTTACCACTAAAGTTGAATTAATTTGTTTTAATTTCAGTTTTAGATGCAACCGGTTACCTGTTTTGGCGTAACCGATTACAACCCCGAATTTTTGTTTTTTCTACTATTGTACTTGGTCAATTTGCATTTCAATCACTGTGTAACTTGTATAAGTGTGTAAGGTGCACTCTAACACTAGTTAATGAAAACATTCATTCACCATCTCTCTCTCTCTCTCTCTCTCAATTCTCCTCTTTCACTCTCCACACACCAAAGTTATCCCACCATTGTTTTGTTGGTGTAAGCCTTAGAGGTCAATACTTTTGGTACTTGTATCGAATTATTTATTAATAATAAAAGGCCTTTTCTTTATTATGTTTGTTCAATAAAGTCCCTAGAATAGCTAGTCCGTTTAATGTATCAAGTGTGACTTAATCATGAGATCTCATTAAACATAAGGACATTATTCTTAAAGTATCCGTAGTCGAGCTTTATTGTGAAGTGGGATAACACTAAAGCATTAAGACTATTATGTATATAGAGTGATAATCACATCTCATGGATCATGGATACGGAGTTATCAAGTCTTAAACATAGACATGAATATTAAGAGTAATATTTATACTGGATTGACCCGCTATGAGAATACTATATAGAATGTTATGCAAAGTGTCATACGTTATTCTCATGGTGATAATGGTGTATACCACCCTTCGACCTGAAACCACTATGGACCCTAGATGTAGAGTCGAGTGCCTTATTGTTGATCAAACATTGTTCGTAACTGGTTGACCATAAAGACAGTTGATGGGTACTCCATGAAGCATGCTGATGGACATGAGTGACCTAGATGGAATTTGCCCATCCTGCGTAACAGGATAAATGTCTACGGGCCCAATATTGAAGTGGACAAGGATGACACGGTCTATGCCTTGTGTTCAATATAGACATAAGGGTAAATGGGTAATTGTACACATAAGTATTATCACAAAAGGATTTGTCATATCACATGACATTTTCGTGTCTTGGGTAGCAGTGATGTGTTGTTAGATACCTCTCACTATTTATTATGTTAAATATGTGATTTGATATAATTGCTAATGTCTCGAAAACCTACAGGGTCACACACAAAAGGACGGATTGATGAGAGATAGAGTAACTAAGGAACATCGTAAGGTACGGTGCACTTAAGTGAATTGTAGAACATCGTAAGGTACAATGTACTTAAGTAGAATACAAAATATGGTAAGGTACCACACGCTTAAGTGATTTTGGCATATCATAAGATATGGGCCACATACACTTAAGTGGGCTTTTTAGCTTGCAGCCCACACAAGTGGTTCTATAAATAGAACCCTTGTGCATAAGCATTTGTGCAGTTGTAATTTCGTTTCTCTCTCTCTCTCTCTCTCTCTCTCTCTCTCACACACACACACACACACACACACACACTCAAAGCCTTCATTCGTAGCAGCTAGCACTGATATTGAAGGAATTCGTTCGTGTGGACTGAGTAGAGGCGTTGTCACCATTCAACGTTCGTTATCGCTCCGTAGATCTGCATCAAAGGTTTCAATCGCCACAAGAGGTAACGATTCTATCACTGATCATCCCCATTTGTAAGGATCACTAAAGGAGAAATTTTTAAATTCCGCTACGTTTTGGATCGCTATTCTCCTTCAATGGTATCAGAGCCACTTATGAAACCATGCATCTGATAGCTGTTTATTTTCTGTATTTTCTGTATTAATACGATTAAAAGACAGAATGAATCAAAGAATAAACGAGTAAACAAATTTAGCATCATGTGTGTACGATTTAGATGATTGATGTTGACTATGCTTCGGAATCCGACGTTAGTATGGTGAAGCAGCGAAACATCGATCGTCCATAGGTTACGCAATTGAGATCGATTAAGTTATATATATGATATAAGTAATCCTGATGCAAAATACGGTATATATGATATACTGTTTCTGTTTCGTTCATTCAAACACTTAATGGTTGTTTTCCTTTGAGCGATCAATGGTCATTTGCTTCTTGATCCGATCTTAGTATGGTGAAGCAATGACGTATTGATCAATCATACTGAATTAACAATCGAGGTGTGTTTGACGGTCTGAAATTGGTGCATTAGGGTTCATGACGGTACAAGGGTTGTGCTGTCAAAGAGTTATGCGATTAGGGTTGTGACTGCGCAAGAGTTGTGCTTTAAATTATCAAGTGTTGATGTGAAAAACGACGTCGATTTCAAATGATAATAATGTGTTTATTATTATTGTCTTGTGGTGATCGGTTATGGCCTTAGTTTTCCTTTATTTTGTTTTGAGATTTTAAAATATGACATGCGTATCGTGCCTCTCTTTTAATCTCTTAATGTAACTTATTTTCTCATCTCACTCCCTCATATGTAAAACGAGTTTCTTTTATGTAATGTAATGTTATGAAGAAAGAGAAGAATACAATATCAAAGGAGGACAACCTTGAAGATCTTGCTTGGAGAAGCTTAGATCGTTATTAGGTTAGCTTAGGTTCTCTCATTGACTTGGGAGAACAATTGCGCTAGGGGACATAACTATTTCATTTCATATGTATGTTGATGCATGTGAATGTATGTCGATGCATGTGAGAGACGATTTATATGATAAATAAGCCGGTGAGATCAGAATAATTGCAAATTCCCTTAAATTAAATATTAAGTTTATGCTTTCCAAGTTTTAGCACTCATCAAGACTAGTATCGAATAATGTAGGTTTCGCCTACGCGAAGTGCATATTCTATATTAGTAAGGTGCGATGGGATAATTATAATATCCAATTGCTAAAACAATGGGTCAAACTTAACTAGACAAATTAAAATAAGGTTATATATGTTTAGAAGCAAAAGTTGGAAATGATCCATGTGATGGATTGGAATAAGGAGTTATTCACCCAACTAAAATATTTGAGAGTTGTATTAGATACAATTGGAAGAGTTCCTACCTAAATAACCTAGTTTTGTGTAATCCGTCTATACGGACTTAAAACAAAGTGAAATATTGATCTCGACCCACTAGAAAATCTTCCAACGGGATTTTCCGAATCAAATGGTGATGGTCATTTGTTTTGAGTAAAATAGTGGGAGCATATTTAATTAAAGGCCTAATTAAATACGTTATTGATACTTATATTTTCATTATTTTCATGTAGATTACCATGATAACAAACACCTCTAACAACATTTTACGATCAATCCTTGATAAGGAAAAATTGTCTGGGACAAATTTTCTGGATTGACACCGAAATTTGAGGATTGTCCTCAAACATGATAGAAAGTTGTATGTCTTGGAGAAACATGTTCCTGAAGAGGAACCTCCTAGTTTTGCACCTAAGGTAGAAACAGATGCTTATAAGAAGCATGTCGATGATGCCAATGAAACTGCTTGCCTCATGCTAGCTACTATGAACTCAGAGTTGCAAAAGCAACATGAGAACATGACAGCGTTCGATATGATCGAACACCTGAAGATGCTCTACCAAGAGCAGGCAAGGCATGAAAGGTTTGAAGTTTCAAAAGCCCTTTTTCAAGGAAAGATAGCTGAGGGATCCCCTGAAGGTCCCCATGTGCTCAAGATGATTGGGTATGTGGAGAACCTTGAGAGGTTGGGTTTTCCCCTCGGAAAGGAACTTGCGACTGATTTGATCTTGCAATTGTTGCCCGATAGGTTCAGTCAATTTGTCCTTAATTTCAATATGAATGATATGGACAAATCTCTTCCTAAAATGCTAGCCATGTTAAGAACTGCTGAGCAGAATCTGAAGTCAAAAGGGAAGTCCATTATGATGGTCGGAAATGGAAAGAGACAGAACAAAAGACCCACCAAACAGGGTGATAAAGAGAAAGGCAAGAAAGTTGTCAAACCCAAACCCAATGTTGCTGCTTTGAAGCCTATTGGAGGTATAACAAAGGAAGGCGCATGCTTCCATTGCGGCAAGACCGGATACTGGAAGAGAAATTTCCCAAAGTACCTGGAAGATAAGAAGAATGGAGTAGAGACTTCAACTTCAGGTATTTTTGTTATTGAAATTAATTTATCTACTTTTGCATCATGGGTATTAGATACTGGATGCGGTTCTCACATTTGTACCAATGTGCAGGGGCTAAAAAGGAGTAGAGATTTGGCAAAAGGTTAAGTTGACCTACGAGTTGGCAATGGAGCAAAGGTTGTTGCTTTAGCCGTAGGAAATTATGTATTGGCTTTACCTAGTGGTTTAATAATTCAGTTAGAGAACTATTATTATGCACCTGCAATTAGCAGGAACATTATTTCCGTTTCTTGTTTAGACAAGTTTGGTTTTTCATTTATAATAAAGAATAGTTGTTGCTCCATTTATTTGAATGATATATTCTATGCTACTGCACAACTGAACAATGGACTATATGTCCTTGATATTGAAATGCCTATTTATAACATTAATACTAAAAGGATGAAACCTAATGAGGTAAATCCAACTTACCTTTGGCATTGTCGATTAGGCCATATAAATGAGAAACGCATTTCCAAACTCCATAAAGATGGACTCTTGAACTCTTTTGATTATGAATCATATGAGACATGCAGATCTTGTTTAATTGGAAAGATGACAAAGTCTCCATTCACAGGAAAAGGTGAAAGAGCTAAGGATCTTTTGGCCCTCATACATACTGATGTATATGGACCACTGAACATACCAGCCAGAGGAGGTTTTCAGTACTTCATCACATTTACTGATGATTTTAGTAGATATGGTTATGTGTATTTAATGAAACATAAATCAGAGTCCTTTGAAAAGTTCAAGGAACTCAAGAATGAAGTACAAAACCAACTAGGTAAGAATATTAAAACTCTTCGATCAGATCGAGGTGGTGAGTATTTAAGCCTAGAGTTTGATGACCATCTGAAAAAGTGTGGGATCCTATCCCAACTTACTCCTCCTGGAACACCCCAATGGAACGGTGTATCTGAGACAAGAAATCGAACCTTGTTAGACATGGTCCGATCCATGATGAGTCACGCCGATCTTCCAAACTCCTTTTGGGGACATGCATTATTGACAGCAACTTACACACTTAACCGTGTTCCATCCAAAAAGGTTGAGAAGACACCATATGAGATATGGAGTGGTAAGAAACCACATATGTCTTACATGAAGATTTGGGGTTGCGAAGTTTATGTGAAACGACAAATTTCAACTAATCTTGAGCCCAAATCTGAAAAATGCTTATTTGTGGGGTATCCTAAAGAAACAAGAGGGTATTACTTCTACAATCCTTCTGAGGGAAAAGTGTTTGTCGCTCGAACTGGAGTTTTCCTATAAAAGGATTTTATTTCCAAGGGAATCAATGGGAGGAAAGTAGAGCTTGAAGAAATTCAAGAATCACAAAGCATTGATACACCTATGGAGGTATTAGAGCAGTTAATGCAAGTAGTTATGGAAGAGCAACCTGCTCAACTAGAATAAGACCAACGCAGGTCAAGCAGAATACGTCACCTACCTGAGAGATATGGATATCTCATAACTGATCAAGGTGATGTATTACTCATGGATCAAGATGAGCCTGTGACCTACCAAGAGGCCATATGGTTCCGAGTCTGAGAAGTGGCTAGAAGCCATGAAATCTGAAATGGATTCCATCTACACAAACCAGGTTTGGACCTTGGTAGAGCCTCTTGTAGGAGTTAACCCTATAGGATGCAAGTGGGTCTTCAAAAAGAAGACTGACATGGATGGTAAGGTACATACCTATAAGGCAAGACTAGTTACAAAAGGATATAAACAAATTCATGGGGTTGGCTATGATGAAACCTTTTTACCAGTTACAATGCTTAAATCTGTTCGGATTTTACTTGTTATCGATGCATATCATGATTATGAAATATGGCAGATGGATGTCAAAATTGCTTTCCTTAATGGGAATCTTTTTAAGGATGTGTACATGACACAGCCTGAAGGATTTGACATACCAGAAGAAGCCCAAAAGATATGTAAGTTACAAAGATCAATCTATAGATTGAAGCAAGCTTCCAGAAACTGGAATCTTCATTTTGATGAAACAGTAAAACAATATGGATTCATCAAGAATGAAGATGAGCCTTGTGTCTACAAGAAGGTTAGTGGAGCATGATCGTCTTCCTGGTATTATATGTAGATGAAGTATTACTCATTAGAAACGATGTCCCTACCCTACAACAAGTAAAGTCTTGGTTGGGCAAATGCTTTTCTATGAAGGACCTAGGCGAAGTAGCCTATATATTAGGAATCAGAATCTATAGAGATAGATCATAAAAACTACTTGGCCTAAGTCAAAGTACATACATAGACAAAGTGCTGAGATGATTTAATATGCATGATTCCTAGAAAGGATTCATACCTATGAAACATGGCATGTGTCTATCAAAAACACAATCCCCTTCAACTAAGGAAGAAAGGGATCGCATGAATAAGATTCCATATACATCTTCAATAAGATCTATCATGTATGCCATGTTATGTACTCGATTGGATGTCTCGTATGCTTTAAGTGCAACGAGTAGGTACCAATCTGATCCTGGTGATACTCATCGGATAGCTGTCAAGAATATCCTTAAGTATTTGAGAAGGACTAAGGACTCATTCTTGATATATGGAGGTCAGAAAGAGCTTGATGTAATTGGATACACCGATGCTAGCTTCCAGACAGATAAGGATGACTTTAGATCACAATTTGGTTATGTGTTTTGCTTAAACGGTGGCGTTGTGAGCTGGAAAAGTTCAAAGCAAGATACAGTTGCTGATTCTACAATCGAGGCCGAGTATATTGCTGCCTCAAGTGCAGCAAAGGAAGGTTTTTAGATCAAAAAGTTCATTAGAGAACTTGGCATAGTTCCTAGCATTGTGGATCCCATTGGTCTCTATTGTGATAATAATGGTGCTATCGTACAAGCTAAGGAGCCTAGATCTCACCAACAATCCAAACACATACTTAGGCGTTATCACCTTATTTGAGAGATAATAGATATAGGAGATGTGAAAATATGCAGAGTACCAAAACTTGACAATATTGTTGGCCCACTGACAAAGCCTCTTGCACAGTAGAAGCATGATGGCCATACTAGATCTATGGGCATTAGGGGTATGCCTGATTGGCTCTAGTGCTAGTGGGACATTGTTGGTGTAAGCCCTAGAGGCCAATACTTTTGGTACTTGTATCGAATTATTTATTAATAATAAAATAATTTTTCTTTATTATGTTTGTTTAATAAAGTCCCTAGAATAGCTAGTCCGTTTAATGTATCAAGTGTGACTTAATCATGAGATCCCATTAAACATAAGGACACTATTCTTAAAGTATCTGTAGTCGAGCTTTATTGTGAAGTGGGATAACATTAAAGCATTAAGACTATTATGTATATAGATTGATGATCGTATCTCATGGATCATGGATAAGGAGTTATCAAGTCTTAAACATAGGTATGAATATTAAGAGTAATATTTATACTGGATTGACCCGCTATGAGAATACTATATAGAATGTTATGCAAAGTGTCATAAGTTATTCTCATGGTGATAATGGTGTATACCACCCTTCGACCTGAAACCACTATGGACCCTAGATGTAGAGTCGAGTGCCTTATTGCTGGTCAAACATTGTCCGTAACTGGTTGACTATAAAGAAAGTTGATGGGTACTCCACGAAGCATGTTGAGGGACATGAGTGACCTAGACGGAATTTTCCCATCCTGCGTAAAAGGATAAATGTATACGGGCCCAATATTAAACTGGACAAGGATGACACGGTATATGCTTTGTGTTCAATATAGACATAAGGGTAAAAGGGTAATTGTACACATAAGTATTATCACAAAAGAATTTGTCAGATCACATGACATTTTCTTGTCTTGGGTAGCAGTGATATGTTACTAGATACCGCTCATTGTTTATTATGTTAAACACGTGATTTAATATAACTGCTAATGTCGCAAAAACCTACAGGGTCACACACAAAAGGACAGATTGATGAGAGATAGAGTAACTAAGGAACACCGTAAGGTACGGTGCACTTAAGTGAATTTTAGAACATCATAAGGTACGGTGTACTTAAGTAGAATACAAAATATGGTAGGGTACCACACTTTTAAGTGATTTTGGCATATCATAAGATATGGGCCACATATACTTAAGTGGGCTTTTTAGCTTGCAGCCCATACAAGTGGTTCTATAAATAGAACCCTTGTGCAAAAGCATTTGTGCAGTTGTAATTTTGTTTCTCTCTCTCTCTCTCTCTCTCTCTCTCACTCACTCACTCAAAGCCTCATTTGTAGCAGCTAGCACTGAGATTGAAGGAATTCGTTCGTGTGGACTGAGTAGAGGCGTTGTCACCATTCAACTTTCGTGATTGCTCCGTAGATCTGCATCAAAGGTTTCAATCGCCACAAGAGGTAACGATTCTATCACTGATCATGCCCATTCGTAAGGATCACTAAAGGAGAAATTTTTAAATTCCGTTGCGTTTTGGATCGCTATTTTCCTTCATGTTTCACCAACTTTATGGTTGTTTGTTCTAACATTTTATATGGTTCATGAGCTATATTTGACTAGATTTCTTAAAGAAGTAGAATACCAAATGTTTTTTGTTGAATGATTTTGTCAATTTTCTCAGTTTGTCTCCTAGTGAACCCAACATTGCAACTTCGTTTGGTTGGCGTTGTTAAAGAACGGTCATTAAACAGAGGACTGCTATCTCAAGTTTATTCATGATTTGTAGTATTTAGATCAATATGTTGATACATTTTAGGTTCAAACAATTTTTTTTGGTATTGCTCATGATCTTGGCTATTGTTACTATGTAGATCACGATGCTTTAAAACTTATCTTTATTTTGGTTGTTTGCTTAGGGTGATGGATGTGTTTACTTGGCTCTTGAGGTGTTTTGTTGGAGGAAATCTAGCTTCTTATATTTGATTCCATGGAAGAGTTCAACAACTAACCGCCTGAATATTCATGCACCAACTTGGTAGTACTATCATTACATTGAAGCTCAAGTTTATTCATGATTTGTAGTATTTAGATCAATATGTTGATACATTCCAGGTTCAAACATTTTTTTTTGGTATTGCTCATGATCTTGGCTATTGTTACTATGTAGATCACGATGCTTTAAAACTTATCTTTATTTTGGTTGTTTGCTTAGGGTGATGGATGTGTTTACTTGGCCCTTGAGTTTTTTGTTGGAGGAAATCTAGCTTCTTATATTTGATTCCATGGAAGAGTTCAACAACTAACCGCCTGAATATTCATGCACCAACTTGGTAGTACTATCATTACATTGAAGCTCTATTTCACAATTAGCATTGATTCCATGGTTTTGTTAGGAAGGAAAACTAAATTGTTAATGGTTAGTTTCGAATTGAATTGAATTGTAGGACTGTTTAAAAAATAATAAACCAAACGAAACCATATTGAAAAGAACCAAATTGTATTTGTCACATGTTTATGCAAGAATGATACTCTATTGACTAACTCTCATATATTTTGTTGCAATGTTATGTAAAGAATCACTGAGAGACAAAATAATGTTGTGATAGTTGATATAATGTGGGTCAGATTGTTATCTTCGACCAACCAACCTAGATTTATAGATGTCGAGGTTTCAAATGAAGACCAAAATGATAAAAACTCATTGAACCAGCTAGCAGATGGTCGTTGTCTAGAAGATACTTTAGTTGATAAAATCAACAACATTTCTTCTGCAATTGCTTGCTGATTGTTTCTCACGTTTATCTATTGAAACATTTTAAGAATATACTTATAGTGTTATCATTTTTGTTCTTCCATGTCCATAAGAGATGAATGTGGAAAACTTAGTCTGATGGGATTATTATATTAGTTATAGTTAATAATGTTATTTTTAATAATGTGAATGGATTATGGTCGGTCCAAAAATGAACTTTTTAGTTTGAATGTATTGTTTAATGGCAACCAGTGGTGAGAATTGCAGCATAAAATTAATGATATAGTGACTCAATTTGTTTCAAGCACAAGAATAGAAAGAGAAAAAAGTAAATAAAATAAAGCAAAAATTACATTATCCTCAAAGAAGAAAGACTTGTTGTGTCTATGCCAAATCACTTTTTTATACTTATAGTGTTATCATTTTTGTTCTTCCATGTCCATAAGAGATGAATGTGGAAAACTTAGTCTGAAGGGATTATTATATTAGTTATAGTTAATAATGTTATTTTTAATAATGTGAATGGATTATGGTCGGTCCAAAAATGAACTTTTTAGTTTGAATGTATTGTTTAATGGCAACCAGTGGTGAGAATTGCAGCATAAAATTAATGATATAGTGACTCAATTTGTTTCGAGCACAAGAATAGAAAGAGAAAAAAGTAAATAAAATAAAGCAAAAATTACATTATCCTCAAAGAAGAAAGACTTGTTGTGTCTATGCCAAATCACTTTTTTTGTCTTTTTATGAAATTGATTGAAGACGAAAAAAAAAAGTATAATTCACCCAAAATATAAAGAGAAAATCAACTTGATAATTCTATTGTATTTTGTTTATATTATATTATAATTAAATTTTAATATTATAAATAAAATATTTTTTATTTTAAAAGAAAACTAAGTATGATAAAAAAATATAATATAATAAAATTATTTTTATTTCACTTCAGAGATTTTGTATTTTTTCCCCCAAAAAAATGTATGATTAAGATATGAATTATTTAATATAAAGTTATGCAAACTAGACCTCGAGACAAATCAATAAACTTGAGACTTGGTTAGCACTTCTATCATAGTATAAAATGTGATTGGACCTAACTCAATCCTACAAAATTGAGGATTACCCTCACTTATAAATCAGACTCTGATATCATGTTAAGAAATGTGGTTGGGTCTAACTCAACCATACAAAATCGATTGGTAAGGTGAGGATTACCCTCACTTATAAACACATGTTCAAACCATATATTATCCGATGTGGGACTCTTCACACATGCACCTACAGTTATTTCTTTAAATTATTATAGAATAATTATACTATTTTAAAAAAGATAAATTACTTTAATACATTTGTTTTGGTCCGTTTCTTCAATACATTTTTAATAGGCTTACTTGATAATAATGAAATGCATAGTAATTGTTAAAAAATTGCATCACGATGTGATTGCAGTATCCTTTGCATTTTGTTCATATTAGTAGTTGCAATCAACTATTTGTATAAACAATTAATATTTGAATTATATAGTTATCACAGTCAATATTTTAAAAATCGGATCGAACCGGTCGGTTCAATCAATTGGATCGGAAATCGGATTGGGTCAATCTTTCAAAATCGTTAGTGAGTCAAAACCGGAGTAAAACTGAATAAATCGGATTGAACCGTCCAAAATCATTCGAACCAAAGAACCAGAGTCAGTTTTGTAAAACCGCCCGGTTAAAAAAAACATAAAATTAACCTTTTTTTTTTATATTTTAATTTATCAATATCAAAATTTAACATACATTCCTCAATCACAAAAAAGAATTCCATGTTTTCTTTACAACCATACAAACTTCTAAATTGTGTCACTCCATTATCATTTTTCTTTCAACCATACTTCATCATCATCACGTCGTCTCTTTTAAACATATTCACATTATCCAACTCAATATTGATTATTATTGAAGTCAACATTGTTTGTTGTCAATTAAGATTTGTTTGTCGTAATTCAACTCAAATTCATTTTTTTATTTATTTAATGAATTATATTATATTATTTATTTTTGGTATTCTATCTTATTTAATTTAGGTATTCTTAATTATTTAAATTTTATTTTAGTTATTATATTTTATTATTTTAATTTTGATTTGAATTTGTTTAACTTTTTTTTATTGCAATTCTTTAATTTAGTCAAATTATTTTTAAATGAAGGTTGAAATGAATTGTAGAACTATGTTATTATTAGCTCCCAATTTCGACGCCCATATGAATTAAGAGAATAAAGTATCCTGTGAAGATGTTTCAACAAATTATGCGTTTGAAGTTCTTGTCGAAGATGCCTTGGTACAAGGGTAACAATGTTGCGTGGACTTAGAAATATTTCTAAGTAGTGTAAGGTGTTTTTTTGATAGAGGCGTCACCGGTTGGGGTTCGACAAGAGATTCAAATTCAAATAAATGAGGGAACTCTTGTTCTTATCTAAACTGTTGAAAACATACGTGGAGTATAGTGGGTAGTTATTGTAGCGGTAAATTCGTGATCATCAAGCTATGGATAAGCTTAATGTCAATAAAATGAGAGTCATTGCCGCGCTTTTATTGTTTCCAAAGGAAAAAGAAAAAGTACGAACAAAACCCAAAGATAAGAAGTTTTCAAATAAAAACTAATAAAATGCTAGAGATTACAAGTAATGGGGTTGATTATACAGAGGGAAGGTGTTAACATCCAAAGTGTCATAGGTACTCCTAGGGAGCCCTTTTTCATGTGTGCATATGTTTTTGGTATAAAAGATGTTTGACAAAATATAGAGTGTGGGGATGAGAAAAGAATTCATTGATTATATTTTTGTGTTTGACAAGACCTTCGGTCTTATGCCTACGTACCAACATAAAAATGAGGGATCAAAACCCCGTAGTTCGTGGTAAAAATTTCAAAGAAGTTGGTGAATTGATTTTAACAAAGAGTTTTAACAAGAAAAAGGCACAAAAAGGCCAAACATTTGAATGGGGTTGTTAGTTCTTTTTGTCTTTTGAAGTTTAAGTCAATATGGTTACGTTTATTCACAAGTTGGATTTAAGAAAAGAAGTTCAAAAATTTAATGGCATAAGGCCAAAGTTTCTAATCATTAAAACATGTCTAAGTTTGAAATCACAAGCAAAGAATTTCTTTGAAAATAGGGAGAGATTTTGAAATTAAAGAAGTGGGAGGAGATGAAGAGACTACCCTAAGCAAAATTTAAAATTTAAGAGTTGAAAAGATCTGATCAATGGGATGCAGTCCAACAGACAAGAATGTCATATAGAAACCCATTTTTCTTTGGATTCTAATCAAGCAATAATCAATATGCAATGAGCAATATCCAGACATCATGAAGATCAAGGCATCAAATAAAGATAGGCACATCCAAGCAAGCACTCCAATAGCTAGAAGTCTTCATTGTCTTCCAATATATCAGATGAAATATTCCTTGATCAACTAAGAACAAAACATCAGACATAGACAATAATAACAAGATAACAATTAAACACAGAGACAAAGTAGCAGATGAATCAAAGGCACTCAAAGGTCTTGCATCAGATGAAGGCTCAATTCAAGATAGCTCAGTCTCAAAACATTGGCATTGGCCAAGTCCTTTAGCATAAGGAATGTTGCCTAATCCTAAGTCCAAAAGTTTAGATCAAGTCTCAACAGTCCACCAAATGTTTTTTTAGGGTTTTTCTTGTTATTAAATGTTTTAAGGTCCTAAGACCACAAACAAAACAAAAGCAAGCAAACAATATATACAATCACCAGATATGGCTCAAATGAGCAAAGTGAAAATGGCTAAATCATAAACAAGTTATATGAAATGTAAATGGCAAAGAATGATAAATGACTAAAACTTAAATTGCATAAAGTAAATGACTTGAAAGTAAAAGCATAATGAATAAGAGTTAGTCAATGGTTAGTAAAATGTTAGTATTGAGTTTTAATTGATTAAGTTATTCTTTGGGGAATACTTAACCATTCATTCACAAGTATGGATCCTTAAACCAAGACATCTTCCATGAGAAGGGCTCCAACTTGGATAATTCAACAAGTATGCCACTAGCTCCCATGAAAGGAAAAAAGGTCAAGTCTCCACACAATGCCATGAAGAATGGGAGACTTACAATCTCACTCACTATAATGATATGCCTTGAAGGTCAAATTTAGCTCTATGCTAAGCAATCATAATTGGACTTATGTAGAAGTCACAACTATCTGAGGCCGGGCAATAAAAATATAGGTGTTAATGCATGTTAGAGGTTTGGTATAAAGAACCAAACTCCTAAAACATACCACACACTAAAATAAAATGGGAGGGACATATCTCAGTCATACTTGTATTGATTCATCTGACACATGGTCATTGATGAATCAATTATCATTTAGGCATTAGAGATTTCATTGGTCAAATGAGGGAATGGGGAAGAATATGGATGAAGATGAAGAGAGAGGGGGAAATAGAAACACAAATTGACCATGAGAGGAATTTCAACTGATCAATACCATCCATTCATTTTGTGAGAAGAAATGTACATTTCATCAATCCCCTAAATCCAATGGTTTTGATCAAACAAAAGTCAAATCAACCATGACCAAGGCCCAAACAGAAATTCGAACATCACAAGACCATAAAATGGCTCAACAATATTTTTAAACATTTAATCAATTAAAAATCACATTAAAAATGAATTAAAATGCATTTTAATTTGGACAAAAACCTCAAATCCCTTCAAAACACCAAATAAATGGCCAATGGATTTATCCTAGGTAAAACAACGTCAAAGGACCTTAGACAAAAAATTTCACAATTTTTAGAAAGTCAGAAGTATTTTAAAATAATTAAAAATATGCACAAAAATATTTAATTCATGAAAATACCGAAATTAATCCAAAAAATAATTTTAATTCAAAATATGGAAGATAAAAATATTTAAAGATTTTTGGTGAAAGTCCCATATTTTTTGGATTAAAAATAAAATTTCTATGAAAAAAATAAAATAAGTGGATTAAATGAAAATTCAAAAAACACAAAAAAAAAACAAGGGCCATCAAATCTCCCTCATTAATTGAGGTTGCAGATCTGTTGGCCAAGCGCGCGCTTCCATCATGTTCTGTAGTCAACGCGTGTGGTAATCAGGAAGGAGGGCCAGGATTAAAACGTGGATGTGAGATCAGATGGTTCAGGTCATGCCAACACACCACCAGAGCTAGGGCTCCGGTCATCTTCTCTGGTGGACCTCACTGGACTGGTCCACCATCAACCTTCACTAAAATAAAAAGTGCATAACCTAATTTGAAGAGAAAAACGCCAGGAGTTCAAATTTGCCCTCAAAATTCTCCAATTCTCACTATATTGAAAGATACGTGGAATTGAAAATTGAGGAGTATGAACTGAGTTGCTTCGATTTGACCTCAAAGAAACTCAATCTTGTTGCCTAGATTGGCAGGTCTTCAGACAATCAAAGATCAAGCAAAATGATAGAGAATTGAGGGAGAACCAAAGAAGAGAAAAATCAGAAAATTCACCTTCAGTTTGCTTCAATTGAGCTCAAACTTCCTTTCAATTTGGATTGGCTTGCTTCTGTCTACTTGCAGGAGATGATATTGATGACTAAAAAGCTTGGACTCTTTGAGCTTCAATTCCAAAACAAAATGAGAATTGAAACTCGATTTCTAGAGAAATCTTCAAGATTATCCTTTCAATGGGGTTTGGGGAAGAAGCAGGTCGAAGCTTGGCCAAGAGGATCCTCATTCTGAGCTTAAGGGAAATGTATTTATAGGATACCAAGTGTAAGACCCCAATTTCGACCCTAAGATCCCTCATGCAATTCCATCATAAGCATTAGCATTGGGATCATACCTTGGCATCCTCCTTACCCCTTTTCATTGGGTTTGTTTTGGGGGAGATCACCAAGCATTTTGTGATTATATCATACTTGTATATTATCATTTTTTACTAACCAAAATATAAAAAATATGTCTTTGCATCTATCTAACTCTTTTGTAGGTAGGGCATGATCTCATTGATTCATCAAGTTCACATCTAGGGTTTGAGACCCTCGTGAACAAAGAACACAACCAAGAATTAATTCAAGAATGGTTATTAGTATCATATATGAGTCCCAATGATCTCTACATGTTATATTGATCAAGTTTTCTTCAAGAGTTTGAGGGTGATTTGCCTTGGAAACCCTAGTTTCACTAGGTATCTTGAGTAACTTCTCCAACAAGCTATCTCACCAATTGATCAAATTTCTCAAGGGAAACTTCAAATTTCATCATCTTATGCATATATGATCTATCATGAGCCAAGAAAATCAAGAGAGTTGGAAATTAGCAAGTTGGTTGATGGTGGTTGGCCAAATGAATTCATCTGATCAAAACTGGGTCTCCCTAGACCCTATCTCCTACAATTTTCACCATATGAAAATTATTCCAAGAGAAAACTTACTATAAATGACATTATAAACAACTTTCATGTTGAGACCTAGAGCTAGTTTTTCTTTTAAAATCATTTTCTATGTTGAAACATTATAGGTCATTTTGTTTAAACCCTAATTTGAAAGTCAACTTCCCAAGGCCATAACTTGCTCAATTTTCATGAGATGAAATATTTCCAAGTTGCAAAACCAAATTCAATGTGTCTACTTCAACTTTGATGTTTGGAGTGGGAGCTAATTCAACTCTTTTGAGCATGTGATATGAGGCTACATTATAGGTCACTTTTGACCTATACCATTGATCAAGTGATTTTTCCAAACTTCAAAAATGCATAACTCTATCATTTCAAATCCAAATGACATGAAATTGGTTACCATTTTTAAGGTCTTTGAGAGAGATACAACTTTTATGAAGACATTTTTCTCATTTGAAGCTCATATAAAAAGTTAAGCAAGGTGGAATATTGAGACATATGGCTGGACACTTAGAAAAAATTTGATATGTCAAATTTTTCCAAACTTCCACCTCAAATTTCTCCAAGTTCCAAGCTCCAAATGAAAAAGTGTTGAACATAAAAGTTGTTCCTCTTGATCTCACCTTTCCAAAGATCTCAAATTCATCCATTTTGGATGAGAAATGCATAGGTTGCGCATGGCTTAAACAAGCTGATATCATTTGGCATGGATCAATCTTCAAACATCAATGTACATGTGCCTTGCAATCCAAGCCTACTTCAACATATCAGATCTTCAATTATGGACCTCAAGCTATCATTTGATGGGCATATGCGTGCTCATGCAGCATTACATCACCATTTGTCAAATTTGGAAAGTGAAAGTGAGTGTGCAAATATCACATGATTCATCTATAAATAGAGCTTCAATTGCTCAGAAATGGACACACAATTGCGCCAACTTTGATCCCCCATTGCTAACCCTCATTTCTCAAAGGATAAGCCTGATAAATTCGTTTGAATTTGAGCTTGAATCTCCACTGTTTTGGAATTCAATTCTCCAGGAATCCATTGCTTCTAAACCATTCAATCCTCTTCCTGCAAGCAAGTAGAGTGAGTCCAAGCACAAGCAAGCTCAAGATCCATCAAATTTAGACCTACATTGAAGGTAATTTTCAGAAATTTTAAACTCTTCGATTCTCTCAATTTCTTGCTCAATTCCATTGATTCTTTGGTTGTCTGAAGTCCTACCAATGTAGGCAAGAAGATTGAGTTGCTTTGAGGTCAAATCGAAGCAACTCAGTTCATGTACCTCAAATTTCAATTCCACATATCTCTCAATATACTTGGAATTGGAATGAATGAAGGTCAGATTCGAGCTCAGTGCCATTTTTTCTTTAAGATCATATCCTTGTTTCTCTTTTTGGTGATGGTTCATGTTGACCAGTTCGGTGAGGTTCACCGGAGAAGATGATCGGAGCTCTGGCTCCGGCAATGACTTGGCCAATCTCTGAACCACATGATCCTCCTCTCACGTTTTAATCCTAAGCGTTGGTATTGATTACCACATTTGCCACGCAGTTGACTCACGTCTATGTGGAACACGCGCTCTGGATCATCAGATCTGCCACCTCAATTAATGAGGGAGATCTGATGGTCCACGTATTTTTGATTTTCTGAATTTTTGTTTTATTTTCATTTTCTTCAATAATTCATATTAAATTCAATACTGATCCAAAAAATATGAGACTTTCACCAAAAAAATTCAAAAAAATTTCTCTTTCATATTCTGAATTAAAATTATTTTTTGGATCATTATTAATATTTTTCATGAATTAATTGATTTTGCATTTGTTTTTAATTGCTTAAAAATATTTTTAAATGTCCAAAAATTATGAAATTTTTTCTCCAAGGTCCTTTGACCTTGTTTGACCTATGATAAATCTCATGGCCATTTCTTTGGTGTTTTGATGAGATTTTAGGAATTGGACAAAACATATTTGAATTAAATGCACTATTTTATTATTTTTAATTGAATAAATGCCATTTAAATTTTGTTGACCATTTGTATTGACTTAATTGAGTTTGCTTGTTTGTTGTTGGGCCTTGGTCAAAGTTGATTTGACTTTGTCAAGTTAATATCATTGAATTTAGGGGATTGATGGAATGTACATTCCATCTCCCTAAATGAATGAATGATTTTAATTTAATAAAAGTCCTCCTGTGACCAATTTGTGATCTTATTCATCCCCTTCCCACTTCATCTCATTCCTCTTCTTAATTCATTCATTCCATTTGGCCTATGACATCTCAAAGTCCTAATGCTAGTTGATTGAAAAATTGACATGAGTATGGATGAGATTAGGCCACACCATTTGCATATTCTTTTTTGTGTGTGTGGTATGTTTCATGAGCATAGTCCATTATGTTATGTCTCTAACATGCATTGACACCAAAATTCTATTGCCCGGCCTCAAATAGTTATGCCTTCTACATAAGTGCAATTACGATTGCTTAACATAGCGCTAAATTTTTGACACAAAAGGCATAAGCATTCTAGTTAGTGAGATTGTAAGTCTCCCCTTTTTCATGGTATTGTGTGGAAACTTGACCTTCTTTCCTTCCTTTGGAAGATGTTTTGGTTCAAGGATCCATGCTTGTGATAAGTGGGTTGAGTATTCTCCAAAGAATGTCTTGAAAAAGCAAAAGCAAAACAAAACTAACCTCTAACTTACTAACTCTTGACTTTTAATTTCAAGTTTTTATCTTAATGCAATTTACTTTTAGCACTTTATTTCATTTGCCATGGTACATATCATTCTAATTGTTTATGTTAATGCAATTTTCACTTTGTCCATTTGGACCATATTGTATGATATATTTTGTTTGTATATACTTTGTTTGTTTATGTGGTCTTTGACCATTAATGC
Source organism: Lathyrus oleraceus (assembly GCF_024323335.1). NCBI lineage: Eukaryota > Viridiplantae > Streptophyta > Magnoliopsida > Fabales > Fabaceae > Lathyrus > Lathyrus oleraceus. Next base: position 452,058,663 of record NC_066580.1, read on the forward strand.
ACATAATAACCACAAAAACCATAAAAAACTTTTGAGTGGACTGTTGGCTTGATCTTGGACAAATGGACTTAGAATCTAGGCAACTTCCCTAAGCTAAAGGACTTGGCCAATGCCAATTTGTGAAGAATCAAGTGCTTGCAATTTGAACTTCATCTGATACATCATTCAGGATCTCTCTAAGTTCATCTGCAACATGATCATTGTGAAGCTGTTATTTTAAACATGTGATTTGTGGAATTCATCTGTTACATGGGTTATTTCTGAAGAAGATCATGGAAGGGATAAGCTTGGATGAGGCCATCTTTATTTGATGCCTTGCTCTTCAAGAAAATATAATTGTGCATTTGTGTATTGCTTGATTCTAAGAGTCCAAGGGAATTCTGGGTTTCTATTGACATTTTTAATCTATTGGATTGCTACCCATTTGGTCAGATCTTTTCAACTCTAAACTTTTAAATTTTGTGCATAGGATAGTCTCTTCATATCCTCCCCATTTCTTTAATTTTAAAATCTCTCCCTCCACTTTCAAAATCTTCTTTGTGTGAACTATTTTTGTTCTAAACTTTGACCACTTTTATAAAAAAGATAGAAACTTTGGCCTTATGCCATTGCCTTTTCCAACTTATTTTCTTAAATCAAACTTGTGAATAAACTTAACTATACTTGACTTAAACTTTCAAAAAGCCAAAAAGAACTAACTCATTCAAACCATTTTAGGCCTTTGTGCCTTTCAAACTTAAACTTTGTTAAAATTAATGCATCCATTTTGAAATTTGTATCACAAACTACGAGGTTTTGATCCCTCATTTTTATGTTGGTACGTAGGCACAAGACTGAAGGTCTTGTCAAACACAAAAATATAATTAATAAATTCTTTTCTCATCCTCTCATTCTATTTGTTTGTAAACATCACTTTGTACAAAATACATATGCATATAAAAAGGGCTCCCTAGGAGTACCTAGGACACTTTGAGTGCTAACACCTTCCCTCTGTGTAACCAACCCCCTTACCTGTGATCTCTGATTTTTATTAGTTTTTATTTGAAAACTTCTTACTATTTGGGTTTTGTTTGTACTTTTCCCTTTTCCCTTGGACACAATAAAAGCGCGGTGACGACTCTTGTTAATTGATCTCTAGCTTGTCAATAGCTTGATGATCATGAATTTCCTGCTACACCAAGTGCTTTTCACACACTTCCATTCAAAATCCCAAAATATCAATGTTCTCATGCATGCTTGCATGGGCATGTACAAAGCCCAGTCAATGATGTCAAAAGGTCCAAACTCAATTCGAACTGATCCTGAAACAAAATCAAGGGACCATGCAATGTTGAAATGAAAATTGGTCACAAATCTTTCCAAATGGGGCCATGCATTACACTCATGTGCAAGTCCTTCAATCTTGGTCCAAATGAGGTGATCTTGGACTTTTTGGAAAGGTGACATATTTCCATTTGGAAAGGTGACCTCAAAGGTGACATGTTTGAAAATGAGGTGATCAAGGGGAATAAATTTCATGTTGAACACTTTTCCATTTGAAGCTGGGATCATGATGAATTTTGAGGAGGAGAAAATGTCCTAGTAGAGAAAGGAACAAGGAGGAGAAAAGCACAGAGGGAGGCTGAGGAAAAGGAAAAAGATAAATCCAGCACCAATGTGCCTTCCAAGAAGAAGGAAAAAAGGGAAGCAAGTCTTGTCAAAGGGAAGTTCAACACTCCGGCAGAAGCAGCCAAAGAGAAATATGATTGAATGGTGGCAAAAGACGAAATGCTAACGGATGACTTTGACTCTTGGTCAGAGCCTTCACTGGATATCTTAGTGGGTGTCGTATCAGTGTTCCCAAAAGAACTTGACCAAATATCAAAGGTAGAAGACACTGATATCATCACAGAGAGGGAAAATGCCACTCACAAACTAGTGTGCGTAGAGGAGCAAAATGCTTTCTTCGAAATACCATATGAGGCAATAAAGAATCACCTTATGCCTTTGTTTATTATTGGGAAGGTCAAAGACGTCCCAATTAATAAGATCCTAGTAGATTGCGGTGCAATAGTAAATCTGATGTCGTATCGTATGTTGAGGAAAATAGGAAAATATGACACAGATGCCAAGCCCCACAACATGGTGCTTTCCAACTATGAGGGAAAGGTGGGTACTACCCTTGGAGTAATCGAAGTCAAGTTAACAGTAGGAACTGTCACCAGATCAATAATGTTTATTATTGTGGAGACAAAGGCCAACTATAACTTGTTACTTGGACGCGAATGGATACATGGAGTTGGAGTTGTACCATCCTCCATGCACCAGAGAATCATCATATGGAGCCCCGACGGTATTGTGGAAAACATAGAAGCAGGCCAAGGCTACTTCAAAACTCCTACCAATCATGTCGACATGCGCCAATTCGAGAAACATTTGGCCAATATTTCTCAATACGATCCGACCAGCTTTGCATTCACTCCGGACGATAATGCCTATTGTTCTTTGTATCTACACCCCATAAATGGTTTTCAATGGGACCATGAAGTTGTGGGCGAAGATGAGTTTGGGTACATAGGAACATCAGGAATTGACCCAACAGGCTGGGGAAGCGAATTCAGTGATGATGATTGAGTTCGAAGCGCTAAAAAGGATTTCGAATTACATAGCCGAAAAAAAACAACAGACGGCCTTGGAGGCTGAAGTCAAAAACTTGGCTGTCGAAGCCAACAAGGAATTTCATCAAGAAGGTCCTGGAAAGGACTTTGATCCAGAACCACCTGATAAGGTTCAAGACGAAGATCAAGGCCAGAGGCTCGACGCTGTCTATGACGAAGAGCCTTTGGGATTCAAGAAAGATCCGCTGGCAACAACTATCAAGATGCTAGCGCAAGATCCACTTGAAGAAATATACTTAGGAGATGATTGACAAGAAGGCCAACTTATATTAGCACCAACATCAACCCTCAACTTAAAGTCGAAGTGGTCCAGTTGCTGAAGGAGTTTAAGGACTGTTTCGCGTGGGATTATGACGAGATGCCTGGTTTGAGCGGAGATCTGGTTGAATTGAAGCTGCTAATCAAGCATGGGAAAAAGCCCATCAAGCAAAATCCATGGCGATTTACACCTGCAATTATCTCAAAGATTAAAGAGGAGGTTGAAAGGCTTCTTCGTTGTAATCTCATTCGTACAGCCAGGTATGTCGAATGGCTAGCCAATATTGTACCTGACATTAAGAAAAATGGTACTTTGAGGGTGTGCATAGATTTTAGAGACTTAAACACTGCAACCCCAAAAGATGAATATTCAATGCCCGTGGCGAAAATGCTAGTCAATTTTGCCGCATGCCATGAGTATCTTAGTATGCTTGATGGGTATTCTGGGTATAATCAGATATTTGTTCTGAAGAGGATGTCCCAAAAACAGCATTTCGATGTCCTGGAGCCTTGGGCACCTATGAGTTGGTGGTGATGCCTTTTGGTTTATAGAATTTTGTGGAAACATACCGAAGTGAAATGAATTTGATCTTCCATGATTTCATAGAAACTTTTATGCAGATTTATATTGATGATATTGTTGTTAAGTCTATTTCAGGAAAGACGCATATAGGCTATCTTCGAATATTTTTTGAAAGGATGAGGAAACATGGTCTGAAAATGAACCTTCTCAAATATTCTTTTTGTGTGCATGCAAGGGATTTCTTAGGCTTTGTGGTCCATAAAAAAGGCATTGAAATAAACCAGAATAAGACCAAGGCCATAATGCAGGCGAAAGCGCCATCAACGAAGAAGGAATTGCAGTCACTACTAGGCAAGATCAATTTCCTGAGGAGATTCATCTCGAACCTTAGCGGAAAAACACAAGCCTTATCGCCTTTGCTTTGACTTAGCAAGGAAGGATTCGAATGGGGGCAGGCTCAGCAAAAATATTTTGACAAAATCAAAGAATACCTGAGTCATCCACCAATTTTGACACCACCTTGTAGGAATAGGAATATGAGATTGTACATATCTGCATCTGGCAAGTCTTTGGGGACCATGTTGGCTCAGGAGGAGGATAATGGCGTTGAAAGAGCCATTTACTACCTCAGTAGGGTCTTGAATGATGCAGAAACTAGGTATAGCATAGTTGAAAAATTATGTTTATGCTTATATTTTTCTTGTATTAAGTTGAAGCATTATATAAAACCTGTTGATGTTTATGTTTCGTCTCACTTCGATGTTATTAAACATATGTTGTCTAAGCCTATTTTGCATAGTCGAATTGGGAAATATGCATTAGCTTTGACTGAATATTCCTTAACGTATATGCCATTAAAAGCTATTAAGGGACAAGTGGTGGCAGACTTTATAGTCGACCACTCCATAACTGAGAATGCACTGGAATACCTTGAATTAGAACCTTGGAAGTTATACTTCGACGGATTTAGTCATAAAGATGGGACATGTATAGGAGTTCTAATTATTTATCCGAATAAAATTCCAACAAAACTCAAGTACAAAGTGGAGGGCCTTTGCTCGAACAATGAGGCTGAATATGAAGCTCTCATAGCCGAACTTGAGATATTGTTAGAATTGGGGGAAACTCAAGTCGAAATAATGGGTGACTCAGAGTTAGTTATAAAATAGATCACAAAAGAGTACAAGTGTGTTAAAGAGAATCTCATTATGTACTTCATAATAGCCAGTCGATTGCTGAAAAGATTCGAGATGACTAATATTCGACACATACCTCGATTGGAAAATCAAGTGGTTGATGACTTGGCTCAAATTTCATCCGGGTATAAAATTTCAAAATAAAAATTGCAAAAAGTCATCGAAGTCAGAGGAAGAGTTATGTCGACCAGATTAGCCCCATCAGACTTAGAAAAGACAAAGTTGGAATACGCTGATAAAGAAAGCTTCAAAATATTAGCAATAGACAGCCTGATAGACGGAGATTGTAGGAAACCAATAGTGGAGCATTTACAAAATCCAACTGCGTCTGTTGATCAAAAAACCAGGTATCGAGCTTTGAGTTATGTTCTTTTGGGGATGGAATTGTTCAAAAAGACTCCTAAGGGAGTTTTGCTTAAATGTCTTAGTGAATCAGAGGCATATTTAGCCCTTTCGACTGTCCATAGTTAGGCATGCGGGGCACATCAAGTTGGCCATAAGATGAAATGGTTATTATTTCTCCAGGGTATGTATTGGCCCACCATGTTGAAACACTGTGTTGAATTCTCCAAAGGATGCCAAGAGTGTCAGGTACATGCAGGCATACAACATGTCCCTGCGAGAGAACTACACTCTATAGTCAAACCTTGTCCCTTTAGAGATTGGGCTTTAGATTTGATTGGGGAAATTCGACCATCATCATCTAAGAATCAGAGGTATATCTTGCTTGGCATTGGTTATTTTACAAAATGGATCGAAGTTATACCTTTCCTAAATGTAGGCCAAGAAGATATGATTGAATTAATCCAGAATCACATCATTTACAGATTTTGGATCCCATAGACCGTTACAACCGATCACGGATCAATGTTTACTGGTTGAAAGATGCAAGAATTTGCTAAGGAAATGGGTTTTAAATTGTTAACATCTACGCCATATTATGCTCAAGCCAATGATCAGGTCGAAGCAGCAAATAAAGTGGTAATTGGTTTGATCAAGAAACATGTAGGGAAGAAACCTAGAAACTGGCACAAAACTTTAGATCATATTTTGTGGGCATGTCGGACTTCGCCTAAAGAAGCCACTAATTAGACCCTATTTCGGCTGACCTTTGGTCATGATGTAGTCTTACCAGTAGAAATTTACCTGCAATCAACAAGGATTCAGAGGCATCATGAAACTCTATTAGAATCATATTGGGACATGATGCTAGATGAGTTAGTCGATCTAGATGAAGAGAGACTAAAGGCCTTGGAATTATTTAAAAGGCAGAATAAGAGAGTAGAGAACTCTTATAATAAGAAGGTTAAAATTAAGACATCCCCGCCTGAAGATTTGGTTTGGAAAGTTATCCTTCCAATGGATCGAAAGGATAGGGCCCTAGGGAAGTGGTCTCCCAAATGGGAAGGCCCTTTTAAAATTTTACAAGTTTTCTCTAATGGTGCTTATGAGATCGAAGAACTTAGTGAAAACTGGGAAAGTAGTTTATTTTCTTCGACAACCTATTTTATCATTGTACCCAATTCCAAGACGACATTGGCAACTTCAAGAGAAACGTCCAACAGATTAACTTGGGTGAGGAGAGCCTTCAAAGAGAGGGGGCAGAAGGATCAGCCAACAAGAGTAAAAATAAGTCACCCTTAAAGATTTTCTCTTTAATTTTTTTAGAGTGCCTTGTTCGCGGGTCTGCTCGAAGATTGATCTTCAGAGGCTGCAGAAGTACTGAGAATTTTTTTAGATGAGCTTTCTCTTCGACTCAGCATAGCCTTTAGATACTCAAGAGGTTGGCTTTGTTTCAGAGCTGCTAATTCCTCTAAAGAGAGAACCCCAGTTGCTCTTGTCGATTCTCTGAAACCCTCATGGATAACTTTAGGTGTGGGGGTTGTAGAAGTTTAGTCCTAAGGTTGTTCTTCTTGGTCATCAAGCTCCTCATCATCATCATCATTATCAGCGTCATCGAATACCGGCGGCTCTTCGACTTTTTCTTCTTCGTCGTCTCTTCTCAGCTCCTCATCTTGGGTATCAACACCTCCCAAAGCAGTGGTGTCTGCGCCTTCGACGTTAGGTGAATCACCTTCAGACACGATGCCAACTTGGACTTCTTCATCCACCACCATGGCATCCCTATTCGCCTCAACTTGGGTTTCTGGACCCAAATCATCTTTGCGATCAGAGCCACTTGTGTGAGAGTGTTGAGTAGTGGTTTTTTGTGGCGAAGTCTTAAGTCCTTCAGTAACGGGTTGGTTGATCTCGCTCATTGAGCCTTACTCTGATGAGGGTCGATAGGTGGGTTTTCCAGAACTGTTGAGAATATCTGGTGTAGAAGAAGGTTTGCTTGCTATTTGAGTGGCAACGGTTGCGCCGTCCTGAAAGTCAAAGGTTAATAAAAAATAATAAGTTAGTCAAAGTATTAAAGGACAATAACTCGAAAGAAGCTAAGTCATGTGTGATTCTACCTTGATCCCTTCAACTCCAGGGATGGAGTTATCGCTTTTGACTTGTGTCACTACTATCCTCGATATATCTTCAGTAGTAGACTCTAGGATAGAGAGGGCAGCGGGGCAGCGGGTCGCTTTATAACTCTGGCAATTTTTGCCTAAGGCTGACTGGAGGTTTCGACAACCTTGGGTTGTTTCTTCCTCTTCCTAACAGTCAGATCTAAGACGGGGGATAGATCCTTTTCGTCTGATTCTATTATCACAGGAGTCGCCGTTGCTTTTGTTCTAATTTTTTGAGGAGTATGGGGAGGTTTTCGAGCACCCTGAATACAAGATCGAAGTGTTAGAGATGCCATTACACATAAAAAAAAGTAATGGGTAGAGTAAAGATGTACCTTTATGGTCTTGCTGCCACCCTCAGTTTTTTCTTTGACCAACTTCTTGGTTGTTGGTTTCCTGGGTGGAACTCTGATAGCTAGAAGAAATAAAATGAAGCAATTACTACAAGTCAAGAGGAAATATCCTAATAAGATATATGATTCGAAAAGGCATTCCACCCCACACCTTCATATATATTGGAATTAATACAAACATCTTTGATTCCTATATGAAGATGCCATTTGAAACTGTCTAAAGTATGCTTAGTCTCAACCACTCGCTTGGCTTTTTTTCTATGATTATTTTCGAAGGATTTTTATAGAATCCCCACAGATGAACCAGTCTGGGAATGGGGTGGCAAGGGCCACTCCAAAATTAGCGCTTGGCAGTCGAGGAAACTTAAGAGGATGCATTTTGAAAGCCACTTCGTAACGTTTCTCAGGGGGAACGTACAAATGGATTTTTAGACTCTCCATTTTCTTCGAAGATTTTTCCTTTAAAGTGGCAGCTGCCTCGCGAATGGTTCGACTATGATCATCAGGCCTATAGGTAGTTTCAAAGTAATTTTGGAATTCCTGAATTTCTTTGATGTGTGTATAAGTACCTTTTTTAGTCTTTTCCTGCACATGGAGGAAAGCTTTAGTAATATGATGAGTAAATATAAAAACATCATAAAATTCTTCAGCGTAGTATTTTGACCACCATTTCTCAAACTCTGGAGTGCAAAGAAAGCATGGCTCAAATTTAACTGGAGCGAGGTGTGTTCGACCAGTATATCAAGCAATTTGTTTGACAATAGTGGTTTCATTGTGGATTGAGTTATACAGGAGGAGGTTGCTCTTCTTGTCATAAAGACACTTTGGGAGAGCCTGAACTAGTCCAAACTATCGTGCCACTAGGTTGGGTTGATAAGTAATTAAGGTAACCTGGGTCTTCGATGGATGTAACCTGAAGGTTATGAGTTTTGGGGTTAAAAAGGCTTCCCAAAGCATAAGGGATTATGTCTCTTGTTTTTTGGCGGAAGAGGGAAAAGATCTTCTGAACCATGTTGGACCATATTTTCTGGATGCAAAGGGGGCCATGTTCGACGTGAACTCATAGAGTCTTGCAAATATCAGAACGTAGCTCAAGAATGTAGTTCGAAGGGCTTGTCCTTCGTCATTTGGTGTCAGCTGAGCCAATCGAACTCCTTCAACCCTTCTATTCTTCACTTCTTTGGAATCTTCGTCAACAAGGCCTTTGTTGGGAAGGCATGCCTCAAACGTGGCATCTAATCAGATTTGTAGTAGCCAGAAGGGCCCAGAAAGGAGGAGATTTCCTTTCTTTCCCAGATTCTTAAATTGAGTAATGTTGTCACTTAAAGATTCATAGAGGATGGCCAAGATCATTTCGCTTAACCAAATGTCGTGACCAACATGTAGTTGGTTCGCCAGAGTAAGGTACTTCGTGGCGACCTGCGGTGACTTCGAGCAGAACACATAATAGGATAACCATAAAGTCAGGAAGGTAATATGTTCCATGTCGGAGACGATTTCGATATATTTATCATGATAATGGGCTATATGGGTCGAATAAGCAGCCCTAGAAGTGGAATAAGCAATGGAATCTTCAGAATCTATGCCGGGGTCGTATGTGTGTCCAATCGGTTTTAGCCCTGTTATAGCGGCTACGTCGAAAAGGGTAGGGGTAACCATTCCACAAGGAAGATGGAAAGTGTAGTGGGTTATATCCCAGAAGTATAAGGAAGAGACTAAGAAGGATAAAATATACTCTAATCCTACCTTCGACAACATTATTAAATCATAGATCCCCATGTCTTTCCAGGTTTGAGCTTTGTCTTTCTCTATTTTACTTAGCCGGTTTATATAATCAGTATGATCTTTAAATGAAGGAGTTGCACGAAAAACCCTAAAACCATTATTCATGAACCTAAGGTTTATAGGTTCATTTGTCAATGATTGAGGCTCCTCAGTAGTGTTAGCCCTATGTTTTTTGGATTGTCCTATGGGTTTGCATTTAGGGTAAGAGGGGAAGAAATCCATAAGTTTTCTAGGGTCAGCATTTAAAATCAAACAAAGGTCCAAGCAAAGCATTAGTTTTTATAGAGACAATAACAGGAATAAGTACATGGGATTCATCGATTTTCCATTGTTCTTCAGTCTTGAGTTCAGGGATGTATTGTTGGTTGCCTCTTATTACTAGACCAGGGAGCGTAGCGAAGGGAGGAAGATCTGAAATCTTTTTTGGAACGTTAGTAGATTTGGCGGAAGCTATGGCAGCTTTGGTGGTATCTTTGGAAATTTTGCTGGAAGTAGCCATTGTTGTTAAAAGTTTGAAGAAAATCTGGGTTTTGTTTTGAGCTTTTGGAAAAAGTTGAAAAGTTTAAGTGCTTAAGGGTTTTTCAGGAAACATAAAAAGAGAAATGAGTAAGAAGTGCGTTTTTTATAAGTTTTTTCTGGAAGACAAACGGTTCAAATCAGCATTAATAGTGGACAAGTGAGTGGGACACGTGTCTCTCCAGGATTACATAGTGAAACGGTGATAACTAATGCCTAATCCCACGATCTCCTAGAGTCTAGGAAATGTGATGGTTAAAAAGGATTCGGGTATGGGCGAAAAAAACATGTTAGGAAAGGGGTAATGATGGTGCTGACGTCACAAGCCAGCTGGAAGAAACTGAAAGGTTTTTGTAACATTGGGGCATTGGTAACATGTAGCAATTATTCAAGGCGTCGAACCATATTCTCAAAAAATGTCTTTTTCTTCGAAATGTCGAAAATGACATTTTTAGGGGGAAATGTGTTAGCTCCCAATTTTGACGCCCATATGAATTAAGAGAATAAAGTCTCCTGTGAAAATGTTTTGACAAATTATGCGTTTGAAGTTCTTGTCGAATATGCCTTGGTACAAGGGTAACAATGTTGCATGGACTTAGAAATATTTCTAAGTAGTTTAAGGTATTTTTTTGACAGAGGCGTCACCGGTTGGGGTTCGACGAGAGATTGAAATTCAAATAAATGAGGGAACTCTTGCTCTTATCTAAACTGTTGAAAACATACGTGGAGCATAGTGGATAGTTACATGCATGCAAAATGCGACTTGACTCGATTTGGTGAAAAGGCCGTTAGAGACGGTTACTTCGATTCGAATAAATAAAGAGGTCTTAGTGTTAGGATTGTGTGTGTTCAAGTGTGTACAAAAACTGTCAATTTTACCCAAGTATCTGTGCGCAGAGAAAGAGTAAATTGAGAAATTTACGTTTGATGTTACACCATTGTTTTATTTGAAGTAATTTAATGAGTTCTTTATTTCCAAAATTACACTTTACCCAGAAATTTATCTTTACTTCCATTTATTTTCGATTTACAACATTCTTTTTGTCCTCTTTCACTTACCAATTTTCATTAAATCTTTTAACAAACCATTGCGGGTATAAACACTGTCGAAGTGTTTATGTTCACTAGAATTAACTTTTAAAAACGGTTAGCACATGTCATATGATCAATCTGATCGATCGTGTAAGTAACCAAATCTAGTGATTTGGAATATCAACGGTTGTTTACCAATTTTCACGGTAAACAGTTATGTTATTATGTGTATTATCAATATTATTGTATTAATTTTGTAATAGATTTTTGAAATATTTATTTTATTAAGTTGTGAATGTATGATTATGTGTGACATGTCTATGGAATTTAGTTTCATATTATTAGTTTATTCAATAAACGGTTTGATTGTAGGTTTAACCGGTTGACCCAATTAAACTTTAAACCGCAAGTTTCACTGATTCAATCTTTGATCCGGTTTTTCATTTCATATCTACAGATGCATATAAATACTTTATATAGAATATCAAGGGGTTAAACCCCTCACTAATGAAAAACCACATCACAAAATAAAAAATTGTGAGGGGATATGACTCCTAGCTAAACAGGGTATCGCAAATAAATAGCTAGGAAATAAGTCTCGCTAAATGTAACTCAAAAATTTTAGCTTGTTGCACTGCATGCGTAAGAACCGACTAGTGGCACAGACGTGTAATTCTTTTGCTAGGGGATAAACTCCTAGCAAATGCATCTACATTTTGCTTTTTGTGAGGGCAAAACCCATAACTCAGTGTGTCAGACATTTTCTTGGGGCTAAACCCCTAACAAATGTGATACAAACATCTTCGATTCCTATATGAAGATGACATTTAAAACTGTCTAAAGTATGCTTAGTCTCAAGCACTCGCTTGGCTTTTTTCTATGACTGTTGTCGAAGGATTTTTATAGAATCCCCACAGATGAACCAATCTGGGAATGGGGGGCAAGGGCCACTCCAAAATTAACATTTGGAAGTCGAGGAAACTTAAGAGGATGAATTTTGAAAGCCACTTCATAACGTTTCTCATGGGGAACGTACAAATGGATTTTTAGACTCTCCATTTTCTTCGAAAATTTTTCCTTTAAAGTGACAGTTGCCTCGCGAATGGTTCGACTAAGATCATCAGGCCTATAGGTAGTTCAAAGTAATTTATGAATTCCTGAATTTCTTTGATGTGTGTGTAAGTACCTTTTTTGGTTTTTTCTTGCACATGGAGGAAAGCTTTAGTAATATGATGAGTAAATGTAGAAACATCATAAAATTCTTCGGCGTAGTATTTTGACCACCACTTCTCAAACTCTGGAGTATAAAGAAAGCATGGCTTGAATTTAACTGGAGCGAGGTGCGTTCGACCAGTATATCGAGCTATCTGTTTGACAATAGTGGTTTCGTTGTGGATTGCATTGTACAGGAGGAGGTTTCTCTTCTTGTCATAAAGACACTTTGGGCGAGCCTAAACTAGTCCAAACTGTCGTGCCACCAGGTTGGGTTGATAAGTAATTAAGGTAACTTGGGTCTTCGACGGATGTAACCTGAGGGTTATGAGTTTTTGGGTTAAAAAGGCTTCCCAAAGCATAAGGGGTTTTGTCTCTTGTTTTTTGGCGGAAGAGGGAAATGATCTTCTAAACCATGTTGGACCATATTTTCTGGATGCAAAGGGGGCCATGTTCGACATGAACTCATAGCGTCCTGCAAATATCAGAACATAGCTCAAGAATGTAGTTCGAAGGGCTTGTCCTTCATCATTTGGCGTCATCTGAGCCAATCGAACTCCTTCAACCCTTCTATTCTTCACTTCTTCATAATCTTCGTCAACAAGGCCTTTGTTGGGAAGGTTTGCCTCGAAGGTGGCATTTAACCAGAGTTGTAGTAGCCAGAAGGGCCCAGAAAAGAGGAGATTTCCTTTCTCTCCCAGATTCTTAAGTTGAGTAATGTCGTCACTTAAAGATTCATAGAGGCTGGCCAAGATCATTTCGCTTAAACAAATGTCGTGACCAGCATGTAGTTGGTTCGCCAGAGTAAGCTACTTATGGGCAACCTGTGGTGACTTCGAGCAGAACACGTAATGGGATAACCATAAAGTCAGGAAGGTAATATGTTCCTTGTCGGAGATGATTTCGATATATTTAACATGAAAATGGGCTATCTGGGTCGAATAAGCAACCCTAAAAGTGGAAAAAGCAATGGAATCTTCAGAATCTATGTTGGGATCGTATGTGTGTCCAGTCGGTTTTAGCCCTGTTATAGCGGCTACGTCGAAAAGGGTAGGGGTAACCATTCCACAAGGAAGATGGAAAGTGTAGTGTGTTCTATTCCAGAAATATAAGGAAGAGACTAATAGGGATGAAATATACTCTAATCCTACCTTCGACAACATGATTAAATCATAGATCCCCATGTCTTTCCAGGTTTGAGCTTTGTCTTTCTCTATTTTATTTAGCCAGTTTATATAATCAGTGTGATCTTTAAATGAAGGAGTTGCACGAAAAACCCTAAACCCATTATTCATGAACCTAAGTTCTATAGGTTCATTTGTCAATGATTGAGGCTCCTTAGTAGTGTTAGCCCTAAGTTTTTTGGATTGTCCTATGGGTTTACATTTATGGTAAGAGGGGAAGAAATCCCTAAGTTTTCTAGGGTCAGCATTTAAATCAGACAAAGGTCCAAGCAAAGCATTAGTTTTTCCAGAGACAGTAACAGTAATAAGTACATAGGATTCAGTGATTTTCCATTGTTCTTCAGTCTTGAGTTCAGGGATGTATTGTTGGTTGCCTCTCATTATTAAACCAGGGAGCGTAGCGAAGGGAGGAAGATCTGAAATCTTTTTTGGAATGTTAGTAGATTTGGCAGAAACTATGGTAGCTTTGGTGGTATCTTTGGAAATTTTGCTGGAAGTAGCCATTGTTGTTAAAAGTTTGAAGAAAATCTGGGTTTTGTTTTGAGCTTTTGGAAGAAGTTGAAAAGTTTAAGTGCTTAAGGGTTTTTCAGGAAACATAAAAAGAGAAATGAGTAAGAAGTGCGTTTTTTATAAGTTTTTTCTGGAAGAGAAACGGTTCAAATCAGCATTAATAGTGGACAAGTGAGTGGGACACGTGTCTCTCCAGGATTACATAGTGAAACGGTGATAACTAATGCCTAATCCCACGATCTCCTAGAGTCTACGAAACGTGATGGTTAAAAAGGATTCGGGTATGGGCGAAAAAAACATGTTAGGAAAGGGGTAATGATGGTGCTGACGTCACAAGCCAGCTGGAAGAAACTGAAAGGTTTTTGTAACATTGGGGCATTGGTAAAATGTAGCAATTATTCAAGGCGTCGAACCATAGTCTCAAAAAATGTCTTTTTCTTCGAAATGTCGAAAATGACATTTTTAGGGGGAAATGTGTTAGCTCCCAATTTTGACGCCCATATGAATTAAGAGAATAAAGTCTCCAGTGAAGATGATTTGACAAATTATGCGTTTGAAGTTCTTGTCGAATATGCCTTGGTACAAGGGTAACAATGTTGCATGGACTTAGAAATATTTCTAAGTAGTTTAAGGTATTTTTTTGACAGAGGCATCACCGGTTGGGGTTCGACGAGAGATTGAAATTCAAATAAATGAGGGAACTCTTGCTCTTATCTAAACTGTTGAAAACATACGTGGAGCATAGTGGATAGTTACATGCATGCAAAATGCGACTTGTCTCGATTTGGTGAAAAGGCCGTTAGAGACGGTTACTTCGATTCGAATAAATAAAGAGGTCTTAGTGTTAGGATTGTGTGTGTTCAAGTGTGTACAAAAACTGTCAATTTTACCCAAGTATTTGTGCGCAGAGAAAGAGTAAATTGAGAAATGTACGTTTGATGTTACACCATTGTTTTATTTGAAGTAATTTAATGAGTTCTTTATTTCCAAAATTACACTTTACCCAGAAATTTATCTTTACTTCCATTTATTTTCGATTTACAACATTCTTTTTGTCCTCTTTCACTTACCAATTTTCATTAAATCTTTTAACAAACCATTGCGGGTATAAACACTGTCGAAGTGTTTATGTTCACTAGAATTAACTTTTAAAAACGGTTAGCACATGTCATATGATAAATCTGATCGATCGTGTAAGTAACCAAATCTAGTGATTTGGAATATCAACGGTTGTTTACCAATTTTCACGGTAAACAATTATGTTATTATGTGTATTATCAATATTGTGGTATTAATTTTGTAATAGATTTTTGAAATATTTATTTTATTAAGTTGTGAATGTATGATTATGTGTGACATGTCTATGGAATTTAGTTTCATATTATTAGTTTATTCAATAAACGGTTTGATCGTAGGTTTAACCGGTTGACCCAATTAAACTTTAAACCGCAAGTTTCACCGGTTCAATCTCTGATCCGGTTTTTAAGACATTGATCATAGTACAATTAACATAATAAGATATTTATTTAAATTTAGATTTATTTTAATATATTGCATTCATATAAGTGCATTTCATAACAATCTTATATACTATTACAAAAAATAGAAGATTTTTATAAACCATATTTAGCATTTTTTAGGTGACATATTTAATGTGTAATTATTTAGAATTAATATGTAACCTTGTATGATTATTCTAAAATAATTCAGTTTACATGATCATTGGTCATTGCAGAATTAAATTTATCATTTCATATCTACAGATGTATATAAATACTTTATATAGAATATCAAGGGGTTAAACCCCTCACTAATGAAAAACCACATCACAAAATAAAAATTTGTGAGGGGATATGACCCCTAGCTAAGCAGGGTATCGCAAATAAATAGCTAGGAAATAAGTTTCTCTAAATGTAACTCATAAATTTCAGCTTGTTGCACTTCATGCGTAAGAATATACTAGTGGTACAGACGTATAAGTATTTTGCTAGGGGATAAACTCCTAGCAAATGCATCTACATTTTGCTTTTTATGAGGAGAAAACCCCTAACTCGGTGTGTCAGACATTTGCTTGGGGCTAAACGCCTAACAAATGCAATACAAACATCTTCGATTCCTATATGAAGATGTCATTTGAAACTGTCTAAAGTATGCTTAGTCTCAAGCACTCGCTTGGCTTTTTTCTATGACTGTTGTCGAAGGACTTTTATAGAATCCCCACAGATGAACCAGTCTGGGAATGGGGGGTAAGGGCCACTCCAAAATTAGCGTTTGGAAGTCGAAGAAACTTAAGAGGTTGCATTTTGAAAGCCACTTCGTAACGTTTCTCAGGGGGAACGTACAAATGGATTTTTAGACTCTCCATTTTCTTCGAAAATTTTTCCTTTAAAGTGACAACTGCCTCGCGAATGGTTCGACTAAGATCATCAGGCCTATAGGTAGTTTCAAAGTAATTTTGGAATTCCTGAATTTCTTTGATGTGTGTGTAAGTACCTTTTTTGGTTTTTTCCTGCACCTAGAGGAAAGCTTTAGTAATATGATGAGTAAATGTAGAAACATCATAAAATTCTTCAGCGTAGTATTTTGACCACCACTTCTCAAACTCTGGAGTGTAAAGAAAGCATGGCTCGAATTTAACTCGAGTGAGGTGTGTTCGACCAGTATATCGAGCTATCTGTTTGACAATAGTGGTTTCGTTGTGGATTGCATTGTACAGGAGGAGGTTGCTCTTCTTGTCATAAAGACACTTTGGGTGAGCCTGAACTAGTCCAAACTGTCGTGCCACCAGGTTAGGTTGATAAGTAATTAAGGTAACTTGGGTCTTCGACGGATGTAACCTGAGGGTTATGAGTTTTGGGGTTAAAAAGGCTTCCCAAAGCATAAGGGATTTTGTCTCTTGTTTTTTGGCGGAAGAGGGAAATGATCTTCTAAACCATGTTGGACCATATTTTTCTGGATGCAAAGGGGGCCATGTTCGACGTGAACTCATAGCATCCTGCAAATATCAGAACTTAGCTCAAGAATGTAGTATGAAGGGCTTGTCCTTCGTCATTTGGCGTCAGCTGAGCCAATTGAGCTCCTTCAACCCTTCTATTCTTCACTTCTTCAGAATCTTCGTCAACAAGGCCTTTGTTGGGAAGGCATGCCTCGAAGGTGGCATTTAACCAAAGTTGTAGTAGCCAGAAGGGCCCAGAAAGGAGGAGATTTCCTTTCTCTCCCAGATTCTCAAGTTGAGTAATATCGTTACTTAAAGATTCATAGAGGCTGGCCAAGATCATTTCGCTTAAACAAATGTCGTGACCAGCATGTAGTTGGTTCGCCAGAATAAGGTACTTATTGGCGACCTGTGGTGAGTTCGAGCAGAACACGTAATGGGATAACCATAAAGTCGGGAAGGCAATATGTTCCATGTCGGAGATGATTTAGATATATTTATCATGATAGTGGGCTATATGGGATGAATAAGCAGCCCTAGAAGTGGAATAAGCAATGGAATCTTCAGAATCTATGTCGGGGTCGTATGTGTGTCCAGTCGATTTTAGCCCTGTTATAGCGGCTACGTCGAAAAGGGTAGGGGTAACCATTCCCCAAGGAAGATGGAAAGTGTAGTGGGTTCTATTCCATAAGTATAAGGAAGTGACTATTAAGGATGAAATATACTCTAATCCTACCTTCGACAACATGATTAAATCATAGATCCCCATGTCTTTCCAGGTTTGAGCTTTGTCTTTCTCTATTTTATTTAGCCAATTTATATAATCAGTGGGATCTTTAAATGAAGGAGTTGCACGAAAAACCCTAAAACCATTATTCATGAACCTAAGTTCTATAGGTTCATTTGTCAATGATTGAGGCTCCTCAGTAGTGTTAGCCCTAAGTTTTTTTGGATTGTCCTATGGGTTTGCATTTATGGTAAGAGGGGAAGAAATCCCTAAGTTTTCTAGGGTTAGCATTTAATCAGACAAAGGTCCAAGCAAAGCATTAGTTTTTCCAGAGACAGTAACAGAAATAAGTACGTGGGATTCATAGATTTTCCGTTGTTCTTCAGTCTTGAGTTCAGGGAAGTATTGTCGGTTGCCTCTCATTACTAGACCAGGGAGCGTAGCGAAGGGAGGAAGCTCTGAAATCTTTTTGGAATATTAGTATATTTGGCAGAAACTATGGCAACTTTGGTGGTATCTTTGGAAATTTTGCTGGAAGTAGCCATTGTTGTTAAAAGTTTGAAGAAAATATGGGTTTTATTTTGAGCTTTTGGAAGAAGTTGAAAAGTTTAAGTGCTTAAGGGTTTTTCAGGAAGCGTAAAAAGAGAAATGAGTAAGAAGTGCGTTTTTTATAAGTTTTTTTTGGAAGAGAAACGGTTCAAATCAGCATTAATAGTGGACAAGTGAGTGGGACACGTATCTCTCCAGGATTACATAGTGAAACAATGATAATTAATGCCTAATCGCATGATCTCCTAGAGTCTAGGAAACGTGATGGTTAAAAAGGATTCGGGTATGGCCGGAAAAGACATGTTAGGAAAGGGGTGGTGATGGTGCTGACGTCACAAGTCAGCTGGAAGAAACTGAAAGGTTTTTGTAACATTGGGGCATTGGTAACATGTAGCAATTATTCAAGGCATCGAACCATATTCTCAAAATATTCCTTTTTCTTCGAAATGTCGAAAATGACATTTTTGGGAGGGGGGAATTTGTTAGCTCCCAATTTCGACGCCCATATGAATTAAGAGAATCAAGTCTCCTGTGAAGATGTTTTGACAAATTATGTGTTTGAAGTTCTTGTCGAATATGCCTTGGTACAAGGGTAACAATGTTGTGTGGACTTAGAAATATTTCTAAGTAGTTTAAGGTATTTTTTTGACAGAGGCGTCATCGGTTGGGGTTCGACGAGAGATTGAAATTCAAATAAATGAGGGAACTCTTGTTCTTATCTAAATTGTTGAAAACATACGTGGAGCATAGTGGATAGTTACATGCATGCAAAATGCCAATTGTCTCGATTTGGTGAAAAGGCCGTTAGAGACAGTTACTTTGATTAGTATAAATAAAGAGGTCTTAATGTTAGGATTGTGTGTGTTCAAGTGTGTACAAAAACTGTCAATTTTATCCAAGTATCTATGCATAGAGAAAGAGTAAATTGGGAAATGTACGTTTGATGTTACACCATTATTTTATTTGAATTAATTTAATGAGTTCTTTATTTCCAAAATTACACATTACCCAAAAATTTATATTTACTGTCATTTATTTTTGATTTACAGCATTCTTTTTGTCCTTTTTCACTTACCAATTTTCATTAAATCTTTTAACAAATCATTGCGGGTATAAACACTGTCGAAGTGTTTATGTTCATTAGAATTAACTTTTAAAAACGGTTAGCACATGTCATATGATCAATCTGATCGATCCTGTAAATAACCAAATCTAGTGATTTGGAAGATCAATGGTTGTTTACCAATTTTCACGGTAAACAGTTATGTTATTATATGTATTATCAATATTGTTGTATTAATTTTATAATAGATTTTTGAAATATTTATTTTATTAAGTTGTGAACGTATGATTATGTGTGACATATCTATGGAATTTAGTTTCATATTATTAGTTTATTTAATAAACGGTTCGATCGTAGGTTTAACTGATTGACCTAATTAAACTTTAAACCGCAAGTTTCACCGGTTCAATCTCTGATCCGGTTTTAAAAACATTGATCATAGTACAATTAACATAATATGATATATATTTAAATTTAGATTTATTTTAATATATTGCATTCATATAAGTGCATTTCATAACAATATTATATACTATAACAAAAAATAGAAGATTTTTAAAAACCATATTTAGCATTTTCTAGGTGACATATTTAATGTCTAATTATTTAGAATTAATATGTAACCTTGTATGATTATTCTAAAATAATTCTGTTTACATGATTATTGGTCATTGCAGAATTAAATTTATCATTTCATATCTACAGATACATATAAATATTTTATATAGAATATCAAGGGGTTAAACCCCTCACTAATGAAAAACCACATCACAAAATAAAAATTTGTGAGAGGATATGACTCCTAGCTAAACAGGGTATCGCAACTAAATAGCTAGGAAATAAGTCTCGCTAAATGTAACTCATAAATTTCAGCTTGTTGCACTGCATGCGTAAGAACAGAGTAGTGGCACAAACGTGTCAGTATTTTGCTAGGGGATAAACTCCTAGCAAATGCATCTACATTTTGCTTTTTGTAAGGGGCAAAATCCCTAACAATGCATATACGTTTTGGAATTTATGAGGTGATTAACCCCTCACAAATTGCTAATCAAGTTGTGTGGGGATTATCCCCTAGCTAATGTTTATAATAATATATAAAAAATATTATAATTATATTATTATAAATATAATAATATAATTATAATAAAATACCATCAATATAATATAATTAATTATAATAAAATAAGATTAATATAATTATAATACCATTATATACCATTAATACCATTATATATAATACCATTAAATATACACTTACAAATATTTATTATCTCTAAAAAATTGAAAAGGGAGATAATAATATATTATACACTTAATTATACAATTCATCAAACATATACTTTTTAAGTATATACATTTCAAATACATTACTAAATAATTTATATCACATAATACTTAATATTTCTAATATAATTTATAAGTGTTAATTATGTTTACTAAAGTATATTACTAAATAATAATAAATATATACTATTTTTTATTTTTTGTTTATTTATTTCCAAAGTTACAAAATAAAAACAGTATATAATATTAAAGTATAATAATAAATTTATACTATTTTAATAAGTATTATTTCAAAATTAATAAATAAAACATTATTTTCTTCTAATATTATTTATCAAATAATACTTAATATTTCTATAAAAAAAATTAAGTGTTATGTTTACTAAAATATATTACTAAATAATAATAAATAAATACTATTTTTATTTTTTTATTTTTTATTTTAAAAATATAATTTATAATATTTTAAAAGGTATTATTTCAAAAATAAAATTATATAATAAATTTAAGTATTATTTCAAAAATAATATATAAAAACAGTATGTTATATAATACATAAATAATATATTATTTCTAAAATAATATAAATATAAATCATAATATATAATATATGATTAATTAATAAATAATATTTAATAGTATTTAATATATAAAAGTATTATGTTATATAAAAACAGTAGGTTATAAAAGCAATATAAACAAATATATAAAAGTAGTATGATCTATAATACTAAATAAATATATAAAAAAAGTAGTATGTTAAATAATACATAAACAATATATTATTTATAAAATAATATTAGCATAATACATAATACATAAACAATATATTATTTATAAAATAATATTAGCATAATACATAATACATAAACAATATATTATTTATAAAATAATATTAGCATAATACATAATACATAATATTATTTTGAAAATAATACTAAATAGTACATAATATGTTATTTATATCAACTATTAATAAATATTAACAAATATCAACTAATATTCAGCAAATATTAATAAATAACAATAAATATTGAGATTTTAAAAAAATAGAGAAGAAATATGTATCTTGGATGACAAATTAAAAAATTCTAAACCTTTAATTTTACTCTCCTAGCAAAAGTTTAAAATTTTATAGAAAAAAATTGAAATTGAACAAAATAAATTAAAAGTAGGGATTTCATATTCCGAAAATCAGAAGAAGAAAAAAGAAAATAAGTAAAAAAATTATAAAATTACCTTTCAAAAGACAAGTTTGTTGAAAACTTTTTGATGAAAAATCTAAGTTTGGTGGTGGAAGAGTGAGGTTAATGTGGTGAATTTGGGAAAAAAATGAAGAAAGAGTAAGGTTAATGTGGTGAATTTGGGAGAAAATGAAGAACTAGAGAAAGAAAAATGGAAAGTGTGATGAAAATATATGGAAACATTTTATGAGGGGGCTCCCCACATCTATTAAACGATCATAATTAGCTAGAGGCAACCCCTCACAAATTACAATTACTTTATTAAAACAACTGAGAAGCATTCAGGTGATGGGATAGTGTGCATAAAATATATGGCAAGGGGTGTCCCTCGCAAACATAATGGAAATATTTAGCTATGGGGTTCCCCTCACAAATGTTATCACCTTTATTAAAGTGACTAACACGAAGTAGGTGTGACGGAACAGATGGTAGTTTGGTCTCAAAATCTGTGTGGGGTTGTCCCTCATAAAATTTATTGAATCTATTAGTTAGGGGTGTCCCCTTGCAAATGATCAATTTTAAAATTTAAAATCTCTCCTTAACATTTTCGAGGGGTTGCTCCATATTAATTTTATTTTTAATTTTATGCATTTCGAGAGGATAAACCAATGTAAAAAATTAATGAGAGATTTTTCACCTCTTGCAAATGCCCCTGACTAATAAATAATTTATTGTAGTGGAAATACATAGTAATTACTATAAAAGATTGTATCACAATGTGATTGCAGTATCCTTTGCATTTTGCTCATATTAGTAGTTCTAATTTTAGATGTGGCAATTAGTTATTTGTATAAACAATTAATATTTGAGTTATATAGTTATCACAATACAAATAATATAATGTGATATTTATTTAAATTTAGATCTATTTTAATATATTATATTCATACAAGTGCATTTCATGACAATTTTATATTATAACAAAAAATAGAAGATTTTTGTAAAACCATATTTTGCATTTTCTAGGTGACATATTTAATGTGTAATTATTTAGAATTAATATGTAAGCTTGTATGATTATTCTAAACAATTCAATTTACATGATCATTGGTCATTGCAGAATTAAACCTATGATTTCATATTTAAATAGATGCATATAAATACTTTATATACAGTATCAACAAAAAAATGAACTGTGGGTCCGCATGAGTATCTTATTAGTTTTATATTTATATAGAAATTAATAATTACTTTGAATGGGCTAAAAGTCCAATAAGACCGATTCAGCTATGCAGTCAAATTCAACTAAAGTTTTCCATTAACCGACGAATAAGCAAACCTTCACTAGGGACTTTCGCATATGAGCATGTCTCTCGTGCTTTGATTCTCATTCAACGTCTTTCCGCATCTCATATCAGATTACTCATTGACAATTTCAATTGTCAATCCTATACAAGTGCGTCTTTGAGTCACACAGGTGTATTACTCTCACTCACACTTGTATAATTTCACCACTACCAAACACTTACTTAAATGTTGGAGTACTAACCTTTCATATACTCCTCTATAACCATCTGAGACTTCTACCACCATACTAAAAGCTCTTCTACGACGATCGTCTTTAAACTCTCACTGATTCTCTATCCTAGTACCTAATAATACGGAATATATATATATATATATATATATATATATATATATATATATATATATATATATATATATATATATATATATATATATTTTAATTGGGTCAGGGGAGGTCTCGAATCTCAAAGAACAGGTACATATTATATGCCAACATGAATCTCACATCCCTAGCAAGAGATAACATGCATTTTTTAGAAAATAAGTCAAATCCTAACCGACCTTCATTCATTCCATATGCTAATTGTGAATATGTTAATACATAATAAGGTCATTTTACTAAATATATTCGTCCTTCTATTTTATTTATACATTTTTTTAATTTTTCTAAAATGATCAACTATGACTGATAGTTTAGGATGGAGGAAGTAATAAATATATTTAGAGATTAAAAAAGATGTATATTTATGAGTAACAATTTTTCTAAAAGATGTGGGAAAACAATAGGGTTGAAGCCCATGATGAAACTACAAAAATGACGATAATTTATCCTGCCACCCCCAAAATTTAACTTGGCTCCCTCCACAGTTTTTCATAATACCCATATTATACAATCAAAATGTTAGTCAAAAGTCTAGTCGAAAAGTCTGGTAAAACAAATGAAATTTTCGGTACAAATTAAAAAATTTGGTAGTTTATTTTAAAATATATGGTATGTTGTTATAGCATTTTTTTAAAATCGACGTGTGAAAAAACATATCATTTTTTTAAAAAACACCATGTTGAGTCGTTTTTTGAAAAATCCAGTAGTTTAAAAGTATCAATTTTAAAAAAAAAACCTTATACATTTACCATATTTTTAGAGTATCTGCCAAAAACCGATAGTGTAAATTAAAGGGTTGATACTTTGCCGACTGTTTTGTACGGTTTTGATTGCCCCGACTGTTTTATATGGTCCATAATGAATATAAACTTATATAAATATGGATCATGTGTTATTGAAAAAAATATTTTACATATCTCTAATATGGATCATGCCTTATTTATTTTCAATGTATCAATAATAAATAAAGTCGAGTTCAACACAACATATACATATCTCTCTGCCATAACCTGAATGCCACATGATCGATATATCTAGTTAGCATGGAACGGTTACTATGCCATCCAAGAAACTCTTCATCCGTGTGTACAGATAGTTCAGTCAAAATCTAAGCAGTAACCTATGTATCAACCGCATGAGTAACCTCCATATCTCCCGTAACAAGTGGGGTAACCTCCATATCACCTGTAATAGACGTCTCAGTATCCGGTTGAGGAGTAATCTTTGTATCAGTCAAAGCATATGTCTTAGATTGATGGGGAACCTCTGTCTCAGCCACCATCTTCTTGTCATCCTCAATTGTTGCTTGGACATTGTCAACAATTGTCTCATCATTAATATCTCTGGTCCATCCAGCATCAAGTCTAAATCATCTACATCGGATACTGCGGGATATGCGAAACTGCTCGGCCGCCGTCCGCCTCCTATGAGAACCAGTCGGACCTACTCTTCTCGCCTACGTCGTTTTATGCTTGTTGTATTAAAAACATGAAACGGGAAAATGGGAGTGTTTATTGGGACATAGTAAAATGGTGAAAAGAAAGAAAATAATATGCTTTGACAAAATAAAAATAAAAGAAATAAGAAATAATCAAATCTCAAATCATACAAAAGAAAATATTGTAAAGTGGGAAGAGAAGAGACAATTTCCGAAAAACAAAATAACATGCCTAAAAAGATTTTGCTCTCTTATCTTTAGGCTTTTAAATCCAAAGAAAAACCAATATTTTTTGTAAGTTCATCCATGTTACAACCAAAAGAAAGACCTTAGTGATCCATGACTGAAGATTATCTTGTGATATAGCTTTGATAAAGTGAAAAATATTTTTATAGTTTATGCATTTTCTAACAAGAGGTAAGCACAAACCTTTTGAGAGATAAATCAGTGAAAATAGAATTCTGATGATAAATTTACTATCGATCTAAACAATTTGAAATCTTACTTTGAAAAATCAATTTTTTCATATTTATGCTATGATTTAATGATAATTATAACATATATTATGAACTTGTATTATAAAATAGCCATTTGATAAAACAACATTTTTCAAAAGTTCATGGTCAAGTCATTCAACTTCTTCTGAGACATGCGTTTGAGTTTTTTCTGAATCATTTGGGAGATTTGTTAAGTGCCAAAATTACTTTAAATACGTAGACACTTACTAACTTGTTTTTACAAGAAATCATATGGAAAAACCCCTGATTTATCGGTGAAAAGTGATAAAAAAAATGTTTGTTTGGACATTTTAACTATGCATTTATGAAATATATGCAAAAAAAATAAAGAAATAAACCAAAACGGAACAAGAGACCAAGCCAAGACTTTTCCCAACAAAAATAAGGCTCGTTAATCCAAAAACACAAATGCTCCTAGTGAGCAAAGGTGTGTCGTTGCTAAGCCTGGAAACACAAGCGTGCTTAGCGAGCAATGGTGGTTCAAAGACTTCAGACTTAAGTTACTTCAAGGTGAAGAAAAAAATTGGTGGCTAAGCGAGCTTGGGAGGTTCGCTTAGTGATCATAGGAGACATGGTTAGACCTAGGGTAGCTGTCATGACTTAATCAAGAAGAAAGTAGGAACGCTAAGCGGGCCTACCTTTTCCAAGCCTATAAATATGGGTGTCATGCCTTTATTCAAGATATTAAATTTAGTTCAATTCAAGAGGGTTGAATCACATTCGGTGGAATTCAAGGTGGTTTCTTAGTAAATCTAGATTCTCACCACAAATCATAATATGAGAGGATAGGAAAGGAAGATCGAGGACGAAAGTGTTGTCTGAGGAATCGTTAGCAAATGTCTTTCAACTTGCTTCTTCAAGGGCTTGATTATAAATATACGATGAGTAAGTGTAGCTAGTTTTTCCTTTTATTGGGGGTTAGATGTAGTTATCTTGTTACTTATGTTTTGATCCTGACCATTGCGTTCTATGTAATTCTTCTTAAGTTTTAATATTGATGGATTAATTGTTCTTAATGTGTGTTTTGGATTAGCTACCTAAATGTTTTAGTGGTATGACTTAATATTCAAAAGTTATTGATCATTACTAGATCCAAGTCAATCATCTATTGGATGTTGAAGTCTAGACGTAGATTTAGGTTTGATATTTACATGAATAAAGATAATGGTGAAATGGAACACCAATACATGCATTCACAATTGAAACTTAATGTTGATATATTGGTTAATAGCCTGAGAGATTTTCTATTAGATAATACAATTGATCTCACGTCACTGACTCGAACATGAGTTGTGATGAGAGCAACATATGGTAATATTAATAACTGATTAGAGTTGCATATTACTGGTCAAGGATACTATATAAGAACAAGTCGATGAAGTTTAACCCCAACGAAGCAATCTCACTGTTGTAAAATCGAAAGTTTATTTTTTGTCATTTTACTTTTCAAGTATTCACCAAACAATCAACCTTCTAATAAACCAAACTTTAATTAATATAAACTATTGAACAATCTGTGAAACACAACTAGTCCACATGGAGATGGTAAATTTTCACTATAACATTGATGCTTAAGGAACCTTTAATTCTTCTTCTACCAAGTTGATTGATGTGAAGACAGCTCTAAAGAATGAGAATGATGCCCACTCTAAAGAGTCAAAAGCTTATGAAGAGCGTTTGGAAGGTTTCTAAGAAGAGCTTAAAGATGTTATTAAGCTCAGCTCTAAAATCATGCAGGCCTCGTTCCAAAATTCCTTGAGCCGGATATAGTTATTCTTCCCTTACGTGAAGATCCCCCGAAAAGAGTTGGATGTGGAGAAAAAAGTTATGGAGGGGAAGTGGGTCACTTTGGAAGATTAAACTCTTGTATTTGATGATAGTAATTATTTTTGTTTTCGGTCTCTAGTGTTTGTAATTTTATTTTCTTATGAATATTTTCTAACTTCGTTTTTATGATTGATGTCTCTCTTTATCTCCGTAAGCATGATATTGATTCATCTTTATCTTCAAGGGGTATTTTATTTAATCACTTTGCACTTGAATGGTTTTATTTCATCATTTCATCTTAATTTAATATACTTAATTAATAACTCTTACATCATATAGTCTTTCTCGATCTGCATTCATAGAGTCTAGGGGGAAACTTAGATTTGTAGTGTTCCATGTTCTTGGGATGGGTTCCTCAGATAAGGCTTCCATAATGTAATCCCCATTTCCAGTTCTATATTTACTTATTGATTTCGATATCTTAGTACGATGTATGATAGTCAACTTTCGTGTTCATTTGCACATACCTCCAGTAATTATCAATTTAGAATGATTTATGTAATAACTGGTGGGAACGCCGGTTCTTTGCTTTTATAGTCGACCATCATATCTCCTAATTATTTACTAAGGGATGTCGTGTTGACATTCATTGTGTTCTCTTTCCTTTCCCACCTTTGTCGTGATGTAAAGCTTTGTGTGTCCTTTAGGATCCAACCAGATCTACACATACCGTTACCGACTCGTTGTGGGTGTTATGATATTTCAACTTTAGGTGGACTGGAGAGACCACCACATCCAGTGATGCCCGAAGGGTCTTCCTAGGATGGATTTATAGACACTCTTACATGGGATTACCAAAAGTTGTAGATCGACATGTCTAGGGTATGTTCCTTCTCCAAGGGTGACCATTAGTTTGATGTATCCCTAGGGGGAGTAACTATGTCATTCAAGGCTTTCGGGTCGGACCCCCCGTATGGTGAAAACTTTTCCCTCTTCACTCCGAGATTATCAGAAAGCTCTACGTACATGATGTCGCATGATCTGCCCCCATCTATGAGGATTATATATACATCAAGGTTTGACATATTTGTCATTATTACCAAGGGAAAGATTTTGTTCAAAACTCAACCCACCTTTTTGCTATCACAAAACCTGGGGATAGGTCTATTCGACTTCCCCACGAAAGTTGTTTCTCCTTCTCTACTGACATCCATTAGCTCGGAGATTTTTTTTAATGGTTCCCTTAGATAGGTTCCTTCACCTGGGAATACCTCCAGTAATCCTTCTTGCTCTTCACTGTTGGAATCCTTCTTCCCTTTGGCTTTGTTCGCCATATTTTTTGCTTTCTTAGGAGATCCTTTTTTGCGACGAAGGAATCATTTATTTCTTGGATACTTATCTCACCTCTTGTGTTCTTTATTTCTTTCCCAGACATATTTTTAATCGCCCTTCTGGGTGTACCAGGTGAGTCCCCCCTTCTTGATCAGCTCTTTGGTTACATCCTTCAAATGAAGACATTCATCAATATTATGTCCATGTCTCTTATGGAAACAAAAATATCCCACTTTATTGGTATTGGTGCATTCCTTTATTGAATAGAAGTTTCTTATCCCGACTTCCTTGAAGTCGACATTTGCACAATCTTGTAGAATTTTCTCTCTTGAAGTGTTTAGGGGAGTATGTTACCACCTATTCTTCCCCTAGACTCGTGCAGCAGGGTATGATGTTCTCAACGTCGGGTAAGATCTAAGGATCCTGGATCACTCTATATGGGGATAGGGTGTCAATAGGGGTTTGTTTTAGTTCAACTCCCTAATTGTCGTGGGAGGTCACCTTGCATACAAAATGATCCAAAAGCATACTATAAATTTTCTTTGACTCTAAGTACTCGTTTAGCTAACAAGTGTGGATTTTGTTATTGCACTAGGTTAAAGACATTTTTGAGAATATTGATATCCTTTTACATGCCTATATTGGCTTGAAATTGTTGAAGGCTTAAAAGCATCTCTTGTTTAGGAATCAACGGTTACATGGAGGCTGCTTCGAGGTCAGGCCTTGTAGTGGTTGTTGAAAAGACTTGAAAATCAGGAGGACTTAGATTGTGCCTTGGTTGATTGTCAGATAGAATATTTTATGGCATATGAACAGAATGAGAAGTTACTATGACAGGATCATCCTTGACAATATAGGAAGCAGAGTCTCACTCATGAGATCGGGAACATCGAATGTTGTAGCGGCTACAGCGACAGTGTTGCATTGTGCGGTTGATCGGGTAACTTTTAAAACTGTCATTATATCATGAGTTTGATCGTTGATTTGTGCAGGGAAGAGATTAGTGATTTAAATGGGAAAGGTATCATATTTTTTTTGAATAGTAGTGAAGATACAATGGTTTCTCATGGAATTTCGCGAGAATCAGATGTCAGATTTCTACAAATGATACCATTGTTCCGCTTAAAAAACAATAAATAGTTGATGACATCGTGAAACATGGTTAGAATGTGATTGAGTATACTTCTGATGTTACAGACTAGGGTGTACTTGCAAGTTTAGAACTCAAACGCCAAAGTCATAGTGAGAATGAGAAGTAGTTAGAATGTGATAGCAAATAAAATACATGGATCTTAGTAGTGAAGATACAATGGTTTCTCATGGAATTTCGCGGGAATCAGATGTCACATTTCTATAAATGACACCATTGTTCTTCTTAGAAACAATAAATAGTTGATGACACCGTGAAACATGGTTAGAATGCGACGGAGCATACTTTTGATGTTGCAGACCAGGGTGTACCTGCAAGCTTAGCACTCAAACGCTAAAGTCATAGTGAGAATGAGAAGTAGTTAAAACATGATAGCGAATAAAATACCTGGATATTAGATCGTGCATAGCTTTATATATAGGAGGCGGTTAGAACTACCTCAGGTCACAATGCATGGAATACGAAGGACCCTTTGAGTAAATCTATCGGTGGGTAGTTTTTTGATGTAAAGATTGGGTGTTGGTTTCTTAAATGTGAGACCACCCGATCTTCAGCAATTAAGTGTGTGTGCCATTGGATTGGGCCTTCTTGTGATTGGTTTCTCTTTCTTTGGGCCTATGGTCGTCCCAAAACGGTAGGCTTCATGTCTTTAACACTTGTAGAAGGTCTTGTCACACCTTGCATTGTATCTTTTGTCACACAAAGCCTATATCATTTGTACCTTATGTATTATTTCTTAGATGCGTCTTAATTCAAACATTTGAGAGGGGAAATAACTAAGTTATTTTTTCAGGTAATATACTTTGTTGATGGTTACTAGGGGAACGAACTTAAGGAGGGCAATAATTTGATTGTTTACTCGAAGATCAAACATGTTGACATTAAAGCTTGAAGTTGACTATATGAACCTGGTAGTGTTTGAGTACAAGTGACTAGAGGACATCATTGAAATATTGTACTATCATATGCACATCCTAGAAAATTAGTTGACCAACCGAGGTATGAGACCGACGAAGCCTATTTGAACACTTGAGTTCTTTGAGGTCGAGTTGTCATGATAGTCGAGCATGGTAGGGTTAACATATCGGATAGTCGGGATATCATTCACCAATTGGAATTCGGATAGGACATCAAATCTACTAATTGGAATCCGATTAAGATATCTGAGTAAGCCAGAAAGAGCCGACCTCCCATAAAGCTGAGAATAGTCTGAATAGTACAAATCAGATCCAAGGACAAGGCCAGGATGTCATTTGAAGGGTCATAAGAAACGGTTACAGGGTAATACATTATCGTCAGGAGTTATAATTAGTGAAGAGGCAGACTTTACGTGGAAATTATAAAGGCGACGGGCGTTATTGATAGATAAATTTATGAAGGACGTTGAGAGTCAGGAAAATGGGAAGAGAGGGAGATGAAGACCTATAAATAGGATGATGTTTGGAGGGAAAAAGAACAAGAGAAAATGAGAAAAACCACACATAACTGACACCCAAACCATTCATTTTAGGCTCTCCTTGACTTAGAACAAGGAAGTCAACCTTTTAGTGTTTTTTAGCAAGAACATTTGGTTCCCATTGTGGGGCTTTATTAAAACTTACCCAGGCCACACAAAACCATCATCAAAAGCATTATTATGTCAGTTGGACGATGTCAGGATCATCTCCCAGTCAAAGCGACCCACCCCCGCCGTAAGATATAACTCAATTGCTCGCGGTGGTAGAAACACTTTGTCAGCAAAATGAAGCCTTGCAAAATAGTGTACAAGTGTTGCAAACACAAATTATTTAGGATGGGGATACAGAGGAGGAGCCTTTGGACTCTCAGCCTTTATCTGAAGCTATCTAGGATGATCGGGTCCCGGAGAACTTCAAGCCACTGTCGCTAGTATCTTTCAATGGTAAAACTGATCCACAAGAGCATATTATTACCATTAATAATCAGATGGCCATAGTAGGGGCTTCTAATTCACTCAAATGTAAGCTCATGGCTAGGACCTTTAAGGAGGGATCCTTGAGGTGGTATATGAGTCTACCTAGGTTATCGATCATCATCTACCAAGACTTAACCAAGAAAATGGTACAACACTTTTCGGCAAGTAAGCATAGGAAAGTGTCAACTACCAGTCTCGTTAACGTTCGACAATGGCACGTAGAGTCTCTCCGAGAATATATGGCAAGGTTCAATGAAGAAAAAATTAAGGTATCTCATCTGAACCAAGAAATGTTTGTCAGAGAATTTTAGCACGGCCTCAAAGTCGGGCAGTTCAACAAATCTTTAGCATAAAAAACGGCGTCTAACATGGATGAGGTTATCACCCGAGCAGAATGTTACATCAAAGCAGAGGAGACTAACATGGAAAAATATTCTGAGATTTAAAATAAAAAGTAAGGACCAAGGAAGAAGGAGCTAGGCATAGGAAAGAATACTTTAAGCCAGGACCCAGAGATCAGCCAATAGCAAGACCATCTCGGCAGCCGTTTGAAAAAGAGCAGGAGTACACTCCACTAAACGCTAGACGTGAAGATATCTTGAAATAAGTTTATCACCTCAAGCTTCTTCCTAGACCGTTACTCCCCAAAGGGATACATACTATGATGGTAAAAGACGAAAATGCATGGTGTGCTTACCATAGACTTTAAGGACACCACACATAAAATTGTCATCAGTTGAAGATAGAAATTGAGATCTTAATCCAGAGAGGTTGGCTATTATTGTATGTTAACGACGTGGGAGGTAAGCCCGGAAATAAAAGTCCTCCCCGAGAGAACCCAAGTTCAGAAAATCGAGCACAGAAGAAAGGAAAGAATGCAGAAGAAGTTCATGAAGCTAGGATAACCTGTCATACACTAAATACGATAGCAGCGGGATTCGTAGGAGGAGGAGAGACTAGTTCAGCTAAGAAAATGTATGCTCGATAAGTGATGTACATCGAACATAAGTCACCTTCAGAGGGGAAAGAAGATTTGATTATGATTAGTGTTAGTGTAAGCCCTAAAGGCCAATACTTTTGGTACTTGTATCAAATTATTTATTAATAATAAAAGGATTTTTATTTATTATGTTTGTTTAATAAAGTCCCTAGAATAGCTAATCCGTTTAATGTATAAAGTGTGACTTGATCATGAGATCCCATTAAACATAAGGACATTATTCTTAAAGTATCTGTAGTCGAGCTTTGTTGTAAAGTGGGATAACATTAAAGCATTAAGATTATTATGTATATATACTGATGATCATATCTCATGGATCATGGATAAGGAGTTATCAAGTCTTAAACATAGGTATAAATATTAAGAGTAATATTTATACTAGATTGACCCGCTATGAGAATACTATATAGAATGTTATGCAAAGTGTCATAAGTTATTCTCATGGTGATAGTGGTGTATACCACTCTTCGACCTGAAACCACTATGGACCCTAGATGTAGAGTCTAGTGCCTTATTGTTGATCAAACCTTGTCCGCAACTGGATGACCATAAAGACAGTTGATGGGTACTCCACGAAGCATGCTGAGGAACATGAGTGACCTAGATGGAATTTTCCCATCTTGCATAATAGGATAAATGTCTAAGGGCCCAATATTGCACTGGACAAGGATGACATGGTATATGCCTTGTGTTCAATATAGACATAAGGGCAAAAGGGTAATTATACACATAAGTATTATCACAAAAGGATTTGTCAGATCACATGACATTTTCGTGTCTTGGGTAGCAGTGATGTGTTGCTAGATACCGCTCACTGTTTATCATGTTAAATACGTTATTTAATATAATTGCTAATGTCATGAAAACCTACAGGGTCACACACAAAAGGACGGATTGATGAGAGATAGAGTAAATAAGGAACACTATAAGGTACGGTGCACTTAAGTGAATTGTAGAACATCGTAAGGTAAGGTGTACTTAAGTATAATATGAAATATGGTAAGGTCCGACGCGCTTAAGTGATTTTGGCATAGCATAAGATATGGGCCACATACACTTAAGTGGGCATTTTAGCTTGTATCCCACGCAAGTGGTTCTATAAATAGAACCCTTGTGCAGAAGTATTTGTTCAGTTGAAATTTTATTTTTCTCTATCTCTCTCACTCAAAGCCTTCATTTGTAGCAGCTAGCACTGAGATTGAAGGAATCCGTTTGTATGGACTGAGTAGAGGTGTTGTCACCATTCAACGTTCGTGATCACTCCTTAGATCTGCATCAAAGGTTTCAGTCGCCACAAGAGGTAACGATTCTATCACTGACCATGCCCATTCGTAAGGATCACTAAAGGATAAAATTTTAATTTCCGCTGCGTTTTGGATCACTATTCTCCTTCAATCAGTTTCTCCAGAAAATACTCAGAATGAGTGTTGGCTCACGAAAATAATCCCATGGTGATTAAAGTGTAGATATGTGACTAGAGCGTAAAGCGAGTCTTGGTCGACCACAGTGGCTCAGTTGATGTCTTATATTAGGATGCATTCAAAGGGATGAATTTTGATATCACCGAGTTACTATCATTCAATGGTACTTTGGTAGGAATCTCTAAAGAGCATGTAGAAGTGTTATGGCATCTGCCCATAATGACCATATTTGGTCGTAGAGACCATGCAAAAAGTATCCAGGTAATATATCTAATTGTCAATGTTGCGTACTCATATAATATTGTTATTGATAGGCCCTCGTCCAATGCTCTGGAAGCGGTGTTGTCCACCCTATATCTTATGCTAAAGTACCCTCTAGAAGACTGACGGGTTGGAATAGTGAAAGGTGATCAGGGAATAGCCAGGAAACATTATAAAGATAGTCTAAGACTTAAGAGAAGGAGTTATAATGATAAACTAATCAAGGGTGATCATTTAAAAGTAAATTTAATCAATATCGATCCGAGAGATGAGCTATCAAAAAATTAGCTCACAAACAAGGAGAATACAAGAAAGGTGCAAAATAACATCCAATTAGTTTACCCAACTCAAATTGGAGCTAGTCAAATATCGAAGGATGAAGATGAAATGATCATAGTCAATTTAAACATAGGGAATCACCCTCTTGTACATGACCTCTTAAGCACACCATTAAGGTGAAGGAGAATGGCGATCCAAAATGCAGCGGAAATTAAAATTTTCTCTTTTAGTGATCCTTATGAATGGGCATGATCAGTGATAAAAATCGTTACCTCTTGTGACGATTGAAACCTTTGATGCAGATCTAAGGAGTGATCACGGACATTGAATGGTGACAACGCCTCTACTCAGTCCACACGAACGAATTCCTTCAGTCTCAGTGCTAGCTGCTACAAATGAAGGCTTTGAGTGAGAGAGAGAGAGAGAGAGAGAGAGAGAAGCGAAATTTCATCTAATGAAATACTTCTGCATAAGGGTTCTATTTATAGAACCACTTGTATGGGCTGCAAGCTAAAAAGTCCACTTAAGTGTATGTGGCCCATATTTTATGGTATATCAAAAACTCACTTAAGCGTGTGGTACCTTACCATATTTCGTATTCTACTTAAGTTCATTGTACCTTATGATGTTCCACAATTCACTTAAGTGCATCGTACCTTACAGTGTTCCTTATTTACTCTATCTTTCATCAATCCGTCCTTTTGCATGTGACCCTGTAGGTTTTCCCGACATTGACAATTAGATTAAATCACGTATTTAACATAATAAACAGTGAGCGGTATCTAGCAACACATCACTGTTATCCAAGGCACGAAAATGTCATGTGATATGATAAATCCCTTTTTGTGATAATACTTGTATGTATAATTACCTTTTTGCCCTTATGTCTATATTGAACACAAGGCATAGATCATGTCATCCTTGTCCAGTTCAATATTGGGCTCTTAGAAATTTATCCTGTTATGCAGGATGGGCAAGTTCCAACTAGGTCACTCATATCCCTCGACCTGCTTCGTGGAGTACCCATAAACTGTCTTTATGGTCATCCAGTTACGGACAATGTTTGGTCAACAATAAAGCATTTTGTCATACCCCAAAAGTTGCCCATTAATCTTGCAAAACATTTCTCGAAGCACTCCAACTTATTCCGCAAGGCACTGACCTTAAAGGAACAAAAGCCCAGCTCACAACAGACCCAATCCAGAAAATGGCCCAAACTGTCATGCTCGCTAGGCGAGCAAAACCTTCGCCTAGCGAACTCTTCGCTACAATACTCGCCTAGCGAAGCTTGCGAATATCAGAATTTCTGGGCTTCATTCTGAGCCCATTAGGTCACAACAAGAGCATTATAAATAGCCAAGCTTCAGTCAGAAAAAGGGAGAACAATAACAGACGAAGACGGACAGAACCCTGGCATAGAAACCCTGGAGACCAATTTAGAGGATTCCGAGTAAAGAAACCCTGAAGGCCGCTCATCCGCACCGAAGTTACCTCCGCCCAATTCGACCCGATTTGCCATTCCAAAGCTGCAATTCCATTGCCAACAGGTTTGTGCATCACTACTGTTTTATGCTTTTAATCGGTAATCGCTACATACATAAGGCATCATGATTAAATTTTCGGATATGTAATTTGATTTCACATGTGAATTTAAGTATGCCTGAATATCCAGAATGTTTGTCCATGTTATTCCTGTAATTAAATGCCATAAAGTTCAGGGTGCCGGAGATCATGCTGCTATCAAACTCAAAACCCGTAGCAGCTCGCTAGCACATCGCTAAGCGAGCCTGTAGCGAGCACTCGCTAAGCCTTCGCTAGGCGAAGCAGGAGCGAACGGGGCAGTGGCTGTTTTGTTTCTTTTCTGTTCTGCCTTATGTTTATCTAATCGAGATCTATTGTAATTCTGCATTATTTGGCCTGACCTTATGACTGTTGTGTTTATTTTGTGGTGCAATTTTCAATTGCACTTTATCTCGATGTTCTAACCCGTGTGCTGAAATGTGTAAAGGCTTACACATTCCCGAAGAAACGGCCGGCTAAGTATTCCACTTTATTTGTGGGATACCCTTATGGAGATGGATTCTGAATTACTTAATTTTAATGTGGAGATACATCCTAAATTATCTAGCTGATTTTAATGTATTGATTTCATCGATTTTAATGTGGACCTAATTACTTAATCGATTACGGCTATCTAATTAATTGTAAAACTTTGCCTTTAAATATGTGATCTTGGACCTCTCTTTGTTGCCCTACGGTATTACGGTATTATGGTCATGTCCCGCGAATGTGGGGATACCCTTAGCCAAGACCCTTCGATTAAATCATCATGTCCCTATAAAATAAATCATAGTCCCTCGGATGTTGCCTTCGAATATATGATTTTGTCCCTCGATGACCCTTCGGTGTAGCTTACGGTTAAATGATGATCGTCCCTCCGAATGCTAGGGTATCCTTACAAATGTTACCTTCAATGACCAATCGATGACCCTACGATGACCCTTTTACGTCCAAAGGGTAAAACTACTTACTTCTCAATAGTAATGACAGTTTTACCCTCATAAGGATAGGAAATGCCCATAAAGACCTTGGGTAGGTATAACTCTTAATTGCTTACTCACAATTTAAAAATACTTTTCACACTTCACAAATACTAGAAAATCACCACTTGGTATACATTCATACTAGAATCATTACTGAGTTATATTTTTCTAAACCATTTTCAAAATTAAACGAGATAACCACTTTGTATACATTCATACGAGAATCATTACAAAGTTAAATTCTCTTTTTCAAAACATTTTCTAAACAATTCACGAACACTTTTTCAGACAAGAAAAATAATATAAGTGATCAAGCAATTAAGAGCCCATGGATAACCATGGATACAAAGGGTGCTAACACCTTCCCTTTGTATAATGTACCTCCCGAACCCAAAATCTAAATTAAGGTGTTTCCTGTTCTTTTCCACCTTTCCTTATTGGATAAAAGAAAAGTCGGTGGCGACTCTTGCTAACCGCGACATTTGCTTTCCAAAGCAAAAACACACAAAGTCAGTTCACCGTATGACAGAACTGGCGACTCTGCTGGGGAGTCTTAAAAAGAGAGGTTACCTTAAAAACAAGATCACTTATTCAAATTGTCGGATTTACTTTTAAGGGATTGCTTGGGTATTTTATGCTTGAGTGAAAGATCCTACACCCGGATCTAGTGTACCTTAGGTAAGTAGCAAAAGATCATCGCGACTATCCGGCGTATACTGGAATGGTCAAAATGATGGCTACGGTTAATGTGACACTTTGGATGTCCTGATGTTCCTCATGCTTACTTGAGGAAAAATTTGGCTTCCGCGTGGTGTCATCAAAGCATTAACCGGACCTTTAGAACCCTAATTGACTCATCTTAGCCATTAGAAAGTAGTGAGATAACTGACTTCGGTTCCGACTGGGGTTGGTTGATACTCGATACTACACTCTTTGAGATTGGACTTTAGGGAAGCTTCGGTCAACCACTTGGTGTTGCACTGAAGTGGACTTAAAGGAAGGTCAATGATTTGAGATCCTTCTATGAACCCGGTTACTATTCTAGGACAGGTTGAACCAACCAAACTTCAGTGGGGAGGGTACTTACCTATGGAACTCATGCAAGCCTTAAAACTTAGGAATGATTGTTGTGTGACTTGTTTGTGCTTGTTATTTACATAACATCATAACATCATAACATGGTACTAACCATTTCAAGGACTTAGGGATTTAACTTTGCTCTGTTTTATAAGGTTATGGCCTCCAGGAAGACCATCCGGATCAATTTTGTAGCAATCTTTCCTCAACTAAAGGATTTAGTGTCAGAACTTCCCGATCATGCTCAGTTCATTAAGAAGCATGGTTCCCTCCTCAATTTGGTTACTACTGGTTTCAAAGAAGATATGATGAGAGTTCTATTCCAGTTCTTCGATCCTAAACATCATTGCTTCACCTTCCCAGATTATCAGTTGGTACCCACATTAGAAGAATTTTCCAGGCTGCTTGGGATACCTATCCTTGATCAAACACCTTTCAGTGGTTTAGAAAGGATTCCGAAGTCTGAAGAAGTTGTCGCAGCTTTACACATGGCAAAGTCCGACATTGAAACCAATTGGGTAACAAGAAGTGGAGTTAAGGGTTTACTTGCCAAATTTCTGATAAATAAGGCCCGAGAATTCTTAAACGTTATGGATGTCCATGCTTTCAAAGATGTCCTAGCATTGCTTATCTATGGTTTGGTGTTATTTCCTAATCCAGACCAATTCATAGACATGAATGCTATTAAGATATTTCTCACTCATAACCCTGTGCCTACCGTGCTTGGAGACATTTTGCATTCCCTCCACACTCGTACTATGAAAAGGCAAGGGACTCTCATGTGCTGCATACCGTTGTTGTCTAGGTGGTTTATTTCGCACCTTCCTCAATCAGTCTTGAAGAACGAGCAGAATTTGAAATGGTCTCAAAGGATAATGTCGCTCTCCCATTCAGACATCTGTTGGTGTCCTCAGTTCAAGGAAAATGTTACCATCATTGACCGTTGTGGCGAGTTCCCCAATGTGCCACTCCTAGGAATAAGAGGAGGTATCACTTGTAACCCGGCCTTAGCCCTACGTCAGTTTGGTTATGCTCGAAGAGATGGTCCACATGAAATAATCATCCAAGGCATTGTGTTTGACTATGACAGCGATTCCCAAGGCCTTCGTCAAAGATTTGTACGAGCTTGGGGTATGGTGAAAAGAGGCACTTTAGGATAGAAAAACTCTATTCCTATGGAACCTTATCTCAGATGGGTACGCGCAAGAGCTCGTGAACTTATCATGTCGTACCTTGCAGTCGGACCGCTGATTGTTAAACCAGAAGTTGAAGGAGGTACTCCTCAGATCATTCCTTATCCTGATATGCCTACCGATGTTGAAGAATTAAAGAGATCCTGGATCCAGTTGAGAGAGGAAAGGGATACTTTTGAGACTCAGTTTGTTGCAGAAAGGAAGAAAGTGTTAGAGCTCACCAGCCAGCTTAATGAGGAACGAAGACTCAATACATATCTTCGCCCAAAAAGAAGCCGTCCCTGGGAGACTTGAGCTTTCATTGTATTTTTATTTTTCCTTTTTGTAATGAACATTGATTAAAGAAATTATTAATAAAAAGTTCCTCTCTTTTTGGTGGTTTACGCAAAGTTAAATTCCAAAAGTCCTTGAAAACATTTCATACATTGCATAGCATAACATAACATTGCATAACAGGTATTCTAAAAGATCAATGTTCTTACGGTCTTCCCTCTGAACAGAAAAATGGACCTCGAACAAACTGTCAAAGATCTCCAGACTCAGAATGCTCAATTCCAGGAGTTGATCTTGAGCTTATCCAAAGGGCAGGAGGAACTGAAGGCTCTTTTGCTCGAAAAGAAGAAAGACAAGAAAGCTGTGAGTTACATTAACACGGGAAGAAGGCTTAAAAGACAGGCCGCGGGAGTCAAGTTTGGAAT
Organism: Lathyrus oleraceus; assembly: GCF_024323335.1. Taxonomy (NCBI): domain Eukaryota; kingdom Viridiplantae; phylum Streptophyta; class Magnoliopsida; order Fabales; family Fabaceae; genus Lathyrus; species Lathyrus oleraceus. Next base: position 452,098,429 of record NC_066580.1, read on the forward strand.
TCCGAATGGTCCAGAAGAGGAGACGGAGAATGGTCCAGAAGAGGAGACGGAGAATGATTCAGAGGAGGAGAATGTTGATTTCTCCAACCCTGAGGATGACGATGAAGATTATGAAAGTGAACAGTACTCTCCAAGAGATGATAAGTACAAGTTGCTGGAAGAACGTATGCTAGCCATGGAGGGTCAGAAGGCGCCCGGTCTGGATTTCGAAAGTTTGGGTCTGGTCTCCGATGTGACCATTCCTCGCAAATTCAAGATCCCCACTTTCACTAAGTACGATGGTGCGTCTTGTCCTCAGATGCATCTGAGAGCTTATGTGAGAAAGATTCAGCCATATACCGCTGATAGGAAGCTATGGATCCATTTCTTCCAAGAGAGTCTGTCTGGCACACAGTTGGAATGGTATTATCAGCTCGAGAGCTCTGACATCCGCACCTGGACTGATTTAGCAACAGCTTTCTATAAACAGTACCAGTATAACTCTGAACTAGCGCCTACTCGGCTACAGTTGCAGAATATGACTATGGGATCCAAAGAAAGCTTCAAGGAATATGCTCAGAAATGGAGAGATTTGGCTGGCAGAGTCAAACCCCCTATGACTGACCGAGAATTAGTGGACATGTTCATGGGCACACTGACTGGCCCATTCTACAGCCATCTACTGGGAAGTTCTTCATCAGGTTTTACTGAACTTATATTGACAGGTGAGCGTGTTGAAAGCGGCATCCGAAGTGGAAAGATACAGGCGGCTACCTCTGCAAGCACCAAAAGGTCCTATCAGGGGAGGAATGAATCAAATGCTGTGTACGGTCAAAAGGGTCGTAACAAGAAAAATCGTGACCATACCATTGGAGCGGTTACGATTGCAGCACCGCCATCTCAAAACTTCCAGCCCAAACAAGACAAGCCAAGAAGGCAGTTTACCAGGATCAATATGACCTTAGCACAGGCATTGCAGGGAATGCTAAAGGCAAATCTGGTCACCCTCAGAGATCCTCCTGCGAAACCCAACACTACTTCTTCTCGTTATAATCCCAATGCCAGGTGTGCATATCACTCCGATAGCCCCGGGCATGATACAAACGATTGCTGGTCATTGAAGAATAAGGTTCAGGATATGATTGAAGCTGGAGAAATTGAATTTGAGCCTCCGGAGACTCCTAACGTCATCACTGCACCTATGCCTAATCACGACAAAACTGTTAATGCTGTGGATGACTATTCTCACATTTCTAATGTAGCTGACTTAGCATCTCCTCTCCTGATCATCAAGAAGAATTTAGTACAAGCTGGTTTATTTCCAGGCTGTGCTGAAAATTGCGATCTCTGCATACTCCGACCCAATGAGTGCTTGAAGTTGAGGAAGGGTATTCAACGGCTGATAGATGATCGTACAATTCTCTTCGAAAAGATTCCCAAGGCGGAGAACCCTATTGAAGAAGTATCTGTGATTGCTAGGTCCAAAGTTCCAGTGAAGATTATCGTTACTAGAGCACCCGTGAAGATTACCGCTGAGCCCAAGGTAGCTCCCCTAATCATTACTGCACCTGGCCCAGTACCGTATTCCTCAAGCAAAGCTATTCCGTGGAATTACGGAGGTGATGTTTACATCCATGGCGTAAAGCAAATCGATAATTCTGCTAATCCTAATGGCATTGTTGGGACTAGTAAAATTACTCGAAGTGGAAGGATCTTCTCTCCAGAAATCTCACCTCCCACTCCTGAAACTCGAGGCAAGGAACCAGTCAACCCTTCTCAGACAAGGACACCGGTCGAAGTTACTACTGAAGATGTTGCCAAGCAGGAAATGGAAGAAATGTTGAAAATCATCCGCAAGAGTGATTTTGATGTGGTAGAACAGTTGGGGCATACTCCGTCTAAGATCTCGATGTTATCCTTGTTATTATCTTCTGAATCTCATGCCAAAGCGTTGATAAAACTCTTGAAGACTGCCCATGTACCTCAGGAGACATCTGTCGATCAGTTCGAAAACTATGTTGCCAACCTGACTGTTGACAATGGCTTAGGCTTTTCCGATGCTGATCTGACACCAGCAGGAAAGAATCACAATAAAGCTCTGCACGTCTCCATTGAGTGTAAGGGGATCACCTTGGCTCATGTGTTGATCGATAATGGCTCTTCTTTGAATGTGCTACCGAAAGCTGTACTCGATAAGCTTGACTGTAAGAGCATCGAATTGAAACCTAGTGAATATGTGGTGCGTGCGTACGACGGTGCGAAAAGTGTTGTCCATGGTGAAGTGGTTCTCCCTATCAAGATAGGACCTCAAGTCTTCAATACTACCTTTCACGTGATGAACATCCGTCCTGCCTATTCATGCTTGCTGGGACGACCTTGGATCCATGGGGCAAGTGCTGTAGCTTCATCTCTCCATCAAAAGTTGAAGTATCCAATAGAGGGTAAAATCGTCACTGTGTGTGGAGAAGAAGAGTATATTGTCAGTAGTGTGCAGGCCTTCAGATACGTCGAGATGGATGGCGAGTTCGTCGAGACTCCTTCTCAGTCATTTGAAGTGGTCCCTCCGCCCAGTCCTGTCCTTAAGCCGACTCCCCTTGTGCCCAAGGTTATTCATGCTCCTCCTGCCATGATTTCTCTGAAGGACGCTCAAGCCGTGGTTGAAAATGGTGGTCGTACTGGTTGGGGTCAACTGATCAACGTACCGTACAAGTCTGACAAGTCTGGTCTGGGATTTAACTCTGAAAGGATGGTCAAAGATCAGGTTAATGCTGTAGAAGATGCTGATAGCGATGGCGACCTAGATAGCTGGATTTTCCCAACAGTTGGTGACGGACTCAATAATTGGAAGGCTGAAGACACTATCCCGATTTCCTTTAGTCAGGAGTAATTGTTATTGTCTATTTTAGTGTTGCAAATTTTTTAGTTTTTTACAATTGAACTTCTTAAAGCATTGTGTCTATGCCCGAGGCACAATAGCTAATTTGTTAAGGGTTTTGTCATTTTCATAAGCATATTCATATTCAATAAATCAATGGACTTTTTGCATTCAAATATTGCGCTCTTTATCTTTCCTGTCATCTTCCGAAAAAGCTATGTTTTCTTACACACACTCACGTAACGAATTGCAGATCCATACCCACTCTGGATCCTGTTGATAATAGTTCTACTACTGTCCATTATGACTTTGAAAATCTGATCTACCAAGCCGAGGATGGAAGTGAGGAAGATTGTGAAGTACCTGGAGAACTTGCCAGACTGTTACTGCAAGAAGAAAGGACTATACAGCCGCATGAAGAGTCAATCGAAATTGTAAACCTGGGTACTGAAGTGGACGAGAGAGAAGTCAAAATAGGAGCAGGCTTGGAAAACAGTATTAAAGAAAGATTGATTCAGATGTTACATGACTATGTAGAGATTTTTGCTTGGTCTTATGAAGACATGCCAGGATTGGATACTGATATAGTAGTGCATCGTTTGCCAACGAAGGAAGATTGTCGTCCTGTTAAGCAAAAGGTTCGCCGCATGCGTCCTGAAATGTCTGAGAAAATCAAAGCCGAGGTTATGAAACAATTTGACGCAGGTTTTCTGGCTGTTACTTCTTATCCTCAATGGGTTGCTAATGTGGTACCAGTGCCAAAGAAGGATGGCAAGGTGCGAATGTGTGTAGATTACAGAGATTTGAATAAAGCAAGTCCCAAGGATGACTTTCCACTCCCGCACATTGATGTTCTGGTAGACAACACCGCTCAACACAAAGTATTCTCCTTCATGGATGGATTCTCGGGTTATAACCAGATTAAGATGGCACCTGAAGACATGGAGAAAACTACGTTTGTGACGCAATGGGGCACTTTCTGTTACAAAGTAATGCCATTCGGTTTGAAGAATGCAGGAGCAACATACCAGCGTGCTATGGTAGTTTTGTTCCATGATATGATTCATCACGAAATAGAAGTATATGTGGATGACATGATAGCCAGATCTCATACTGAAGAAGAACATCTCGATCAGTTGTACAAATTGTTTGAGAGGTTGAAGAAATACAAGCTGAGACTGAACCCGAACAAATGCACCTTTGGAGTAAGATCTGGTAAACTCTTGGGATTTATTGTCAGTGGTAAAGGAATTGAGGTTGACCCGGCTAAGGCGAGAGCTATCCAAGAAATGCCAGTGCCCCGTACAGATAAGGAAGTCAGAGGTTTCTTGGGACGTTTGAATTACATCGCCCGGTTTATCTCCCATTTAACTGCTACCTGCAAACCCATCTTCAAACTACTGAGGAAGAATCAAGAGATGATATGGAATGACGAATGTCAAGAAGCTTTTGACAAAATCAAGAAGTATCTCCAGGAGCCTCCGATCCTGATACCACCAGTCGAAGGAAGACCTCTAATTATGTATTTAACCGTGTTAGAAAATTCAATGGGGTGTGTGTTGGGGCAACATGACGAGTCTGGTCGAAAAGAGCATGCCATATACTACCTTAGCAAAAAGTTTACCGACTGTGAAACAAGATACTCACTGCTCGAGAGAACTTGTTGTGCTTTGGCCTGGGCTGCTCGCCGACTAAGAAAGTATATGTTGAATCATACCACTTTGTTGATTTCTAAGATGGATCCCATCAAATACATATTTGAGAAACCTGCCCTCTCCGGAAGAATAGCAAGATGGCAGATGATTTTAACAGAGTATGATATCCAGTATACTGCCCAGAAAGCAATCAAAGGAAGCGTGCTAGCTGATCATTTGGCTCATCAAGCAGTGGATGATTACCAATCTATGAATTTTGAGTTCCCAGATGAGGATGTCATGCTTGTTACTGATTATGAAGAACCTGGACCGGATGAAGGACCCGAACCGGGATCCCGATGGACTATGGTTTTTGATGGATCTTCTAATGCATTGGGTAATGGTGTTGGTGTTGTAATTATTTCTCCCAAGGGTTGCCATACGCCTTTCACTGCTAGACTATGTTTCGATTGTACCAACAATATGGCCGAGTATGAGGCATGTATTTTGGGACTCAGAGCTGCTATAGACCTGAGAATCAAGTTTTTGAGTGTGTACGGAGACTCAGCATTAGTAATCAGTCAGATCAAAGGAGAATGGGACACTAAACATCCGAATCTCATCCCTTATCGAGAGCGGGTGTTGACATTAATCCCATACTTTGAAGAGGTTACATTCGAACATATTCCACGAGAGGAGAATCAGTTGGCAGACGCATTGGCCACCATGTCATCTATGTTCAGAGTCAGATGGGACAATGAAGCTCCCAGGATCACCATTGAACGACTAGATGAACCAGCATATTGTTATGAACTTAACGCTGATGAAGTAGAAGAGAAACCTTGGTTCCACGAAGTAAAAAGATATTTAGAAGCTCGGGAATACCCTGAAGGGGCGTCCATCAATGACAGAAAATTCCTGAGGAAGTTCTCCGCTAAATTCCTTTTGAGTAATGGAATATTATACAAGTGTAATCATGATTCGACTTTGCTTCGTTGTGTGGATAAAAAGGAAGCAGAAAAGATTATGGAAGACATGCATGACGGTATTTTTGGGACTCACTCTAGTGGACATACAATGGCCAAGAAGATTCTGAGATCAGGGTATTATTGGTCTACCATGGAAGCTGATTGCCACCACCACTCCAGAACTTGTCACAAGTGCCAGATCTATGCGGATAAAGTACATGTGCCTCCTGCTCCTTTAAACGTGTTGACAGCCCCTTGGCCCTTTGCAATGTGGGGCATTGATATGATCGGAGAGATTAAACCTACTGCTTCTAATGGACATCGTTTCATCCTCGTGGCTATTGACTACTTTACAAAGTGGGTAGAGGCAGCCTCATTTGCTTCTGTCACTAAGAATGTGGTGGCACGATTCATCAAGAATAATCTCATTTGTCGATATGGCATCCCCGAAAGAGTTATCATTGATAATGGCACTAATTTGAACAACAAGATGATTACTGAACTATGCACGCAGTTCAAAATAAAACACCATAACTCTTCTCCGTACCGGCCAAAGATGAACGGCACCGTGGAGGCTGCTAATAAGAATATCAAGAAGATCATACAAAAGATGACAGTAACGTACAAAGACTGGCATGAGATGTTACCATTTGCTCTTCATGGTTATCGCACTTCAGTACGCACTTCGACAGGGGCAACTCCTTTCTCTTTAGTCTACGGAATGGAAGTCGTCTTACCGGTGGAAGTTCAGATTCCCTCTCTAAGAATCATGAAAGAGGCAGGTTTAGACGAGGATGAATGGATTCAGACTCGACTCGATCAGATAAATTTGATTGATGAGAAGAGACTTGCGGCTGTTTGTCATGGGCAGATATATCAGAAGCGCATGACCCAGGCATTTAACAAAAAGGTCAAGAGACAGGTGTATCAAATTGGCGACTTGGTGATCAAGCGTATCATTCTACCACAAGGTGATCCCAGGGGCAAATGGACTCCCACATACGAAGGGCCATTTGTAGTTAAGAAAGTATTCTCTGGTGGAGCCATGATGCTTGCTACAATGAATGGCGAAGACTTCCCGCATCCTGTGAATGCGGACATAGTTAAGAAATACTACGCATAAAAGAGACCCGCTAGGTCGACGTACCTAGGCAAAAGTAAGGGCATCCCGGCGAACCAAAAGGGTTCGGGCAAAAATTAGGGATAAACAGATAAAAATGTACACCCGGCAAGTCAAAAACCTGAAAAGGCGGCTTGGGCAAAAAAGGGTATCCTGGTGGACTGAAAACCTGAAAAGGCGGTCCAGGCAAAAATTAGGGATTAAAATCGTATGACTATGTCCCGTTCTCAGACAGCTTCATCCAAGTTCAAGGGACTGAATAAGCCAATCACTTCTATCCGACAGCAGGAGATGAGATGCTTGAAGACATAATGACAGTAGCAGAATTAAAATCAATAGGACTCTTTTTCTTCATAGCTTTCTCTTTGTTGTCTCGGCGATTTCCTCTGACTAGGATTTCTGTCTCCTTGTACACAAATTGCCTGTTTATAGGCCCTCTTTCAAAATCCATACAATGTTATTTCAAAAGATGCTTTTGTTTTACTTTTTGTTGTTTTGTTTGCATAAACGTCCATTGATTTAATTCGAATTAATATGTGCATTTGAATATGATCAATGTTTACCAAAAATGTGCGCATAAAATGGAAATAACGATTACTACGAGACTTCAGGATCGAGGAGAAGGTCTAACCATGCTTCCAATGAATCCGCTACCAATTCTATTCCTCAACAAAACCAGTTATTCCCCAGAAGAAATTGGTATCACTAGACAGACTGGTCATCTCTTCCATCCCCAGCCAGGCTCTGTCGAATATTTCTACCATCAGACAAGAATCGAGTATCCCCCAGCTAAGAAAGGATCACCGATACCAGTATCTCCAACCAGAAGACTGAGATTTATTCCCCCAGTAGAGTCCTCGGGAAGAACTTTTCAAATGCATAATTCATTCATTACATCATTTCACAGCATACGCATGCATATCATTGTTCGCATTTATTGTCGAAAGCATAAAACATCTCATGCATCATGACATGGCATGAAGCTAACTTTATTTTTCAGGTTAATTATCCTCCTAAGGATGGTATCTTTAAGCCCATCCCGGCCATTTATTGCAAATACAGCATCTACAAATACTATCAGATATAGCCTAGCGTACGGTTCATTCTGATTCAGCTCAACATATGACTCCTTCAACTCAGATGCGATCTAACGTACGATCCCTTCTGACCTTCATTCTACTCAAATACGGTCTAATGTACGACCCAGTTAGACCTTCAGCTCCTCAGATGCTACCTAGTGTACGGTACATTCTGACGTGTAGCCTAGCATACGACTACCCCTCTCAGATACTGCCTAATGGACGGCCCATTCTGCAGCTCGGATACAGTCTAGCGTACGATCCAGTCTGGTATTTCATCCCCCAGCGGAGTCACCGGCCTGATGGACAACTCATTCTGCTACTCAGACACGATCTAGCGTACGATCCATTCTGACCCTTTCATCCTCAGATACAGCCTAATGGACGGCTCATCTTGCAACTCAGATACGATCTAGTGTACGATCCATTCTGATCTTTCATCCCCAGTGAAGTCATCCGCCTAATGAACAACTCACTCTGCCATTCAGATACGGTCTAGCGTATGATCCATTCTGATCCCTTATCCCCAGCAGCGTATAACACACTCTGACTCCCCAACGAAGTAGGCAGCATAATGGAGGACTCACTATACGGTCTAGCGTACGACCCGGTATGACACCCATGTCTTCAGATATCGTCTAACGTACGACGCAATCTGAAACTCTCATCATCAAACTTCCTGGATGGCATCTTTAAGCCCATCTCCATCAAGACTAGTTGACAAGTGCAAATTTTTGGGGCATTCTAGTGTTCAATAATCTTCCACCTCCAGACCACGAATGGCATACTTGCCATCCTCACTCTCTCGGTTCAAGAATATTGAACAGGGGCAGCTGTCATACCCCAAAAGTTGCCCATTAATCTTGCAAAACATTTCTCGAAGCACTCCAACTTATTCCGCAAGGCACTGACCTTAAAGGAACAAAAGCCCAGCTCATAACAGACCCAATCCAGAAAATGGCCCAAACTGTCATGCTCGCTAGGCGAGCAAAACCTTCGCCTAGCGAACTCTTCGCTACAATACTCGCCTAGCGAAGCTTGCGAATATCAGAATTTCTGGGCTTCATTCTGAGCCCATTAGGTCACAACAAGAGCATTATAAATAGCCAAGCTTCAGTCAGAAAAAGGGAGAACAATAACAGACGAAGACGGACAGAACCCTGGCATAGAAACCCTGGAGACCAATTTAGAGGATTCCGAGTAAAGAAACCCTGAAGGCCGCTCATCCGCACCGAAGTTACCTCCGCCCAATTCGACCCGATTTGCCATTCCAAAGCTGCAATTCCATTGCCAACAGGTTTGTGCATCACTACTGTTTTATGCTTTTAATCGGTAATCGCTACATACATAAGGCATCATGATTAAATTTTCGGATATGTAATTTGATTTCACATGTGAATTTAAGTATGCCTGAATATCCAGAATGTTTGTCCATGTTATTCCTGTAATTAAATGCCATAAAGTTCAGGGTGCCGGAGATCATGCTGCTATCAAACTCAAAACCCGTAGCAGCTCGCTAGCACATCGCTAAGCGAGCCTGTAGCGAGCACTCGCTAAGCCTTCGCTAGGCGAAGCAGGAGCGAACGGGGCAGTGGCTGTTTTGTTTCTTTTCTGTTCTGCCTTATGTTTATCTAATCGAGATCTATTGTAATTCTGCATTATTTGGCCTGACCTTATGACTGTTGTGTTTATTTTGTGGTGCAATTTTCAATTGCACTTTATCTCGATGTTCTAACCCGTGTGCTGAAATGTGTAAAGGCTTACACATTCCCGAAGAAACGGCCGGCTAAGTATTCCACTTTATTTGTGGGATACCCTTATGGAGATGGATTCTGAATTACTTAATTTTAATGTGGAGATACATCCTAAATTATCTAGCTGATTTTAATGTATTGATTTCATCGATTTTAATGTGGACCTAATTACTTAATCGATTACGGCTATCTAATTAATTGTAAAACTTTGCCTTTAAATATGTGATCTTGGACCTCTCTTTGTTGCCCTACGGTATTACGGTATTATGGTCATGTCCCGCGAATGTGGGGATACCCTTAGCCAAGACCCTTCGATTAAATCATCATGTCCCTATAAAATAAATCATAGTCCCTCGGATGTTGCCTTCGAATATATGATTTTGTCCCTCGATGACCCTTCGGTGTAGCTTACGGTTAAATGATGATCGTCCCTCCGAATGCTAGGGTATCCTTACAAATGTTGCCTTCAATGACCAATCGATGACCCTACGATGACCCTTTTACGTCCAAAGGGTAAAACTACTTACTTCTCAATAGTAAGGACAGTTTTACCCTCATAAGGATAGGAAATGCCCATAAAGACCTTGGGTAGGTATAACTCTTAATTGCTTACTCACAATTTAAAAATACTTTTCACACTTCACAAATACTAGAAAATCACCACTTGGTATACATTCATACTAGAATCATTACTGAGTTATATTTTTCTAAACCATTTTCAAAATTAAACGAGATAACCACTTTGTATACATTCATACGAGAATCATTACAAAGTTAAATTCTCTTTTTCAAAACATTTTCTAAACAATTCACGAACACTTTTTCAGACAAGAAAAATAATATAAGTGATCAAGCAATTAAGAGCCCATGGATAACCATGGATACAAAGGGTGCTAACACCTTCCCTTTGTATAATGTACCTCCCGAACCCAAAATCTAAATTAAGGTCTTTCCTGTTCTTTTCCACCTTTCCTTATTGGATAAAAGAAAAGTCGGTGGCGACTCTTGCTAACCGCGACATTTGCTTTCCAAAGCAAAAACACACAAAGTCAGTTCACCGTATGACACATTTGACTCTACATCTATGGCCCATAGTGGTTTCAGGTCGAAGGGTGGTATACACCACTATCACCATGAGAATAACTTATGACACTTTGCATAACATTCTATATAGTATTCTCATAGCGGGTCAATCCAGTATAAATATTACTCCTAATATTCATACCGATGTTTAAGACTTGATAACTCCTTATCCATGATCCATGAGATGTGATCACCAGTCTATATACATAATAGTCATAATGCTTTAATGTTATCCCACTTCACAACAAAGCTCGACTATGGATACCTTAAGAATAGTGTCCTTATGTTTAATGGGATCTCATGATTAAGTCACACTTGATACATTAAATGGACTAGCTATTCTAGGGACTTTATTAAACAAACATAATAAAGAAAAAATCCTTTTTATTATAAATAAATAATTCGATACAAGTACCAAAAGTATTGGACTCTAGGGCTTATACTAACAATCTCCCACTAGCACTAGAGCCAATCAGGCATACCCTTAATACCCATAGATCTAATATGGCCATCATGCTTCTACTGGGAAAGAGGCTTTGTTAGTGGGTCAGCAATATTGTCAAGTATAGGTACTCTGCATATTTTCAGATCTCCTCTATCTATTATCTCTCGAATGAGGTGATAACGCCTAAGTATATGTTTGGATCATTAATGAGATCTAGGCTCCTTAGATTGTGCGATAGCATCATTATTATCACAATAGAGATCAATGGGATCCACAATGCTAGGAATTATGCCAAGTTCACTAATGAACTTTTTGATCAAAACAACTTCCTTTATTGCACTTGAGGAAGCAATATACTCGGCCTCGGTTGTAGAATCAACAACTATATCTTACTTTGAACTTTTCCAGCTCACAGCACAACCGTTTAAGCAGAACATATAACCAGATTGTGATTTAAAGTCATCTTTATCTGTCTGGAAGCTAGCATCGGTGTATCCAATTATAGCAAGCTCTTCCTGACCTCCATATATTAATAATGAGTCCTTATTCCTTCTCAAATACTTAAGGATATTCTTGACAACTACCCAATGAGCATCACTGGGATTAGATTAGTACCTACTCGTTGCACTTAAAGCATACGAGACATCTGGTCGAGTACATAACATGGCATACATGATAGATCCTATTGCAGATGCATATGAAATCTTATTCATGCAATCCCTTTCCTCCTTAGTTGAAGGGGATTGTGTTTTTGATAGACACAGACCATGTTGCATAGGTACGCATCCTTTCTTGGAATCATGCATATTAAAGTGTCTCGGCATTTTGTTTATGTATGTACTCTGACTTAGGCCAAGAAGTTTTTATGATCTATCTCTATAGATCCTGATTCCTAATCTATAGGTTGCTTCACCTAGGTCCTTCATAGAAAATCATTTCCCCAACCAAGTATTTACTTGTTGCAGGGTAGGGATATCGTTTCCAATGAATAATATGTTATCTACATATAATACCAGGAAGATGATCATGCTCCCACTAACCTTCTTGTAGACACAAGGCTCATCTTCATTCTTGATGAATCCGTATTATTTTACTATTTCATCAAAACGAAGATTCCAGCTTCTGGAAGCTTGCTTCAATCCATAGATTGATCTATGTAACTTACATATCTTTTGGGCTTCTTCTGATATGTCAAATCTTTCAGGTTGTGTCATGTACACATCCTCAAGAAGATTCCCATTAAGGAAAGCAATTTTGACATCCATCTTCCATATTTCATAATCATCATATGCAGCAATAGCAAGTAAAATTCGAACAGATATAAGCATTGTAATTGGTGAAAAGGTTTCATCATAGTCAACCCCATGAATTTGTTTGTATCCTTTTGCAACCAGTCTTGCCTTATAGGTATGTACCTTACCATCCATGTCATTCTTATTTTTGAAGACCCACTTGAATCTTATAGGGTTAACTCCTACAGGAGGCTCTACCAAGGTCCAAACCTGGTTTATGTACATGGAATCCATTTCAGATTTCATGGCTTCTAGCCACTGCTCAGACTCAGGTCTAGTTATGGCCTCTTGGTAGATCACAGGCTCATCTTGATCCATGAGCAACACATCACCTTGATTAGTTATGAGATATCCATATCTCTCAAGTAGGTGACGTATCCTACTTGACTTACGATGGTCTTGTTCTACTTGAGCACGTTGCTCTTCCACAACTACTTGTGTTTCCTGCTCTAATTCCACTATAGGTGTATCAATGCTTTGTGATTCTTGAATTCCTTCAAACTCTACTTTCCTCCCACTGATTCCTTTGGAAATAAAATCCGTTTCTAGGAAGACTCCATTTCGAGCGACAAACACTTTGCCCTCAGAAGGATTGTAGAAGTAATACCCTCTTGTTTTTTTAGGATACCCCACAAATAAGCATTTGTCCGATTTGGGATCAATCTTAGTTGAAATTTGTCATTTCATATAAACTTCGCAATCCTAAATCTTCATATAAGACATATGTGGTTTCTTACCACTTCATATCTCATATGGTGTCTTCTCAACCTTTTTGGATGGAACACAGTTAAATGTGTAAGCTGGTGTCAATAGTGCATGTCCCCAAAAGGAGTTTGGAAGATCGGCGTGACTCACCATGGATCGGACCATGTCTAACAAGGTTTGATTTCTTCTCTCTGATACATAGTTCCATTGGGGTGTTCCAGGAGGAGTAATTTGGGATAGAATCCCACACTCTTTTAGATGGTCATCAAACTCTGGGCTTAAATATTCACCACCTCGATCTGATCGAAGAGTTTTAATATTCTTACCTAGTTGGTTTTGTACTTCATTCTTGAATTCCTTTAACTTTTCAAAGGACTCTGATTTGTGTTTCATTAAATACACATAACCATATATACTAAAATCATTAGTAAATGTGATGAAGTACTGAAAACCTCCTCTGACAGGTATGTTCAGTGGTCCACATACATCAGTATGTATGAGGGCCAAAAGATCATTAGCTCTTTCACATTTTCCTGTGAATGGAGAATTTGTCATCTTTCCAATTAAACAAGATTTGTATGTCTCATATGATTCATAGTCAAAAGAGTCCAAGAGTCCATCTTTATGGAGTTTGGAAATGCGTTTCTCATTTATGTGGCCTAATCGACAATGCCAAAGGTAAGTTGGATTTAACTCATTAGGTTTCATTATTTTAGTATTAATGTTATAAATAGTCATTTCAAGATCAATGACATATAGTCCATTGTTCATTTGTGCAGTAGCGTAGAATATATCATTCAAATAAATGGAGCAACAATTGTTCTTTATTATGAATGAAAAACCAAACTTGTCCAAACAAGAAACAAAAATAATATTCCTGCTAATTGCAGGTACATAATAACAGATCTCTAACTGAATTATTAAACCACTCAGTAAAGTCAATACATAAGTTCCTACGGCTAAAGCAGTCCTGCTCTAATTCCCCCTTAGGTGTATCAATGGTTTGTGATTCTTGAATTTCTTCAAGCTCTACTTTCCTCCCACTGATTCCTTTGGAAATAAAATCTATTTCTAGGAAGACTCCAGTTCGAGCGACAAACACTTTACCCTCAGAAGGATTGTAGAAGTAATACCCTCTTGTTTCTTTAGGATACCCCACAAATAAGCATTTGTCAGATTTGGGCTCAAACTTAGTTGAAATTTGTCGTTTCACATAAACTTCACAACCCTAAATCTTCATATAAGACATATGTATTTTCTTACCACTCCACATCTCATATGGTGTCTTCTCAACCTTTTTGGATGGAACACGATTAAGTGTGTAAGCTGATGTCAAAAGTGTATGTCCCCAAAAGGAGTTTGGAAGATCGGCGTGACTCACCATGGATCGGACCATGTCTAACAAGGTTTGATTTCTTCTCTCAGATACATAGTTCCATTGGGGTGTTCCAGGAGGAGTAATTTGGGATAGAATCCCACACTCTTTTAGATGGTCATCAAACTCTGGGCTTAAATATTCACCACCTCGATCTGATCGAAGAGTTTTAATATTCTTACCTAGTTGGTTTTGTACTTCATTCTTGAATTCCTTTAACTTTTCAAAGGACTATGATTTGTGTTTCATTAAATACACATAATCATATATACTAAAATCATTAGTAAATGTGATGAAGTACTGAAAACCTCCTCTGACAGGTATGTTCAGTGGTCCACATACATCAGTATGTATGAGGGCCAAAAGATCATTAGCTCTTTCACATTTTCCTGTGAATGGAGAATTTTTCATCTTTCCAATTAAACAAGATCTGTGTGTCTCATATGATTCATAGTCAAAAGAGTCCAAGAGTCCATCTTTATGGAGTTTGGAAATGCGTTTCTCATTTATGTGGCCTAATCGACAATGCCAAAGGTAAGTTGGATTTAACCTATTATGTTTTATTCTTTTAGTATTAATGTTATAAATAGGCATTTCAAGATCAAGGATATATAGTTCATTGTTCATTTGTTTAGTAGCACAGAATATATCATTCAAATAAATGAAGCAACAATTTTTCTTTATTATGAATGAAAAACCAAACTTGTCCAAACAAAAAATGGAAAAAATATTCCTGCTAATTGCAGGTACATAATAACAGTTCTCTAACTGAATTATTAAACCACTAGGTAAAGTCAATACATAAGTTCCTACGGCTAAAGTAGCAACCTTTGCTCCATTTCCAACTCGTAGGTCAACTTCACCTTTTGCCAAATCTTTACTCCTTTTCAGCCCCTGCACATTGGTACAAATGTGAGAACCGCATCCAGTACCTAATATCCATGATGAAGAAGTAGATAGATTAATTTCAATAACAAAAATAGCTGAACTTGAAGTCTCTACTCCATTATTCTTATCTTCCATGTACTTTGGGCAATTTCTCTTCTAGTGTCAGGTCTTACCGCAATGGAAGCAGGTGCCTTCCTTTATTATGCCTCCACTAGGATTCAAAGCAGGAGTAGTAGGTTTGGGTTTGGCAACTTCCTTACCTTTCCCTTTACCACCCTGCTTGGGATGGAAACATCATGCCGACTTGCGGACAACATACTCTGAGTGATGGAATCAGCTTGGTGGGCCTGGATAGCATGACAGCCGCAAAAAAAATACTAATAACTTCGACGTAAAGGTCTGGTAAAGAGGATATCACATAACAAGTCTGATGATAATGAAGGTGGTAAACTTCAGGAAAAAATATGAACTGGTCCTGAATGGGGAAGGTTCCTTTTGTATCAATCAGAGGATGAAAAATAGGGCTTACACGCTGGAAGAGTTAGAGGATATTAAAAGATCTGGGACTTGGAATGTAATCGATTTCGAGTTTTATCATAACTAGTCTGTGTAACAAATATCATAAATAAAATTATAGGAACGCATTATTTTCCCTTGCGTGAGCAAGGGTTTTTAACGAGGCACACATGGTTAAAGTAATGTATTGTGTAAAGCATGTAATATAGGTCCCAGAACATAATCGGCTTTGGTCGGGTAACGTTTAATGAAACCTCTTACCTAACTTTAGCCCAAGAGAAATTGAAGCCTCTGGCATAACGGCTTCGGTCGGGTAACGTTTAATAAAACCTCTGGCCTAACTAAATCCCAATCGAAATTAAAGCCTCTGGCATAATCGGCTTCGGTCGGGTAACGTTTAATAAAACCTATGGCATAACTAAAGCCCAAGCAAAATTGAATTCTCTGGCATAATCGGCTTCGATCGGGTAACATTTAATAAAACCTCTGGCCTAACTGAAGCCCAAGCAAAATTTAAGCCTCTAGCATAATCGGCTTCAGTCGGGTAACATTTAATAAAACCTTTGGCCTAACTGAAGCCCAAGCAAAATTGAAGTCTCTGGTATAATCGGCTTCGGCTAAGTAACGTTTAATAAAACCTCATAACTGAAGCCCAAGCGAAATTGAAGCCTCTGGCACAATCGACTTTGGTCGGGTAACGTTTAATAAAACCTTTTACCTAACTAAAGCCTATTAAGGGCTAATTTATGTAAATAATCCATAGTATTTTGTGGCCCTTTCCACTTGATCTCAACGGAATTTCTTGTTAACTCCTTAGTTTTAAGTGTAAATATGTAGTTTTTAACATTATCATGTAAATAGCTTTTGTTTGATCATTTTGGTGCAAATTTGTAGGTTTCAAAGCCTATTGGAAGCATGGGAAACCTAAAGGTGCCAAGCAAGACCCAAAGTAACATTTTTGAAGATTCCAAGTTTTCCAAAACGGGCTAAGTGCGGTCCTAGCACGCTTAGAGAATTAGAGGCAGTGGGAAATTGGGAAATTCGTGCTATGAGTGTGCTAGGTGCGCGCTTAGCGCAAATCAAGGTAGTTTAAGTTTATTTTTGTTGATCGCGCTAAGCGGGCTCTGATGGGGCCTAGCGCGATTTCACTTTTTGCCCCATGATATATATGCTTTTTGATATATGTTTTGGATCAGAATTCACTCCAACTTTATTCCAAAGGCATTTTCAAATCAAAAATCATCAAGAACTCAAAATCAATATTTTGAAGCATCAATCTTCGAGTTTTTTGATGTTGATGCTTGTGAATCTCTTCTTGTTACTTGTTGAAGAAGCTACCATGGTTATGGATAGCTAAACCCTCTTGTATCAAGATTAGATGTAATTAATCTTAACTTGTATATTCTTTTGATCTTTTGTATGTGAATAACTTGATAATCAATGTAGATGATAACCTTTTCTTTTATTGAATATTTGTGGTTTAAATCATTATTGAGAAAGATCTTTTAATGTTATTTGTGGTTTAAATCATTAAGTCTTGACCTAAGTTTATCATCTATCAAAGACCAAGTCTAGACATGGAAGTGGAATTTGATATTCACTTTGTATCAGATCATTAATGTTATTTGTATTGTTTAATAGGTTGAGACATCGTCGATTAAATAATACGGTAAAAATCATAATACCGTCTTAGACATGAGCGGTATAAATGAGCGATACGTGGTTATAATGGTTATAAATGAAGTTCACATGCTTGATTAATCGAATACATACAAAATAGGGTGATGAAATCTAGTCTTAATATTTCTTTTAAAACGTTAATCTTTCTAAACTTTTATCATTGCTACAAACTCTTATGAATGTTACTTTCACCAAACCAAAACCAATCGAAACCATCACGTAAGACATTGTAAACTGTAGAACGGTGGTAATATCACATCAATCCATGTGGAGACGATAAAACAAATACCCACTAATAACACTTTCAACAAAGCCCAAGCGAACTTAAAGCCTCTGGCATAACCGGTTCCATGGGCTATACAAAGTCAAATTCTATGACTTAAAGTGGAGTGGTTAACTTATCAAATATCGAGCGTCCGGCATGGTCTCTTTAGAACTAGTCGTTTTGTGTCTAAGAACTTATAAAATTATTCAAAAACATAAAGGTCTGGCTCATCGGGGCTTCAAACCCACGTGGTACGAGTTTTTCAGCCAAAAAGAAGTTGTTTCGTTCGAAGTCGGCTAATTTATCTAGGATTCGAGTGAACAAATACATGGTCATATATGAGATAAAACACTTGTAGGCCATCACAATTTTAATATAGATAGGTGTGGAGGTAGTAATGGTAGAATGACGATTAGTTGAACCTCACCGGGGTTCACTGAATCCTCCATATCTAGAACCCACAAAGTTCTGGAACATCAGCAAGAACCCACTGGAGCTCCTCGATTTCTCTGACCGAATTCATTATAGATTATTCATTATTTTCTGTGACCGAAATATTACTGTTGTTCTAGGACGGCCCCGCATTACAAGCCCGACAGGGTCCTCCGGAATCTTAGAAATCATAAGTCGTCGTAGGGAGAAAACTTTGGTCATGCTCAGCAAGGTCACGGACCGACAGTCTAAATTTTACAAGTAATCCATAACATACAAACAAGCCCCTTTAAAATCTCCTACTAGTTTGTCAAAATAGAAATACATAAAAAATTAGCTCCTAAAAAGCTTTGGAAAAATTCATCCATTCATAAAACTTTTTAAACACTCAAAACTTCTGTAAAAACCATCTCAGAAAAACAATTGTAAAGATAAGGGCAGTCAGTAAACGTTGAAATAAATATGAAACGTCATGGTACAGGTCATAACAGTATCCGGATACAAAACGAAAAGGAAAAATTAATATTCCTAAAAACATTACAAAATGAAGGATAGAAAACTACTCTTCATCTTTATCCTCACCCTCGGCTTCGGGGTTACTAGCAGCAGTATGGTCTTCCGGGATTGGATTGTCAGTGGGGGAGGACCCGACTTCTTCTATATCCACAAGATGACCATTTTCCATAATTTTGAAGAAGTTTATCTCGGTCAAGTCAAGATTGGGATAAAGACATAAGGTGTGAGCCTTTTCCCTATCAAAGGCAACATCGCCTGCGTCAAGGACGTCAATTTGAGCTTTCTGCAAAGAGCTTTGCAATTGGACGTTTGAATCTTGAAGTGGTTTTATTTTCTCTGACTGCTTGCTGACAGTGGATTTCAACTTCTGATTCATAGCCTCCAATTTTTCCCTCCTAGTTTTCTTCTCCAATAAATGCTTTTCCAGGTTGAATAATCTAACCGCTTGCGTTTTCTATTGATCCTTCAGCTTATTGATTTCTTGGTTCAAGTTTACCTCGTTGTGTTTGCATTCATACTTGGCTTCAAATAGTATGTGGGTTAAGATAACACATCTCATCAAATAAGAACAAATATTTTGGGTCAGTTTCTGCCGCTCTATGGTTTTTACCTTGTTTACGTCTTTCGTGGCATTCAGATGATTATAAAGGAACTTTAATCCGTCAAAACTATTGCTTCAGAACTTGAATTCATTGGATGATCTGGTTTTGTCACTCCCATCGGTCTCACACATCAAAGATAAAATTTCCCAATCAGCCCTACAGACTTCGTCACTCATCATAGTTTTCATCTTCTTTGGAGAACTCGGACAAAAATGCTTCGGTGGTGAAAGAGTCGAAGGTTTAGATCCCGAGACATTGGGAATTGCCTTGTTTGGGACTACCGTTATTTTCTTCAGTAGCCGGGTTTCTAAACTAGACAAGATTTAGCAGTATTTTAGTCGGCTACTCTCCTCACCGCTCGGGCTTCCAACATCAGTTTCTTCTGTTCCTTCACAGATATGTCAGTCATTTTTCCTGAAAGCCAAATGAGAAAAAGTTAGCGGAATGCAGGATGGTAGCCCAAGTAGTTCGCAAAGCAAATAAATAATCATTACCCAAGAAAGAAAGAATTTGCTCTTCGGGTAGATACAATAGATCTCATACCTTCATCATACGGAAGGAATCTAAGATGGCCAAAGATCTAACCTTATGATCGTTTAATTTTTCAAAATCGAACTCGGATGTCGAAAAAGGATTCTCTGTCCAATAGATAGGAAAACGATAAGACTCGTCTAGCATATATATTACTTGAGGACATCTCGATCCACACCTAATTCATAGAAATCGGTCTTTGAAACCTTTATAGTTAGTGATGTAAGCTTGGAGAAAAGTGGGAAGGCCAATAATAGTCACCCATCCATCTTTCTCAACACCTTTGATTTCAAAAAAGGGTAAAATAAACCTAGGGTGGGCTCTATATCTATGGCCTCGCAGACTATTTTGAAAGCCTTGATAAACCCCTAACTATTGAGACGAAGTTGAGAATGGGCGACATTTAGGGTTTTCAGTAGATCGGATTCAAAATCGGTAAAGGGAATGTGGATATTAAAATATTCCAATACCCCGACATAGAAATGAAAATATTCATCTTTAACTCCCCTAGGACGAGCTATGAAAACACATTCCCCTGGAATACAGGGTTCCAGAATAACATCGTGTTCATTCCCAGTAGAAAATACATTCTTCAAAGACCGCAGTTTAGCTATCTTTATCTCGTCTATGGAGTTGTGATCGTAACTCTCTACTTCTTGATCAAATGATTCCACAATCTCCATCAGCACCTCTACAGATGAACCTGGTGAAGAAGAGTCAGAATCAAAATCGCTAAAAGAGGCAGAAATATCACCGTAAGCCTCCTTTATAATATGATCAAAGTAAGCCTGGGTTAGAGTATCTCTACAGCCTGTCACATAAAAATCCCAAAGATCTTTTATTTCACGGGCACTCAAGGTTGTTAATGCTTTTGTATTCTCGTCACATGCATTAATAATAGTCATTGAATAAAAGAATGTGGAAGCGAAAAGAAATTATACCTGATCTTGAAGAGCGAACGAGAATTCCGAAAGTTGCTTTGAAGAGAGAAAGACTTTTTTCAGCGAATGATAAACCAAAAGACAAATAGATGATTTTAATTAGGAAGAAATCTTATTAAAAGGATTTAAACAGTATGGAACGCTTTGGATCATTGAGAGAGAGTAAATTCCCATAAAAAACTATCATTACTAAGGAAGGAGAAAATCTGATGAAGATACGTTATCATGATTAAAGACACGTCACCACAAACAAGCATCAAGGCATAAGTGGATTGGAGAGAACTTAAAAAGAAACTTTTGGGCTTCTTTTGTCTGAGCACTTCAACCTTTTAGATCTCATGCTTGAGGGGCTTATGTACATCTCGGAAAATTAATTGACCAACCGAGGTATGAGACAGATGAAGCCTATTTGAACACTTGAGTTCTTTGAGGTCAAGTTGGTACGATAATCGAGCATAGTAGGGTTAACATATCGGATATGAAGAGTCAAACAAATAGGAAGAGGGGGGATTGATACCTATAAATAGGAGGATGTTTGAAGGGAAAAGGGGACAAGCGAAAACGAGAAAAACACACATAACAGACACTCCAACCATTCATTTTAGACTCTTCGTGACTTAGAATAAGGAAGTCAACCTTTTAATATTTTTTAGCAAGAATACCGGGTGCTAGAACAAGTCACAATAATGCACATAGAGGATGCTAGTGATGCACATAGAGGATGGTAGTGAAATATCAAGATTCTTCTGTGATTAATGTGTTAGATGAAATCTTTTATATTCATCTATTACACCAAAGAATCATATGTGGGCTTTCCTTTACTCTTTCCAAAGAATAGATTACCACGAGCATTCTACACTTGTAACAAATATTTAATGACAAAATTGTTCTCTTACATTTTATTATAATCAAAACCAAAACAAAGAATATTTTTGATTCAATAAAATTGACGTAGCTCATATGACTCTCTCAACAAAAAAAAAGCTTGGGGAACAAGTGTTTTGGACAAGATCAAGCCCAACTCATCATAAGAAATGATCACACCCTAGAGGAATATCATCCTACCATATACCATGTTATGGACATGCCCTATAGGCACCCAGAAGCATGTCCAGAGATCCAATTTGAACCACATGATAAATAAAGATCACAATGTCTAAACTCTTGACACTTTTCAAACAACTTCTATTAATTTGATATTCAGAATATTTATTTATTATTTCAACTGTTATTTCTTTCTGTTTATAACTTTATATAATATACTAATTCAGGGAAAAAATTATGGAAAAAAAAATAAGATTAATATCTTATACTCCCTTGAGATGATAGATGACTTCATCGTTTCATTATCTATGATCTCTTAGACGGTTTGATTTTTGTGTTGACCTTTCTTTCTCTTGTTTATTTCGGACATACCAAACTTTAATGTTGTATTTGTATTGTAAGTTAGTACATTCTAGGAATAGTATAACAAAACGTCATAATTTTCATTTAATATTATATGATAAGTTATATTTGTTTGCATCAGATCCACCAAGAACGCTGCTTTGTGAGACATTTCCTTCCTCTTTCTTTGGATTGTCGTACGTGATGGGACTCATTCGAACCTCAAAACATAGCACCACCTCCTCTCTTCTACCCAAATCCAAATCATCATTTTCAACTCCCACTCATTCTTCCTCTCAAACCATGAAGTGAGTTCAACTTGTGTTTTTTTCTTTCTTTCTTTGTGTTTATTGATCTATAATTTTTGCTTTTCAATTTTATTTTTATTGGAAACATGTTTAGTTGAATTTTTGCTTAACTACATCACCTCCTTTGTAAACCTTGTATAGTTGTATCGTTAGAACAAGAACTATTGATTCCTAACTCAAACTGATTCTATTCTGTTATGTAGTTATATCCTAGGTTATGTCTAATACTAGTTATTTTCTGTTTTTAGTTACTGGAAACCTAAAAAATGAGTGTCTGTGTTTGAAACTGACACCAAGACTAGTGTATACGTTTTAGTTTATTCATTTTTCAAATCATTGTAAGTCACTAGTGACTGTCTCGTGTTTTTGGTATCCGTGCCTCATAGCTTCTTTACCTTCCTTTTGATCATATACAATGAATTGCATACCTTCCTTTTGATTATATACAATGAATTGCATATATAGTCTTACCAAGATATTTATTTTCCAAATTTAACAGAACTACAATTAAGATTTATGGCGTATCTCTTTCGCTCATTCTCATCAACCTAGCTGCTATTATGGAGCGAGCCGACGAGAATCTTCTTCCGTCTGTCTACAAAGAAGTTAGCGAAGCATTCAATGCAGGACCGTCTGATTTAGGATACCTCACGTTCATACGGAACTTTGTTCAAGGACTGTCATCGCCTCTAGCTGGTATACTTGTTATTAACTATGATAGACCAACAATTCTTGCTATGGGAACTTTCTGTTGGGCTTTATCAACTGCTGCTGTGGGTGCTTGTCACGATTTTATGCAGGTTGCGTTTTGGAGAGCGATAAACGGATTTGGTTTGGCCATTGTGATTCCTGCGTTGCAGTCTTTTATTGCAGATAGCTATAGGGAAGGAGTGAGAGGAGCTGGATTTGGATTGCTAAGCCTTATTGGTAATGTAGGGGGGATTGGAGGTGGTGTTATGGCTACTGTCATGGCTGGTCAGACGTTTTGGGGAATACAAGGATGGAGATGTGCCTTTGTTTTGATGGCGAGTTTGAGCGCATTGATTGGAACCCTTGTTTTGCTATACGTGGATGATCCGAAAAAAAGACTTTCCCCCACTCAAGATGCTAGTGATAGTTCAGAAAGGTAAGGAAGAACTTTTTACATCATACCTTACAGCGTTGTAAAGTTCAGGAAAACTGATAAATAGGGTGTCTCCTATGTTCACGTAGTCAGTAGCTCAACACCGTACCATCTGGTAAGGGTTCAAATGTTGTGCAAGATTTTCCGGTGTTGAGCTGATGACTAGTGAATATAGGATATCGCTTACTATTGTGAACAAACAACTGAATGATTATATCTCTTTGATTTGTAATTGTTGGCAAATCAACTTTGTGTGTCAGCAGGGGTGATTCTATCTATAATGGCAATGCTAGTGTGACATCAGTTTGGAGGCACTCTTGGGCAGCCACTAAATCTGTGATCAAAGTTCAAACATTTCAAATAATTGTCTTACAAGGCATCATTGGGTCACTACCATGGACTGCCATGGTGTTCTTCACAATGTGGTTCGAACTAATCGGTGAGCATGAAGCCTTTTTCTGTACATTTACATGCTATGCTAATTTGCAAGATTGTATTCTGAGGGACGTCTTTGAGGGCGTGCAAGGCGGGTTACCGGACAGGGATCCAAAATTTGGCACTGTTGAATCATAGTTAAATAGAGCCTCATAAAATACTTGTCATGGTTAAATCGTGACAGAATAGGGTATCTATTTGTTTTGCCTAAGTTAAACGGTGGCTAACCTACACAGGGCCTCCAAAAACTTAAGATGACACTGATCACTAGCAACATCTTTAATACAAGAGCTTAAATTTTGGAAATGATTCTAAAATGTGTTTGTAATATGAATCCTTTTATATCTACTTGCTTGACACAGTGAATTGGCTCACTATGCAGGTTTTGATAACAACACTTCAGCAACTCTCCTCAGTCTTTTTGCTGTTGGATGTGCACTAGGATCGTTCATAGGAGGATCAATAGCTGATCGATTGTCACAAACCTATCCATATTCAGGTCGAATCATGTGTGCGCAATTCAGCGCATTTATGGGCATTCCGTTCTCATGGTTTCTTCTAAGGATGATACCTCAATCAGTGACTAGTTTTCTTACATTTTCGGTCACGCTCTTTTTTATGGGACTAACTATAAGCTGGAATGCTACGGCTGCAAATGGACCTATGTTTGCCGAGGTAGTTCCGGTAAAACACAGGACAATGATTTATGCATTTGATAGAGCTTTTGAAGGCTCATTCTCTTCTGTTGCAGCTCCTTTGGTTGGCATTCTTGCAGAGAAAATGTTTGGCTACGATTCGAAATCTGTTGATCCCATCAAAGGATCTTCACCCGAGGCTCTTGCCTTGTCAAAGGGACTTCTTTCAATGATGGCAGTTCCTTTTGGATTGTGTTGCTTGTGCTACACGCCGCTGTATTTTATATTTAAGAAGGACCGCGAAAATGCAAGAATGCAAGCCATCAAAGAAGAGGAGATGATGTGAGACGCTAACTAGGAATGGCAGTTCGCACGAATGGAAATCTTGCTTATGACTTGGCTGGCACTCATATAGAGTTCAAATCACGGCAGTAAACATGGTTTCCATCACGAGGTGAGGCTGATAAATGAACTTGTTCTGAGGAACTATTTCACAGGGAAAATTACACTCGCCTCCCAAGTTTTAGATTGACATTTGACACTGACTTTCTTTATTTTTGCATTTGAGTAACACACTCTTCTCTTGTACATACTCTCACGTTATGCTCAGCTTTGTATTATGGCATGGTTTGTATCAAGATAAGAGTACCCAAATTTGACCTGTTGAATGTTGCCTTTTATTTGGCTTCTACGTGACGATGTACATATCACCTGAATTAATTTGGTATTTTGTCTGTTGCATTTTAAAGCAAGTTGACTTGGTTAAATATTTTGTTACCCAAATTTCATGTTACGGTGATACTTCTTCAGCTGTTGTCATATAAAAAAGGATTGAAAATACCTTAATAAACTCAAATATGTATCAAATTGGTTTTTGGCATAAAAAAGGATTGAAACACTTCATATTATCCAAACCATCTAGTTTTTATTTATTTTTAATTTCTTATGCACTTTAAGTATGATTAGGACACCACGTGAAAATACAAAATGTTTTAAGTTTTTGAGGATGCATCTCTGGACTCACCTTGAGTAAAGTAAATAGAATTTTGACTTGACGTTAAAAAACTATGGACATGCATCTTTGTAAATATTTCGAAGATGCATCTCCAGATGGTATTTGTTCTTATACGTGCTAGAACCCTTCTTCTTCCTCATTTCTAAAAAAAACACTAAAAAAATTGTCAAACTCTCTCAACTTACATTCTCTCAAAATCAAGTAACCAAGTTCAAGCTTCTTCCATCAACATCAAGTTCATCAAAGACATCATTCAACACTGAAGTAAACTCTCAATTGGTGGTTTTTTTTTAATTTTTGTATAAATGAGTATAAACTGATGATTTAGATAAGAAATGAGTATACATTGCATGAATGATGATTTATATATACTGTAAAATTTGTTTGATTGTCACTGCTAAGGCTGATGAGCCAGTGTCACCTCAGACATTTGGATGAGGCTTTGTAGAGTTGTTACTGTTGCCTATGTACCCGAACCATATTGTCAGATATATTTGGGACGGTTAGGTAAAATTAGTTTGATTCATTCTTTTTAAATTACGCTTATTATTATATTACAAGTTTCTGACATAGATTTATTTTTCTACAGGACCGTGATCCGCTGAAGTTTATTAACCATGGGCGAAAGATTACTGGCTTACCCTAGCTGAATGACGAGTGGTTTCAGGTTGTCTTGTCCCTATCTGGGATGAAGGACTTGTGCACGATCCATTATGTTACAGTCAATCATGGGATGCTTAATGAATTCGTGGAGAGATGGAACACCGAGACCTCGTCATTTCATCTACCGTTTGGCAAGATGTCTATTACACTCGACGATATGTCGTATTTACTGCATCTTTTGATCAGAGAGGAACTTCCAGATCATGGGAGGGTTAGCAAAGACGAGACATTCGAGTTAATGGTAAACTATTTGGGAGTTGATCCAGAGGCTGCCACAAGGGAATTGAAAAAAACCATAGGGGCTCATGCTAGATTTGAATTCCTGAAAAAGATATATACATAGGAGATAGCAGAGCAGGCTAGAGGTGATGACGAGCAGGTGGGACTCCATAAAGCGTATGCTATGAGAACATATATTCTATATTTGATTGGCACTGCGATTTTTATGGACAAGAGTGCCACTTATGTGGATGTCGTCGATCTACAGTACTTCGAGGACTTTGAGCGGATCCATAAGTACAGTTGAAGGGCCGTTTGTTTGATCTACTTGTACTCGAAGTTATCATAGGATTGTAGATGGAAAACGAAGGAGGTCATAGGTAGCATCAAACTACTGACGGTAATATTTATTGGTCTTTTAATATTTCTATGTCATTTTCATTACATTTTTGCAATGTCTTTAATGATAATTCGTGTGTTCCAACACTTTTTCAGGCTTTGATCTTCCAGCACTTTCCGCACATCTCCGTCTGGTCATGTGTATCGACCTATACTGAGGATATGTCGCTTGCTTCTGCATTTGCCTCACTTAGAAGGAATCAGGTGATATAGTTATTTAGAGTCTATCTTGATCATTTGGTTGCTGAGGATATGCACATTAACAACTATGTCGATCACCATGAGACAGCCATTTAACGACATAATTAGGATGGTTGACTTGCGGCCAACGTCTCACATTTTCTCATCTGTATGAGCGCGTCATACGGCAGTTCGACTACACTCAGACTATTCTCAAACACTTTATTGTCTCCGCTCCTCCTACTATGATACGTAGAGATATGAATGTCATGTCTGATGATTATCTTAGTTATCTAGAATCGGAGGAGGCACAAAATACCATAGCTGAGAGCGAATGGAGTTATGTCGACAGGTACATCAGGTAGTTCTTCAGGGTGTCACATTTGTATATCGTGCGGGTTACTCCATGAGATTCACCGAGGTCGGGTCATCAAGAGACACTAGAGGATGAGCAAACACAGTTAAATCATGTTTATGATGTCCTGCCTAGATGTCGTCGCATTGTGGAGATTACGCAGGCAGACATTGATAGAGGTATCTTCCTTAATGGATCTGAGATGAGATAGTTCCTAGATGTCATTA
Source organism: Lathyrus oleraceus (assembly GCF_024323335.1). Classification (NCBI taxonomy): domain Eukaryota; kingdom Viridiplantae; phylum Streptophyta; class Magnoliopsida; order Fabales; family Fabaceae; genus Lathyrus; species Lathyrus oleraceus. The sequence goes on from NC_066580.1 coordinate 452,126,054, forward strand.
TGATGGACGCACGAGAGACACTGATGTACCGAAGACAGCGTCGGAGGATGGGGGGTAGAGGAGCCCGATGAGCACAAGGAGCCCGAGGAGCTATAGTCCAACATACGCAATAGAAAATATTAATTGTACTTTGAATTTATTATGGATTGTATCTTATTTTTATTTCTTTCTATTTTATCGTGTATTTCTACTTCATCTATATGTCATTTTTTGACCATCTGAATTTATATATGTCATTTTTTTTCATATTGATTGTATGGTTTAGTGATCATCACATAACAGGGTCCTTAAACATTTATAAATCGTCATTTTCATCTGAATAACCATAAATCAAACATAACATGTACTATTCTGATAGGTTACGGGAATGCATCTCCGTAAATCCTAAACGGAGATGCATCTATGAAATAATAATCGTGTAAAATAGACCAATAAACCTTTCATAGAGGGATGCATGGGAGTGTGTTTTGAAATATACAAAATTACATTAAAAGTCATTTAAATTATTGTTGTGTAACAAATTGGTCCTTTGAATTTTTCTTTTAACAATCATTTAAGTTATCAATCGTGTGCACCATTATTTTTTTTAACGGAGTGAATGTATTAATTGTGGAAACAATTATTTTGAGTGGTGTGAAAATGATGAAGTATAATTAGAGATACAATAATCACACATTTCTAAATGTTAAAAATGTGAGAAAATGATAATAAAAATCATTCTAAAGGATCAAATTGTTTAAAAAAATACTTCAAAAATCTCTGGTATAATTTTACCTTTGAAATATAAGAGATGTATCTTCGGATCAAACAATGTACTTCAGAAAATGTATCTCTAAAATCTTCTATCACATAGAACGGGATAAAAAATTCCCAAATTTGGAACCCAACTAGTGGATAAAGTAATCAACCTAACTCATCTGATTGAAAAGAATTATTTGTGATTTTCGACATTGACTCTCTAAACTTTCATTAAGAACATGATTCACAATAAAATTACCCCTACAACCTCCATTGAAAGAGGTTTTGCAGCATGTCCTTCTCTTTGGATGGACAACTTGTGTAAATGATTTCTATATAATTAGAGACAACACATTTGAGAGAGAGGAGGTTTACAATTTGTTACATGGGAAGAATATGGTGAAGAAGATAGACGATAACTTCAGGGATGAATGTTATAGTCAGTTGGTCAGAAAGTTCCACAGCCACATCAAATAGCTTTTTGTCAATAACTTCAGTGATGAATGTTATAGTCAGCTGGCCATACAATTCCTCAGTCACATCAAATTTTATCCCACTAACATTAAATGATTAAATTGAATTTGTGATTTAAAACTCACAATATACACATTATGTGATACATTTGTATTTGTGATTTAAACCCACGGTAATATACACATTAGGTGATAAATTTGTATTTTTGATTAACCCCACAATATAATAATCTCAATGAAAATTCATTGTTTAGCCTCATGCTAAAAAAGTTCTCATTTTAACCTCAATCACAGTTTTAAATGAAGCTTTTCTCCAAATGCAAAATAAACAGCTAACAGAATACACATTTTGTATGGTCACACCTCATTAAGGAATCACAAACCAAGTCATCGATCTACCTTGTTCTCAAAAAGATTAAAAGCATTTATTCCCAAAGTATGCTTTGGATTTGGGAGTGAAAGAAATATGCAAAAATCAACATAAAATGCAAAGAGACAAAACAAATATTGACCGCTGAACCCATTTTTGATTGTTTAGAATAGTACGTCAACATTGCACAAAAGATACATTCAACATTCCTCCACTTGTTTGGCTTTTAGATGCGTTTGGTGGTCTAAGGAACTTGATGCTCCCTCCACCCAGAAAAATAACATACTGACGAAAGTAAAATGCAATTTTGATAAATAAATTTTACAAACCAGGGGCCATCAAAGCATTGATTATATTTCAAACAGGGCTTGGAAGTTGTTGAGCATGGTTTACATACAGCGTGGGAAAAAGGTTTGCCCCACATACCCACCAGACATTGCCCTCCTCACATTAGATTCAAACATCTTTGGGTTATCTCTCAACACGGCAGCTGCATCATGATTCAGGGGATCCTCGTAATTTGGCTCCTGCATATGATTAGAAGATTAGATTTTATAGATTTCAAATATCAACCATGATACTTCAAAAAACAGAGCCATACCGTAAAGAGATGATACAAGCCATAGATAACAGTGTTTATATTCAGGACAGGTTTCCAGTCTTCTCTTAAGATGTTGAGACAGACGTTCCCTTCCAAATCAATATTTGGATGGTAGACCTGCAAATACAATATGCAGGGACAAATAAATTCACAACATTGTAACAGAATATGAAAGCAATGCCGCAAATACCCAAAAGCATGATCTGTAGTTAAATATATAATGAAAACTCCATCCTACCTTTGTCTTGCACTTCACCTTGGGTGCTTCATGTGGATAGATGGGAGACACATGGAAGGAAAACAAAAAAGTGCCACCTCTGTAACAAAGAATACAACAGTGGTAATTAATGAGATTTCCTCTGGTTTTCTTCATTTTGAGGGTGACGGAAAATAATATAAATCCTACTAGATTTTACATATAATTTAGCATTTAAAGATAAAAGCAAAACAAACAAATAAACATAAGATGAAGACAGCATAGGGGCATCAAGGCCTTAAACAAGAGTCGATTATAAAAGGTAAACTACAAGCAGATAATTTCGAACAGATAAAGTGGAAAGTTCCTTACAGGTAATATCCATCATCAGGTCGAATTAAAACTTCGAAGTTCATGAGGTCATCTTTGCCATTGGGGAATTGCATGGTACAAGATTTTGGTAGATTCAGCTCACTGATATCTGAGGTTGTAACATCCACAGTTAAAAAACTTGTATAACAAAATAAATTGGCGGAAACTATACATCAAACAAAGGTTTAAAAAAGACAAGAAATGTCTCAAAGCAGTAACTAAAAACACTCCAGCTCGAGATATCATATCATAGTCCAACTAGTGAACTTAAAAACTCTTTACAAGATAGCAGTCCACATGTCTGCAGAAAGTATGTAGATATTAATAATATCAAGCTGACTAATGGTCACTCAGATGAATTTCTAGTTCATCCAGAAATAAGTTCCCTTCCATGAAAAAACACTAATAAAATGCAGAGAAAATTATTGAGAATAAATTCATTATTCTCAAGATAAAATTCTTTAAGAATAGGGAAAATATATAACCACCCAGAGAAAGAAAAAGAGCAATAATATGGTTTTCCCACCCCAGAGTTAATTCACTTTACAATTAAGCTATACTCCAAGCGAAAAAAAAAAACATTCAAAACTCAAGGCCACCAGAATAGAAGAAATTCAGATAAAGGAATCATTATTTGCTTCTCCAATTTTATTTTGTCATAAACTCTAAGAATACATTGTTTCGATTTTAAAATCCTTCAACAACAAAACCTCTCTAGTCCATATCATCCACAAAGTAAGTGGAGAACCTACGGTAGATTTTCACAATAAATTATTCAACCCTAACTAATTCATCTCCCTGATTCTTACTACCAAAATCTCAATTGTCCCCTCTTATCTCTACCACATTTATTTTTGTGCCTTGTCCAAAATAATAATAAAACAAGTTATATTTGTATTCCAAACATTAACCCATCTGATGCAATGCTATTAATGGGTGATGGTGGTTCATGACAAGAGGCCTAAAATTCAAAATAACAATATGGCAGATGAGATTGCAGACTATAGCAGAAGTATGAAAGTTTCTATAGAAGTATATATACACAAAAGGTAGGCACAGAAACCTGCAGAATTTAACAAAATAGAAAAGAACTAATAACCTTCAAGAACAATAAACTAGAAAGAAGACAGACACAGAATAAATATACATAAATAGGACAAAGATGAGAAGGAAAAAGAGACATAGACAGTGATCAAAACTCAAAAATATGAAATTGAAGAAAACGGGTAATCAAAACTCAAAAACATGAAATTGAAGAAAAAGGGTGAAGGGAATAGAATGGGTCAATCATTGAAGATCTGCTGTTAACTGAAGAATGAGTCGTTTGCTAGAGATGGTAGACATGTGGGATGGGAGCAGGTGAGTTTGAGCATTTGAGGTAAGAGAAAAGGCATGTGAATGAGAATAAACAGAAACAACCTGCACGTGAGTAGAGGAAGGGATTTGGGTCTGAGTTAGGGTTTAACGTGTCACTGGGCTTTTTTTCCAGGACAATATAGTTTAAAATAAGTTACCAATGTCCATTTTCCAAGGTGATTTAGCCTCTATTTCCTCCATGGCTCCCAGAACTGTCATATGCCTGCCATATAGATAGTGTCCACCATAGGCCACAATGTGAAAGACGTCACTCCATGGCCATATATGGAGTTTAGTCAAAAACCTTTCCATGCCTTACCGCAATGGTGTCACCTATGACAACACTAAGTTGACTGATGTAACTTGATTCAAAGAAACTGAAGTTAATTATAGTTCACTAATAGTGGCAGATAAAATGTAGATTCTAACTCCCTTCTTTGAAAAAAGGAGCAAATAATTCAACTTGCAAAACAGCTGCGACATTACAAAATGCAATAAGATGTATGACATACAGTATGAAGAAATGTTCGCTTCAAAACTTAACTACACTATGTAATTGTTGTCTATCATTTTCATTCTATATAAACCAAAATCTTTGGCATCCAAAGCATCGAACCCATAAATCTTATCATCTGAAGTCAAATTAAACAACTAATATATTCATGACCTTTACCTCTGGCTTTAATTCTTACCCTCATCCACTAGAGTCACACCCCAAGGCCCAACAAAATCCCTGCCCTGGCATCCACACATTAACCTATACTTTTCCTCTTCCCTCTCAGTTACCCTTTTCAAATATATTCTTCTGTGGGTAGGGGTAAGTGCCACACAAATTTTACAGAATGAAAAACACCCTAAAATAATTTAATAAGAAAACCTTTGTGAAGACGCAACTCGCCAGCACTTTGCTTCTTGACAGGTACTCCATTACTGGTATTTTCTGCAAGTTCTCTTTGCTTTTCCTTTACTTTAAATAGTTTAATCATATTCCTACAACAAACACATCAACTCCAGCATTAGAACACTTCACAGAGAAAAAAAGATTCACAATATCCATACAATAAGAACAGCAAGCAAGTCAAAATAAAAACACAAAAAAAATATATATCTCCCCTATTAAAACAAAAAATCGGCTTAATCTCAACCAAACACATTATTATGATAGTTAAAACTACGTCATAGCTTATGCATTCAAATTCAAACAGCAATTCTCTCAGAATAAAATCTTCTTTATGCAGCAACAAATATTCACAAACCTAACATTAAAAAAAATAGCTACTTTATACGTTTAACTTAACCCTAGTCTACCAAAAACCATATCAAACAATCCATACAAATTAGAATCATAGACAAGAACAAGATCGCGGCTGGTCGCACTGATTCAAGAAAAAGACACCACGATCTAACAGCGCAAAAAGCAAATCCACGGTCGAAACGATGGGATGAAACACGAAAATAAAATTGAATTAGAGATAAATCATGAATTAGGTTGAAATTGTTAGAAAAGAAGAAACCCTAGAAAGCGATCGAGAAATCTCAGGGAATAAGATTAGCGTGAAAGAAACGAACCTGGGTTGAGAGCTAAGCTATGCGGTCTCCTCTAAAAACCAAACCAATTGGGTTTATTTTATATTGAGTCACGAAATTCCTTTCTATCTCTCTCCCTTCTATATATATATATATATATATATATATATATATATATATATATATATATATATATATATATATATATATATATATATAATTTTGTTACATATCACCTAAAATATCGACTATTTTATTTAAATAATCTATTTTTAAAAAAGAAAATTAAAATAATTTACTTTTTAGATTAATTCTCAAACTACTTCATTTTTAAAAAAAATATTAATACGTAGGTAGCTGACGAATTGGCGCTTACCCTTAATTTTAAAGAGGAGACGTCAATTGAATTGGCTATAGCACGTGAGACTGTCAATCCAATTGACGCATGTGTAGAAAATGAGAGGAGGCACCAATTGGTCTGACTCCTCTGTGTATTTGTTTTTGTTTTTTTTTTTTGTATAAATAGAGGTGTTATGTGATATTTTTCCACATCTTTTTTCATTATATTGCAAACATGAATTGTCTTCGTCGCCGCTATGAAAAATTGATTTATTCGAGAGACAAGCCTCTGATGGAGATGCTCTTCTGGAACATATGTCGTTTCGAGCAACTACGTAGTGACTTGGTTCGTTGGTTAGACGTAAACATACATGAAGGTGAAAAAATTAGAAGTATTGAGAGACTCGATGTCGTGCGTGGATCGGTGCTAGTTAAAAATGATAAGGATGTTAGGAAAGTGATGTTTTGATCAAATGATATCAGTTTGATTATTGTAAGCAGTTAGAAATATTGTTTTTAAACGTTGTGGTTAAGTATTTTTATCTATTTTGATATTTTTGTGTTGTTTATTCAGACCTGTTCGATTTTAAGTGTGTTTAAGTTGGAGTGATGTTTGTTGTTAACCTAATTGTAACAAAAAGTTATTAATATATCAAAATAAAAGGTTACAAAATTTGAAAGGAGGTACTAAATTATTATGCAAAGGTTTCTCCGATATTGAGACATTTTTTTATTATGTCCGGATTGACGACATATATTACATAATATTATCATTTTATCATTTGTATCCATTTCTGTTCTAATACACGTACTATTTGGCCCTCTTTTTTTCTTTCTTCGGATCTCATCGTTGTGTCAAACTATGTCCCCTTGATATGGGGGCCAATATTCCTACATTGTTAGCACTGAGAAGCTTTCATTATAGACATTCATGATGGTAATGGCCTTGTAAACATCAAATAGATGGATGTAAGCGTCATGGCAAGTATGTGCGCATGTCGCAATGATATGGGAGCAAGGAACACGGAAGGCCTAGAACTTGCCACAGTGGCACCAACTTCTGTTTAGTCTGACAGCATAGAATAAATTTGGCTTCCCCTCATTATGGTTCATTGTTTCCTCTACACATAAATTTTGCCTATGACGGTCAAAGATTGTAACCACATGTGTACTAGCTTTGATAGTTTCCTCTTTCGTCACTTTCATACAACATTCAATAAATAATTGACCTGACATTAACATTGCACTCCATCTTTCGCATTTGGTTACTAAGGTCGATGCCAACCTAAAATAGGTTGTTCTCACAAATGCGGTTATTGGTAGATTTTTAATGCCTTTGAAGACGTCGTTCATGCATTCCACAAGGTTTGTTGTCATGTGGCACCATCGACATCCTCTGTCAAATGCCCTTGTCCACTACTCTAATGGTATGTTATCACCCACCTTCCTGGATCTGCATTTGACAATCTAATTTCGTCACGGTAATATTGAAATGATGCCTAAGTTAGAGCATACCCTGCATTCACCACTTTTTTGTGAAGGTTCTTGTCTTTGATTGCACACATGAAGTTTTGTGTGATATGTCTAATGCAGTAAACATGGGTAGAAGGAGGATTATTCAATCTGTTATCATGGTTATTGTAAGCACTCTCAATGGCAGCATGTCTATCTGAAATTAAACAGAGATTGACTTGTGGAGTGACATGTGTTCTGAGATGACTAAGGAAGAAACCCGAACCACCGACGATTTTACCTTCAACCAGAGCAAATGCAATGGGAAAGACATTATTGTTGTCGTCTTGTGCAACATCCATAAGCAAAATGTCATTGTATTTGTCGTATAACCATATTCCATCAATTTGAATAATAGGATTGCAGAATGCAAAACCTTTGATGCATGGTTGAAACGTCCATTTGGCGCCTACTTTGGAATTTTGTACATAGGCGTTAGTCCATTTGGCACCTTTTATGCATTCCCTCGAGATTATGCATTGAATGCATTATCCATGCGGCCTAGTGAAAAGACTAAGCACACAACACCTACCACGAGACAACCATGCAGCTAGACACCTAGGAAGGCGCCAATTGAGATGGCGCTAACATTTAAAATATACATGTGCTCACCAATTGAACTGGTGCTAGGATGTATTTCATGCATGGACACTAGTGCATGTTTTTCATTATAAATAAACATAAACACCAACACTTCTTCATCAGCAACAAACACTTCTTCATCTGCCACAAACACTTTTTCATCTCTAACACTACGGCAAAATGTGTCTACTCACTATGGGCAAAATGTCTCTACTCACTAGTTGTGCATTTCGATGTTCTTGACTCGGATGATACCGTCCAATGTAAATAAATGTTATTTCCTAGTTTTGACATCATACAAAACATATATAAACAGAAATATGAACCCATAGGTTTGCCAGAGCATGAAACTCCACAGGATAATGCATGAAGGTTGTCAGAGCATGAAGCTCCACAGGGAAATGCATGAGAGTTGCCAGAGCATGAGACTCTATAGGGAAAAAAAATTAAAAAGTGTTTGCTAGAGCATGAGGCTCCACAGAGCAATGCTTTAGAGTTGTTAGAGCATGAGCCCCACAGGGTAATGCATGAAGTTTTCCAGAGCATGAGGCTCCACAGGATAATGCATGAAGTTTACTAGAGCATTAGGCTCCACTTGGCAATGCATGAGGGGTATTAATTCAGATATGTTAGAAGATAGTACCGATCTAGAAGGGGGGGGGGGGGGGGTTGAATAGATCAGTTTTGAAATTAAACGCTTTTTAAAAATGTTTTCAATGGTTGCGAAAGCACCCTAGATTTAAATCGTCTAAACGATTCCTTAATGGAAAGATCGGATATACGTGAAACCAAATGAAATTACTTAAGATAAAAAATATCATTCCCTATCTAAATCAATTAATTAACTATTATGATCTGTGATATCGTTACCTCTAATAATTCTCAACAAAATAAGAGATTAAGGAAAATATTACTAAGTTTGTGCGAAATTAATTTTGTCGAACACTTGGTATGCACTTCACACCAAGTATCAATTTCACTCAAGTTGCATCTGCAGAATTTTACTCAGTTGCAATCAAAGTGATTGCAACGATTTATCAAACAGTTGATATGCACACCAATCAAGGGATACTAATTTTACGAGTAATTTCATACACAAAGTAATTAGTGCAGAATTTAAAGAGTTAAGGGATATAGAGAACAAGACCGGATTTGTTGAGGCAGTTCCCCTATCGTCCTCGCTTAGGGTACATCTGCCCTTAATTCTAAATCTAGAATTGAGGTGTTTTTATTAACACATTGCAAAGTCAATACAAGATAACAAATGATCACTGGCGATCAACCCCTAGAGTTGTTGTAGATCCTATTATATTCTCTCCCCTTGATTCGAGTTGAACCAAGTTTTTTAAGCACTTCGAACAAACCTCTGTTTACCGCTACCTTATTGGAAGAACGCCTCGTTCTCCGAAACTTCAGCTCGGATGATTTCGAATGCAAGTCGCTTGAATCCTAAGATTTCTTCACAATCCTCTATTTACCACTACTTGTTTGACCGAACCTTCCGTTCTTCAAACTTTTCACTCAGCTGAATCTGCGAAGCAAAGGTTAGTGCAAAAAAACCTAATTCTTGGAGGACAAAACCTCAAGGGTTTTATTCAAGAAAAACCCACACAAAGTCTCAACCCAAACTAAGATAATTCAATCTTATTTGGACGTTATCACAGTTGCAATGCACAATGCTCAACAAAGATTATTATGTGTGATTATTGAGAAATGCAATGAAGAATGAAGATGATGAGCACTTTGGTGTATATCTTTCACTTTTCTTGTTGAAATGATGAAGAAGAGACATTTGAGTATTTATATGATGTATGGACCAATAACTAACATAATAGAAAAATTTCACAAAGTTACACAACAGAAAATTAAGTAAAACATGCGACAAGTCGACTCAAACAGGGGATGAGTCGACTCAAACAGAGTTTATTACATGGTTGAGTCGACTTATGAGTCGACCTGTTCGGACCCGTGGCAATATGATTGGGAAATGAGTCGACCTAAAGAGTGGATGAGTCGACTCATTCAGGTTTTCCAGGAATGAGTTGACTTGTGACTTGACCTGTTCGGACCCGAGGGTTTTACTCCGAGTCATGAGTCGACTCATAGAGGTTAAACTTCCAAAAATGAGTTTTGCAACATATTATGACCAATTTAAGACGATCTCCTATGAACCTAGGATGTTTACTATGATTAAGTGCATGATTCACATATAAGATATGCTCTTATATGCTTAAACACACAGAACCTATATTTTGAACATGTTAAAGGATGAATGCTTTCTATGTTATGATGATATTATTCAAAGACACAATGTGGGCGACTGAAGAGGTTTGACATCATTAAAATAAGGACTAGGCATATTTTCCCTCACATACTCCCCCTTTTTTATGATGACAAACTGTGGCACAAATGCGTACTTTGATTGATATCCTCCCCCTGATTTTATGCATTCCTTTGAACATCCTGCTATATTATCCATCTGCTAATGTTTGTTCCTGCTATATTATCCATCTGCTAATGTTTGTTTCCATTGTTTTCTCTCCCTTTGACAACATCAAAAAGAGGCAAGGAAACAATCAACATGAAGTAAAAAAATATTTAGAATCACTTAGTCAACGACTTTACAACACATGGTCATTAACAACAATGTACAAATCGTATAGTTAATGAAAGAAGTATAGGCATAATTAACACACGGTGAAATAACCAATACAGAAATAACATTACAATAGGTGTTCAACGAATACATTAAGACAAATAAGTATCTAGAATAACATGCACACATAGGGAAAATTGAAATGTGTTGAGTTTGAATAGTCATCTAAGGTCGTCGTCCACGGAACGGTTCATGTTTGCCTCTATAACCGGAAGGTGGACGCGCAAGTCTTTCTTCTTCATAGAGGTTGGTTAATTCAATGATGTTCGTGTTTAGCGTGTTTACGGAGCCTGCGAGAACGCGATTTGAGCCTTCAATCCTTTGTAGGATGGTAGAGGAAAAGGAGTTGAAATTATCACTGTGAGTTTGGACTTGACTCCTTAGTTCCACATATCGTTCCTCTTGGATGGAAGCAAAGGATGCAAAATTGTCACCTTGACTCTGAATTTGTTCCTGCAAGGCTACGAATCTCTCCTCTTGAAGTGTAGCGAAGTTTTGCTGCTGGATTTGCATGGTTCTTAACATTTTTCTTCAGAGTTTTCAGATGGAGAAGAGGGTGTGGGCATATAGGATGAACGATTGTTGGTCCATCCTATGTGTTGCCATTCACCCCATCCTTGATTATTGGACGGATTTTGTCCGGGAGTAGGACCAAGCCAATCACCATGGTCAGTGACTTGATGGTCATGCTCCATTGGTTGAGAGTGGACTTCGTTATTTTCTTCCTCTTCTTCACCTTCTTCATCTTCATCATCATCATCATCATCCTCAATATCTTCCACAGGTCGAGCATTGGTGCCTAGGACTGGTTGACGAGTTTTGTATAATCGCACAGAGCGATCCCAAGTGTAACCCATTAAACTCAAAGTCTTCTGAAAAAATTCTTGATGTATAGATATGGATTTGTAAGGAATTCCTTGAACTGAAACATTTTCTCTATGAAGTACGCTTTGAATGAATGAGGGATAATAGAGAGTAGTTCCTCTTCCTAACTCTTTCAGTGCAAAGATTCTACTTGCAATGTAGTGCGGCCAATTTATTTTTATTTTGTGTTTCAGTACATACACCAGGTGTACTTAGGCCTTGTCCACACGAGAGTAACCGCCTTGTTTAGAACGTAGAATATGCGTCATAATCCAGTGCAAAATTCTGTCAAGAGGCTTCAACTGGCTGATAGTCACATTAGTAGGGAATATAGTACTCTTAACAACTTCTTGAGCAAACGGTTTCCTCAGTATTTTGTTTAAGACAGTCCTAAAATCGTAGTCGGGTGCATACACATTGTCGGTGATCTTGAGATCAGTTGGAGACGATAGTGGAGAGATCTCAAAGAGAGATTTCCACACGTCATCGTTCACTTCAACAGTATGATTACCAATGTTGCAGAAAAACCTAAAGCCCTCAAATTTTTCAGCCACGCCGGTATAAAACAATTTAACTAAATCCTCATTGTACTCAGTTATGCAGTTTAAGAACAAATCAATGCCTTGAAAACTAATATGTTTAACAACTTCTGGAATGCGCATGCGTCCAACCACTAACAGTGAGTAAATGTATTGCTTTATGACAGTTCTATTTTTGAACTTCTTATCATAGATTTCAACAAGATCATTCGAGAGTAAGGATAAAGCGGTGACCGGAACATGTGGTCGAGATGGTGCATTCCCGATGTGATAAGAGGGTCCTCTAGCAGATCTCTTGTCGGAAGCTCTTGATGCCATTTGAGTGTTGTTGGTGAGAAGTTATTAGGGTTTTGTGTGAAGGAGAGTGGTGGATAGAAGTAGAAAATAGAGTGACCAACATAATTAATTATGCGGGAAAAGAGATTTCTTGAGAACTAAGTCGAACAGATTTTAAGGGTATATGCACTGACCCAAGCAGCGAAGAGTCGACTTATGGGTCGAAAGAGTGGGACCCGAAATAAATGCAATCCCAGTATTGGGCAGCGAAGAGTCGACTCACACGTGTGATGAGTCGACACATTGATGTTTGAAATCCCAAAAAGTAAATCTGGGTAGCGATGAGTCGGCACATAGGTCGACCTGTTGGGACCCAAAGATTAATGAGTCGACACATTGGTCGACCTGTTGGGACCCAAGGAGAACACATAGATTGATGAGTCGACTCACAGGTCGACCTGTTGGGACCCGAGGAAAACGCATATATTGATGTGTCGACTCATTCAGTCAACCTGTTGGGACCCGTGTTACTAGTTAGATGATATGAGGTTCAAACCAATTTTCTTAACGCAGAATACATGATAAATAAGATACCTAAGCAAGTTCAAGCATAATTCAAGCATAGACATGGATCATACTTAGTTCAAATCAAGCAATCATGAATATCAAAATTTATCAAGTATGTATGCATACATAATTGATCAATATATGTCAACTGGATATGAACAATATTATCTCCAATGGGGATAGACGACAAGTGCCTTCATGTAGCCCTCAAATATGAATCACGGAATGGACAGGCATGATATATATATATATATATATATATATATATATATATATATATATATATATATATATATATATATATATATATATATATAAATGCGATTCGAGATATCGATAACACCAAGTTCCCTACGGATGTAGAAGAAAGGCTCTGTCGCAAGTGGTTTTGTGAAAATATCGGCAAATTGATTTTTGCTATCAACATGCTCAAAGACAACATCACCTTTCTCAACATGATCCCTAAGGAAGTGATGCCGAATTTCAATATGTTTAGTGCGCGAATGTAGTATGGGGTTTTTGGTTAGATTTATGGCACTTGTGGTTGTCACAAAAAATGGGAATACGTTCAAGTTGAACATCGAAGTCGAGTAATTATTGTTTGAGCCATAAAATTTAAGTGTAACAATTACCCGCAGTAACATATTCCGCCTCGGCGGTTGACAAAGCAATTGAAACTTGCTTTTTACTGTGCCAACTTACCAAGGAATTTGAATAAAAATGGCAAGTGTCATTGGTGCTTTTCCTATCCGATTTGCAACCGGCAAAGTCGGAATCGGAGTAACCAACCAAAGAGCAATCACTTCCCTTAGAGAACCAAAGCCCATACTTTGAAGTACCACAGAGGTATCTAAGTATGCGTTTGACGACTTTTAAATATGATTCTTTGGGACATGATTGATACCTAGCACACATACATACACTAAACATAATGTCTGGTCGGGATGCGGTAAGATAGAGGAGAGATCTGATCATACCTCTATACCTTTTGATATCTACGGCCTTACCATTTTCATCCCGATCCATGTTAACAGTGGTAGGCATTAGAGTGTCAATCATTTTGGAGTTTGCCATATCGAAGCGTTTAAGTAGCTCATTACAATACTTTGTTTGGCTCACGAAGGTTCCTTCTTCAAGTTGCTTGATTTGAAGTCCGAGGAAGTAATTTAGCTCCCCCATCATGCTCATTTCAAATTCTCCCTGCATCAACTTAGAGAACTCCTTGACCAAATTAATGTTAGTAGATCCAAAGATAATGTTATCTACATAGACTTGAACTAAGATGGAGTGTTTTCCTTGACGCCTAATAAAAAGGGTAGTATCAACCTTCCCTCTTGAGAATCCTTGCTCTAGTTGGAATTTGCTAAGACGCTCATACCATGCCCTATGGGCTTGTTTGAGACCGTACAAAGCCCGCTTGAGCTTATAAACATAGTTTGGATGCTCATGGTTTTCAAATCCGGGAGGTTGAGATACATAGACCTCTTCATTTATGTGACCGTTAAGGAAAGCGCTTTTGACATCCATTTGAAATAACTTGAAATTTTGAGAACAAGCATAGGCAAGCAGAAGGCGTATAGCTTGGAGTCGGGCAACCGGAGCATAAGTTTCCTCATAGTCTATGCCTTCCTCTTGGTTATACCCTTGAGTAACAAGGTAAGCCTTGTTGCGAGTTATGACTCTATTTTCGTCTAACTTGTTCCTAAACACCTATTTAGTACCGATTACTCGATGGTCCCGCGGAGGGGGAACAAGATCCCACACCTCATTTCTTTTAAATTGATTAAGTTCCTCTTGCATAGCTAAAAACCAATTTTCATCGAGTAATGCGTCTTTGGAGTTTTTAGGCTCATTTTGAGAGACGAAAGCGAAGTGATAACAAAAGTTACTTATCTTATACCGTGTTGTAACTCCCTTTGATATATATCCTAAAATATTATCAATGGGATGATCCTTGGAAGATTTCCATTCCAAAGGAAGGTCATTGTTATTGATGGAATGATCCTCCTCTATCTTTTCGGAATTAAGATCTGGCTCCTCCTCATCTTTTTCCGGATGGGTGTCAACACGATTTTCTTTTTGATCTTTTATTATGTCTTCCGAAGGAACACCTGCACCATTAACAATACTACCTTCTCTGACAGTTTTCGGATAAGACTCATCAAAGGAAACATGCACGGATTCTTCAACAATAAGTAACCTTTTGTTGTATACTCTATATGTTTTACTAGATTGAGAGTATCCGAGAAAGATACCTTCATCAGCTTTTGAGTCAAATTTTTACCAAGGTTTTCTTTACCATTGTTTAACACAAAACACTTACAACCAAAGATATGAAGATGTGAAACATTTGGCTTCCTTCGCTTTAGCAATTCATAAGGGTTTTGTTTAGAATAGGATGAACGAGTATCCTATTCAGTACATAGCAGGTCGTGTTTATAGCATCTACCCAAAAATATTTAGGAAGGTTGTTTTCATTGATCGTAGTTCTTCCAAGTTCTTCTAAAATACGATTTTTACGTTCCACAGCTCCATTTTATTGTGGAGTTCTTGGAGCAGAAAAATTATGATCAATGTCGTTTGTTTCAAAAAATTGCTCAAAGAGGTGGTTTTTCAAATTCACCTCCGTGATCACTTCGAATGGTAACTATGCTAGTGTTCAATTTGTTTTGAGACATCTTGGCAAATTTTTCAAAAGCAGAAAAAGTGTCGCTTTTACTTGCTAAGAAGATAGTCCAATAAAATCTAGAGTAGTCGTCCACTATGACAAAACCATAGTAGTTTCCACCTAGACTTTTAATTCTAGATGACCCAAAGAGGTCCATATGGAGAAGTTCAAGGGGTCTCGTTGTGGAAACAATATTTTTAGATTTAAACAAGATCCTTGTTTGCTTTCCCATTTGGCATGCATCACATAGGTTATGTTTTGAAGTTTTGATTTTGGGAAGACCAACTACTAGATCTTTTGAGACAACTTTATTAAGCAAGTCAAAGTTGACATACGCTAATCGCCTATGCCAAAACCATGAGTCTTCACTCATGGAGACGAGACATTTAGCGCTTATCGAGGATACTTCATTCAAGTTGAGCATGTATACATTGTTTTCCCTCCAACCCTTAAGCACACCGTTCTTATTTTCATTATGTTAAATCATGCAACAGTCTTTTGAAAACGAGACTTTATATCCTTTGTCACATAATTGGCTAATGCTAATGGGATTGTGCTTATGGCCTTTAACTAAAAGGACGTCTGAGATAGTAGTAAAAGAGGGATTACCTACACTACCTTTTCCGAGTATAGCTCCCTTATTATTGTCACCGTAGGTCACAAACCTTTTCTTCTTAGCCATAAAGTCAAAGAATAAGGAAGAGTCACTCGTCATGTGTCTTGAGCATCCACTATCGAGAACCCATATTCTCTCCGTATCCTCAAGACATTCCACCTACAAATTTAAATAAGGGAAGGAGGTACCCAATTTTCATTGGGTCCTAGTGTTTGAGTGAAACTTTGGTTGCATTTGGGCAACCATTGAAAAATGCCTTTAGGAACTAGAAATCTCCTAAATCGACATTTAGACAATTTGAAAAATCTCCTAAATCGACATTAGGGACTAGAAATCTCCTAAATCGATATTAGGGCAACCATTTGAAAAATCCCTTTTTGCAACAATATAAACAATTTAAGTTCGGATGAAAGTTGCTTTTGCTAACTTGATCCTTAACGACATAAGTGTATTTTTTATATGGATTATTCATATTGCTTCTAAAGCATGATTGATCAAGAGAAAAGGTAACTTTAGGTTATAAAGCCTTATCTAATTTAGCTTGGAGAGTTCTAACCTCTCTTTGCCAAATATGACAGGTTTCACATCCACCCCATCTAAACCAAAATCCCTTATCGTCTTTCGTTTTTCCTTTAGTAGCCTTTATCATAAATTTATTAAGGGTTTCTAATTCCTTTTCAGAATCAAAAATCTTCTTTTCTAAATGGTTGAAATTTTTATTATTAGAGGTCAAGCGTTTAAAAGCTTTCTTGGCCTCATTGTGTAGAGTACTAAAGGAATTTTGCAAATCATCCTAAGACATTTTATCAGTATGATCATATTTGGAATGACTTACATTCTTTTTCTTCCTTTGATGAGCTGTAAGACAAAGATTGGAAATTTCTTCTTCATCACTTGAGTTGTCATCACTTGAGGGCTCACTATCGCTCTCTCATGCAATGTATGCTCTTCTAGGTTTTCTTGGTTTATTATGGTGTTTGTCTTTTCCTTTGTCTTTCTTCAATAAGGGACACTCCGACTTATAGTGACCGGTCTTTCCGCAATTGAAGCATGATCCTTTTGACTTGTTTGTCTTGCCTTCCTCTCGATTCGAAAATTTTGATTGCCTTCTGTAGTTGACAAGATTTTTGTCCGAATGTTGGACTTCATTTTTTCTAAGGTATCAGTTGTACCTCTTAACGAATACCCCCATGTCTTCATTCGAATCTTTGTCATCGTCACTTGACTCACTTTCACACACATCATCGGTGGATGACTTATATTTTGAAGCCTTTAATGCAATAGACTTTCTTTAGGTGTTCTTGTCTTTCTCCTTCTTCTTCTTCTTTTGATTCTTCTCATGTTTCTCAAGATTCATGAGCTCTTGCTCATGCTCTTGAAGCTTGCCGAACAATGTTGTCATGTCCAATGTTCTTAGATTATTGGCTTCCTTGATCGCGGTGACTTTTGGTAGCCAATCCCTGTTAAGACATCTTAAGATTTTATTAGTAGCAACATCATTGGGGGTATTTCTACCAAGAGCATTTAACCGATTAGTTAGATGAGAAAATCTCTTTTGCATATCGGCAATGGTTTCACCATCTTCCATATGAAAAAGGTTAAATTATTGAGTTAGGGTGTTGATTCTATCTAGTTTGACATCATTGGTTCCCTCATGGGTAATTTGCAATGAGTCCCACATAGATTTAGCACTAGTACAATGGGAAACCCTATAGTAATCATCAACACCTAAAGCGGAAATGAGCATATTTCTAGCTTTCCAATCGTAGCTGTACTTTTTCTCATCTTCTTCATTCCATTGTGCTTCCGGTTTAGGTACAACAAAGCCATATGCATTGGTCATGGTTATTTCCATATGACCATCTTGGATGACTTTCCATACTTTCCTATCAATAAAGTTGATATGGATACACATACAATCTTTCCAATAACTATAATTTTCACCGGTAAAAATAGGTGCGCTATTGTACACCCCTTTAGGATCATTACTCGTTTTCTAAAAAGTTATATGCGAAGCACTAGATGAACTGGCATTCGTGATACCACTTGTTAGACGATAGTAACGATCTAGAAGGGGGGTTGAATAGATTAGTTTTGAAATTAAGCGCTTTTTAAAAATGTTTTCAGCGGTTGCGGAAGCACCCTAGATTTAAATCATCTAAACGATTCGTTAATGGAAAGATCAGATATATGTGAAACCGAACGGAATTACTTAAGATAGAGAATATAAACCCCTATCTAAATTAATCAATTAACTACTATGATCCTTGATATTGTTACCTCTAATAATGCTCAACATAATAAGAGATCAAGGAAAATATTACTAAGTTTGTGAGAAATTAATTTTGTCGAACACTTGGTGTGCACTTCATACCAAGTATCAATTTCACTCAAGTTGAATGTGCAGAATTTTACTCAGTCGCAATTAAAGTGATTGCAATGATTTATCGAACAGTTGATATTCACACCAATCAAGCGATATTGATTTTATGATTAATTTCACACATAAAGTAATTAATGCATAATTTAAAGAGTTAAGGGATAGAGAGAACAGAACCGAATTTGGTGAGGCAGTTCCCCTATCGTCCTCGCTTAGGGTACGTCTGCCCTCAATTCTAAATCTAGAATTGAGATGTTTTTATTAACACGTTGCAAAGTCAATACTGTAGCGGTAAATTCATGACCATTAAGCTATGGATAAACTTAACGTCAATAAAATCAGAGTCGCCACCGCGCTTTTATTGTTTCCAAGGGAAAAAGGGAAAGTACGAACAAAACCCAAAAAGGTAAGAAGTTTTCAAATCAAAACTAATAAAATGTCAGAGATTACAAGTAAGGGGGTTGGTTACACAGAGGGAATGTGTTAGCACCCAAAGTGTCCTAGGTACTCCTAGGGAGCCCTTTCTTGTGTGCATATGTGTTTTTGTACAAATGATGTTTGCAATAAAATAGAATGGGGGGATGAGAAAAGAATTCATTAATTATATTTTTGTGTTTGACAAGATCTTCAGACTTGTGCCTACGTACCAACATAAAAATAAGGGATCAAAACCTCGTAGTTTGTGGTATCAATTTCAAAGTGAGTGAATTGCTTTTAACGAAATTTTAAGTTTAACAAAGGCACAAAGGGCCTAAAAATGGTTTGGATGGGTGCTAGTTCTTTTGGCTTTTGAAATTTTAAGTCGATTATAATTAATTTCATTTACAAGTTTGCTTAAGAAAATGAGTTTGAAAATGCAATGGCATAAGGTCAAAGTTTCTAATTTGCAAAGAGTCTAAGTTTAGAAAACAGACACAAACAAAGAAGATGTTTTAAAAAAGGGAGAGATTTTGAAATTAAAGAAGTGGGGAGGAGATGAAGAGACTAATCCTAAGCATAAATTTAAAAGTTGAGAGTTGAAAAGATTTGACCGATGGGCTGCAATCCAATAGACAAGAATGTCATATAGAAACCCAAATTTCCCTTTGGACTTTAGAATCAAGCAAAATCAATACACAAATAGAAAGATAAAGAGAAAGACATCAAATAAAGATAGCCACATCCAAGCTTAACAACTCCATGATCTTCTTCAAAATTTCCCATGTATCAGATGACTTCAAAGATGGCATGAGACACGGGTTCAAAATAACAACTTCACAATGATCATGTTGCACATGAACTCAAATGGATCTTCAATATTGTATTAGATGGATGTTCACTTCACAAGCACTTGATTTCATGAAAGTTGGCATTGGCCAAGTCCTTTGCATAGGGAATGTTGCATAAATTCTAAGTCCAATAGTCTCAGATCAAACCAACAGTCCACACACGATGTTTTTTAGGGTTTTTGTTCTTATTATGTACATTAAGGTCAAAAGACCAAACAAACAAACAAGTATATACAAACACAATATATCAGAAAATATGGCCCAAATGGGCAAAGTGAAAATGGCATTAGTAAACAAGTTAAATGGTATGAATAATGGCAAATGAATAAAAGCTTAAAAATTAAAGTGCATAAAAGTAAATGACTTGAAGTTAAATGTTAGTTGTTAGTTGATTAGAGATTAGTTTTGCTTTTGCTTTATTTTATTTAAGTCATTCTTTGGAGAACACTCAACCCACTTATCACAAGCATGGATCCTTGAACCAAGACATCTTCCAAAGGAAGGAAAAAAGGCCAAGTTTTCACACAATACCATGAAAGAGAGGAGACTTACAATCTCACTTAATAGAATGATAATCCTTTTTGTGTCACAAATTTAGCGCTATGTTAAGCAATCATAATTGGACTTATGTAGAAGTCACAACTATTTGAGGCCGGGCAATGGAATTTTGGTATTAATACATGTTAGAGACATAGTATGATGGACTATGCTCATGAAACATACGACACACAAAAAGAATATGCAAAGAGGGGGACCTAATCTCATCCACACTCATGTTAATTTTTGCAATCAACTAGCCTTAGGATATAGAGATATCATAGGTCCATGACATAAATGAATGAAGAAGGGGAATGAGATGAAGAGGGAGGGGGAATGGATTCAACGCAAATTGGTCAAAGGAGGACTTTTACCAAATTAAGACCATTCATTCATTTGAGGAGATGAAATGTACATTCCATCAATCCCCTGAATCCAATGATCTTAACCTAACAAAGTCAAATCAACATTGACCAAGGCCCAACAACACAAGTCAAACACACAAAGTCAATTAAAATGGCTCTACACAATTTATTTGGCATTTAAACAATTAAAAATAATAAAAAAATGTACATTAAATTAAATTATGGTTGGTCAATTTCCTAAAACCTCATCAAAACACCAAAGAAATGGCCATGAGATTTATCATAGGTCAAAGAAGGTCAAAGGACCTTGGAGAATTTTTTTCATAATTTATGGAAACTTAAAAGTATTTTTAAACAATTAAAAATATTCACAAAAACAATTAAATCATGAAAAATATTAATAATGATCCAAAAAATAATTTTAATTCAGAAAATGAAAGTGGAATTTATTTAATTTTTTTGGTGAAACTCTCATATTTTTTTGGATCAATATTAAATTTAATATGAATTAATGAAAATAACACAAATAAAATGAAATTCAAATATTCAGAAAAAACGTGGACCATTTGATCTCCCTCATTAATTGAGGTGGCAGATCAAGTGGATCCAAACGCGTGTTCCACCATGCACTTGAGTCAGCGCACCACACAAACGGTATTCAAAGCCAACGCTGGTGATTAAAACAAAATGAAATGATCATGTGGCTCTGAACCATTCCAGCTTATCACCGGAGCAAAACACCGGTCATCTTCTCAGGCGACCCTGGTCGGACTGGTTCACTCATCACCATCACAAAAATAAAAAAGAAGGACATGATTTCAAAGTAAAAATGGCACTGATCACGAATCTAACCTTAATTCATCCTAACTCCAAGTATATTGAGAGATACGTGGAGTTGAAATTTGAGGTACATGAACTGAGTTGCTTCGATTTGACCTCAAAGCAACTCAATCTTCTTGCCTACATTGGTAGGACTTCAGACAACCAAATATCCAAGAGAATTGATGAGAATCGAGAGAGAATCAAAGAGAAGAAAAAATATGGAAAATACCTTCAATGTTGTGCAGAATTCGATTGCTCTTGCTTTGATTCTTTCTTGATCTCACTCAGGAAGCTTGCAGAAGTAGATTAAAATGGAACAAAGGCTTTGGATCCCTGGAGTTTTGAATCTTTAAACAGTGAGATTCAAACTCAATTTTCAAAGAAAATTCTCAGGTTTCTCCTTTCAAATGTGAGGGTTTAGGGTATTGGAGCAAAGTTGGCGCGCAAGGGTCCTTAATTCTGATGCTAGAGGTCTCTATTTATAGTTGCAACTCATGATATTTGCACCTTCAAATTCAACTTCCAAATTTGGCAATGGATGATGCATGCTTGCATGGGCGTGTACAGGCCCATGAAGTCACTCAATTAGGTCCATACTCAAGTGTGAATGAGTCTGAAAGTGAATTAGAATGCAAGGCAAATGTGTACAGCTGTTTGAAGTTTTGATCTTGCCAAATAATGATGTCATGTTCAAGCCATGCGCAGACCACTCAAACCTATTCCAAAATGGATGAAATTAGACTCTTTGGAAAGGTTAAATCAAGAGGAACAACTATTATGTTGAATACTTTTCCATTTGAAGCTTGTACCATGATGAATTTTGAGGTGGAAGTTTGGAAATTTTAACATATCAAAAAATTCTAAGTGTCAAGCCATATGCTCACTTATTCCACCTTGGCTAACTTTTTATGTGAGCATCAAATGAGAAACGTGTCTTCATCAAAGTTGTAGATATTTAAAAATAATTCAAAATAGTCACAAATTTGACCTTATTTGGATTTGAGATGAATGAGTTATGCATTTTTGAAGTTGAGGAAAATCACTTGTTCAATGGTATTGGTCCAAAATGACCTATAATGTATCCTTATATCACATGTTCATAAAAGTTGAATTATCTCTTCCTCAAAACATCAAAGTTTAAGTAGACACCTTAAATTTGATTGTGAAACTTGGAAATATTTCATCGCATAAAAATTGAGCAAGTTATGGCCTTGGGAAGTTGACCTCCAAATTAGGGTTTAGACAAAATGACCTATAATCTTTCACCATAAAAAATGACTTTCCAAGAAAAACTAGCTCTAGAATTCAACATGAAAGTTGTTTGGAATGTCATTTAGAGTAACTTTTCTCTTGAAATCATTTTCATATGATAAAATTGTAGTAGATAGGGTCTAGGGGACCCTAGATTTGATTAGATGAATTCCTTTGATCAACCACCATCAACCAACTTACTATCTTTCAATCCTCTTGACTTTTTAGACTCATGGGAGATCATACATGAATAATATGATGAATTTTGAAGTATCCCTTGAAATATTTGATCAATTGTTGAAGAAGCTTGTTGAAAAAGTTACACAAGATACCCAGATGAACTAAGGTTTCCAAGGCAAACCAATTCCAAACTCTTGAAGAATTCTTGATCAAAATATCATGTAAAGATCATAGGGACTCATATATGATGCCTAGAGCCATTATGGATCATTTCTTGGTTGAGCTCTTAGCTATGAGGGTCTTAAACTCTAGATATGAACTTGATAAATCAAGAGTGATCATATGCCCTACCTACAAAAGAGTTAGCCAAATGCAAAGACATAGTTTTGGTATTTTAGTTAGTAAAGATGATAAAATAACAAGTATGATACAATCACATAGTACTTGGCGATCTCTCCCAAAATAAACCCAATGGGTGAGGGGTAAGAAGGATGCCAAGGTATGATCCCAATGCCAATGCATATCATGACATAGCATGATGGATCTTAGGATCAAAATTGGGGTCTTGAGCTGCCTCTATTTATGGACATTCTTATTGAGGAGGTGAAGGTTAAAATCTTTGTATCGAATCAGTAGAATGAGCTTAAATAACAACATATAGAAACAAATTTTGGTCCCTAAGAGACCTCATGATGCATATGATATGAATGCTAAAAATAAACTCTTTGTGGGGGAATATTGCCACAAAGGAAAAGAATCCAGAGAGACTGAAAGTTCACAGGAGCGTAATGCATTTCGTAAGGAAAACTCACTAGGGAGACAGAGACTCTAGGGGATAAAGGGTTGTGTGTAGGCCAGACTACGACTTAAAAACTGCTGGGGGACACGAGGAATTCCATGAAAATGGAAAGACTCAGCCGGGGAGAAAAGGAACATCTGCAAGGGAAACAGATAAATCATAATAAAATTGAAATACTCGAACCAAGCAGGAACATCGATTTCACTAAGGAAATACGCACTCAACTCAACTAGGGAAGAAACAATCTTCAACACAGAAGGAGCAGAAATATAGTATCCACTACCAGTTACTGGGTACGGAGATAATAAAATCTGACAGGGAGGATATCCGTTACCAGTTAGGATAAACATATCAAGGATGACTCGCTGAGGGCTGCCAGGAGGTGTATTCATTACCGGTTACTGGGTAAGAATAGACTTGCTGGGGAAAAGCTGAAAATAGGATTTACAACTACCGGTTACTGGGCAGAAGACTAAAAGGAGAGAATATTTGTCACCGGTTATAGTGAGCATATCAAGGATAGACTCAAAGGAAAGAAAATCTGTCATCGGTTAAGATGAACATATCAAGGATAGACTTGCCTGGGGATGTTAAGGAGGATATCCGTCATTGGTTAGGATGAACATATCAAGGATAAATCGCCTGAACAAAAAAGTAGGAATTACATTTATCAAATGCTGGATAGAATACCATCAAAGAGAATATCCGTCACCGGTTAGGATGAACATATCAAGGATAGACTCCGAGGGGAAGACTAGGGATTACATCTATCAGTTACTGGATAGAAGACCACAGAGAGGATATCCGTCACCGATTAAAGTGAACATATCAAGGATAAACTCTACAAAGGGAACAAAAGCAGGATTTACAACTACTGGTTACTGGGTAGAAGACCGTAAAGAGAAGGAAACCCGTCATCGGTTAGGATGAACATATCAAGGATTAACTCTCTGGAAAATAAATAGGGATTACAACTACCTTTTTACAGGATAGAATACCAAAAAGAGAATACCCATCACTGGTTAAGATGAACATATCAAGGATAAACTCAAAGCAGGGGAAGAAAATATTTGTCACTGGTTAGGATGAACATATAAAGGATATACTTCCCGGGGAGACGTGAAAACGAATCCGCTGGAAAAAAAAGGGGTTACTTTTACCGGGTATCGGGCAAGAAGTAACAAACTGCAAACTAAGAAGAATATTACCAGTTACTGGGCAATAGACTCTTAGGGGACCAAAATATCTATCTAGGTAAGATCTAGAAAGAAACCGTCAATCAAGACTCAACCCAGTGAGGATATAACTCAAGGGGAGTGGTTCCATCTGGATAATAAACCGGGGAGGAAGCTGAAATGATAATTATCCACGAGGAAATAACTCAGTGGGGAAAAGAGAAAGGTTAAAGTCTTTCTGCTTAAGGGGCCGACACTCTCCTATTGAAGGAGGACAGACACACCAAACTGGGATGGGGATAAAGTACCACCATAACAGAGAATAAAAATCACAATAATGAATCTCAAAGTGTAATGATGCAATAATTAAGTTATATATATATATATATATATATATATATATATATATATATATATATATATATATATATATATATATATATATATATATATATATATATTATATATATATATATATATATATATATATATATATATATATATATATATATATATATATAATTATGCTGACAAAACGATCACAAAGGATATAAAAGTGTCTCCGATTTGAATCATTGATACAATTCTCGGCCAATCCACTAAGGAGGGAAACAACTGTTGGAGCAAAGAGAGATCGACATCCCAAAGGCTCGACCCTATCTGGGGAATAAGAGAGGAGGCCTGCTGAAGAAACTGCTACCAATTCTATGGGAAATTTTAGGTCAACATTAAATCGAATGGGAGACAATCCTATAGGGGAGAAAACACAAATAACTACTCAAAAACCAAGAGGAAACTCTGACTGGGAGAGAATCTGATGGCGACTTATGGGGAATCAAATTTCTGCTAAAACCGATGCAAACTGCTATAATGAAATGTCTACACTCAGCTGGAGAACAAACACAAACTCAGCTGGGGAGAACGGCGAGTTAAACAGCCGGAGAAATCAACAAACACCGGGTGATAATAATGCTGCCGGGGATGAAAGAGGAATCACACCTACTGCTTGGGGGAGAACTAATAATGCTCCACACTTAAGGCTTATTGCTTTCAAACCACTGTTGATATTCCTTTTAATGAAATCGATTGCTTAAAATTAATGCTTTTATATGTTTAAGAAAATATTCTTTTAATTAAAGTTTTAATTTCAAAAATGATCATAATAAAATTTAAAACTATTTGGCTGAATTAAGTAAGAGTATAAACAATTGGATAAAAGCTCAACTTTATTTAATAGAATGGTAGTCTGTAAAAGACAAGACTCCATAGATCTTTTACAAAAGTTGAAAATGGTAATTTACATGGAAGATGGCTACATTGAATACAATGATCACTAATCCTTCTACCAACTCTTGATATCCACTATGCTCTTGGCCGCTACCGGGGATCAGAATCCGACGATGTGCTCAAGAAAGTCTTCAAAACTGAAGATCAGCAGGTTGCAGTTACTTGCCATAATCCCTAATTTTTGCATAAATTGCCCCAAGGTGGGGTACTCAACTTATCGGGATAAATCTTTATGTTTTATGTCTCTAACTTTTGCCTGGATCGCCCTTTCGGGTTTTCAATCCACAGAGACGCTCATTTTTGCCTAAGCCTCCCTTTCGGGCTTTCAACTTAGCGAGATGTTCTTTTCTTTTTTAGGCAAAGTATTTCTTGACTACATCTGCGTTCACATGACGAGTGAACTCTTCACCATCCATAGTTGTAAGAATCAAAGCACCGCCTGAAAAGGCTCTCTTAACAACATACGGGCCTTCATAATTAGGAGTCCATTTTCCCCTAGAATCTGGTTTGAAAGATAGAGTCTTCTTGAGCATAAGGTCACCTTCTCTAAACACACGAGGTCTGACCTTCTTATCAAAAACTTTCTTCATTCTCTACTGATATAACTAACCATGACACATGGCAGTCAACCTCTTCTCTTCAATCAAATTCAACTGATCATATCTGGTCTGACATCATTCAGCCTCAGTTAACTTGACTTCCATCAAGACACACAATGATGGGATCTCAACCTCTACGAGGAGTACCGCTTCCATACCATATACAATAGAAAAAGGGGTTTCCCCTGTTGAAGTGCGGATGGATGTACGATACCCGAGCAAGGCAAATGGGAGCATCTCATGCCAATCCTTATATGTTACAACCATCTTCTGAATAATTGTCTTGATGTTCTTGTTTGCAGCTTCAACAACCCCATTCATCTTAGGTATGTAGGGAGAAGAATTATGATGTGCAATCTTGAAGTCTTTGCAAAGAGCTTCCACCATATTGTTATTCAAGTTCGATCCATTATCAATAATGATCTTACTTGGCACACTATACCGACATATAATCCGATTCTTGATAAACCTCATAACGACTTGCTTCTCAGTTTTGGGCGCGGGCATCTCTTATATTACTTTGACCTTGGCAGGATCGACTTCAATACCATTTTCACTGATAATAAAGCCCAACAACTTACCAGAATGAACACCAAAAGTACACTTATTAGGGTTCAAGCGGAGTTTATACTTCCTCAAACGCTGGAATAGTTTCAACAAATGCTCAACATGTTCCTCTTCATCAATAGATTTAGAAATCATGTCATCGACATAGACTTCGATCTCTTTATGCATCGTATCATGAAAAAGAGTAGTCATTGCTCTTTGGTAAGTTGCACCAGCATTCTTTAAACCGAAAGGCATCACACTATAACAGAATGTTCCCCAAGGTGTAATAAATGTGGTCTTCTCCATATCTTCAGGTGCCATCTTGATCTGATTATATCTGGAAAATCCGTCCATAAATGAAAAGACTTTGAATTTAGCTTTATTGTCTACCAACATATCAATGTGTGGTAGAGGGAAATCATCTTTCGGATTGGTTTTATTCAAATCTCTATAATCAACACAAATACGAAGTTTTCCATCCTTCTTAGGAACAAGCACAATATTGGCCACCCATTACAGATATTCAGCAGTCACAAGGAAACCAACATCAATTTGCTTATGCATTTCTTCTTTGATCTTCACTACCATACCGGGATGAGTCCTCCTCAACTTCTGCTTAACTGGCGGGCATTCTGGCTTCAACGACAATATATGCTCCACAACCTTAGAATCCAAACCAAGCATGTCTTGATAGGACCAAGCAAACACATATGAATATTCTCGGAGAAGATCAATCAACCCCTTCTTCACTTCAGGACACAGTCGAGGTCTGATCTTGACTTCCTTCACATCATCCTCGGAACCCAAGTTGACTAACTCAATCTTCTATTCGAATGGCTGAATGGCTTTTCCTTCATGCTCAAGAAGACGAGACAATTCATCACTTACTTCTTCATCACTTTCCTCCTCATCCTCAAACACAGAGAATTCAAAATTTGGAGAAGGAGAAGGATCATTGTATTCAATCGGGTTAGGAACCAACCTGCATAATGATTTGATATTTTGATTTTAGAGAATTGAATTGTGACCAAATATTATGCAGATGGACAATTATATTATTTATTTATGTTTTTTGTGATTACCATTTTCAGAATAAAGCAAAAAGTAAAAATAAAACATCATAGATATGGATGAATAGAATTATATTTTATTGATGATCAAATTTGAAATGCCTAACAATGTTCACTTATCCCTTAGGCATAGGAGAAGGATTCTCAAAAACAAATAAAAGCAATTACTTAGATCGATGCATAACAACAGGAATATCAACAGCAATCTAATTGTCGCAAGCTTTTCCATGTGTCACAAAATTGGTGCAGTCTTCGTCTTCATCACCCTCTATCACTGCAACTAAGTGTTGTTCATTACCATGAATGAACCCTCTGCTACAAAAACTGGGTTGCGCATCTTCAGTTCTAACCATTGAAGAACCTTGTTGGAAACCCAAACCAGCTATACTCTTGTTATCGGAGACCTCTACCATCTATCCTTACTGATCAAACTGACTATCTTTAACAATTTTTTGTACATCTTTAAATGAGGACATAGGTGCCCCAACTCTTTTTCCCTCAGCAATATATAAGGCTTGGAACAGAGTTCCAACCTCATCTTCAGCTTCTACATAAGAGAAAGATGACAGATGGCTGACCAGCAATGCCTTTTCCCCACCAACAATAACTAGCTTCCCATTCTTAACAAATTTCAGCTTCTGATGCAACGTTGAAGTAACGACTCCTGCCTCATGAATCCATGGCCTTCCCAATAAGCAGCTATAGGCCGGGTGGATATCCATTACTTGGAAAGTAATTTGGAAGTCACTCGGACCTATCTTCATTAGAAGGTCCACTTCACCGATCATAGTCTTGTGAGAATCGTCAAAAGCTTTGATGATCACACCAATATATCTCATAAGAGCTCCTTGGTATGACAATCTCGACAGAGTTGACTTCAGAATCACATTCAATGAAGACCCAGTGTCTACCAGCACATTCGACAGAGCGTCATCTTTATAATTCATCGAGATATGTAGAGCCAAGTTATGATTTCTACCCTCCTCGGGGAGTTCTTCATCACAGAAACCGAGATTGTTGCAGGAGGTGATGTTAGCTACAATATGATCTAACTGATCCACCGTAATATCATGTTCCACATAAGCTTGCTCTAGAACTTTTTGCAGTGCTTCTTTGTGCGCTTCTGAATTCATTAGCAGAGACAACACTGAAATCTTGGAGGGGGTTTGGAGCAGCTGCTCCATCATATTAAACTCACTCTTCTTGATCAATCTGAGCACCTCATCGTCGTCGTTAGGCTTCAAACTGCTGGATCCACCAGACTGGCACTTTGGAGCACTAACAAAATCTACCACTGATGCATCAACCTTCTTATTAACAGATAAATCTTCCATATTCTTTGGGAATGCCGGCCCAAAAACTCGACCACTGCGGGTCACCTTAGTAACATCAACAATGCTCACAACAGAACTGGTCGTAGGCAAAGGAACCTCTTGACCATTCTCTAGCATGGTAGCATTGTACTGATACAGGACAGCTTTATCGGATGCATACAGGATGAGGCTCGCTAACCGTATAACCAACGACGATACCGATCTGTTGCTGACACTGTTATTACTGCTGTTGTCGTACTGGATTACTACTCTTTCAGGAGTTTTGAATATTGGCACTATAACATTCACATCGTCATCTACATGACGGGACTGGACAGTCTAAATCAAACCTTCATCCATCAACCTCTGGATGTCTCTCTTCACAATCATACAACCTCTGGGATTGATACTACAAATAGCACAACTGTTATGGTCATGCTCACAATCACTTACAAACAAATATCCTTGTGCATCGTCACCAAGGACCTTCTAATAAAGTGTATATCAAATACCTTAAACTCCCCAGGATAACCGTCCACCATATTAACAGATGAATTCCCGTGGACAGGCTGTGGGTTAGCTTTGACGTTCAGCGCACGATCCTCAAAGGACATCATTCCACTCTTAACCAACTTCTGGACTTCATACTTTAGAGGGTAGCAATTCTCAATATCATGATCGGGATCTCCTTGGTGAAAGGCACAACGGAGTTCCAGTTTATACCACCGTGGATGTGGTTCAGGGATTTGAGGTGGGTTTCTTGGTTGCAACAGGTTCTTGAGAACCAACGATGGGTACAATTCTGCGTATGTTATAGGAATAGGGTCAAAATAGACATTCTTCCTCTCAAAGTTTTGTTGTTGTTGAAGATGATTATTGGTATTGTTGTTGTTGTAGGTGTTTGTTCGTTGCGGTGGTGGTTGTTGACGTTGTTGTTGTTGAATTTGTGTTGACTGATTGTTTGAAAATACTGGAATCATAGACGATACTTGATGATGGTGTTAACAGGGTGGTTGACTTCTTCTTACATGAGGCCTCCTCTACCTCTCAACAGATACTGCATTAGCTTCACTCTCCTTCTTCTTACCAAAACTATTGACATACCTCTTACTGGATGACACCTCCTCTTTAGATAAACGTCCCTCTCGGACACCTTCTTCCAGCCTCATCCCCATGTTTACCATCTCGGTAAAATCACTAGGGGCACTGGCAATCATCCGCTCATAATAAAATAAGCTCAGGGTCTTGAGAAAAATCTTGGTAATCTTCTTTTCTTCCAAAGGAGGGGTAATATGAGCAGCAAACTCTCTCCATCTTTGAGCATACTCCTTGAACGTCTCCTTATCCTTCTAAGACAACGACCTTAACTGATCTCTATCCGACGCCATGTCTATGTTATACTTGTACTACTTCACGAAATCTTCACCCAAGTCATTGAATGTGCGGATGCTCGCACTATCCAAGCCCATGTACCACCTCAAAGCAGCATCAGTCAGATTGTCTTGAGAATAATGGATCAATAACTGATCATTATCAGTTTGAGTAGACATCTTTCTGGCGTACATCACAAGATGACTGAGTGGACAGGTATTACCCTTGTACTTTTCAAAGTCAGGCACTTTGAACTTCACCAGGATTTTCACATTTGGAACCAAACAAAGTTCCGCATCACTCTTTCCAAACAGATCTTTACCCCTCAATGTTTTCAACTCCTTTCGCATCTCAAGGAATTGATCTTTCATTTCGTCCATCTTCTCATACACATCAGGGCCCTCAGACGGCGTCTTCAACATGGGGTAGAGTATGCACAACTGGTGGCGACACAGACATGACCGGGCTAGATGCCGACATGGAAGCAAAAGTAGGCACAAAACCTTCAGGCACGAAATTGGGCGACATTCCCCACGGGAATCCGGCAGGCATGTTAGGTGCAAAGTAAGCAGCAGTTGCAGGAATGGTAGAGGTAGTAACCTCGGAAATGACAATCCTCTAAGGAGGAGGAGTTACAGGCATTGGAGAAGACTGACTCTGAGTAGCTAACACTGACTCCATCATGGTAGTCAGACGGGCGATCTCGTCCTTCAAATCTCTGTTCTCTTTCTCTAGATGCTCCATAATCTTTGAGTGATTGACGCAGGTATTGTATCGATGAGTCAGCTTGGCTGAAGCACAAAAGAAATACCAATAAGACATCTGGCGAAAGAGAAACCCGTTATGCAAATGATTCATGAAATGCAATGCTTGATTGTTTTTATTTTTCAAGGAACTTACTGTATTATTTGCAAACATATATATAACAACAACTTCAACAATTTGATATGACCATAAAAATCTTTTTTATTTATATAATTGGAAGGATTACACTGAGTATAATTTCAGAAACCAAATGAAAATACAAGAGAAAAGGGAACTAGTCATCCTAAGGATCCCTAACTACAATGTCAGAAGATCTGGCTGTAGGCGCGTACTTCCTTCGGATGCGTCGAATCTCGGTCTCAAAAGAAGTCTTCATTTGAGTCTTCTCAAGGACAAGCTGATCCACAATCTTCTTCCAAGCGACGGAAGGCTGAGGCATACTAGAGGAAGATGAAACCTCTGGTTCTCTCTATCTCTTCGTCACTCGGTCTTCAAGTAGCTCAATAAGTGCATCTTTGTCCTTTGACTCAAGCTGCAACTCCTCATGCTTTTAGCTCAAAGCATGGAAACGCTCTTCCCACATATCCTTTTCTTGCTTCATCTTGGGGAGCGCGTCTTCCAACTCCTCTACATCTTAGTTAGGGAGAGTTAACGGCTCAACCATAACAATAGACATAGGTCTTTCACATGCATAAGGCATCTTCAACTTCAAAGCTCTCTTCTTCACCCAAAGAGTGTAAGCTTCCAAAGCTACACAATTGCACGGACCAAGCTCAGATCTTCCTTTCCTATGCGTATTATGCCAAGCATGCACAATCTTCTGCTTCAAATGTTGGGGATCTTTACCCTCTTGATAGAAAAAACCTTCTAACAAAGTGTTATTAGGTTTGTCTCTCAGGGGGAACCCAAGTTGTCGACGAGCCAAAGCATGGTTGTAATTAATTCCTCCTTGTGTACCAATAAGAGGCACATTAGAGAATTCACCACAACAATCAATAATATCCAAACTGCTCAGTGAAGGATCATACCAAACTATGTCATCATTAGTGAGAGACATAAGTCTCTGAGACCACCATAGACATTGTTTGTTCTCTACAAAAGCAGGCGTCTAAGGCAAGTGCGAAATAAACCACTTGTACAGAAGAGAAACACAGCACACAATCGTTCCACCACCCTTAGAATTCCTTAGATGCAAAGAGAAGTACATATCACCCAATAAAGTAGGCACAGGATTCCCAATCTAGAAAATTCTAATTGCGTTAATGTCGCATTACGCGAAAAACCGGCGGGAAAAAGACAAAGAGCCGCCACCGTGCGTTATTTATCCCAAAGGAGGGAAAGGAAACGCTCGAAGTAAACCTGGAAAGGAAATGGTCTTACGACCAGAGATTGCAAGGATCGGGAGTCGGTTATGCGAAGGGAAGGTATTAGCACCCCTACGCATCCGTCGTACTTAACGGGATCCACGCTCGGAAGAATAGAATAAGGTTGCTAAAGAGACTGCTCAAGATTGCACAAAACTGGAATAAAACATAGATGAAAGACGGAGGAAGGTGACTCGGCAGGATGTCGCATCCTGGGCCTACGTAGTTTGTCAGAGACAGACATCAAAGTCGACGTAGTTCGGGGGAATAGGAAACGTGCTCGCTAGGACATCGCATCCTATGCATACGTATCTTCTCTAACCAGAGTAAGAATCAGAGCACTCGTAGCTCGGCTAGCGCACGCTGAAACAAAACACTGAAACAGGGACGCTGAGACGTCAACCGAAACACACAACTGGAAACGGAATGCCAATCGCTGGTCTTACATCCAACTCCGAACAAACACAAACAAACACAAATAGGATAAGGAATGCCAATCGCTGGTCTTACATCCATCTCCTAACACACACAACACAAAAGGGTTGAAAAAGAAAAAGGGCGAACAAAACACACACAACAAAACAAAAAGGGCGCCCGGAGAGATCAGCTCAATCTCCTGCCTACGTACCTCATCTGGTATGAGGATCAGGGCGACGTAGTTCCCCTTAACAGGGAAAAACTACTCCTAACCAGAGACTAGGGAGATAACAGACTAATAGGGAGACTACGACTCGAGCCTAAAAGTTGTCATGCAAACGAACCCTATGTTGAGGTCTCTAATCAGATCCTAACTCGCACAGGAAGCAAGCTAGCCTAAACAACAAGTAAGCAAGCACAAGCACAGGTGAACAGGTATCACACGCTATATGCAAACAAGTGGCTCATACAAGGCTGGGCTTTAGTCAAGGGGTCATATCAACCTCGACAAACAAGCCAACTGGAAGGGGTGTCTGAGGCTCTTAACCACTGACATTGACCGTCAGGGTGAGCAGATGAAAAGTAATGAGGATAAGACCTCATAGCTCTTAACCCGGGCCTGGGTGAGCTTAACTCAATGAAAGTGTGGGGATCCAGAATGAGGGACCCTACTCCATATGACTGACTCTGGACAATGATCTTGGGTGTTTATTCAAAATGCATCAGCACGTAGTGCGAGCAAGATGAATGACTCAACTGAATAGCAGGGGATGGATTACACATCCCTTCTATCTGCCAATTGCCTCTTCACTTAGGAGGTCTTTGAAGTACATGGCACAAACATAAACAACCACAAACATTGCCTCTTAAGGAGGGCTTCAGACAGGTGCCTGCCAAAGATAGCAGGTCTTCCAGACTACATGAAGTCAGAGAGGTTACCTGGGTGGTATGCCAACCACAAGCAAAGCAAAGCTCAAATAATGAGCAAAAGCGGCTAAAGTACCTGTAAGAAAAGCTAAACCATCAGTAGGCTATTCAGACAACCAAACAATCAACAACAGTGTTACAACCAATCAACAGACAACAACAGTACAAGGCATAAGATGCAAGCAACTCAAATTGTTTCATCATTCAAAGAACCTACAAAACAGCAAGGTTAGTTAACCAAAGTAACTTGTATCTCATGGAATGAGATCACATCATCCATTAGAACTAATTGCTTGAACCTGAAATGCAAAAATCAAAAGGTGAGTACAAACCACTAGTCCAAAGACTAGGGCCAAAAGCAAAGCAAAAAGTCAAAACAGAGGTTAATTTTCCACATGGATCACATTTAATCAAGCGTGAATATGTCCTAAAAAGGACCAAACTCAAATCCAAAGGTAAAGCCATCAATTAATCAAGCTAAGGCAAAGACACACAATGGTGGTCACACTTGAGCATCAAGAAGAGAAAATGCACATTAAATCAGAAACACATCCAATAATCATGAAACTTTGTGTGTGCATACAACATGTTAAACACAATCATCATGCAAAAACTTGGAAACAGAGGACATCAATTGGCATGGATAGGAAAATGAACAAGATCAACATCAAATTGTGTGACACACATTGTCACACCCTAAGTTCATGTGTCTAAAAAAGAAATGACAAATGCTAAAAATGCACAACTAAGCCTCAAAAGTCATGTTATGTGTTAGGATTTAACATACCAAATTTCAAAGCAATTGGAGAAAGTATGAGTATTTCACAAGTCAAAGGGCATAACATATCACATTTTGCATCATACTCAAATACTCAAACTCCATCAAAAATCTAGAAGTGCTAAAATTAGGAAAATCACATTAAAAAATACTAGACATCTCAAGGAACAAGTAGCAAAAAGTTGGAGGTGAATTGGATTAATTTTCAATTAGTTATGAATTTTTGAATTTGGATTAAAAAAATGTGAATTAATGAACCAAAGTATGACAAAAGTGGAGGGAAATGAGAAAAGGTTGAGAAATTTGAAAAAAGTGTTGTCAATGAGATTCGAACCGTGTGCATAAAAAAAAGGCGCAAAAATAAAATCCAGAATTGCATCGTTGGGAATCGAAGCTGGTGTATGCGTATCAAAACGCAACGCTCAACTAATTGAGCTGGCAACCAGTCATCAGTCCAAGTACAAGTGGCATTGGTCAACAGAAACGCAACCAACCAAATAGCCAACAGGCAACCCGCGTGGCACATGACCTGGACAAACCCTAACATTAATGCGCTCACTATTCACAGCGGTGGCCTAAGGCGGTTTCCACCGTCTTCTCCAACAAGACGGTGGCTGCACATTGATGCCTTCACAAATTTTTTCCCAGATTCCAGTAAATCTCATACCAAACGACATCTCTCAACATGTAGGTTACAAATATCACAATTGCTAAGCCTATAAATCAAGGAATCATGCGAATCGAAAGCAAACATAAAGCATGTCAAAAATTCAAGTTCACATATCTTGCTCATTATTCCACCATTTTCAACGAAATTTGCACCAGAAATCTCAGTGTTCCAAGATCTACACAACTATGATAATAAAATAGAGAAAAGTGAAGGTCGAAACTCACCTTGTTTGAAGAGAAGTGACCAAAAACAGTGTCCTCAGGGCTTCAAGCTTTCCAGATCCACCTCCTTTGAGCTCCACTGAAGTTTGATGCAAGAAATGGAACGTGAAAAGACCTGAATCAAGCTCAATTTGGAGTTTCCATTAATGCCTTCAAGCTTGTGGTATGCACGAATTTGAGATGAATTCCACCAAATACACGTTGAATCTTGCTCAGTAACACTCCATGTTCATGATTATGCAAGAAAATTAGGGTGTTGTGTGCAAAATTTTGAGAAATCAAGAGAGTGAAAATTGAGAGTGAAAGAGGATTCTAGATCTGAAAATGTCTGTAATGAGCAAGACAGTTACAATTAAGCTTATATATCATCTCCTAATTACTCTGAAATTATAATTAGGCCAAGGTTAATGGAAATTAGCAAGATATAAGGTGTATGCACAAATGGTAAAAACACCCTTGCATGGTGAAAGCATACGTGAATAGTACCACATGAGGGCCCAAATTCACTTAAAATCAACCCATGCACATATTGGAATTGGAATTTTGTTCATGTGATCAACCAATTTTGAATTTGGCATTTTCCTTCCAAAATGGACATGCATGAACAAATGATTGTATGAGATAATTTCATGCAATGTCATGAATGATTTGGAAAATATATGCCATGAGGAGCATAATGCAAAAAGAGGCACTCCAATTGGAGCTTTGGTTCAAAAGATATGACTTGTTGAAGTTTCATGCACACTTTGCAATCATTTGATTATAACTCCTTAACCATTCATCAGATGCTCACGATCTTGGACTTTTTGGAAATGGGAGAGAAAGATCTTCAACTTTCATGTTGGACAAAAATTCATTTGAAGCTTCTTTGATGTTGGAAAGTTGAGTTGAAGTTGGTCCAAAAACTTGCCATTTTTGGAAACTTGAAATTACAGGTCACTTTCCATTTTTGGAAACTTTTGATCTGACTTCAAATCCTTCAAGATAAGTGTTTGACATGATGAATAAACCTCTTTTGGACATGAATGAAGTGTCTCAAACCATTTCTCCACCTCCTAGCCCTCAGTTGACTTTTAGTTGACTTGTATGGGCCCCAGATGACCTGGCAATGCACTGTGGACTTTGAGCCTCTAACACTTGGTCAAGTTACTTAAAAATGAACCCTTGGATCATATAAACTCTTGTGAATAATCATGTGGCCTTCCATATCAAGGAAATACTAGGTCTCTTGCACAGATGAATCCTCTTGATGCCAATCTTGATTGATAAGATGCAATGTACTATACAATGTTAATGACCTAAAAAATGAAATGAATGCATGAGTAGGGGGTGCAAATTTGAGGTGCTACATCTGCCCCTATTCAATCAACTGGGAACCTGAACGGATGAGAGCAACGGCTGTCAGACCTTCAAGGTAAACAGGGATTGAATACCAAAGAACCGTAGAATTTGCACTCTGCAGGGGATGAATCAAAGAAATGCGAGGCCATGTACCGATGGCGGCTGCACAATAAAAATACCTCAGGAAAGCGAGGCCATTTACCGATGGCGGCTGGGAAACAACATCCTAAGGAAGCGGGACCATTTACCGATGGTGGCTTCAACTAGGAATTTGACATTAAAAGGAAGCAAGACCATTTACCGATGGTGGCTTCAAAACAACTTGATATTTACCGATATCAACGTCAGCGAGACCATTTACCGATGGCTGCTGGGGAACAGATGTCACAGAAAGCGAGGCCATTTACCGATGGCGACTAAGCTGGGCAATCGATATTTACCGATATCGAAGAAAGCGAGGTCATTTACCGATGGTAGCTTCAAAGCAACATTTGATATTTACCGATATCAAAGTCAGCGATGCCATTTACTGATGGCAGTTGGGAAGCAGGAAAGCAAGGCCATTTACCGATGGCGGCTTCCACTGGGGAGGAAAAAGATATTTACAACTGGAACCAGACAAGACGTTTACCGATGACTCTACTGGGGATTCTGATATTTATCCAAGGAAGGATACATGACCAGACATTTACCGATGACTGGAAAAAAGGATACATAACCAGACGTCAACGAACGAATGGGAAAAAACTCGACGTTTACCGACATCGAAAGATGATGTTTACCGACATCAAAAAAAGGACGACCAGACATTTACCGATGACTGGGATGGAACTCGATGTTTACCGACATCGAAAGATGATGTTTACCGACATCAAAAAAAACAACCAGACATTTACCGATGACTGGGGAAAAACTCGACGTTTTCCGACATCGAAAGATGATGTTTACCGACATCACAAAAAACAACCAGACATTTACCAATGACTGGGGAAAAACTCGACGTTTTCCGACATCGAAAGATGATGTTTACCGACATCAAAAAAGGACGACCAGACATTTACCGATGACTGGAAAAAAGACTCGATGTTTTCCGACACCGAAACAATGGTGTTTACCGACACCAAGGAAAGAATACTCTCATGATACAAAACCATTTACCGATGGCTGATATCCGCAGATAATAAATCTGATGGGGATTTGAAACAACAAAACCATTTACCGATGGTTAACAAACGACTCGATGTTTACTGACATCGAAAGATGATGCTTACGGACACCAAAAAACAGCCCTTACGGGGGTCGACACAACACTTACTGGTATCGTAAGGATGACTGTCATACCCCAAAATTTGCCTGTTAATTTTGCAAGACATTTTTTAAGGCACTCCAACTTATTTTCTAAGGCATTGACCTTAAAGGAACAAAGACCCAGCTCACAGATGGCCAAATCCAGAAAATGGCCCAGACTGGCATGCTCGCTAGGCGAGCAACTCCTTCGCCTAGCAAACTCTTCGCTACGCCACTCGCCTAGCGAGGCTTGCGAATACCAGAATTTTTGGGCTTCATTCTGAGCCCATTAGGTCACAAAAACTATTATAAATACCAAGGACCTCATTCAGAAAAGGAGGACAAAAAAACGGGAGATAGAGAGAAGGCACAGCAAAC
The DNA here is from genome assembly GCF_024323335.1 of Lathyrus oleraceus. Classification (NCBI taxonomy): domain Eukaryota; kingdom Viridiplantae; phylum Streptophyta; class Magnoliopsida; order Fabales; family Fabaceae; genus Lathyrus; species Lathyrus oleraceus. Next base: position 452,165,420 of record NC_066580.1, read on the forward strand.
CCTGGAGGCTAACCCAGAGAATTCAGAGCAACCCTAAAGGAAACCCTAAAGGAAACTCATCGGCACCAAGGTTATCTCCGCCCAACTCAATCCGGCGCCAACCCTAAGAGTGACTTGCCAATTCAAGATTGCAATTCAATTGCAAACAGGTTTGCATTACCATTACCCTTTATGTTCTTAATTTGCATGTGGCATTATGATTGAATTTATAAAAATATCTTAAGTCTTGCATGTGAATTTAAGTATGTATGAATGTCTTGAACGTTTAACCATGTAATTTCTATGATGGATGCCATAGGGTTTGGAGCTTTCTGGAATTGTACTGTTATTAGAACCAGAACCCGCAGCCGCTCGCTAGCACATCGCTAAGCGAGCATGTAGCGAGCATTCGCTAAGCCGTCGCTAGGCGAGGCAGGAGCGAACGTGACAGTCGTTGATTCTTTCGTTCTGATTTTTGCTTATCCGACATGTTTTATTGTAATCATACATTATTCACCTAACACTATTTCTGTTGTGATGCCTTTTATTTGGTGCAACTCTTGATTGCACCCTGATTTGGTATTCTGACCTGTTTGCTGAATTTTGTAAGGGTTCATGTATTCCCGGAAAGGTAGCTTGCTAGGTATTCCACTTTATTTGTGGGATACCCTCGTGGAGATTCACCCTAATTACCTAATTGATTATAATGTGGACCTAATTACCTAATTGATTATAATGTGGACCTAATTACCTAATTGATTACAACTACCTAATTGATTGTAAAATATTGCCTTTGAATATAAGATCTTGGACCTCTCTTTGTTACCTTACGATATTACGATATTATGGTCATGTCCCGCGAATGTGGGGATACACTTAGCAAAGACCCTTCGGTTAAATCATCATGTCCCTATAAGATAAATCATAGTCCCTCGGATGTTGCCTGCGAATATATGATTTTGTCCCTCGATGACCCGTCGTTGTAGCCTGCGGTTAAATGATGATCGTCCCTTCAAATGCTAAGGTATCCTTACAAATGTTGCCTTCAATGACCAAACGATGACCCTACGATGTCCCTTTACATCCAAAGGGATAAGACTACTTACTTCTCAATAGTAAGGACAGTTTTACCCTCATAAGGATAGGAAAGGCCCATAAAGACCTTGGGTGGGTATAACTCTTAATTGCTGGCTCACAATCTAAAACATTTTTCATACCTCACACTTTGCAAATACTAGAAAATCACCACTTGGTATACATTCGTACTAGAATCATTGCCAAGTTATATTTTTCTAAACCGCTTTCAAAATTAAACGAGATAAATACTTTGTATACATTCGTACAAGAATCATTACAAAGTTAAACTCTCCTTTCAAAACATTTTTTAAGCAATTCACAAACACTTTTTCAGACAAACATAAGTGATCAAGCAATTAAGAGCCCATGGATAACCATGGATACAAAGGGTGCTAACACCTTCCCTTTGTATAATGTACCTCCCGAACCCAAAATCTAATTAAGGTCTTTCCTGTTCTTTTCCACCTTTCCTTATTGGATAAAAGAAAAGTCGGTGGCGACTCTTGCTATCCGCGACATTTGCTTTCCAAAGCAAAACACACAAAGTCAGTTCACCGTATGACAGAACTGGCGACTCTGCTGGGGACTAACTTAAAAAGAGAGGTTACCTTAAAAACAAGATCACTTATTTGAATTGTCTGATTTACTTTTAAGGGATTGCTTGGGTATTTTATGCTTGAGTGAAAGATCCTACACCCGGATCTAGTGTACCTTAGGTAAGTGGCAAGAGATCATCGCGACTATCCGGCGTATACTGGAATGGTTAAAATGATGGCTACGGTTAATGTGACACTTTGGATGTCCTGATGTTCCTCATGTTTACTTGAGGAAAATTTTGGCGTCCGCATGGTGTCATCAAAGCGTTAACCAGACCTTTAGAACCCTAATTGACTCATCCTAGCCATTAGAAAGTAGTGAGATAACTGACGTCGGTTCCGACTGGGGTTGGTTGAGACTCGATACTACACTCTTTGAGATTGGACTTTAGGGAAGCTTTGGTCAACCACTTGGTGTTGCACTGAAGTGGACTTAAGGGAAGGTCAATGATTGGAGATCCTTTTAGAACCCGGTTACTATTCTAGGACAGGTTGAACCAACCAAACTTCAGTGGGGAGGGTACTTACCTATGGAACTCATGCAAGCCTTAAAACTTAGAAATGATTGTTGTGTGACTTGCTTGTGCTTGTTGTTTACTTAACATCATAACATCATAACATCATAACATCATAACATCATGGCATTGTACTAACCATTTCAAGGACTTAGGGATTTAACTTTGCTCTGTTTTGTAAGGCTATGGATTCCAGGAAGACCATCCGGATCAATTTTGTAGCAATCTCTCCTCAACTAAAGAATTTAGTGTCAGAACTTCCTGATCAGGCTCAGTTCATCAAGAAACATGGTTATCTCCTCAATTTGGTTACCACTGATTTCAAAGAGGATATGATGAGAGTTCTATTCCAGTTCTTCGACCCTAAACATCATTGCTTCACCTTCCCAGATTATCAGTTGGTACCCACATTAGAAGAATTCTCCAGGATGCTTGGGATACCTATCCTTGATCAAACACCTTTCAGTGGTTTAGAAAAGAGTCTGAAGTCCAAAAAAGTTGCCGCAGCTTTACACATGACAAAGTCCGACATTGAAACCAATTGGGTAACAAGAAGTGGAATTAATGGTTTACTTGCCAAATTTCTGATAAATAAGGCCCGAGAATTCTTAAAAGTTATGGATGTCCATGCTTTCGAAGATGTCCTAGCATTACTAATCTATGGTTTGGTGTTATTTCCTAATCCAGACCAATTCATAGACATGAACGCTATTAAGATATTTCTCACTCATAACCCTGTGCCTACCTTGCTTGGAGACATTTTGCATTCCCTTCACACTCGTACTATGAAGAGGCAAGGGACTCTCATGTGCTGCATACCTTTATTATCTAGGTGGTTTATTTCGCACCTTCCTCTATCAGTCTTGAAGAATGAGCAAAATTTGAAATGGTCTCAAAGGATAATGTCGCTCTCCCATTCAAACATCCGTTGGTGTCCTCATCTCAAAGAAAATGTTATCATCATTGACCGTTGTGGAGAATTCTCTAACGTACCACTCCTGGGGATAAGAGGAGGTATTACTTATAACCCAGCTTTAGCCCTACGCCAGTTTGGTTATGCTCGAAGAGATGGTCCACATGAAATAATTATTCAAGGCTCTCTGTTTGACTATGACAACGACTCTCAAGGTCTCCGTCAAAGGTTTGTACGAGCTTGGGGCATGGTGAAAAGAAGCGCTTTAGGGCAGAAAAACTCTATTCCTATAGAACCTTATCTCAGATGGGTACGCGCAAGAGCTCGCGAACTTGGCATGCCATATCTTGCAGTCGGACCGCTGATTGTTGAGCCAGAAGTTGAAGGAGGTACTCCTCAGATCATTCCTTATCCAGATATGCCTACCAATGTTGAAGAATTGAAGAGATCCTGGATCCAGTTGAGAGAGGAAAGGGATACTTTTGAAGCCCAGTTCTGTGCTTAAAGGAAGAAAGTGTTGGAACTCACCAGCCAGCTTAATGAGGAACGAAGACTCAATGCATATCTTCGCCCAAAAAGAAGTCGTCCCTGGGAGACTTGAGCTTTCATTGTATTTTTATTATTTCCTTTTGTAATGGACATTGATTAAAGAAATTATTAATAAAAGTTTCCCTCTTCTTGGTGGTTTACGCAAAGTTAAATTCCAAAAGTCCTTGAAAACATTTCATACATTGCATAGCATAATATAACATTGCATAACAGGTATTCTAAAAGATCAATATTCTCACGGTCTTCCTTCTAATCAGAAAGATGGCTCTCGAACAAACTGTCAAAGATCTCCAGGCTCAGAATGCTCAATTCCAGGAGATGATCTTTAGCTTATCCAAGGGGCAGGAGGAACTGAAGGCTCTCTTGCTCGAGAAGAAGAAAGACAAGAAAGATGTGAGTTACATCAACCCGGGAAGAAGGCTTAAAGGACAGGCCGCAGGAGTCAAGATTAGAATTCTGAAGGATCAAGAAGAGGAGACAGAGAATGATTCAGAAGAGGAGAATGTTGATCTCTTTAACCATGAGGACGACGATGAAGATTATGAGAATGAACAGTACTCTCCAAGAGATGGCAAGTACAAGTTGCTAGAAGAACGTATGCTAGCTATGGAGGGTCAGAAGGCGCCCGGTCTGGATTTCGAAAGCTTGGGACTGGTCTCTGATGTGGTCATTCCTCGCAAATTCAAGATCCCCACTTTCACTAAGTACGATGGTGCGTCTTGTCCTCAGATGCATCTGAGAGCTTATGTGAGAAAGATTCAGCCATATACCACTGATAGGAAGCTATGGATCCATTTCTTCCAAGAGAGTCTATCTGGCACACAATTGGAATGGTATTATCAGCTCGAAAGCTCTAACGTCCGCACCTGGACTGATTTAGCAACAACTTTCTACAAGCAGTACCAGTATAACTCTGAACTAGCGCCTACCCGGCTACAGTTGTAGAATATGACTATGGGATCTAAAGAAGGCTTCAAAGAATACGCTCAAAAATGGAGGGATTTGGCTGGCAGAGTCAAACCCCCTATGACTGATCGAGAATTAGTGGACATGTTCATGAGTACACTGACTGGCCCATTCTACAACCATCTACTGGGAAGTTCTTCATCGGGTTTCACTGAACTTATATTGACAGGTGAACATGTTGAAAGCGGCATTCGAAGTGGAAAGATACAGGCGACTACCTCTGCAAGCACCAAAAGGTCCTACCAGGGGAGGAACGAATCAAATGCTGTGTACGGTCAAAGGGGTCGTAACAAGAAAAATCGTGACCATACCATTGGAGCAGTTACGATTGCAGCATCGCCATCTCAAAACTTCCAGCACAGACAAGACAGGCCAAGAAGGCAGTTTACCAAGATCAATATGACTTTAGCACAGGCACTGCAGGGTATGCTAAAAGAAAATTTGATTACCCTCAGAGATCCTCCTACGAATCCCAACACTACTTCTCCTCGTTATAATCCCAATGCCAGGTGTGCATATCACTCCGATAGCCCCGGGCATGATACAAACGATTGTTGGTCGTTGAAAAATAAGATTCAGGATATGATCGACGCTGGAGAAATTGAATTTGATCCTCCAGAGACTCCTAATGTCATCACTGCACCTATGCCTAACCATGACAAGACTGTTAATGCTGTGGATGACAGTTCTCACATTTCTAATGTAGCTGATTTAACATCTCCTCTCCTGACCATCAAGAAGAACTTATTGCAAGCTGGTTTATTTCCAGGTTGTGCTGAAAATTGTGATCTCTGTATAATCCAACCCAATGATTGCTTGAAGTTGAGAAATGGTATTCAACGGCTGATGGAAGATCGCACAATTCTCTTTGAAAGGATTCCTAAGGTGGAAAACCCTGTGGAAGAAATATCGGTGATTGCTAGGTCCAAAGTTCCAGTGAAGATTACCACTACCAGAGTACCTGTGAAGATTACTGCTGAGCCCAAGATAGCTCCCCTGATCATTACTGCACCTGGCCCGGTACCGTATTCCTCAAGCAAAGCCATTCCTTGGAATTATGGAGGTGATGTTTACATCCATGGCGTAAAGCAAGTTGGTAACTCTGCTAATCCTAATGACATTGTTGGGACTAGTAAAGTTACTCGAAGTGGAAGGATCTTCTCTCCAGAAATCTCACCTCCCGCCCCTGAAACTCGAGGAAAGGAACCAGTAATCAACCCTTCTCAGTCAAAGACACCGATCGAAGTTACTACTGAAGATGTTGCCAAGCAGGAAGTGGAGGAAATGCTGAAAATCATCCGTAAGAGTGATTTTGATGTGGTAGAACAGCTGGGGCATACTCCATCTAAGATCTCGATGTTGTCCTTGTTATTATCTTCTGAATCTCATGCCAAAGCGTTGATAAAATTCTTGAAGACTGCTCATGTACCTCAGGAGACCTCCGTCGATCAGTTCGAAAACTATGTTGCTAACCTGGCTGTTGACAATGGTCTAGGCTTTTCCGATGCTGATCTGACACCAGCAGGAAAAAATCACAATAGAGCTCTGCATATCTCCATTGAGTGTGAGGGGATCACCTTATCTCACGTATTAATCGACAATGGCTCTTCTTTAAATGTGATGCCGACAGCTGTGCTCGATAAGATTGACTGTAAAAGCATTGAACTGAAGCCTAGTGACGTTGTGGTGCATGCTTACGATGGTGCGAAGAGTGTTGTCCATGGTGAAGTGGTTCTCCCTATCAAGATAGGACCTCAAGTCTTCAACACTATCTTTCACGTAATGAACATTCGTCCTGCCTATTTCTGCTTGCTGGGACGCCCTTGGATTCATGGGGCAAGTGCTGTAGCTTCGTCTCTCCATCAAAAGCTGAGGTATCCAATAGAGGGTAAGATCGTCATTGTGTGTGGGGAAGAAGAGTATATTGTCAGTAGTGTGCATACCTTCAGATACGTCGAGATGGATGGTGAATTCTTTGAGACTCCTTCTCAGTCATTCGAAGTAGTTCCTCCGGCTAGTCCTGTCCTTAAGCCAACTTCCCGTGTGCCCAAGGTTATTCGTGCTCCTCCTGCTATGATTTCTCTGAAGGACGCTCAAGCCGTGGTTGAAGAGGGTGGTCGTACTGGCTGGGGTCGACTGATCGATGTACCATACAAGTCTGATAGATTCGGCCTGGGGTTTAGCTCTGAGAGGATAGTCAAGAATCAGATTAATACTGTAGAAGATGCTGATAACGATTGTGACTTGGATAGCTGGATTTTCACAACAATTGGTGACGGACTCAATAATTGGAAGGCTAAAGACACTATTCCGATTTCCTTTAGTCAGGAGTAATTGTTATTGTCTATTTTAGTGTTGCAAATTTTAATTTTTTACAATTGAACTTCTTAAAAGCATTGTGTCTATGCCCGGGGCACAATAGCTAATTTATTAAGGGTTTTGTCATTTTCATAAGCATATTCACATTCAATAAATCAATGGACTTTTTGCATTCAAATATTGCGCTCTTTATCTTTCCTGTCATCTTCCAAACAAGCTATGTTTTCTTACACACACTCACGTAACAAATTGCAGATCCATACCCACTCTGGATCCTGTTGATAATAGTTCTACTACTGTTCATTATGACTTTGAAAATCCGATCTACCAAGCCGAGGATGGAAGTGAGGAAGATTGTGAAGTACCTGGAGAGCTTGCCAGACTGTTACTGCAAGAGGAAAAGACTATACAGCCGCATGAGGAATCAATTGAGACTGTAAATCTGGGTACCGAAGTAGACAAGAAAGAAGTCAAAATAGGAGCAGGCTTGGAAAACAACGTCAAAGAAAGATTGATTCAGATGTTACATGACTATATAGAGATTTTTGCTTGGTCTTACGAAGACATGCCAGGACTGGATACTGACATAGTAGTGCATCGTTTGCCAATGAAGGAAGATTGTCGTCCTGTTAAGCAAAAGGTTCGTCGCATGCATCCTGAAATGTCTGAGAAAATCAAAGCCGAGGTTATGAAACAATTTGATGCAGGTTTTCTGGCTGTTACTTCTTATCCTCAATGGGTTGCTAATGTGGTACCAGTGCCAAAGAAGGACGGTAAGGTGCGAATGTGTATAGATTACAGAGATTTGAATAAAGCGAGTCCCAAAGATGACTTTCCACTTCCGCACATTGACGTTCTGGTAGATAACACCGCTCAACACAAGGTATTCTCATTCATGGATGGATTCTCAGGTTATAACCAGATTAAGATGGCACCTGAGGACATGGAGAAAACTACATTTGTGACGCAATGGGGCACTTTCTGTTACAAAGTAATGCCATTCGGTTTAAAGAATGCAGAGGCAACATACCAGCGTGCTATGGTGGTTTTGTTCCATGATATGATCCATCATGAAATAGAGGTATATGTGGATGACATGATAGCCAGATCTCATATTGAAGAAGAACATCTCGATCATTTATACAAACTGTTTGAGAGGTTGAAGAGGTACAAGTTGAGATTGAACCCGAACAAATGCACCTTTGGAGTAAGATCCGGTAAACTCTTGGGCTTTATTGTCAGTGGTAAAGGAATTGAGGTTGACCCGGCTAAGGTGAGAGATATTCAAGAAATGCCAGTTCCCCGTACAGATAAAGAAGTCAGAGGTTTCTTGGGACGCTTGAATTACATTGCCCGATTTATCTCTCATTTGACTGCTACCTGCAAACCCATCTTTAAATTACTGAGGAAAAATCAAGAGATGATATGGAATGATGAATGTCAAGAAACTTTTGACAAAATCAAGAAGTATCTCCAAGAACCTCCAATTTTGATGCCACCAGTTGAAGGAAGACCTCTAATCATGTATTTGACCGTGTTAGAAAATTTAATGGGGTGTGTGTTGGGGTAACATGACGAGTCTGGTCGAAAAGAGCACGCCATATACTACCTTAGCAAAAAGTTTACCGACTGTGAAACAAGATACTCACTGCTTGAGAAAACTTGCTGTGCTTTGGCTTGGGCTGCTCGCCGACTAAGACAATATATGTTGAATCATACCACTTTATTGATTTCTAAGATGGATCCTATCAAATATATATTTGAGAAACCTGCCCTCTCCGGAAGAATAGCAAGGTGGCAGATGATTTTAACAGAGTATGATATCCAATACACTACTCAGAAAGCAATCAAAGGAAGCGTGTTAGCTGATCATTTGGCTCATCAAGCAGTTGATGATTACCAATCTATGAATTTTGAGTTCCCAGATGAGGATGTCATGCTTGTTACTGATTATGAAGAACCTGGACCGGATGAAGGACTCGAACTGGGATCCCGATGGACTATGGTTTTTGATGGATCTTCTAATGCATTGGGCAATGGTGTTGGTGTTGTAATTATTTCCCCCAAGGGTTGCCATACGCCTTTCACTGCTAGACTATGTTTTGATTGTACCAATAATATGGCTGAGTATGAAGCATGTATTTTGGGACTCAGAGCTGATATAGACCTAAGAATCAAGTTTTTGAGTGTGTACGGAGACTCAACATTAGTAATCAGTCAGATCAAAGGAGAATGGGACACTAAACATCCGAATCTCATCCCTTATCGAGAGCGGGTGTTGACATTAATCCCATACTTTGAAGAGATTACATTCGAACATATTCCACGAGAAGAGAATCAGTTGGCAGACGCATTGGCTACCATGTCATCTATGTTCAGGGTCAGATGGGATGATGAAGCTCCCATGATCACCATTGAACGATTAGATGAACCAACATATTGTTATGAACTTAATGTTGATGAAGTAGAAGAGAAACCTTGGTTCCACGAAGTAAAAAGATATTTAGAAACTCAGGAATACCCTGAAGAGGCATCCATCAACGACAGAAAATTTCTGAGGAAGTTCTCCGCTAAATTCTTTTTGAGTAATGGAGTATTATACAAACGTAATCATGATTCGACTTTGCTTCGCTGTGTGGATAAGAGGGAAGTAGAAAAGATTATGGAAGACATACACGACGGTATTTTTGGGACTCATTCTAATGGACATACGATGGCCAAGAAGATTCTGAGATCAGGGTATTATTGGTCTACCATGGAAGCTGATTGCCACCGTCACTCCAGAACTTGCCACAAGTGTCAGGTCTATGCGGACAAAGTACATGTACCTCCCGCTCCATTGAATGTGTTGACAACTCCTTGGCCCTTTGCAATGTGGGGCATTGATATGATTGGAGAGATTAAACCTACTGCTTCTAATGGACATCGTTTCATCCTTGTTGCTATTGATTACTTTACAAAGTGGGTAGAGGCAGCCTCATTTGCTTCTGTCACCGAGATTGTGATGGCACGGTTCATCAAGAATAGTCTTATTTGTCGATATGGCGTCCCTGAAAGAGTTATCACTGATAATGGTACTAATTTGAACAACAAGATGATTACTGAACTTTGCACGCAGTTCAAAATAAAACATCATAACTCTTCTCCATACCGGCCAAAGATGAACGGCGCCGTGGAGGCTGCTAATAAGAATATCAAGAAGATCATACAAAAGATGACAGTAACGTACAAAGACTGGCATGAGATGTTACCGTTTGCTCTTCATGGTTATCGCACTTCAGTACGCACTTCGACAGGGGCAACTCCTTTCTCCTTAGTCTATGGAATGGAAGTCGTCTTACCGGTGGAAGTTCAGATTCCCTCTCTAAGAATCATGAAAGAGACAGGTTTAGACGAGGATGAATGGATTCAAACTCGACTCGATCAAATAAATTTGATTGATGAAAAGAGACTTGCGGCTGTTTGTCATGGGCAGATATATCAGAAGCGCATGACCCAGGCATTTAACAAAAAGGTCAAGAGACAGGTGTATCAAATTGGCGACTTGGTGATCAAGCGTATCATTCTACCACAAGGTGATCCCAGAGGCAAATGGACCCCCACATACGAAGGGCCATTTGTAGTTAAGAAGGTATTCTCTGGTGGAGCCATGATACTTGCTACGATGGATGGCGAAGACTTCCCACATCCCGTGAACGCAGACATAGTTAAAAAATACTACGCATAAAAGAGACCCGCTAGGTCGACGTACCTAGGCAAAAGTAAGGGCATCCCGGCGAACCAAAAGGGTTTGGGCAAAAATTAGGGATAAACATGTAAAAATGTACACCCGGCAAGTCGAAAACCTGAAAAGGCGGCTTGGGCAAAAAGGGGTATCCTGGTGGACTGAAAACCTGAAAAGGTGGTCCAGGCAAAGATTAGGGATTAAAGCGTATGACTATGTCCCGTTCTCAGTCAGCTTCACCCAAGTCAAAGGGACTGAACAAGCCAATCACTTCTATCCGACAGCAGGAGATGAGACGCTTGAAGACATAATGACAGTAGCAGAATTAGAATCAATAGGACTTTTTCTACATAGCTTTCTCTTCGTTTTCTTGGCAATTTCCTCTTACTAGGATTTCTGTCTCCTTGTACACAAAATTGCCTGTTTATAGGCCCTCTTTCAAAATCAATACAATTTTGTTTCCAAAAAAAAATGCTTTTGTTTTACTTTCTCTGTTTTGTTTGCGTAAACGTCCATTGATTTAGATTGAATTGGTATATGCATTTGAATATGATCGATGTTTATAAAAAATACATGCATAAAACGGAAATAGCAATTACAAAAGACTTCAGGATCGAGGAGAAGGTCTAACCATGCGTTCCAATGAATCCGGTTGCTAATTCCATTCCCCAACAAAAACAGCTATTTCCCAGAAGAGGTTAGCACCACCAGACAGACTGGTCATCTCTTCCGTTCCCCAACCAGGCTCTGTTGAGTGTTTCCACCGTCAGACAGAAATCAAGTATTCCCAGCTAAGAAAGGGTCATCAATACAAGTATCTCCAACCAGAAGATGGGGATTTATTTTCCCCAGGGAGTCACCAGCCTGATGGACAACTCATTCTGCAACTCGGATATGATCTAGCGTATGATCCATTCAGATCTTTCATCCTCAGCGAAGTCGACCGCCTAAGGGACGACTCACTCTGCTATTTAGATACGGTCTAGCGTATGATCCATTCTGATCCCTTATCCCCAGCAGCGTATAACACACTCTGACTCCCCAGCAAAGTCGACAGCCTAATGGATGACTCACTATACGGTCTAGCGTATGACCCGGTATGACACCCATATCTTCAGATATCGTCTAATGTACGACACACTCTGAAGCTCTCATCATCAAACTCCCTGGATGGTATCTTTAAGCCCATCTTCATCAAGACTAACTGTTGATTAACAAGTGAAAATTTTGGGGCATTCTAAGTGTTCAATAATCTTCCACCTCCAGACCCCGAATGGCGTACATACCATTCTAACTCTCTCGGTTCAAGAAAATTGAACAGGGGCAGCTGTCATACCCCAAAATTTGCCTGTTAATTTTGCAAGACATTTTTTAAGGCACTCCAACTTATTTTCCAAGGCATTGACCTTAAAGGAACAAAGACCCAGCTCACAGATGGCCAAATCCAGAAAATGGCCCAGACTGGCATGCTCGCTAGGCGAGCAACTCCTTCGCCTAGCGAACTCTTCGCTACGCCACTCGCCTAGCGAGGCTTGCGAATACCAGAATTTTTGGGCTTCATTCTGAGCCCATTAGGTCACAAAAACTATTATAAATACCAAGGACCTCATTCAGAAAAGGAGGACAAAAAACGGGAGATAGAGAGAAGGCACAGCAAACCCTGGAGGCTAACCCAGAGAATTCAGAGCAACCCTGAAGGAAACTCATCGGCACCAAGGTTATCTCCGCCTAACTCAATCCGGCGCCAACCTTAAGAGTGACTTGCCAATTCAAGGTTGCAATTCAATTGCAAACAGGTTTGCATTACCATTACCCTTTATGTTCTTAATTTGCATGTGGCATTATGATTGAATTTATAAAAATATCTTAAGTCTTGCATGTGAATTTAAGTATGTATGAATGTCTTGAACGTTTAACCATGTAATTTCTATGATGGATGCCATAGGGTTTGGAGCTTTCTGGAATTGTACTGTTATTAGAACCAGAACCCGCAGCCGCTCGCTAGCACATCGCTAAGCGAGCATGTAGCGAGTATTCGCTAAGCCGTCGCTAGGCGAGGCAGGAGCGAACGTGACAGTCGCTGATTCTTTCGTTCTGATTTTTGCTTATCCGACATGTTTTATTGTAATCATACATTATTCACCTAACACTATTTCTGTTGTGATGTCTTTTATTTGGTACAACTCTTGATTGCACCCTGATTTGGTATTCTGACCTGTTTGCTGAATTTTGTAAGGGTTCATGTATTCCCGGAAAGGTAGCTTGCTAGGTATTCCACTTTATTTGTGGGATACCCTCGTGGAGATTCACCCTAATTACCTAATTGATTATAATGTGGACCTAATTACCTAATTGATTATAATGTGGACCTAATTACCTAATTGATTACAACTACCTAATTGATTGTAAAATATTGCCTTTGAATATGTGATCTTGGACCTCTCTTTGTTACCTTACGATATTACGGTATTATGGTCATGTCCCGCGAATGTGGGGATACACTTAGCAAAGACCCTTCGGTTAAATCATCATGTCCCTATAAGATAAATCATAGTCCCTCGGATGTTGCCTGCGAATATATGATTTTGTCCCTCGATGACCCGTCGTTGTAGCCTGCGGTTAAATGATGATCGTCCCTTCGAATGCTAAGGTATCCTTACAAATGTTGCCTTCAATGACCAAACGATGACCCTACGATGTCCCTTTACATCCAAAGGGATAAGACTACTTACTTCTCAATAGTAAGGACAGTTTTACCCTCATAAGGATAGGAAAGGCCCATAAAGACCTTGGGTGGGTATAACTCTTAATTGCTGGCTCACAACCTAAAACATTTTTCATACCTCACACTTTGCAAATACTAGAAAATCACCACTTGATATACATTCGTACTAGAATCATTGCCAAGTTATATTTTTCTAAACCGCTTTCAAAATTAAACGAGATAAATACTTTGTATACATTCGTACAAGAATCATTACAAAGTTAAACTCTCCTTTCAAAACATTTTTTAAGCAATTCACAAACACTTTTTCAGACAAACATAAGTGATCAAGCAATTAAGAGCCCATGGATAACCATGGATACAAAGGGTGCTAACACCTTCCCTTTGTATAATGTACCTCCCGAACCCAAAATCTAATTAAGGTCTTTCCTGTTCTTTTCCACCTTTCCTTATTGGATAAAAGAAAAGTCGGTGGCGACTCTTGCTATCCGCGACATTTGCTTTCCAAAGCAAAACACACAAAGTCAGTTCACCGTATGACAATGACATCTACATATGTCAAGACAAGGCCAGACACTTGCCGGGAACCTCACTGGGGAGAATCAAACTTTCCTTTCACGGACGGGTGAGGAACTGAATCTCTCTGGAGATTATCAATCCTGAATGCTGTCAGGAGCAACTGCCATACGGATGTTGAAATATGATCCGCCTCTACTGGGGATATGATTCCAATCTGGTTTAACACAGTGTAGCACCTCAAATTTGCACCTATCATTGTACATACATTCTCATATTAGGTCATAGCATAACATGGTCCACTGCATAGCATTGCATTGTCCCTTTGCCTCAAGTGCAAGCCAGTCAGAAGAATTAGGTCAAACTGGTCAGGAGATCAGTCAGTCAAGCAAGCAAGTGCAATTTCCATTGAAACAAGGCCCTAGGGTTGGTCCAACATGTTCACATGACCTAGGGGTCCTTTTGAAGTATTTTGGTCAAGGATTGGATGTTCAGAAGTCATCAGTCATGGCTCAGTTCACCAGAAACCCTAAAAAGTCAAACTTGGTCAACTGTGATTGATTTTATGGTTTTGATGGATGGATTTGGTTTGAGAGAGCTCATTCATGTCCAAATAGGCCTCATATAACATGTCAAAGACCATTATTGAAGAATTGGAAGCCAAATCAGAAATTTCCAAAAATAGAAACTGGACCTGTAACTGAAACTTGCCAAAAATGGAAACTTCTTGATCCCAAACTTACATCATGATACAAGCTTCAAATGAATTTTTGCCCAACATGAAAGTTGAAGATCTTGTTCTCCCATTTCCAAAAAGTCCAAGAACACTCAATTCCCATGTATGGTTGGCAAGTTATGATCAATTCATTCTCCAAAATTTTTGAACTTCAAAAGGCCATATCTCTCAAACCATTTGGCCAATTTGGGTGGGGTTTTTTGCAACAAGTCACATTTGATCCCCTCTTTCCAAATATGCAACCATCATTCACCAAAACATTACCAATCAAAATGGCACTTTTGGACTTGCATGAATTAATTTCAAGTGAGGTTGAAAAATGAGTTTCAAAATTAACCACTTCCAACCAATTCTACCAATCAAATATGTTCAGAAATCATATTTTGGACATGTTCAAGGCCCATTTTCGTGCAGTACATACACCCATTACCAACTTGCTTGAAAATTGGCAAAAGGACACTTTTCACCAACTCCATTCCACTTTTTCATGAACCTTGATTAAGTACCATTGAACAGAGTATATATTCATCATTTTCTCTCTGAAGGAAACCCTAGCAGCCACATTTTGACAAGCAGAAAAACTCTTTCTCTCATTTCTCATTCTTCCTCATTTTGAACTTTTACTGAAAAATCAAAGAGAACTAGAACTGAACCTTGCCTTGCTTAATACAACATCCATCCACCATTTTGAGCTTGTTTTCACCATCATTCCACGACTGTAAGCTCATTTGCATGGACTGTTTCTTCAAGGCTCCTCTAATGGCAGAACTCGTGTGCATCTAAACCAAGCACTCTTGAGCTAAACAACTTCATTCATACATCATTTGAAGCCTTCTAGCACACCTGTTTCAAGCCAAAACCACAAGATAACAACTGAATCCACACTGCACTTCAGAACTGGTAAATTTTCGATCTCCTTATTTCATCAAATCAATACATGCTTTAGAAAGGTCTATCCATGCTGAGCTTCATGATGGTTTTGCTTTTGAAAATGGTTGATTATTTCTTGAGTTATGTTGAAATGAAGTTTGGTGATGAAACATGTTTTTGCTCGATTCATGAGTTGTGTTATGTTTTAGTGAAAATTATTGTTGGATTCATGTTGTTGGTTGTTTGCTGAGTCGTTTGGTATATCCAATTGAGATTTCTGGAAAAAATTTAGTTGAGCTCGATTTGGGAAAGATGAAGTTCATGCTGTTCATGTATAAACCCTAATATTCAAATGCATTGCCCAGAATTTTTGTCTCTCACGTGCATGGCACTGTTGGCCCATAATAGCCAATCATGTTATTTCATTTCAGCGAGCAAAACGACTGTGTTTCGTTAAGTGACTTGGATTATTACAAATATGCCATTCCCGGTTTTTTTTAAATCCATTTAATTCATTTATTTTCTCATTTTTATTTCATTTGATATGCTCAACTTGCAAAATTCATAGATTATTCATTTGTGATCCAAATTTCGTGGGAATTTTTGCTAAATGCTCAGCATGACCTCTATTATTTTATCATATTTTTTCCAGAATTTTTGGATGTTTGGTTTTTGAATGGTGCTAGGGTTTTGTTCATGTATCCATTTCTTGCACATTCCACCAAAACCTTTGTGAAATAGTCATGACTTATCCTATGGACTTGAAACTTTTTGAGCACAAACTAGACACATTCATGTTTATTTTGATGTAGAGTTTGTGAATTTATCTTATCTGGATTGTGAGTTGTGAATTTTTGAATTAGGGTGTGACAATTTGTGTCACACCAATGATGTGCAACTTCATGATTTTCATTACCATGCTTCTTGAACTCAAATTGGTTTGAATTTTTGCATGAATGTACTATTGGATGTCTAGTTTACATGTGAATTTTCTTGGAATTATTTGTGGCATTTCCTAATTGTTTGGGATTTTCTCCCCTGTTTGGTCTTATGTTGACTTTTTGTGACACATGTTCCCATTTCATTTGTGAAATTCTCATACTTTATTGGATGGACATGAAATTTGATATGTGATTACTAGACATCTTAAGCTTTGCCATGGTTTTAGTCCCATTCATTTCTCATATGCCATCACTGATTTATGATTTTTTCAAGTTGATGCATGTTTGGTTGACTTCTTTGAGCATGTTCAAAATTGCCTTTCCTTTCTGATTTTCATTGACTGCCTTCTACTTGTCCAAATGAGATGAAATTTGACATGCTTACCATGCTGTGGGTTGTGATTGATCATGATTTATTTGATGATTTTTGGAAATGTTTAAGATTGCTTTTGATTCAAGTCTTGCTGTTGACTTCTATGAGCTTCTAAATGCCATGTTTTGACATAACTTGTTCATGAAATGATGATGATGATTGATATGAATGTGAAACCAATTGGGATTGTTTCTTGATTGTTTGAACATGATTTTGGATGCTTACCACTTGCTGTTTGAACTTTTTCATTCCCTTTTGACCCTAGGCTTGCCCTAGTGGTCCTATTACTCACCTTTGAGCTCATTTTTTCAGGTTAAGCAACAATTACCCAATGAGACCAATACAAATTGATTGAGTGTGCTTGTTTATCATGACTAATCTATTTGTTTTGTAGGTTGCTTGGCTCACATGACTTGAACCTTGTGCATTGCACATTTATCTGCTTGTGCTGACTGTTAGCCTTTGTTTCATTCTGATTTAACTTTGACTTGTATACTAACTGTGCTTGACTGATTTCAGGTACTTTAGTTGCTTTTAGTTCCTTGTGAACTTTGCTTTGCTTTGCTTGATAAGCAATTTGCATTGAGGTATACCTTTCTATCTTCATGTAGTCTGGAAGACCTGGCCTGTTACTTGGCCAGACAACTGTCTGAAGTCCTCCTTAAGAGGCAATGTTTGTGATTGTTTACATTTGTCCTTGTACATATTTAAAGACCTCCTAAGTGAAGAGGCATTGGCAGACACAAGGGATGTGCAGTCCATCCCCTGCTATTCTGTGTGTCATCTACTTTGCTCACACCACTGTGTTGATGCATTGCAGATACAAACCCAAGATCTTGTACAATTGTACAGTTGAGTCAGTTTCAAATGTGTAGGAGGGTTCCCACCTTCTGAACCCACACATTCTTGTCTTAAAGCTCTCCCAGGCCAGGGATAAGAGCTGTGAAGTCTTATCTTCAGTCACCTTTCATCTGCTTCACCTTGATCCTCAATGTCAAGGTTAAGAGCTAACACTACCCAGTTCCAGTGGTTTGTTTGTTGAGGTTGATATGACCCCTCGACTAAAACCTGACCTTGTTTGAGCCCATTGCTTGCATATAGTGTGTGCTACTTGTGCTTGTGTGTTTGCTTTAGCTTGCTTCCTGTGCAAGTCAGGTTTAGTTTAGCTTGCTTCCTGTGCAAGTTAGGTGTGGCTTGCTTCCTGTGCAAGTCATGATTAGGATAGGCTGGCTCCCTGTGCCAGTTAGCTAGAAACCTTAACTTAGGGATGATTTGCATGATAACATCTAGGCTCGAGTCGTAGTCTCCCTAGTTGTGTCTCCCTCTGTTATCTGGTTAGGCTAGTCCTTTGTCCCTCTGTAGGGGAACTACGTCGCCCTGATCCTCATACCAGATGAGGTACGTAGGCAGGAGATGAGCTGATCTCTCCGGGCGCCTGTGTCTTTGTTTTGTCTTGTTGTGTGCTTGGAAGCTGATGTAAGTCCATCGAGTGGCATTCGGGTTCCAGTGTGGGTTTGTTGGTTCGGATGCTGATGTAAGCCCAGTGATTGGCAGTCGGGCTCCATGTTTGCCTTTTTGAGTGTGTTTTGGTTCGGATGCTGATGTAAGTCCAGTGATTGGCATTCAGGCTCCACGTTTGCCTTTGCCTGTGTTTGTTTGTGTGCGTGTCAGCCGAGCTACGAATGCTCTGATTCTTCTTCGTCCAAGAAGATACGTATGCATAGGATGCGATATCCTAGCGAGCATGTGTTTTTTCCCTAGTCCGAACTACTTTGACTCTGATGTCTATGCCTGATAGACTAAGTAGGCCCAGGATGCGATATTCTGCCGAGTCAGTCTCTTTTGTTTTCTTGTGTCTCTTTCAGCCAGTGTGTGTGTGTTTGAGCAGTGTTTTAGCAACCATTTATCCTTCCTTTTGTGCGTGGATCCCGTCGAGTACGACGGATGCGTAGGGGTGCTAATACCTTCCCTTCGCATAACCGACTCCCGATCCCATTCTCTTTGGTCGCAAGACCATGTCTTTTCCAGGTTTACTCTGAGCGTTTCCCTTCCCTCTTTTGGGATAAATAACGCACGGTGGCGGCTCTGTTGTTCTTGTTTTCCCGCCGGTTTTTCGCGTGATGCGACAGCTGGCGACTCTGCTGGGGACATAGAGAAGTTGACCTATGCTGGTCCATCTTCCCTAAGCGAGTCTCTCCTAGCGCTCTCTAGGATAGGGTTTGGTTGCTTTTGCTGTTATTTATTGCATTCATTTATTTATTGTTTGCATTCATGTTTGCACTTATGTTCGCATTCATTCACACTTATTATTCATCTGGCTAGTTGTCTGTTTCTCTCTGTTGGGGTGGGAGTTACATGAGGTAAAAGGCCCAATACCCAGGCCATGAGTGAAATATAGGATACTTAGGAATAGAGTGATTCATGGGAAGCGGGTGGTATTGCGCCACTTAGCGGAACATCGATATCACGAGCAGTTCAGACCCTGGTGGGATATTATCGTTACATACTTCGGGTGTGTATATGATGATGTTCTGCGAAAGGTTATTTATGCTGCGTTTCTCTCGACCTTACCCTGGCCTAGATGACACCCGTGAGTGGGGAGGGAATGATCATTATTACAGGTACAGTTGGTGACTTGTTGGTGACTTGTTGGTGACTTGTGATCCTGTTGGTGACTATTGGTTCAGAAGTTTGGGGTCTCAGATGACTTTGGGTTTCAGATGAATTTGTGGTTCCGAGTTCAAGCCGAAGCTTTGATCCTGTGTTCCGAGAGACACAACCAACCAGTCGTGTCTGCATCATTTGCATCATAGCATGTTTATTTTCAAAAAAATACGCAATAAAAAAAAAAGAAAAAAAAAGAAAAAAAAAACTAATCCCTGCATGCATATCATTTCTCAGGTACATTCCAGAGCTTGTTCACTGATAGAGATGGCAACAGTCCCAGAGTTGAAGCGGAAGACTTGTTCCTACAGCTTTCACCGTGAACCTTTGACGTCTCTGATTGAGTTGAGTAACCTTATGACCAGTGGTAACCAGAAGGGGTTTGTCGACCAGTATGGAGATATTCTGACACTGTTGAAGATGGTAGTCGATCCGGTGCCGTTGCAGACTCTTCTACAGTTCTACGACCCAGAGCTTCATTGTTTCACCTTTCAAGATTATCAGTTGGCGCCTACTCTTGAGGAGTACTCCATTCTGCTGAGTGTCCCGGTCCGGTATCAGGTTCCTTTCTTGGATGTGCCCAAGGAGGTTGATTTCAGAGTTGTTGCCAGAGCTCTCCATTTGGGTATCAAGGAAGTCAGTGATAGTTGGAAGTCCAGTGGGGATGTTGTAGGATTGCCTTTGAAGTTTCTGTTGAGGGTAGCTAGAGAAGAAGCAGAGAAGGGAAGTTGGGAAGCCTTTCATGCTCAGTTGGCCGTCATGATCTATGGGATCGTCCTGTTTCCGAGTATGCCCAATTTTGTTGACTATGCTGCAGTCAGTATTTTCATTGGAGGAAATCCAGTTCCTACTCTGTTGGCTGACACTTACTATGCTATTCACAGTAGGCATGGTAAGGGTGGGGCTATCAGGTGTTGTCTCCCGCTTTTGCTCAGATGGTTCTTGTCTCTCCTGCCAGTCAGTGGACCTTTTGTGGATGCTCAGAGCACGCATAAGTGGACTCAGAGGGTTATGTCTCTTACCTCCTATGATATCAGGTGGCAATCTTACCGGATGGATGTGCGTAACGTCATTATGAGCTGTGGAGGATTCCGTAATGTGCCACTCGTAGGGACTAGGGGTTGCATCAATTATAACCCGGTTCTTTCTCTTCGCCAGTTGGGGTTTGTGATGAAGGGAAGACCACTTGAGGCTGAGGTAGCTGAAAGTGTGTATTTTGAAAAGCAGAGTGACCCAGCCAGATTGGAGCAGATAGGAGGAGCTTGGAAGTCTATTGGTGTGAAGGATGGATCTGTCTTAGGGAAGAAGTTTGCCGTTGCTATGCCCGATTACACTGATTGGGTCAAGGAGAGAGTAGAAACTTTGTTGTTACCCTATGATAGGATGGAGCCGTTGCAGGAGCAACCACCTTTGATCCTTGCTGAGAGTGTGCCTGCGGAGCACTACAAGCAAGCCCTGATGGAGAATCGCCGTTTGAGAGAGAAGGAGCAAGATACCCAAATGGAGCTGTATAAAGCCAAAGCTGATAGGTTGAACTTGGCTCATCAACTCAGAGGAGTGCGAGAAGAAGATGCTAGCAGACTGAGAAGCAAGAAGAGATCCTACGAGGAGATGGAGAGCATGTTAGATGCAGAACACCGGGAGTGCTTGAGGTTGCAGAGAGTTGAGGCCAGCTATCAGAAGAAGATCAGAGACTTGGAGAAGCAACTCAGAGATAAAGACATCCAGTTGAAGAAGGAAGTAGACTTGAGACAGGCATCAGAGAACCACCTTGGAGGAGAAGTGGTAGAGCTTAGACGACAACTGAAGGAGAAGATCACTCTTTTGCCAGAATGTTCAGAATGTGACCTGTTGATAGACCAGTGTCAGTACTTGAAGACTCTCATTCCGGGAGGCCGTTTGTCTTAGCTTGTATCTTTGATATGTATGTTGAGAATCACCTCCAGGCTTGTTGGATGGGATTCATTGTTGTACTCCGATTGTTTGGATTTTCTTTGTCGACTTTGTTGTATGATCCTATTACTCATATAGATGAGGTTGTTGGTTTCACCTTGTACTCATCACTCTTGTGTATATTGTTTCTGTGCTTCTATGTTGTTCTTGCTGCAGGTTGCCATCTTTTGAGGATGACTCAGGCTCTTTGAATGCCTGAGAAATGAACATATCATGTGCATCATACGCATCATTAGCACCATACTCATATCATTTTGCATAACAGGTGTTCTTGGTCGTGACTTCTCACTCTGGTTCCTGTTTTAGGCAGGATAGCTGATCAACGTCCGCACCGCTACTCAACAAGACTGAATCAACAGAGAGGTATGGATCAAGTTCAAGCTGAGTTGGCTGAGATGAAGGCTAACATGGCCCAGTTTATGAATATGATGCAAGGGGTTGCACAAGGTCAAGAAGAACTTCGAGCCATGGTTCAGAGACAAGAGGCTGCAATTCCACCGGTCAACCATGCTCCGCCAGAGGGAGGCCCGGTCAATGATAATAATGTTGCTGCTGCTGTACCCATCAACAACTATGCTGTAGGTGATGAGTTGGGGGGTATTCGAATCAACGGTCAACCTATTGCTCCAGATGCCGCTAATGCCAGAGCAGTCCGTGCCCCGGCCCGTAATCCTGCTCCGATTGTTGACAGACAAGAGGATATGTTCACTCTGCTCAGTGAAGACGAAGACGTTCTGGGAAGGGTTGATGAGAGGGATCGTAAAGTTGATGCCCTTGCTGAGAAAATTAGAGCTATGGAATGTCAGAATTCTCTCGGTTTTGATGTTACCAATATGGGGTTGGTGGAAGGTTTGAGAATCCCTTACAAGTTCAAAGCACCGTCCTTCGATAAATACAACGGTACTTCTTGCCCTCGCACCCATGTGCAGGCTTATTATCGAAAAATCTCTGCGTATACCGATGATGAAAAGATGTGGATGTATTTTTTCCAAGATAGTCTATCTGGGGCTTCTTTGGACTGGTACATGGAATTAAAGAGAGATTCGATCCGATGCTGGAAGGATCTGGGTGAGGCCTTCTTGAGGCAATATAAACATAACATGGACATGGCGCCTAGCCGGACTCAGCTGCAGAGTCTATGTCAGAAATCCGGAGAGAGCTTCAAGGAGTACGCCCAGAGGTGGCGTGAACTGGCTGCTAGAGTTCAACCCCCTATGCTGGAGAGGGAGTTGACAGATATGTTTATCGGTACTCTTCAGGGTGTGTTTATGGACCGGATGGGGAGCTGCCCATTCGGTAGTTTTTCTGATGTTGTCATTTGTGGAGAGAGGACTGAGAGCTTGATTAAAACTGGGAAGATCCAAGATGCTGGTTCCTCTTCTTCTAAGAAGCCGTTTGCTGGGGCACCTCGTCGAAGAGAGGGTGAAACTAATGTTGTTCAACACCGCAGAGATCAGAACAGAAGTCAACGCTGTCAGGTTGCTGCAGTGACCATTCCGGCACCTCAACCTCGTCAACAACAACAACAAAGAGTTCAACAACCGCAACAACAACAACAGCAACGTCCGTATCAGCCCAGACAAAGGATGCCTGATCGACGTTTTGATTCGCTACCCATGTCGTACGCCGAACTGCTGCCCGAACTACTCAGGTTGGGGTTGGTTGAGTTGCGTACAATGGCTCCGCCTACAGTATTGCCTCCTGGGTACGACGCCAACGTCCGTTGTGACTTTCACTCTGGGGCACCAGGGCATCATACTGAGAAGTGTCGGGCTCTCCAGCACAAGGTCCAAGATTTGATCGATGCCAAGGCGATCAACTTCGCTCCAGTGCCTAACGTCGTAAACAACCCTATGCCTCAGCATGGTGGGCATAGAGTGAACAATATTGAGGGGAAAGAAGCTGAAGATCTGGTTGTTAATGTTGATGATGTTCAGACTTCTCTGCTAGTTGTGAAGGGCCGTCTGCTGAATGGGGGTGTCTACTCGGGCTGTGATGAGGATTGTTTGGGCTGTGCAGAATCTGAGAATGGTTGCGACCAGTTAAGGGCCGGTATCCAGGGTATGATGGATGAGGGTTGTTTGCAATTCAGTAGGGCTGTAAAAGATCGTGGAACAGTGTCAACTATCACCATTTACTTTAAACCGTCTGAAGGACGTGGACAAAGGGTCGTTAGTGCACCTGCAACAAATGGTACCCCAGTTACCATTTCCGTGCCTGTAACCATCAGTGCTCCAACTACTATCGTTGCGTCTGGAAGAAGGGCTGTTGAGAATAGTAGAGCCGTGCCGTGGAAGTATGATAATGCTTATCGCAGTAACAGAAGGGCTGAAAGTCAGACGAGACCAGTGAATCAAACTCCAGTGACAATTGGTTTACCG
Source organism: Lathyrus oleraceus (assembly GCF_024323335.1). NCBI lineage: Eukaryota > Viridiplantae > Streptophyta > Magnoliopsida > Fabales > Fabaceae > Lathyrus > Lathyrus oleraceus. Next base: position 452,189,217 of record NC_066580.1, read on the forward strand.
AATAGAGTTCCTGCAACTGTTGGTCCGGCTGTGGATAATGTAGGGGGTCCAGGGGGTTTTACCAGAAGCGGTCGTCTGTTCGCACCGCAGCCTTTGAGGGACAATAATGCTGAGGCTCTCGCCAAAGCAAAGGGTAAGCAAGCTGTGGTTGAGGAAGAACCTGTCCAGAAGGAAGCGCCCGAGGGGTCATTTGAGAAAGACGTGGAGGAGTTTATGAAGATAATCAAGAAGAGTGACTACAAGATTGTAGATCAGTTGAATCAAACTCCGTCCAAGATTTCTATACTTTCACTGTTGTTGTGCTCTGAGGCACACCGTAATGCCTTGCTGAAGATGTTGAATCTGGCTTACGTGCCTCAGGAGATTTCTGTCAATCAACTGGAGGGTGTGATGGCCAATGTGAGCACCAGGCATGGTGTAGGATTCACCAACCTGGACTTACCGCCTGAAGGGCGGAACCATAACAAAGCCTTGCACATCACCATGGAGTGCAAGGGGGCAGTGTTGTCTCACGTATTGGTAGACACCGGGTCGTCGCTGAATGTGTTGCCTAAGCAGATTCTGAAGAAGATTGATGTGGAAGGGTTTGTGCTTACTCCCAGTGACCTGATCGTTCGTGCTTTCGACGGCTCCAAACGTTCTGTGTGTGGGGAAGTTACCTTGCCTGTGAAGATAGGTCCTGAGGTATTCGATATCATCTTCTATGTTATGGACATCCAGCCCGCCTATAGTTGTTTATTGGGGCGTCCATGGATTCATGCAGCAGGGGCAGTCTCGTCGACTCTCCATCAAAAGCTCAAGTATGTCTGGAACGGTCAGATTGTGACCGTGTGCGGTGAAGAAGAGATTCTGGTGAGTCATCTATCCTCGTTCAAATATGTTGAGGTGGATGGCGAGATCCACGAAACCTTATGCCAGGCGTTTGAGACTATGGCTCTTGAGAAAGTGGCGTACGCTGAGCAGAGGAAGCCAGGTGCTTCAATTACTTCTTACAAGCAGGCTAAGGAGGTTGTTGATTCTGGAAAAGCTGAAGGCTGGGGCAAGATGGTGGACTTGCCTGTCAAAGAAGACAAATTTGGCGTTGGTTATGAGCCTCTCCGAGCAGAGCAGAATGGTCAAGCGGGTCCGAGTACCTTTACCAGCGCTGGGCTGATGAATCGTGGCGACGTCTCTGCAACCGGTAGTGAAGACTGTGACAGTGATGGTGATCTGGACAACTGGGTTCGCCCGTGTGCACCAGGGGAGTCTATCAACAACTGGACGGCTGAAGAAGTGGTCCAAGTTACTCTTCTGACAGAGTAATTTTCTGTTGTTTTTTCATTTTGCATGAAAATCCTACGATCTGCCCAAGGCGTAGTGATTCATTGTAGGGCCTCATCATGTTTTAATGATTATCATTAATGAAGGACATTTTTTGCAATCAAACTTTGTGATCCCTGTCTTTCTATTTTTTTTCATCCTTTTTCAAAAACAATAAAAATGGCAATGTTTTTGTTTTTTATGACTTTATTGAACTCTTTTTCTAAAACAAAGCATTAAACATGCAGAAGCGATCTTATGGCATTCACTATGAACAATTCTGTTATGGCTCAGTATGATTTCGACAATCCCATCTACCAAGCTGAAGAGGAGAGTGAGGAAGACTGTGAACTTCCTGCGGAATTGGTCAGATTGCTGAAGCAGGAGGAAAGGGTCATCCAACCTCATCAGGAGGAGTTGGAGGTTGTTAATTTGGGTACTGAGGACGCCAAAAGAGAAATCAAGATTGGGGCTGCTTTAGAGGACTCTGTCAAGAGAAGGCTGATTGAGATGCTGAGAGAATATGTGGAGATATTCGCTTGGTCATATCAAGATATGCCTGGGTTAGATACAGACATTGTGGTGCATCAATTACCTCTTAGAGAAGGATGTCCTTCGGTCAAGCAGAAGCTTCGTAGAACGAGTCCTGATATGGCAACTAAGATCAAGGAAGAGGTTCAGAAGCAGTGGGATGCAGGTTTTTTGGCTGTTACGAGTTATCCCCCATGGGTGGCCAACATCGTTCCTGTGCCGAAGAAGGATGGCAAAGTCAGAATGTGTGTTGATTACCGGGATTTGAATAGAGCGAGTCCGAAAGATGATTTCCCATTACCTCACATTGATGTATTGGTTGATAATACGGCTCAATCCTCGGTATTCTCTTTCATGGATGGTTTCTCTGGATATAATCAGATCAAGATGGCGCCAGAGGACATGGAAAAGACGACATTCATTACACCTTGGGGCACGTTCTGCTATAAGGTGATGCCATTTGGACTAAAGAATGCTGGTGCTACCTATCAGAGGGCAATGACGACTCTTTTTCATGACATGATGCACAAAGAAATTGAAGTGTACGTAGATGATATGATTGCGAAGTCGCAGACAGAAGAGGAGCACCTGGTTAATTTGCAGAAGCTGTTTGACCGTTTGAGAAAGTTCAAGCTGAGGTTGAATCCGAACAAGTGTACGTTTGGGGTGAGATCAGGGAAGCTTTTAGGCTTCATTGTCAGTGAGAAAGGGATTGAGGTTGATCCAGCGAAAGTCAAAGCTATTCAAGAGATGCCTGAACCAAAAACGGAGAAGCAAGTCCGTGGGTTTTTAGGGAGATTGAACTACATTGCAAGGTTCATATCTCACCTAACTGCCACGTGTGAACCAATTTTCAAACTGCTCAGAAAGAATCAGGCGATCAAGTGGAATGATGATTGTCAGAAGGCTTTTGACAAGATTAAAGAGTATTTACAGAAACCTCCAATCCTTATACCTCCAGTTCCAGGGAGACCTCTGATAATGTACCTGTCAGTGACTGAGAACTCGATGGGGTGTGTATTGGGACAGCATGACCAGTCTGGTCGAAAAGAGCATGCCATATACTACCTTAGCAAAAAGTTTACCGACTGTGAAATAAGATATTCACTGCTCGAGAAAACTTGCTGTGCTTTGGCCTGGGCTGCTCGCCGACTGAGGCAGTATATGTTGAACCATACTACCTTGTTGATTTCTAAGATGGATCCAGTGAAGTACATCTTTGAGAAACCGGCTCTCACCGGACGCGTTGCTCGTTGGCAGATGATTCTAACAGAATATGATATTCAGTACACGTCACAAAAGGCCATCAAAGGTAGTATTCTGTCAGACTACCTCGCCGAGCAACCGATTGAAGATTATCAGCCTATGATGTTTGAATTCCCTGATGAAGACATCATGTATCTTAAGATGAAAGATTGCGAAGAGCCTCTTGTCGAGGAGGGACCGGATCCGGATGACAAATGGACACTGATGTTTGATGGGGCTGTGAATATGAACGGTAACGGTGTGGGTGCGGTGCTGATCAATCCCAAAGGTGCTCATATACCCTTTTCTGCCAGATTAACTTTTGACGTCACCAACAACGAAGCTGAGTATGAGGCTTGTATCATGGGAATAGAAGAAGCCATTGATCTAAGGATCAAAACTCTTGACATATTTGGAGATTCCGCTCTAGTGGTCAATCAAGTCAATGGAGATTGGAATACGAATCAGCCGCATTTGATTCCGTATAGAGATTACACCAGAAGAATACTGACGTTCTTCAAGAAGGTGAAGTTGTATCATGTCCCCCGGGATGAGAATCAGATGGCTGATGCTTTGGCAACTTTGTCGTCTATGATCAAAGTTCATTGGTGGAATCATGTGCCACATGTTGCGGTGAATCGACTCGAGAGGCCTGCGTATGTGTTTGCAGCCGAGTCTGTTGTGATTGATGAGAAGCCGTGGTATTATGACATCAAGAACTTCCTCAAGACTCAGGAGTATCCTGAAGGTGCGTCGAAGAATGACAAGAAAACCCTGAGAAGGCTAGCTGGAAGCTTCTATTTGAATCAAGATGATGTGCTGTATAAGAGAAACTTTGACATGGTCTTGCTCAGATGCGTAGACAGACCCGAGGCAGACATGTTAATGCAGGAGGTTCATGAAGGTTCCTTCGGTACTCATGCCGGCGGGCATGCAATGGCTAAGAAATTGTTGAGAGCGGGTTATTACTGGATGACTATGGAATCCGATTGTTTCAAGTATGCTCGGAAGTGCCATAAGTGTCAAATTTATGCTGATAAGGTGCATGTACCACCAAGCCCTCTGAATGTCATGAATTCGCCTTGGCCGTTTGCCATGTGGGGCATTGATATGATTGGGAAGATTGAGCCCACTGCTTCGAATGTACATCGCTTCATCTTGGTTGCGATTGACTATTTCACCAAATGGGTGGAAGCAGCTTCCTATGCTAACGTTACCAAACAAGTGGTTACCCGGTTCATCAAGAAAGAAATCATCTGTCGTTATGGAGTTCCGGAGAGAATCATCACTGACAATGGTTCGAATCTCAATAACAAGATGATGAAAGAGCTTTGTAAAGATTTCAAGATTGAACATCACAATTCTTCTCCTTACAGACCGAAGATGAATGGTGCTGTAGAAGCGGCAAACAAGAATATCAAGAAGATTGTGCAGAAGATGGTCGTTACGTACAAGGATTGGCATGAGATGCTGCCTTTCGCTTTGCATGGGTACCGTACCTCAGTACGTACGTCGACCGGGGCAACCCCTTACTCCCTTGTGTATGGTATGGAAGCTGTCCTACCTGTTGAAGTGGAGATTCCTTCTCTGAGAGTTTTATTGGATGTCGAGCTGGACGAAGCCGAGTGGATTCGAACAAGGTTTAACGAGTTGAGCCTTATCGAAGAGAGACGGCTAGCAGCTGTATGCCATGGACAGTTGTATCAGCGAAGGATGAAGTGAGCCTTTGATCAGAAAGTGCGTCCTCGAAGCTATCAGATCGGTGATCTAGTTTTGAAGAGGATCCTCCCTCCCGGTGCAGATAACAGGGGCAAGTGGACTCCTAATTATGAAGGTCCGTATGTTGTGAAAAAGGTATTCTCCGGTGGAGCCTTGATGCTTACAACTATGGATGGTGAAGATTTTCCGTCCCCTGTTAACTCAGATATAGTCAAAAAATACTTCGCATAAATTAACCCGCTGGACAAAAAGAAAAAAAAGAGTCCAGGCAAAAATGGGCATCCCGGCGAACCAAAAAACAGAAAGGAAAGGTTCGGGCAAAAATTAGGGATAAAATGAAAAAAGAATTTGTACACCCGGTAAGTCGAAAACCCGCAAGGGCGGCTTAGGCAAAAATGGGTATCCCGGTGGATTGAAAACCCGAAAGGGCGATCCAGCCAAAAGAGGGATTAAAGCGAAGACTACAGTCTGAGTTGTCTGTACTTCATCAAGCTTCGTCGTCTGCCATCTCGAAAGATGTGATCCGTCCAGTCATTCTTCTCAGAAAGCAAGGAGTTGGGAGGAAAACTGATGATCTGTGAGTTATAACAGAATTGGGAAATAGTGGATGCCGTGTTCACATTGCCATTAGGATAGATCTTTCCTTTTGTGCGCAATTACCTCTTTCTAGGAATTGCCTCCCAATGTATTTGCCTTTTCAGGCGCATTTTCAATCAATAAAAGTCGTTATTCAGATAAATGGCTCTTTTGTTTTTATTTTTACTGTTTTGTTTGCAAAAATGTCCGAATTTTTGATAGGCATTGCATATAAGAACATGAAGGCTACACAATAACGTGCAAAAAGATAAAACATTTGAAAATCATTTTGAATGTTGAGGACACTTGAGCGTATCTTGTCCATGTATCCCCTGGGGGCATTTTGTTGTGTTGTTTTTCAGGTTGGCATCTGTGAGGACGTTTCCTCAGCAGCATATTTTCCCCAAGCAAGTTTGGAAGCTATCAGAGCTATGTTCCCCTGCAGAGACGTCTGTGGATAGTGCCTTCTATTCCCCAACAGATCTAAGGATTGCCTATCCCCCAGCAGGCCTGTATTTGCCGATTTCCTCCCCGAGTGCGGCAGGTTCATTGAAATTTATCTCCAGCATTTATCCTATCCGTGGACTGAAGGATATCCCCAGCGGAGTTTACCTTTCCCCAGCAGCAGTGCTATTCTCCAACATGAGTGAGAAGTCGTTGCTCTCCCTACAGTGTCTCCCCGCAGAGTTGGAGTACCCGATCAGTTTTGGCTCCCCAGCCGGAGTTTTTCATCATTTTTGCATTTTTGCATTTTAGTGATCATTGCATCCTCAAACTGCGTAGCATTCCCATTCAATATGGAGCATTACGCCATAGAAAAATTCAAACATATGCATTCATGTGTTAACCCAATCAGACAATATCCCCGGCAGAGGCGGATCATTTTGTTCAACATCGGTGCAACACGCCTGCTACAGTGGCTCCTGACAGCGCTCAGGATTGATATTCCCCACAGAGGTTCATTACCTCACCCGTTGGCGACAGAAAGTTTGTCTCTCCCCAGTGAGACCCTCAGCAAGTGGTCAACCTTGCCTTGACATATCTAAGATGACGTTCTTGTGATACCGGTAAGTGTCATGCCAGCACCCACGTGTGTTTCTTTGTTTGGTGTCGGTAAACACCATTGTTTCGGTGTCTGTAAACATCGGGTATTCTCCCCAGTCATCAGTAAATGTCTGGTCATCATTTTTGGTGTCGGTAAACACCATTGTTTCGGTGTCTGTAAACATCGGGTTTTCTCCCCAGTCATCGGTAAATGTCTGGTCATCATTTTTGGTGTCGGTAAACACCATTGTTTCGGTGTCTGTAAACATCGGGTTTTCTCCCCAGTCATCGGTAAATGTCTGGTCATCATTTTTGGTGTCGGTAAACACCATTGTTTCGGTGTCTGTAAACATCGGGTTTTCTCCCCAGTCATCGGTAAATGTCTGGTCATTTTTTTGATGTCGGTAAACATCATCTTTCGATGTCGGTAAACATCGAGTCTTTTCTGCAGACATCGGTAAATGTCTGATAATCCCCAGCTAGAGATCCCCAGTAGAGTCATCGGTAAATGTCCTATCTGGTTTCCAGTTGCAAATATTTGTTTTTTCCCTTAGTGAAGTGTTCCCCAGTCATCGGTAAATGTCTGGTCGTTTTTGGATGTCGGTAAACATCATCTTTCGATGTCGGTAAACATCGAGTCTCATCCCAGTCATCAGTAAATGTCTGGTCATGCTTGGTTGCCTTGTTAATAAAATCAAGATCCCCAGAAGTCGTCGGTAAACGTCTTGTTTGATTACACCACAAAGATTTTGTTCCTCCTCAAGTGGAGACGCCATCGGTAAATGGCCTCGTTTTCTTCGATATCGGTAAATATCAGATCCCCAGTTGCAGTAGCCATCGGTAAATGGTCGAGTTGAAGTTGATATCGGTAAATGTCAAGTTTCTTTGAAACCACCATCGGTAAATG